>NC_084842.1:80718201-81356951 GCF_033115175.1 Lepus europaeus | reverse complement strand
TTATTCCAGAAATGAGAACATTCAAAGGGTCATCTTTGGTTAACTGAAAGTTAACTAGAAAACACTTTGTGCTAGAATCTTTTCTGGAAATCTTCCCAAAATAGCTATTTCACAATCTTGGTGAGCCTATTCTCTACTTTCTTGCTCCTTAGTATGTTCCATGGACCAGCTAGCTCCCTTTCCAGTATCCAGCAGCTTCTTGGGAAATAAGAAACTGTAAGAATCCTGCTGGCTTAGAGTCTGCATGTTAATTAGATCTGTAGGGGATGTGGTTGCATTTTCAAGTTTGAGCTTTACTGCTCTCCACCTCTGAAAATGATGCTAAAATAGTTGCACTGATTGATTGCCTGCCTGCAGTCAGCCAGCATCTGTTTACACTGTTATCAGAATTCCTTAGGCCGAGAGCTTGAAGATCATCACATCTGATGCCTTGCAGACATGTTCACTGGAAGAACTTAAAACTTTTTAGAAAATCTCTCAGAAGCTCTGCGTCTTTAAAGGAGATGAAAGTGAAGCTTCGTGATTAGAGGGAGAGTATAGATGCCAGAACCCCACCTGCCCCATCCCCTACCACCAGCCCCTCTGTGGTCTCTCTCTGGAACCTTAGCAGGTTTTCTTCACCAAGCTTGAGGAGCCAAGATTTTAAGGTAATGCCTCTCAGTGGATGTGAGAAAACTCCATGCAGAGAAGAAGGGATTTGCTGAGAATCATGGATGTAATCACTAAATGGCATGGGAGGGCCTAGGAAGTGGAGAAATTTGTCAACCTCATAGACTTGTTAACAGCTTTTGCACACCACAGGAGTGTTTTCTCTTTCAAAACAGTCTCCCTAGGACACTGAACTTTCTTGCTGGGCATTGCTTCCTCTCAAAATTCACTTGGAATGTGTCTGTAGCCACCTAAGGGTAAGTTCAACTCTAATTTGTTAAAGTCTGTTATATAGGTAACTGTTCCCCACAGTAGCTCTAAGCAAATAGACCCCTCCACTTCTGCTGGACCAGCTCATGTAACAGAAGAGCTTGCAGCGTGGCAGGGGGAGGGAGATGAACACTTTCGTATTTGGAGATAATGAAAATCAGTCACAGCTGAATCTGGTGAAGTCACTAGTGAATATTAGGAAACATATTCTCAACTCGCAAATATCAAGTATGACCAAAGCCTCCAAAGAACAAACTGATTTGTGCTAATACACTAATAGGAGAGGGGGAGCCTTTATGGAGCACCAACTCTCTGCCACAATTTCCTAGGATGTGCTTACATACTTTGCCTCATTTAATTTGGACAGTAACCCAATGGGGGAAGGTCTGTTTCCATTACCACTGTGTTGATAGCCCCATTTCAGAGATGAAGAAACTAACAACAAAGATCACATGGGTAAGAAAGGGTGGATATTCCTGGTTGCAAAGCTCGAGCTCCCTCTAGTAAACATTATTCTCTTGTATGATTCTTGAACAAAAAGTCTACCATCTTGTGGAAGTAGATGGTCTTAGGTCTTCTGAAAATCTCTGACTACACCCAAATGCCTCTTTTTTGAGCTTTCCATTCTACTAGCAACAAGATGTGGGAATGTCTGCCTCCCTAGTTCTGGGACTATTTCTGCATCCCCAGGGTTTAGCACAGGAATCAGCAGTGCTCAATAAATGTTGATAAAGCCAGTGCCGTGGCTCAATAGGCTAATCCTCCACCTGCGGTGCTGGCACACCGGGTTCTAGTTTTGGTCGGGGCACCAGATTCTGTCCTGGTCGCTCCTCTTCAAGTCCAGCTCTCTGCTGTGGCCCGGGAGTGCAGTGGAGGATGGCCCAAGTCCTTGGGCCCTGCACCTGCATGGGAGACCTGGCTCCTGGCTTCGGATCAGCACGGTGTGCCGGCCGCAGCATGCCGGCTGCAGCAGCCATTGGAGGGTGAACCAACAGTAAAGGAAGAACTTGCTTTCTGTCCCTCTTTCTCATTGTCCACTCTGCCTGTCAAGTAAATAAATAAATAAATAAATGTTGATAAAATACATTAATAATAGCAATAGCCAATGTGTATGGCACATTCACCAAACACTGCTCATTTCATTTTTCCTGGTCTCAGTCTCCTGTTTTAGTAAAAATGGGTAGATGAATGGACATATAGGTGGAGGTTGCTTGGATGAATGCTTAGAAGTTCAGAAAAGGGTAAACACATCTAAATGTCTGAAAGACTTTCCACCAGAAAGCTGAGTCTGGTTGTAATTCCCTCTCCGCCGAATAATTGCAAAGACAATCAGCAGAGCACGGAAGCTGGGAGTGTTCTGATTGCCTTGGTCCAAATGCCCTGGGAATTAATGAGTTCTTGCCAGAAAGTGCTTTAAAAATACAGTAAGTGTTAAGAGGAAGTTTCATGGAGAGATAACAACTGAATTGCTGGAATCTATCACAATATAGAAAGGTCTCTCTTTTAGGGTTTTTCAAGTTTTTTTTTTTAAGTTCAGTTTTTCAGTGTTCTTAAAACATGTATTATTTACTTAATTTTTCCCCCCAATAGCTCTCAGCAGGTAGATTGCAAAGTTAATATTTATTAATCTGTTTATTTCCACTAGGAAGCATAGACTCTGCAGAGTATTTTAATAAATACTGGATAAATGGATGAATAAATGAACTTGATTACTATCAGAAGACATTGATTGTTGAGAATTTACAATTTGTCATTCTTTCAACCAATGCTAATTAAAAACCTACTGTTGGCAAGGACTTATCCTCATTGCCATGAGGATACAAGCCTGCAAAACTATTTCAAGGCAGACATAACTTCATACTGGCTGTTTGTGGGGTAACTGAGACATCAGCTGGAAAAGTAGATCTATTCACTCAATGAATAGTAACCTATTGGCCACCAACAGCAAGCCAGTGATCTGTGGGTACTATGAGAGAAATAACAGTACTACTTGTACAGAATTAGAGAATGAAATGAGGTAATAAACGTAAGACATTTAGCTGTATTCATGCTAACAACTCAATGAACATCAACAACAAGAGCATAATAGATTCATGGGTTGATTGGACTAGCAATTATTTGGCCCCAAGTTTTAGGTGCATACTCCAGTGGGTGTTTAAGCATATACTTTAATAAATGAACTTTATTAAGCCTCTGGTAGGCTTAATAATAGACGCTGTCTAGGTGTTGGGTCCATAGCAGCAAAGAAAACGAAAACATGAACAAAAGTCCTTGTCCTTAGGGAGCTTCCATTTTGGTGGCATTGCTCAGCTCTCTCATCATACCTCAGTTTCCCCACCTGTAAGCCACTGACAACAGCCTCTTATAGAACTACAAGGAAAATTCTGTTGTAAATTATGGTACACTACAAAAGGCAGCTTGCCCAGAGTTGGGGGTATATACGGATTTAATACTTAAATACTAGTCATTATTTTTTATTGTTATTATTGAAGGAAATATTATCTACTTTTTGTACTTATTGCACCAGCCACAGAATTAAATGTGAAGATTGTGATATATCTTTTATAAAGAGATAGCATAGTTCTATTAAAGCGTCTCGGTAAAGGCAGAGCCAGGCTAACCAAAATCTGTGACCAAAACTGACATCCTTGCCCCCCAGCATGCCACAGTCCCTTTGCACTTGCCCTTGAGTATATGAGCAATTATATCATACATTGCCTTACCCAGGGTCACTTAGGCTCTTAAAAAATGATTTTTCCTGATTTTTAAGTGATGCTTGAGAGAAGTAACAGTACCTGTGGAATTTCTACTCGCAGGCTGACCTCATTAGCATTATTTATCAGACTAGGAAGGCCAGACCATATTTCTTCATGTGAGGCAAGGAAGCAAAATCTTTGAGGATAGGCAGCTTGTTTTGATTACCCATCTTGTACCATGGAAGCTCACATAGGGGTGATTTTTTGCTAAGTATTTTAATACAAAACAACCAGACAAATTTGGAGTTCTAAAGTACAGGCAAAGATGATTTTTTAAAAAAAGTAATTTTTGAAAGTCTGCAAATTTATTGTTTTTTCTCCCAGTAATAAATATTGTAGCCTTTTTCTCTAAAAACCATTTGAAATCCTTCTTAATCTGCAGGTTAACACCTATTGGAAATTACATCCTTTCTCTGATAAAAGGGACAAATAAGACAAAGATCAATATTGTGTGTGGTGGTGCTTCTCAAAGAGCTAAGTTCAAAGTTAAAGCTGAAAACTTCAGGGGGGAAATATGCAAAGTATACAAGTGTAAAGTTGAAAGATAAAGGAGGGAAAAAAGGATTAATAAAATCTATGCCAGGGCAGGAAATCAACCTAGACATATTTAATTTAAGTCTTTTGACTTTCTGTTTGGGTTGAATTTCAATGGCTTTGAACATTTTTTTTACAACATCTAAAGATATTTCTTCCAGAAGGAGGAAGCTTGATGTGAATTCAGTGAGATTCATCAATTATTTCAGCTCCTGAAGTCCTTGTTAAAATGTTTAGATTCTCTGGTACATGAGACTCTCCTGCAGCTTAGAATGCAGCTGAGAACCTTATTAAAACTATCAGCTTCCAATCACATCTGAATCCCCTGAATTAGAAGCCCAGGTGCAGGTGCGGCTGGGGTAGAGCTCACATGTTCAACAGACCTTGAGAAGCTCTGAAGCAGGCCAGAAACTCTATTCCAGTATTTCCTCACTGGCCTAGGGGCTGAGCTGTAACTCTCCCTTCTCATCTTCATGGGAGCTCAGAACCAAGAAGAGAAGTAATTCTGGGGCTGGCATTGTGGCATAGTGGGTAAAGCTGCCACTTACAATGCCATCATCATATATGTGTGCTAGTTCATGTCCTGGCTTCTCCACTTCACATACAGCTCACTGCTAATGGTCTCAGAAAAGCAGCCAAAAATGGCCCAAGTGTTTGGGCTCCTACCACCCAAGTGAGAGACGCAGAGGAAGCTCCTGGCTTTGCCTTGGCCCAGCCTTGGCCATCAAGGTCATCTGGGGAGCGAACCGGCAGATTGAAGATCTCTCTCTCTCTCCTCCTCACCTCTCTCTCTCTTTCTCCCTCTGTCTCTGTGACTCTTTCAAAATAAATAAATTTTAAAAAAGACAAGAAAGTGCCGGTGCCGTGGCTCACTAGGCTAATCCTCCACCTGCGGCACCGGCATACTGGGTTCTAGTCCCGGTCGGGGCGCCGGATTCTGTCCCGGTCGCTCCTCTTCCTGTCCAGCTCTCTGCTGTGGCCCGGGAGTGCAGTGGAGGATGACCCAAGTTCTTGGGCTCTGCACCCGCATGGGAGACCAGGAGAAGCACCTGGCTCCTGGCTTCGGATCAGTGTGGTACGCCGGCCGCAGCAGCCATTAGTGGGTGAACCAATGGAAAAGGAAGACCTTCCTCTCTGTCTCTGTCTCTCGCTGTCTACGCTGCCTGTCAAAAAAAACCCAAAACAAAACAAAACAAAACAAAAAAGACAAGAAGAAATCCACCTCTGAATTTTCACTTTTCATTGTTGTAAAATATGTGTTACACTTGCTATTCAGTACACAGTTGAGTATCATTAGGTTCATTCATACTTCAAGCAGTCATTACCTCCCTCCATCTCCAGAACTTTTCAATCATCCCCAATTGAAATTCCATATCCATTTGACAATAACTCCCCATCCTCCCCACAGCTCCTGGTAACCAATATTCTACTATCTGTAGACTATTGACTATCCTACGTACCACATATCAGTGTAGTTACACAGTATCCATCCTTTTGTGTTTGGCTTACTCACTTGGCATACCTTCAAGTTTCACTCATATTGTAGCATTTATCTAAATTTCATTCCATTTTAATGCTGAATAATATTCCACTGTATGTATGCACAATTTGTTGTTTAGTCATTTGTACATTCATGATCATTGATTTTTTTTTTTAACTATCTTAGACCAAGGACATGCTATTCCACTTGGAAATCTTTGTTCCCCCGTCCTCTTTATTGTTTTTTTTTTTTTTAGATTTAGCAAACAAAAATACAGATTTTTCAGTTGAATTTTTGGTTAAAAATACATTTTTAGGGGCCAGCATTGTGGTGTAGCAGTTAAAGTGGCCATCTGTGATGCCAGCATCCCATATGGGCACTGGTTTGAGTTCTGTTTCAGATCCAGCATCCTGCTGATGGCCTGGGAAAAGCAGTGGAAGATAATCCAAGTACCTGGGTCCCTGACGTCCATGTGGGAGACCTGGAGGAAGCTCCTGGCCACTGGCTTTGGCCTGGCCCAGTGCTGAACTTGAGGCCAATTGAGAGCAGATGGAAGCTCTCTCTGTCTGTCTCTCTCTCTCTCTCTCTCTCTCTCTCTGACTCCCCCTCTCTTTATAATTGCCTTTCAAATAAATAAATCTTTTTTTGAAAAATACATTTTTCATATAAATATGCTCTATGCAACATCTGAGACATCTTATATGATTCCACTATTCATAATTTCTCTGCTGTTCTAATTTAACTGAGTATCCTGCATTTTGTTTGGAAGCCTGATGGCCCACATTCAGTAAAATGACAAATAAGAAAATCCCTGTTGCCTTGGAATCTTGAATTGCCAGAATTCTTGGTTTTGAACTTCATCTTAATCAAAATTGATGTAGAACAACCAAAAGTGCAGTAAATCATGCAACGTTTATCTGCTTCTCTGATTCAAAAGCTTTACACAGTATGTCGCATTCTCTTGCGGATCCTGCAGTCACCAGCTCTGTTTTCTAGACAAGGAAGCAGAAGTTCACACAGACCATGCAGAATTCCCAAGTGCACACAGGTGGTAGAAGTCAAGGCTTGGCTCAAATCCAAAACTCTCTGATTTCACGTCCAACCCTATACTTTGGAGTTTTTTAATTCAAAGTATCTGACATGCAGGTAACATTATGCTGCCAAAGTAATTCAAATATAAGAAAGTATTTTTATTAAGCTAATAACTGAGTCGCTGTCATTGGGTATAGAATAGTCACCCCAAATGCTTGATACAGCTAACTTAATCAAGAAATTGCTCTGTTTATTGAGCAATTAGGCAACTGAATTATTTAAACAATTGACTTTGATCCTCCAGTCTGCTCTGTTAACCTACCTAACGAAGGCAGAGGCAACAGATAGGAACTGGCTCCTCACACTTGTACCACCCTGTTTACTTCTTTAAGCACATATTACCACCTAGCATATTTTCTTATTTGTTGTTCATATTTTTCAGGTCTAAGATCTCACAGTTTATAATTATGATGCATACTTATGTTTCATAAAGTGACAAGGCTACAAACTTTACCATGACACCATCAATATTGCATCCCCATTTTATAAATGTGAAGAAAGCTCACCTAAGAGCTTACAAGTAGAGATATAAAAAGGGCCTAAATGTATAAAATATGTCCAGTGTCAGTCATAATTAGAGAAATGTAAATTAAAACTACACAGATACCATCTCGCCCCCATCATCACAAAGTTTGACAGTACACACCATTGGCAAGGCTGTGGGGAAGGAGATGCTGTCATGCATTGCCTGTGGAATGCAGAATGGCACACCTGCTCTAGAAGGGAGTTTGACAATCCCTAACAAAATTACTTATAGCAGCTATCTATCAACCCAGCAGTCTTATGTCTAGGAATTTTCCCCCAGCAAACATTTCCAATGATAAGAAAATGCATATACACATGGCTATTCATTGATTTATTTAAGAACTGAAACTACTGAAAACAACTGGAATGTCCAAATATGGGCTATTGGTTGAATGGACTTCAGTGCACACGCAAAGTGGAGTACTTCAAAGTTCAGAAGAGAATGAGAAAAGAGTTCTATGAAGTGGTATGGACTAGTTTCCAGAAGACAGTACTAAATGGCAAAGCCAAGGCACAAAAATGCCAACACAGTGTATAACCTTTTGTGTAAAAAGGGGAAGGAAGTAAAGAAGAAACATACCAGATTATTTTTCAAAAAGAAACACAGAGAATAAAGCAGAGAACACTGAGTCTGGTGAGGAGACCCAAGGGGAAGGGGTGCAGAGGAGAATGGAACTCCTGAGTTGCTGTGGGTTTGATGCTCAAAAGCATGGTTATGTCCTTCATAGTTTTAAAAATTAAATTAAGTCAACAAAGGATGGGAGGGATCAATGGAAACAGAAAACAAACTAAGACAAACTAAGACAGACTCAAATGGATTTAAAATGAGGGTTGGAGTGGTTGTGTAAGGAATGCAAGAGACTGGCAGAGACTGGCAGAGAATGTGATGGTAGCCTTAGACCTCAACCCTTAGTGGGCTGAGGATGGAAGGAAACAGACTTCTTTGAGTAAGGAGCATAAGAGAACTCTTGAAAAATTTGTGGAAAATGTGTATTATAAAGAAAATGTGCATAGCTTTCAAATTTTCCTGCACCAAAATAAACGTATCTTATAGCTCCAATTTTCACAAACTTTTTAAAGTACCCTTTAAATGAGTGTTAAGCAAATAAGCAATGTGTTGCTGACATACTTGAGACCCAGGGTTCTCACTGAGGAAGAAAGGACATTGAAATACAGAATGAGTGAAGGCAAGAAAGAACTTCCAGGATGAGGGTGAGAGATTTCAGTCACTGTAAATTTATGATTTCCAAAGTGTGTGTGCATGTGTATATGTGATGCCATTAAAAAAAGACCAGTAACCAACCACAGAAGCAAGAGTTCATGCAAAGAAACAGTCTAGCCAAGAGGCTACTGATGGTGGGGGAACAGCAGACATCTTTGGTCTCAAAAGTTTTCCCCAATTGTCAAGTTAGCAGGAGAACCTTTTAAAAGGAGAAAGGGAAATTGGGAGCAGAGGAGGATTTAGGGAAGATAATTTAGGGCTCTGCTGATTGATCATCAGGCAGGTAGGTTCCCAGGATCAATTTGAATAATCATCTTGACATCAATCAATTAAGCAGAGGTTCCTTTGACATAAAGCGGGTGGCTGTAAATTCTTGACTATGCAGTAGTGTCAATTAAAACTAGGCTTGATGGCCACAAATCACACTCTTATCTGACGTCTGCTGTTCTAGTTATGTCCTTATGGTCATTCTCTGCAACTGCTAAGCCAGCCTCATTCATCTGTGGACCTTTCTGATTGGCCACAAGATCAACAGTTAGCTTGTGTTCATTAGAATGTGAAAACAGGACAGTGTCTTCTCTTTATAGTTGTAGATATACAGTTAGTTACAAGGTTAGAATGTGAAAAGGAAAGGAGGAGGTATCCATTGTGGTTACATATACATGTACCAGAGCACTCACATACGTGAGTGAGTGTGTGTGTGTGTGTGTGTGAGTGTTGTGCTGGAGAGAGCCACACTGGCTTTAAATTTCTCAGCATTTTGTGAGTCACTTGTTCAGCACAGCATTATTAAAATCGAATTATGACATAGCAACATGGCTGAATAGGATATAACTACCCTAACATGAGCTACTCTGGGATTAAAAAAAAGAAAAAAGAACAAAGGAAGAACTACATTTCCAGGAATTTGACTGACAGAAAATTTCAGCAAAGAAGTCAAAACAAAACCACAACAAAGACTCCATGGGACAGAGGAGAGAAGGCAGAGACAGCACTGCAGCCGGCAACGTGGCACAGCCAGCTGATGCTATTAGCCGCCATCTTACCATGTCAAGGGAGGAAGAAATTGCTGCACTCTCCACCACTCACAGTTTTAGTGAGAGAGAACTCCATAATCACCACAGTCACCCACTGACCTTTACGTCACTGTGGGAAGCTGAGGTCTTAGCAGCTGCTGGACTTGCAGCAGGGAAGCCGCCTTGCTTCTTCCCCTCCGCACTCCTAATCAGCAGTGTGCCTCTGTTCCTCTCCTACCAGCATCGTAGTCACAGTCAGGGCAATGTGTGGTGCAGAGAACAGATCTGCATCCTGCAACTGTGGGAGTTTTGGGGCATTAGCACCAGAGCTACACTCACACACTCCATGTGAGCCAGGGGGATTCACCTTAGCTTCTGGGGCTAGCACCAGAAACAGCCTATAAAAAATTTGCTCCCACACTGGGAAATATGGGTAATGACCCCACTATTCCTTACTACCCCAGGATTGTAACAGTTAGTTCTAAATATCTCAGTGTCACTGCAATCTACACAGTGGAACAAGGAAAAAACTTACCTGCATTCCACCACTCTGAACTCAAACTTCCTAGAGCAAACTTCCCAGTATGCCTTGTAGTCACTTTGGAGGACTGGAAAAGGGTTCAATTCACATCCCTTAGTCTTAGGTCTAGTGCTGTTGGTGTTGTAAGCCTCAGTACTAGTTGAACTCTCCTAGCAGGACCTGAGAAAGGGTCTCTCTGCACCACACAGTCCTAGAGCCACAGAAATTGGTGCCATAGCCCTGGAATCACTCAAGCTTGCCAGTAGGACAAAGGGGAAGCCATCTTTGTCTCCATCAGAATCATCATGGAGACTGACACCAAACTCTCTGTGGACCAAAGATACACATCCTAGGGAAACCCATATACATTTTGAAGCCATATTTCTACCCCTATGAATTGCAGTGGACTGGACCACTGTGTCACTTACAGACACGACTGACATTGATTAAGACAAAATTCACTCAGAGACTACACTTTTGGACTTGGCTAGAACCAAAGCCAAAGCAATAAGCCAAGTGATACCCTTCACTCCAGCTAAATGATAAACTCTTTGCCAATAAAACCTAGCCCATAAAAAACAAGGGGTGAATACTCCAGATATGCAAATGCTAACATAGGGACACAGGAGACATGAAGAAGCATGATGCTTCCAAAAGAACAGATTCTGAACCATGGAAAATCTATGAAATGACAGATAGAATTCAAAATAATAATTGTAAGTAAATTCAATCAGATGCAAGAGACTACAGATAGATTAAAGAAATGAGGAAATCAGTGAGTGATGTGAATGAGAATATTACTAAGGAGACAGAACTGATTAAGAAGAACTAGTTAGGAATTTTAGAGATGAAATCTTCAATCAGTGAAATAAAAAATATAATTGAGAGTGTTGTCCAATATGAAGTGATGCTATAACTAGTACTAAAACAGTATTTTTACACTTTGTGTTTCTGTGTGGGTGCAAACTGATGAAATCTTTACTTAGTATATACTGAATCGATCTTCTGTATATAAAGATAATTGAAAATGAAAAAAACCTGGTTTTAAATTGGAAATTGCATAGAAAATTAATCAATTTTTAAAAAAATATCATGTAGGATCTCTGTCTTTAATGTGCTGTACACTGTTATTTAATGCTATAACTAGTACTCCAACAGTATTTTTTCACTTTGTGTTGCTATGTGGGAGCAAACTGTTGAAATCTTTGCTTAATATATATTAAACTGATCTTCCACATATAAAGAGAATTGAATATGAATCTTGACCAAATATTCATATTGTAGGTATCCCTGCTGAAGAAGAAAAGGAAAAATGTATTCAGAAACTGCTAAATGAAACAACAGTTGAAAATTTCCCAGGTCTTGAAAGAGACATGGACATCCAAATACAAGAACTTCAAAGAATCTCAAGCTGATTCAACCAAAAAAGATCTCCACAGCATATTGTAGTCAAATTTTCAAAGTTGAAGACAAATAAAGAATCCTAAAGATAGTAAGAGAAAAGCATCAAGTCACACCTAAAGGAAAATCAGTTAGATTAACATCAGACTTCTCAGCAGAAACCCTATAGTCCAGAAGAGAGTGGGATGATATATCCAAGTTCTTAAAAGAGGATCGGTTCCAAGATGGCAGAATAGAGGCAGGCTGATCTGCTCTAGGCTAGGTGAAGTTAACATAATGAAAGTGGACAAAGTACACTCTCCGGGGAAAGTTGCAAGGAAAACTTCAGTGGAAAGTCCCATGAAAGCACTGGAAATGGCCTCAACCTAAGTGGAAGACACAGATGTGCAGCTACGAGCATGAACACAACAAAGGGCCCAGAAACCCAGATCCAGAGGAAGTTCCTGCTCTGGCAAGTAAGGTGAGGTCAGACCGCATGGGCCTGTGTCACTGTTGATGCAGATGCAGGGAGAGCCTAGTGTACTGCACCACCTTTGAGTCCAACCTGGAACCCTCAGGGAATGGGGCAACTGCTCACCCAGAAGGGGGGGAAAAACAATATCATGTCTCTCTCTCCCCTTCTTCCCCCTCCACACCAGCACCCTGTGGCTAGCTGTGGGAGGTCTGGCACCATTCTGGACATAACCAGGTAGCAGCTGCTCCAGCTGTTGTTTGTATACCCAGCAACTGAGGGGAACAGTCTCCATCTTGATGGCAGTTCTAGACAATTGGCCAGGACAGTCTCTACCTTGCCATCAATAGCACTCCCTGCTGTGCCCATCCAGCAATGGGTCAGGAAGGGGAGCCATCCCAACAGAAGGGAAGTGCCTCCTGCAGGGATTCTTGTGTGTGCCCAGCACAATTGTGAAACATATGAGGTTGCAGCCACTGAATACTGTGCACACATGTGATCCAGGGCTTTTGCCAAACAGAAAAATCCACTTTCTCCACTGACTTTGAGTCTGACTGGGAGGATCAGGGTCCATACATATAGGCAGTGGCTCTGGGATCTCCTCAACTATCTGTGGATAGAACAGGCTAGCAGAACAGAGTGGAGCCTTTGTACTCCTTTACTGTGGGAGCCCTGGGTGTTGACACTGTGAAAACACTGTGACTGCAAGAGAGAGGGTATGGTGTAGCTGGATTTCTGGGCACACACTGGGTGCAGAGCCACACTCTCAGAGCTCATTGATTGCTGGGGCAGCTCAACGCAGCAGGAACAATGCATACAATGAGGACTGAGCAGATCATTTCTACAGTTCATACAGTGGTGCAGATGAGTGTTGAACACACTGTGGAATAACGCCTGTGAATTTCTCAGCTTGGAGGAGAGGAGGTAAAGGGGTGATCACACCAATAGAGATCATCATCCATCCAGCCTTATAAAAGATGCTTAAGGATGTGCTGCACACAGAAACATAGTCATCACTATGAAAGAAGGTAAAGGCAGAGAATATCCCAGTAAAAGTACAAAGGAAATCCAAAGAAAATACTAGGAATATTTATGAAAAAATGGTAGAGCCAAGATATTACTTATTAATAGTCACCTTGAATGTAAATGGCCTAAACTCTCCAGTTAAAAACAAGAGACTGACTGATTAGAATAACAAACAAAACCCATCTATTTCTGCCTACAAGAAACACATCTCACCAACAAAGATATACATAGACTGAAGGTGAAAGGATGGAAAAAGATATCACATGCTAACAGAAACCAAAAAAGAGCTGGTGTAGCCATCTTAATATCAGATAAAATATACTTCAACATAAAGACTGTTAAAAGAGACAAAGAAGAGCACTATGCTATGATTAAGGAATCAATTCAACAAAAGGAAATGACTATAAAAAATGTAAAAGTACCCAATTACAGGGATCTTGGCTATTTAAAAGAAATGTTAATGAATCTAAAGGGAGACATAGTCTCTAATACAATAGTAATGGGGAACATCAGCTCTCCACTTCCATCAATGGATAGGTCAACAAGGCAGAAAATCAACAAAGAAACAACAGAGCTAATGGAAACTATAGACCAAATAGACCTAACCAATATCTATAAAACTTTACACCACACAGTTTCAGAATACACATTCTTCTCATCAGTGCACTGAGCTTTCTCTAGGATAGACCATATAGCAGGCAATAAAGCAAATTCAAAAAATAAAAATCATACCATTATCTTCTCTGATCACAATGGCTTGGAAGTAGAAATCAACGACTCAAGAGTCTCTAGAACATACGCAAACACATGGAGACTGAACACCATGCTCCTGAATGAACAGTGATCACAGAAGAAATCAGAAACAAAAAGATTTCTGGAAATAAATAAAGGTGACAATACATAGTATGAAAACTTACGGGATACAGCAAAAGCAGTGTTAAGAGGAAAGGTTATAGCAATTGGTGTCTACATCAAGAAATCAGAAAGCCACCAAATAAATGTCAATACATCTCAATGACCTAGAAAAAAACAACAAAACAAACTCCAAATTAGTAAAAGGAAAGAAATAATTAAAATTAGACAAGAAATCAACAAAATTAAAACCAAAGAATACAAAATATCAGTGAAACTATGAGCTGGTATTTTGAAAAAATAAACAAAATGGACATACCATTGGCCCAGCTAATCACAAAAAAAGGAAGAAGACCCAAATCATTAAAATTATAGATGCAAAAAGAAATGTAACAACAGATTCCACAGAAGTAAAAAGAATCATCAGAAATTACTACAAAGAGCTGTACCAACGAATCAGGAAACCTAGAAGAAATGGATAGATTCCTGGACACATACTATCTACAAAATTGAGTCATGAAGACACAGAACACCTGAGTAGACCAATAACCAAGATGGATATTGGAACAGTAGTAAAGACCACTTCAGCAAAGAAAAGCCCAGGTCCCAATGGCTTCACTGCTATATTCTACCAGGCATTCTTCTCAAGCTATTCAGAACAATTGAAAGGGAGAGTATCCTCTCAAACTCCTTCTATGAATCCAGCTTTACCTTAATTCCTAAACTGGAAAATAAACAGAGAAATAAATAAACAGAAAAAGAGAGCTATAGGCCAATTTCCCTGATGAACATAGATGCAAAAATCCTCAATAAAATACTAGCTAATCAAATCCAACAATACATCAAAAAGATCATCCACCCAGACCAAGTGGGATTTATCCCTGGTATGCAGGGATGGTTCAGCATCCACAAATCAATCAATGTGATACATGACATTAACAAACTGAAGAACAAAAACCATATGATTATCTCAATAGATGCAGAGAAAGCATTTGATAAAATAGAACATCCTTTCATGATGTAAACCTTTAGAAAATTGGGTATAGAAGGAACATTCCTCAACATATTCAGAGCAATCTAAGACAAACCTATATCAATCATCTTATTGAATGGGGAAAAATTGGAGGCATTTCCACTAAGATCCAGAACCAGACAAGGATGTCCACTCTGATCATTGCTATTCAATATAGTTCTGGAATTTTTAGCTAGAGCCATTAGGCAAGAAAAAGATATCAAAGGGACACAAATTGGGAAAGAGGAAGTCGATCTATTCATATTTGCAGATGGCAGATGATTCTATATAAAGGAGATCCAAAAGACTCCAATAAGAGACTATTGGGACTCATAAAAGAGTTTGATAAGGTAACAGAATTATGAAATTAACACATAAAAATCAATATCTTTTGTATACACAGATAATGCCACAGCTGAGTAAGAACTTCTAAGATCAATGCCATTAACAATAGCTACAAAATAAATAAATACCTTGAAATAAATTTAACCAAGGATGTCAAAAGTCTCTATGATAAAAATTACAAAACATTAGGCCGGTGCTGCAGCTCACTAGGGTAATCCTCCACCTGCGGCGCCGGTACTCCAGGTTCTAGTCCCAGTTGGGGTGCCAGTTCTGTCCCAGTTGTTCCTCTTCCAGTCCAGCTCTCTGCTGTGGCCCAGGAAGGCAGTGGAGAATGGCCCAAGTGCTTGGGCCTTGCACCTGCATGAGAGACCAGGAGGAGGCACCTGGCTCCTGGCTTCAGATCGGTGCAGTGCACTGGCTGTAGCGGCCATTTGGGGGTAAACCAACAGAAGGAAGACTTTTCTCTCTGTCTCTCTCTCTCTCTCACTGTCTAACTCTCCTGTCAACAACAACAAAATTACAAAGTATTAAAGAAAGATATGGAAGAAGATATAACAAAGTGTAAAAATATTACATGTTCATGGATTAGAAGAATCAATATAAAAATGTCTATATTATTGAAAGCAATTTAGAGATTTAATGCAATACCAATCACAATACCAACAACACTTTTCTCAGATCTAGAAAAAAATGATACTACAATCAATATGGAAACATAAGAGTCCCCAAACAGATAAAGCAACCTTAAACAACAAAAATAAAGCTGGAGGCATCACAATACCAGATCTCAAGACATACTACAGGGACGTTATAATCAAAACAGCCTGGTACTGGCACAAAAGTAGACATGTAGATCAACGGAACAGAATAGAAACTCCAGAAATTAATTCACACATTTACAACCAAACTATCTTTGACAAAGGTGAAAAAACAATACCTAGAGCAAAGAGAGTCTCTTCAACAAATTGTGCTGGGAAAAATGGATCGCCACATGTAGAAGTATGAAACAAGACCCCTACATTACACCTTATATAAAAATTCACTCAAAATGAACCAAAAAACCTAAATCTATGACATTATACCATCTAATTACTAGAGAACATTGGGAAGCCCAAGACACCGGAACAGGTAAAGACTTCTTGGAAAAGACTTCAGAAGCACAGGAAATTAAAGTCAAAATTGACAAATGGGATTATATCAAGATGAGAAGCTTCTGCGTTGTGAAAGAAACACTCAGCAAAGGGAAGAGGGAAAGGACAGAATGGGAGAAAATATTTACAAACTATGCAACTGATAAAGGATTAATTTCCAGAATCTATAAAGAGCTCAAGAAATTCAACAACATAAAAACAAATGATCCAGTCATGAAATGGGCAAAGAAACTGAACAGACATTTTTCAAGCAAGAAAATTCAAATGGCCAACAGACACATGAAAAAAATCAAAACCACAATGAAATTTTACCTTACCCCAGTTAGAATGGCTCTCATACAGAAATCAACAAACAAATGCTGCTGAGGACAAGCAGGAAAGGGGCCTAATCCACTGTTGGTGGGAATGAAAACTGGTGCAGCCACTGTGGAAGACACTGGAGATATTTCAGAAAGTTGAATATAGACCTATCATATATCAACCATCCCACTCCTAGGAATTTACCCAAATGAAATGCAATCAGCAACCAAAAGAGTTATCTGTACCCCCATGTTCATTGCAGCCCAATTTACAATAGCTTAGATATAGAGTCAACCTAGATGTCCATCAACTGAAGACTGGATGATGAAATTATGGTACATATACATTATGGACTAATACACAGTTGAAAAAGAAAAATGAAATCCTTTCATTTGCAACAAAATGAATGCAACTGGGAACCATCATACTTAGTGAAATAAGTAGTCCCAAAAAGACAAATACCATCTGTTTTTTCTAATCTGTGGTAAGTAATTGAACACCTAAAAAGTAATCTCTAGAAGTGAAATTGACTCTTTGTGATGCAATGATTTTGAATAGCCCTTGTCCTGACGTCGAGGAGCAATATTTTGTTTCCTTGTTTTATTTTTATTTTTTGCATTTTTCTTCATACTATTTGTTGATAACTCTACTTAGCGTAGGGTTAATCTTATGAGTATAGCATTAACTGAAAATAGATCTTTATAAAATATATGAAAGGGAATAGGAGAGGAAGAATTTGAAGGGTGGGGAGTATGGGCAAGAATGAGGTGCTATGGGAAGAATCACTATGTTCCTAAATTTATATATATGAGTTGCATGAAGTTTGTATTCCTTAAGGAATATTTTTAAAAAGAAAAAAAAACTTCCAACCAAGAATATTATATCGAAGTTATCCTTTAAAAATGAAAGAAAATAAAATGTTTTCCATATAAGCAAAAACAGAGAATTCACGCCCATCAGACCAGCCATACAAGAAATTCTGAAGTGTTCAGCATGAGAAGTAACATGAAAATACATGACACCATCAAATTCACTAACAGAGCAGATAGAATCATTATCCAATCTTATCTAACAATATTAACCTTAAATGTAAATGAGTTAAGAGCTCCAACCAAAAGACTAAGTTTGGCTGAATGGATAAAAAATACCAGGACCTCAGTATATCCTGCCTACAAGAAATTCACTTCATAAACTAAGACAAATCAGCTGAGAGTGGAAGGCTGGAAAAAGATATACCAGGAAAAAGGGAATGAAAAATAAGCAAGAGTAGCTACCCTGATATCAGATAAAACAGACTTTAAATCAAAAATTGTAAAAAGAGATAAAGAAGAACATCAGATTTTGATAAAAGTTTCACTACAACAAGAAGATATGATAATTATAAATATATACGCATACAACACAAGACCACCCAGGTATTACATCAAATACTATTAGACCTAAAGGGAAAGATAGATATTAGATCTAAAGGGAGAAATACCCACTTACAATAATAATCAGTGTCTCCAACATCCACTCTCATTACTGGACAGATCATCCAAACAGAAAATGAATAAAGATATATCAGAGTTGAAATATACTATCAAACATATGTACCTAACAGACATTTACAGACATCTCACCGAACATCTGCAGAATACACATCATTCTCATCGGCACATGGAATATTTTCTAGGATAGACCACATATTAGGCCACAAATCAAGTCTCGGGAAATTTTTTTAAAGATTTTATTTATTTATTTGGGACGTAGAGTTACAGACAGTGAGAGGGAGAGACAGAAAGAAAGGTCTTCCGTCCATTGTTTCACTCCCCAAATGGCCGCAACGGCTGGAACTGAACCGATACAAAGCCAGGAGCCAGGAGCCTCTTCCTGGTCTCCCATGTCAATACAGGAGCCCAAGCACTTCAGCCATCCTCTACTGCCTTCCCAGGCCACAGCAGAGAGCCAGATCAGAAGAGGAGCAGCTGGAACTAGAACTGGCACCCATATGGGATGCCGGTGCCGCAGGCAGAGGATTAACCTACTACTCCACGGCACGGGCCCCAAGTCTAAGAAAATTTTTAAAAATTGAAATCATACCGTGTATCTTCTCAGACAATAAAGGAATAAAACTAGAATTTAACAACAAGAAGAACAATAGAACACTCATAAATACTTGGGATTTAAACAACATGCTACTGAATGAATAACAGGTCATTGAAGAAATTGAAAAGGAAATAAAAAACATGCTTAGAATAAATAAAAATGAAAATACAATATATCAAAACCTGTGATATACAGCAAAAGCATAATAAGAGAGAAGCTTATAGTAGCAAATGCTTACATTAAAAAAAGAGAAATGTCTCAAATTAAAGATCTAATGATGCTTCTTGAGGACTTGGAAAAACAGAAACAAACCAAATCCAAAGTCAGCAGGAGATGAGAAATAATAAGGATCAGAACAGAAATAAATGAAATTGAAACTAAAAAAATACAAAATATCAACAAAACAAAAAGTTGGTTTTTTGAGAAGATAAAGTAGATTAACCTGTAGCCAGACAGACAATGAGAAAATGAGGAAAAATCTCAAATAAATAAGAGATGAAAAGAGACATTACAACTGAGACCACCGAAATACAAAGATCCTAAGAAACTATTTTTGAAGAACTACATGCTAATGAAGTGGAAAACCTTGAAGAAATGGATAAATTTCTGGATTCATATAACCTACCAAGATTAAACCAGGAAAATAAAGACAATCTAAACAGACTCATAACAAGCAATAGAGATTGAAACAATGATCAAAAGTTTTCCATCAAGGAAACATCCAGGATCTTTTGGACCTGATGGCTGAAATCTACAAAACATTCAAAGAGTAAGTAACTCCTATACCCTTCAAACTATTCCAAAATATTAAATAGGATAGAATTCTGCCAAATTCTTTTCATGAGGCTAGCATTACTTTGATACCAAAACCAAAGACACAATATGAAAAGTAAATTATAGAACATAGATGCAAAGATTCTCAGCAAAATGCAAGAAAATCAAATCCAAAAACACATGAAAAGATCATATATCATGATCAAATGGGGTTTATCCCAGAAATGCAAGAGAGGTTCAACACTCGCAAATCAGTAAACGTCATAAGTCACATCAATAGAATGAAGAACAAAAACCATATGGTAATCTCAATGGATGTAGAGAAAACATTTGGTAACATTCAACACCCCTTCATGATAAAATCACTCCACAAATTAGGTAAGAAGTAAAATTCTTCAAAGTTATAAAGGCTAAATATCACAAACCAACAGCCAATATTGTATTGAATGGGGAAAAACTGAAAGCAATTCTCTTCAGATCAAGAGTAAGACAAGGATGTCCACTTTCTCCACTCTTCTTCAACATAGTACTGGAATTTTTAGAAAGAGCAATTCGGGAGAAGAAAGAAACAAAGGACATCAAATGGAAAGCAAGAAATCAAATTATCCGTGTTTACAGATGACAAGATGCTGTACATGGAAAAACCTAAACACTCCACCAAAAATTTATTAGAACTGATAAACCAACTCGGTAAAATTACAGGTAATAAAATAAACAAACAAAAAACAGTACTTTTTACATGCTAATGATGAACTCATAGCAAGAGAAATCAAGAAAAAAATCCCATTCACAATAGCCACCACAAAAAATCAAATATTTAGGAATAAATTTAACCAAAAAAGTGAAAGATCTCTCCATTGAAAATTACCAAGCACTGATGAAAGGTATCATCAAGGGCACACAAAAAATGGAAAGCTATTCCTTGCTCATGCATGGGAAGAATCAACATCATTAAAATGTCTGTACTACCTAAAACAAGCTGAAGACTGACTTCAATCTCTAGAAAAATATCAATGGCATTCTTTAAAGGATTAGACAATACAATGCTAAAATTCATATGGAATCACAAAAGACCCAGAATGCCCAAAGGAATCCTGATCAAGAACAATTAAGCTGGAGGCATCACAATACCTGACTTCAAAGAATACTATGAAGCTATAGTAATTAAAATAGGATGGTACTGGCATGAAAACCTATCCATAGGTCAGTGGAACAAAATGGTGAGCCCAGAAATTAATCCACATAACATACAGCCAACTGATTTTTTTTTTTTTGATAAAAGTGCTCAGGCCATACATTAGACTAAGGATAATCTCTTCAACAAATGGGGCTGGCAAAACTAGATATATACATAAGTAAAAGAATGAAATTATATCCACACCTCTCACAATATACAAAAATCAACTCAAGAGGGATAAACAACCTAATTTTAATTTAATTAACTCAAAAATATGAAATTGCTGGAAGAAAATATAAGGGAAATATGCCAAGCCATTGGCACAATGGATGACTGCTTGGACAAGACCCTCAAAGCATAGGCAGAAAAAGCCAAAACTAAACAAATGGGACTTTATCAAACTCAGGAGCTTTTGCAAGGCAAAGGAAATGAGCAACAGAGTGAACAGACAGCCAACAGAATGGGAAAAACTATTTGCAAACCACCTGACAAAGGATTAATATCCTGAATATATCAGCAACTTAAAAAACTCAACATCAGGGGCGGGCACCGTGGCTCACCTGGTTAATCCTCCTCCTGCCGCACCAGCATCCCATATGGGTGCCAGGTTCTAATCCCAGTTGCTCCTCTTCCAGTCCAGTTCTCTGCTGTGGCCCGGGAGGGCAGTGGAGGATGGCCCAAGTGCTAAGGCTCCTGCACCCCATGGGAGACCAGGAGGAAGCACCTGGCTCCTGGCTTCAGATTGGTGTAGTCCCGGCCATAGCAGCCATTTGGGGGAGGTGAACCAATGGAAGAAAGACCCTTCTCTCTGTCTCACTGTCTCACTGTCCAACTCTATCTGTCAAATTAATAAATTAAAAAAAAAAAAAGCTCAACAACAAAAAACAACTAATCCAGTTGAGAAATGGGCAAAGGACTTCAACAGACAGTTTCCAAAAGAAGAAATATAAATAACCAACAAATATATGCAATAAATGCTTAACATCTTTAGCCATTAGGGAAATGCAAATCAAAACTACAATGAGATATCACCTTACCCCCGGCAGAATGGCTAAAATCCAAAACACAGAGGTAATAAATGCTGGCAAGGACGTGAATAAGCAGAACACTTAAACACTGTTGGTAGGAATCTAAGTTAGTGGGGCCACTGTGGAAAACAGTGTGGAGATTTATTTTAAAATTATAAATAAACTTGCCATATGATCCAACAATCTCACTACTGTGTATATACCCAAAAGACTTGCACACAGTGTATCAATGAGATACTTACACCACCATGTTTATAACAGCACTGTTCACAACAGCCAAAATTTGGAATCAACCAATGTGTGCATCACTAGTTGAATGGATGAAGAAAATGCGGTATGCATACACAGTGGAATATTATTCAGCTATAAAAAAGAATGAAATTCTACCATTTGCAGCAAAATGAACACAACTGGAGGACATAAAGCTGAGTGAAATAAGCCAGACACAGAAAGACAAATGCCACATGTTCTCCCTTATACGTGGGAGCTAAAATTTTAAAAACAAGAGAAGAGAAAAAAAAAGAAATCCACGTGTGTATCAGTATTGCTGCAAATATAGTTTCATGAAATATTGATTTATATCTGTCAAACCAATGATTAAGAATGTTATACTACTATAGTTTTAATGATCAGTGATTATTTAAAAATTTACTGTATATGGGTGAAATGGTCATTTATTCCATTACATAATTATAAAATTGAATAAATATTTAAAATAAAAGTAATGTATATCTAAAACTCCTCATTCTCTAAATATTTTACTGTTATCTATGCTTTTCAGGTTATTTACACTTATTATATCTATTGCCAACTCCACACTCTGTGCCATCATATTGGTAGCTTAAAATTTGCCATAGAGAGTGTATGTCCACCATGGACATCAGGAAATGCTAGAAAGCAAAGTGTTTGTGTGTGTGTGTGTGTGTGTGTGGTGTGGAGTCCTAGTTGTTAAATGTGTCCCAAGATACATTGTTTGTATGTATATATGTAACTATTCATGCATCCATCTTCTAGCTCTATTATTGTTGCAACTTTTCTGGAAGTTTGAAATTATTTCCAAATTGAAAGTTTTGGAGATGCACATCTAAGAATTGGTGAAATATGGTGTTTGATTAGCTCTCCTTTGTGGCCTGCCCTGCTCTCAGGGATGACATCCCTTTAGGGGAGCAGAACCTTGTGTATCTTGGGCATTGCTGTGTCTAGTAGTTTTATAGAGTGGGTGGGTGGTAACTTTTGCCAAATAGCATTAGGACAAATAAATGACTAATATTTCTCATTTAAAATTTCAAAGAGGCCCCTGATTTATCTTAGTTATGTCAGGGTGAGCTAACCAAAGAATCCAAAACTTTTAGTCAAATTGGAGTCTAACAGCCAGCTCTCTCCATCAAGTAAATTGAATGTCACGTGCATTCACAGACTTCAGCAGGATGGTGAGTTCCAACCTCTCTGTGTACCACTGTCAGGAAGAATAAGGCATGAGGGCCAAGTCCTAGTTTCTCTAACAGTGCTTGGCATGTAGTAGTCTCTTGATTAATGAAAATGGAATCTCTCTGGCAGCTCTTCTCCAAGAATGAACTTGAGCCTTTTTCCTTTTGGATCAATAACCCCATATCCTTCATCAACATTTCCACTCAGAGCCATCCTCCCTTAATCAGCATCCACATGACTTCAGATAAATTAAGGGAAGTTATTATCAGAGGGAAAATAGGGAGGCTCCAATTATTCAATCCTAGTCAATTGCACTTTTGAAACCAACACTTTTGCTTCATTTAAAGCAAAAATATACAAGTTCCCTTGGCGACTCAGCCAGGTCAGGCGACACAGGACACCCACAGTCTGGTGCTATGGTCCACAGTCTACTTAGGACTTCAGAGCTCAGTCTTGTAGACAAGGGCCCCTTGCAAAGCTATGGAGCTGTGACAGAGAGCCACTCCCTCCCAGACAGGCTCCCTCCAGGTTAAGGGTAGATCTGACCTCTGACTCGCTTTGCTGCTTCCTTTGCAAATCCTTCAAAATACCATGTCTCCCGTAAGAACCAGAGCATCTAAGCCACTATTGGACACTGAACTGCTTCCTGCTAGAGAGGGGTCCCAGGTGCCTGCTCTCTGACTCTCTCATTGCTCTAGCATAGGACTTCCTGGCTTAGAAAAGGGAAGGCACAAGCAGAGGTCCTGCGCCTGCTAGCACAGAGCCTGGAGCAGGACCACAGGCCCAGAAGAAGGTGTGCAGGGCTGAACTCTTTCATCACATCTTGGCACAGCCTGCCCAGCCCCCAGCTTTGCTGTGGCATAGGACTGGCCCCTGGAAAGGAGAGAGTTTATTTAATAAACACTCCTGAACATTTACTCCATGCCAGGTATTGTTCTAAGAGTGTTACAGGTGTTGACTCATTTCATTCTCACAACAACCCTATGAATTAGCTCTTAATTGTGCTCCCTCAAATCTATCCAGCTCTCTATCGTCCAGTCACTTCTTGAACCTCTGGGGCTGGGCAACGTCATGTGACTTGTTCTGACCAATGAGTTGCAACTGAAAGAGCTGTGAAGGGCCGGCATTATGGTACATCAGGTAAGGCTGCCACCTGCAGAGCTGGCATCCCATATCAGAGCATCTCAGCTGCCCTGCTTCTGATCCAGCTCCCTGCAAATGCACCTGCGAAAGCAGCAGAAGATGCCCAAGTTCTTAGGACCCTGCCATCCACATGCAAGACCTAGATGCAATTCCTGGCTCCTGGCTTCAGCCTGACCCAGCCATGACCACCATGGCCATTTGGAGAGTGAACCAATGCATGCAAGATCTCATTCTCTCTATCTACCACTCTCCCTCCTTCTCTCTCTCCACCCCCACTTCTGTCACTCTATCAAATAAATCAAATATATATGAGTTGTGTGTGCCTCCCAGGCTTGGCAGTGCATTGCCAGGACTCTTAGATCCCTTTTCCCTCTGCCAGTGCCATCAACAATTTTCAAACACTGACCATTCCATTAAGAAGCAGTTTTCCATGCATTTTTTCTCTCCTTAAACTGGCAACACTGTCTCTATTTTTCTGGGCTCTAATACTTTTGCTTTTTTGAATGTTTTTATTTAATGAATACAAATTTTCATACGTACAGCTTTTAGGGATATAGTGTTTCTTCCCCCCATTGCTGCCCTCCCACCCACACTCCCATCCCACCTCCTACTCCCTCTCCCATTCCATTTTTCATTAAGATTTCTTTTTAATTGACTTTATATACAAAAGGCCAACTCTTTACTAAGGAGAGATTTCAACTATTTGTACCCACACAGACACACAAAGTATAAAGAACTGTTTGAAGACAAGTTTTACCATTAATTCTCATAATATAACTCATTAAAGATAGAGTTCCAGCATGGGGAGCAAGTGCACAGTGACTCCTGTTGTTGATTTAACAACTGACACTCTTATTTATAACATTAGTGATCACCCAAGGTTCTTGATATGAGCTGCCAAGGCTATGGAAGCCCTTTGAGTTCACAAACTCTGTCGGTTTTTAGACAGGGCCATATGCAAAGTGGAAGTTCTCGCCTCCCTTCAGAGAAAAGTACATGCTTCTTTGATGGCCACTTCTTTCCACTGGTGTCTCACTCACAGAGATTCTTCATGCAGAACCATTTTTGCCACTATGAATTGGCTTTCCATGTCTGAAATGTTCTCATCATGTTTTCAGTCAGGCCTGAGGTCAGAGGTCTGTTTAAGGTGTTTGTCATTCTATGAGTCTGCTGTGTGGACTGCTTCCCATGTTAGAACTTTCTCTCCTTCATAATTCTATCTACTATTATTACCAGGCACTTGGTCTTATTTATGTGATCCCTTTGACTGATGGTCCTATGAATATGATCAATTCCATAATTAATATGATCATTTTATCACATAAAATGGGATTAGTGCCACCCAGCTAAATGGGATTTGGAGTCCCATGGTAAGTTTTTAGCTTCACCCTTAGGGGTAGGTCTGTGGGAATGTGTGCTGATCTGTACAGCTCCTCCCTCTCTCATTCCCACTCTTATTTTTAACTTGGATCTATTTTCAATTGACTTAATACATCTATGATTAATTCTATGTTAAGTAAGGAGTTCAGCCAATGGTATTAAGTAGAGAAGAAAATAAGAATAAAAAATAGAAAAAAATAGATAAAGTGAAATAATAAAGTATTCCTCAACAGTCAAGACAAGGGCTATTCAAGTAATGCTTCTCATAGTGTCCATTCACTTCTACGGGTTTCCTTTTAGGTGCTCTGTTAGTAGTCACAGATCAGGGAGAACATATATTTGTCCCTTTGGGACTGGCTTATTTCACTAAGTATGATATTTTCCAGATTCTTCCATTTAGATGTAGATGACTAGATTTCATTTTTAAACTGCTGTTTA
This sequence comes from Lepus europaeus, assembly GCF_033115175.1. Lineage (NCBI taxonomy): Eukaryota > Metazoa > Chordata > Mammalia > Lagomorpha > Leporidae > Lepus > Lepus europaeus. The sequence continues at coordinate 81,330,894 of NC_084842.1, read as the reverse complement.
GTATTTCATAGAGTACATATCCCATAGTTTCTTTATCCAGTCTTCCACTGATGGGCATTTAGGTTGATTCCATGTCTTGGCTATTGTGAATTGGGCTGTAGTAAACATAGAGGTGCAGATGTCTCTTTTATTTGCTGATCTCATTTCCTTTGGGTAAATTCCAAGGAATGGGATGGATGGGTCAAATACTAGGAATATATTCAGGTTTCTGAGGAATCTCCAAACTGTCTCCCCTAGTGGCTTTACCAGTTTGCATTCCCACCAACAGTGGATTAGGGTACCTTTTTCCCCACATCCTCGCCAGCATTTGTTATTTGTTGATTTCTGTATGAAAGCCATTCTAACTGGAGCGATGTGAAACCTCATTGTGGTTTTGATTTGCGTCTCCCTGATGGCTAGTGATCCTGAGCAATTTTTTCATGTGTCTGTTTGCCATTTGTCCTCCTGTATGACCTGGTAAACAGCCAAACAGCACTGACCCCCACATGGCTTGGGAGGGAATTAACCTCATTCTTTCTCTGAATTCTCATCTAGCACAACACACTGCCCACTGCCTAGGAGAAAGGAACCTGTCTTGACCATGGAGGACTTTTATACCAGTTCCCTGGAGCTGACATAACTCATTACCAAAAATGTGTGGCTTAAAACAAATGTATTCTCCATTTTGGAGGCCAGAAGTCCAATATCAAGGTGTCATCACAGCCCTGCTAATTCTGAAGGCTGCGAGGAATAATCCACTCCTTGCCTTTTCCAGCTTCTTGGGTTTCCACGCATTCTTTGACTCATGGCCACACCACTCCAAGCTCTGCCTCCATCATCACACAGCATTCTCTTCTTCTCTATATCTCTCCTTAGTTTATCTTCTGTAATGACACTTGTCATCAGATTTAGGATCTATCTGGACAATGCATGATAATTTCCTTATCTTAATATCCCTGACTCAACTACCTTTTAAAGACCCTATTTATAAAAGTTGTCACATTCTCTAGTTCTCACTAAGCATGCAATTTTAGGCAACTCTGTCTAACCCAGTCTAGGAGGGGACCATCAGACACCACCTATCCAGGACACTCTCTCTATTGACCTTTCCCAGAACTGACCAAACATTTACAATGGCCTGAATGTTGTGTCCCTTGAAATTCATATGTTGAAATCCTCATCCCCAATATGATATTAGAAGGTAGGAACTTAGGAAGGTAAGTAGATAATGAAGACAAAACCCTCATGAATGAGATTAGTGCCCTTATAACAGGGACTCCAAAGAGCTCTCTTACCCCCTTTCCACTGCTGGAGGACACAATAAGAAGTTGGCAGTCTGTAACTCAGACTGTAACTTCACCAGAACCCAACCTGAAATACATTTCTGTTGTTTAGAAGCCACCCAGTGGCTTTTGTTACAGTAGCACTGACAAAGACAACACTGGAGCAAATAAAGATTTAAAGCCCAAAATATTTTAGAAAAGGGTTTCAAATCTGTGCAAAGTTAGGAGACAAGGGATTAGAGGCTGATGAGTGTAGGGGAAGGAGAAAGAATCAAAAGTTGAGTTCTTGGCTGGGTTCAGCCACTTAATTCTTTGGTAGCATGCATGGCCACTTCTCACTGCCAACACCCCAGTCTCCAGTCCCTTCAGGAGAAAAATTTTCCAGCAATGGGAGTCTACTCAATTTCATGGGCTTACCTCTTCTCCTATTTAGAACAGAGAGCTAGGCTCCAGCTTATGGCCATCAGTTTGCCCAGGTGAAGGGAACATGAATTCTTGCCTTCTGACTGGGAAGGAGATAACTGCCCTGTTCTGGGGTAGGGATAGGAAACCAGTGTCTCCAAGAACTGGGTCTACAGATGTCTTCTTTGGCCAGACTCTTCAATTCTCCAGAGCAGCATTCACTCTCCACTCATCTCTACACAGTGAACATACTCACCTCTCTTACTTTCCTGATCTTCAAAAACATCAGAACTTGAACTTCTCTAAGATATGTTAATGTACCTCACTACCAAGAGAATTAATTTCTTTCTGAAAATCCTTGCATGGTCTACATTAAGAATTCATAGTCATTCCCTTAACATAACTGACCTCATTTCCTGAGCACTAATAACCTTAGCCTTATTTGCATTTGTCAGCCCCCATGCTTCTTGCAAACTTCCACCCTCTTTCCTGCCCAGGTCAAAGTACAATGCTTTGAGCATCAAAGGGACTTATGCCCAACATTTTCTCCATAATTATTAAGTTTCTCCACTCACCCTGGGAATAAAGATCAAAGGAAAGTTTTTATTATCCCTGGATGCCAGTGATTTTGACAACCTGCTGTAATGTGCTGATAGTATAACAAGATGGCTGTTGCAGAGGAAAAGGGACCAGACAGAACTGAGTTCAATCTAGAGTCTGTGTTCAGCTTGTTAAGCTTGAGCAGAGAAACCCAAAGTCTCAGTGCCTCCATGTCTTCATGTATTAATGGAAACAGCACTACTCTCTTTGAAAAAGTGAGGTGACATAATGGAAGTGACAGCACTTTCTATACTCCCAAACTATACAAATACACGACATTTGCTACTATTTTTCTATCTATGCACTTCCAGTTTCCTCTTACATGAAGTAATTTTTCTATCTATATCCAGACATGCCAGCTAACCCTTGGCTTCTTTTGTTTGCAAAGCTGTTGACAAGACAGTTGGAAGGCAGATGAGGAAAATCAGAAGTCATGGCTTCAAAGAGGAATGACTAGCATCATTGTCATGACGAGGATGATGTCTGGCATTAGCTCAGGAGAGGACTTCTTTCCTGCCCATCCTCCCCCAACACAGAATGAGTATAATTTGATGTCTATTTTGGCTGCTTATGTCAAAGACCATCATCTCCATCATCTGTAATTATTGAAATCTTTAAATCCCCACCACCATCCTCCCTTTGAATAAGAAAAGAAGTTAAGCACATCATCAGCAGATGTGTCCAAGTAAACAGAGTGAAATAGTGGAATCTCCAATAAGCCCTATAATACGTTCCTTCATCTTTTGGTGTGACATGGAGAGATGCTCATTAAAAATTATAATGAACACTTACTAACAGCTCCAACGTGCCATTGCTTTTTAAAATTCTGTATGTTAGGGTTCTCTGGAGAAACAGAACCAAAGGTATAGATGATAGATTGACTATATATAGCTACAGATACATTATAGATTGTACATGTTAATTAAATACATACAGATGAGAGATAGATATATGGATATAGATACATAAATGAGAGAGAGTAGGTAGATGATGGTAGATAAATAGTTATAAAGACGAGTTTTATTTTTTATTATTTTTTAGAAAGGGAGAGAGAGAGAGAGAAATCTTCCATTCACTGATTCAGTCCTCAGATGGGCACAATGGCCAGGGTTGGGCCAGGCCAAAGCCAGGAGCTTCATCTGAGTCGCCCACATGGTGGTAGTTGCTCAAGCAGTTGGCCCATCTTCCACTGTTTTTCCCAGGCCATTAGCGGGAAGCTGGATTGGAAGTGGGGCATCCAAAACTCAAACCAAAGTCCATATAGAATGTCAATGTCACAGGCTGTTGCCTAACCTGCTATGCCACAGCATCAGCCCCAGATGTGTTTATCAAGTGAGTGGTTTATGTGATTGTGGGGCTGGCAATTCCAAGTTCTGTAGAGCATATCAATATGCTGAAAACTCAGGAAGGAGTTCCATGTTTAAGTCTTGAGACAAAATTCTTCCTTAGGGCAGTTTCAGCTTTTGATTTTGAGATCTTCCACTGATTGGATGAGGGCCACCCAAATTTTCAAGGCTGATCTGCTTTACTTAAAGTCAGTTGATTGTGGATGTTAATCCTGTCTACAAAATACCTCTAATGTTTGGCCGAGCAACTAGGAAACATAGCCTAGCCAAATTCACACATAAATTTAAGCATTACACTCTATGAGAAGCTTTTGAAGGCCCATCACTAGGTGAACTAAGACTTCAGGTGAAAATGGAGACAATCAAAATCTTTCCTCTCTCCATTCCAATTATGTTGTGGAGAGACAAATTTTTAAAACAGGAAAACTACAAAAGTATTCCTAGGAAAAAGGTCATCAAGAAAAAAGTGATGTAATAATACGTTACTTGTTTCTTAAATGTTAATATTTATTTAAATATTATCATTGGGAAAATGAGTCTGATCAACAGCATTGTGATGTTTGTGTTTATTTACTTATTTATTCATTTACTTTTTAGTGTCTTTCCAAAATTTAACCCCTGAACTGCCATCACCTTGGGGCTCATTAGAAACATAGTATCCCAGACTCCACTCAGGCCTGCTGACTCAGAGCCATTTTGGCAACAGTCCCAGGTGTTTGTTTTCTATTTCTGTGTAACAAATTACCGTAAACCTAGTAGCTGAAAACAATGCTCATTCATTAGCTCACAGTTCTATAGGTGTAGGAGGGGCAGGACCATTGACTGATTCTATACTACAAGTCTTCCAAGCCAGAAATCAGGGTTGGCAGATTGGGCAATTATATGAAAACACAGCTAAAACACATAATCCACTGCCTCAAGTGGATTATGGTTACTGGCATAATTCATTTTTAGTGTGACTGAAGGACTGAGAGCCTTGCTTGTTGGCTGGTGTGAGCTCACCTTGCTCTTTAACGCATAGAGGCAGCCCACATTCCTTCTTATGTGGCCTCCTCAACTTCAAAGAGCAATGAACGTTGCATTCTGTTGCTTCCATCTTCTCTTGCTTCAGATCTCTCTGACATCCTGTACTGCTATCAGCTGAAGAAGTGTCTGCTTTTAGGGATCATGTGTTCCAAGAGGAACCCCTGAGTACCTCCTTCCCTTAAGGTCAAGAGTACTATACAATACAACATTACTCGAGTAATATTCCATAACATTCACAGGCTCCCGGGATTATGGTGGGGCATCTTTGGGAGGCCGGGTGGTCATCTGAATTTTGCTAACCATACTGATGATTCTTAAGCACAATGTTAAACTTGGGAAACATTGCTTAGTGTTGTGAATTCATTCTCACCATCATATTTTTTTTAATATTTATTTGAAAGGCAGAGTTACAGACAAAGAGAGGAAGAGACAGAGAGATCATCTATCCCTTGGTTCACTCTCCTGATTGGCTGCAACAGCTAGATCTGGGCTAATCTGAAACCAGAAGCCAGCAGCTTCTTCTGGGTTTCTCACGTGGGTGGTAGGGGCCCAAGAACTTGGGCCATCCTCCTATGCTTTCCTAGATTATCAGCAGGGAGCTGGATTAGAAGTGAAGTAGCCAGGACTTGAACCAGTGCCCACATGGGATGCTGGCACCACAGGCAGAGGCTTAATCTACTATGTCACAGTGCCAGCCCCACTACCAGTTCTTAAAATGTGTGACACACTTCACCGGCACTGCGGCTCAGTAGGCTAATCCTCCGCCTTGCAGCGCCGGTACACCGGGTTCTAGTCCCGGTCGGGGCACCAGTCCTGTCCTGGTTGCCCCTCTTCCAGGCCAGCTCTCTGCTGTGGCCAGGGAGTGCAGTGGAGGATGGCCCAAGTGCTTGGGCCCTGCACCCCATGGGAGACCAGGAGAAGCACCTGGCTCCTGCCATTGGATCAGCGTGGTGCGCCGGTCGCAGCGCGCTGGCAGCGGCGGCTATTGGAGGGTGAACCAATGGCAAAAGGAAGACCTTTCTCTCTGTCTCTCTCTCTCACTGTCCACTCTGCCTGTCAAAAATTAAAAAAAAATTTTTTTTTAAATGTGTGACACACTTGTTTAACAAATATAACTCATTTGAAATTGCACTTACACATGCATTGTCTCACTTAGTTCCCCTAAACAGCTCAAGTATGATAGGAGATATTCCCATGTTAGTCAGGGATCCACAGAGAGACAGAATCAATACTATATGGATGTAGGTTCAAGAAGGAGGGTTTATTAGGATAATTGGCTCATACCATTATTGCAGCCATGAAGTCCCAAAGTAGGCTGGAGACTCTGGGGTGCCACTAGCTCGGCTTATTTCAAGTCCAAGGGACTCAGAACCAAGAAAGGTGAATGTAACTCTCAGTTTGAGATTGAAAGCATGCTTTCTTCCTCTCTCTTTTCCTTCAAACAACACCCTCACGTATATCAAGGGCTAGTTTTTGTAGATTGTTAGAAAGCAATTGTGATATTAAGCTCATTTTTACTTAAGTATGAGGGACTGGTGGATGACCCATGAATAGGCTTGGTAATTGTTTAGGGAGTGGTTTGTTGCTGTGCAATAGGCGTGTTCATTGGTGAACAACACCAACTAATAGCCCTGTCCTCTCTGGATTGGGGCACCAGCAGTGAGACAGCAGTTGGGCACTCCCAGAGATGATGGGATAGGGTAACTGGTGACTCATCCAGGAAGCTCAGATAACTTTTAGAGTAATTTTTCATGTATGAGTGTCAATCCAAAGATATGGCATGTAAGCAACATTTTGAGATTTTATGGAGTCAGGTGGCTCTTTCCACCAAAATGTCTCAAACCACACCTAGACAGCAATGTAGGTATATTTGGAAGCACGAATCATAAATTCTAGACCTAGTGTCTAGGATCTAGACACTGGTGACTCTGTGTGCCAACTCAGAGCATCAGTTTTTGGAAAGCCTTGGATACTGTGAAATAATTCTGTGATCTTTCCATTCAAGATGCTGCTCTAGAGACTTCTGAAAAGAGGGCACAGATACTTAGAAACCATCAATTAGAAACCATCCCTACCCTTAGTGGCCCCAAGCTCTGCTGTCCAGCCACAGAGTGGGTAGACAGCTGGATCTAATCACTGAGCAAAAGCCAGGAAAGCTGATGGCATTAGAGTGGCCAAGAGGAAGTGGCCCAGAGGAATTCTGTTGTTGACAACTTTCTACATGTCCCTACCTCATGCTTAGAGGGTAATTGGGTTCAGTAAGAGTGTGGACTCCTTCCAGTCATGGGACTCAAGTCCTACTGAAAACATTGAACTAGATCTCTCAACCTCTACATTCACCCCTTTCTACTTTGACATTTTAACAGCTCAAATGGAAAACTCTTGGGGACTCTCTGAAGCTTAGTGAGTCATGTTATCAAGTTAAATGATGCCACCTGCGTACTTTGTTGCATCTGGAGGACTTTGAATATCTTTTTTTTTTTCTTTATAAGGAGTCTGAGCAGCTGGCCACCAGATGCAAGTCTCCACCCTCTGAGTTGTATTGGCAGCTCATAGTTGGGATAATTTAATGACCAATCCTCACTTACATGAGTGATTCATTACTTGTAGGCTGGACTTTGATTGTTTCATGGTATATAAACCCAGTACAATGGAAGGTTTAATGACAAGAGGGGGAAGATGAGCCAGAAAAAGAATCCCAAAGATAGGCTGATCCAAGCCAACAATAGTTTCAGAATTTTTAGGTTAGAACTTTGTGCCTAGACAAATAAGCATATTTACATAATTATACAAAAATAACACTAGCCTACAGACAATAATTAAAACAGCTACAGGATGATTGTATGTATACTGCAAGACTTTCTAACATTTAACAGACATATATTTGTAGTACAATGAGCTGTGGAAAACCCGGGGCATGTTTGAAGATCAATTAATTATAATTTTTGCTGAATACTTCACTATTCTGAAGGTGCTATGTAAACTGAAAAGTCAAAATTCTCAAGATAGCCACAAAAACGATATCCAATGATTTTGTCTTTCTAAATCAGCTTAATGTATAATTCATATATAGTACAAGGTAACTGCTTTATATGTACAGTTCTGTAAGTTGTGATAACTGTTCCTGTTTTTAACTGTCACCAAAATCAAGATGCAGAATGTCCCTAAAGCTCCCCCAAGTTTCTCCAGAGCAACTTTGCTTTCAGTCCCCATCCCACCGGCAGTCAAGGCAGCAACTGATGTGCTTTCCCACTGTTGATCAGTTTTGCAGAGTTCCAGAAAATGGTATAATTACCCTTTGTTCTCTTTTCTATTGGTTTCTTCAGCTTACGATAGTGATTTTGAGATATATTGAGGTAACATACAGCAATATCATAATTTGTTTATGAAGTCACAATTTGTTCACAATTTATCACAATCTGTTTATTCATTCACCTAAGTTGGCTTGTTCTCAATTTTATTGCTGAATAGTGTTCTATAGTACAAATAAAATGTGGAATTATCACAAATTGTTAATTCATTTATACATGGATATTTATTTCCAGGTTTTTTGCTATCATAAACTAGACTCCTATGAAATTTTTTTATTAATTTCTTTCATATACCTTGGATAAATGATCTGAGAATCAATTTCTTGGCTTCACGATAATGTTTTATTTAATTTTATCTCAAAGTGCCAAGTAGTTCTTTTTTTTTGTTTTTTTGACAGGCAGAGTGGATAGTGACAAAGAAAGAGAGAGACAGAGAGAAAGGTCTTCCTTTTTGCCATTAGTTCACCCTCCAATGGCTGCTGCGGCCATTGCATCACACTGATCCGAAGCCAGGAGCCAGGTGCTTCTCCTGGTCTCCCATGCGGGTGCAGGGCCCAAGGACTTGGGCCATGCTCCACTGCCTTCCCGGGCCATAGCAGAGAGCTGGCCTGGAAGAGGGGCAACTGGGACAGAATCCAGTGCCCCAACCGGGACTAGAACCCGGTATGCCGGTGCCGCAAGGCGGAGGATTAGCCTGTTAAGCCAAGGCGCCTGCCAAAGTGCCAAGTTCTCCAGGGTGATTGTACCATTTAAACTCATACCAGCATAGCAGGGGAGCTATAGTTGCTCCACATACTTCTCAATTCTTGGCACAATCAGTCTTTGACATTTTTTTCATAATAGGAGGTGTGTAGTGTTACCTCACTATGTTTTTAATTTATATTTTGCTGGTGACATGAAAATTCAAGGCACCTTTTAAGGTGGAGAGATCTGACTCAAGAGCCAAAAGAAAAAAATTAATGGGCAGACTTATCATATATTTCAGGGTGCCTAGGACAATCTTTATTTACACCCTCGTGACAGTGTCTACACCTAGTTACTTCACAGAGATCTATCTTCGAAAGCCATCACATTGGGGGTTAAAATGAGCATATGAATCTGAAGTCCATAGCAGCCCTATAAATTGGAAAATTTGGTTAAATATTGCTGCTTATTATGTAATATAGTCTTCTCCCCCATCTTCTCACAAAAACTTCAATAAATCCACATTTCTCATCAATATGTTTGAGGGTAGATTTGTGTTTACAAGTTAGATCCCAAGAGTAGAAGTTTCCCAATAAGACTGCATCAAATACTATTACAATTATTGTAAGCTTTGATAATATTAAAAAGTATACACTACTATATGTCTCATGTTACTGAATTATTGACTTTTTTCCAAATATGACCTAGTGTTTTTGGTTTGAAGAATGAGGCTGACACCATAAAGTGTGATGCAAATTTAAAGAACCACTATTATCAACAAAAATATAGCATTTCAAGTTTTGGCTGATTCAAAGATTTATCCTCTCCCAAGTTTGTATAATATTTTAATCTGACCCTTTGTGAATTGGAAAAATCACACTCCATAATCAGGTATAAGTTTAGCCATGAAAGTAAAATAAAAGTTGAGCCAAGAATTCTGTCCATCCCTGAAACCAAATCCAAGCACAAATGTTTTCTTGACTTCCTTCCCATTTCCTCTTTTATTCTGGCAATAAGCTACCATCACAATGCAATCATTTCAGTTTCTCATAGCCCATCTCTTTCCTTGTTAGGACTCACACTGTGATAATAACCAGTCCTAACTGTTTTATATTGAAGCTTTTAATGACTGAAAATGGATGAACAAAAGCATATGTACTTCAAAGTTTCTGCATAAGTCTGTCCATATTTTCACAGCGTAACCTTTCAAATGTTCTCACCCTTATGTGGGTTTATTTGATATAATTTTCACATATATGTAAACATAAGATTTTATGTGGGACACCATGGATAATAGAAATTTAACAAAGAAGTTTAAGACATGATCTCAGTCCTCAATAAACTCATGCTCTAGTATACACAAAAACCAAAATGGCATAAGCATGAAAAACAATGGCATAAAGCAGAAAGTGGTAAGTACCTTGTGAGTGAGACAAATGACCACAGCTTGAAAACATTCAGTGTCCTTGTAAGCAGTGCTCTACTCTGCCAAGAGAAAAATGCAAGCAAAAATTGGTAGCCAAGTGAATACTAAAGTCATGATTTTGCTAATTGCTGGGTGTGTGCCAATGAATATCACCCACTGGATGAGGAAAAGAAAAGCTGATCTCTTAAAATAGTGTTAAAGCACTCAGCTGATTCTCAAAATCAAAGTAATAAGAATTGCTGCTCCCAGCCTCCCACCCCCGGATCTGCAAAGCCAGCTGAAGCAGCTTATTGGCCAACTGTATAGACCAAAAAAACTAAAACAGAGTAGAGGGTGGAGTCAAGATGGCGGAATAGTGAGGGCATGCACTGATAGTCCGGGAAAAGATAGTTTGATAGTTTAATAAAAGTGGAGCTACTGTAGTCTCAGGAAAAGGCTCAGGAAAAAATTGCAGAGGAAACTTCCGGATCTAGTGCATGTGACACGGAGGACCTACAGGGAGAGCAAGGACGCCCACCATGCGGGAGCTGAGGTGCGGAAGCCGAGACAGAGTCCACACAACAGCGCTGGAAAGGGAGGTGAGACAAAAACCTCGGTAACCCGAGACATTGGTGGGGAAAGGCAGAAAGAGCCTAGAGGGAACGAGGCTTGAAGCCTCACTGGGGAAAGTTCACCAGGCTGACTGGAGGAGAGAAAAAAATGAATAAATAAAGGGAACTGGCATGGACACTAGCCTCTATCTCCACTCAGCTTACAAAGCCGAGCAAGACAAGGAGCAGGCACCATTTTGGACATTCGTAAAGCAGCACCCACCATCAGCCAAGCAGAAAAACCTGACTCTGGTGGGGAGAAATAACAGGAGGTTAGGACCTAGTGGAAGTGTGGAGCTAACGAACTGAGACTGTGAAAATCTGAAGGGGGGGTGAGAGAACTCACCGAGTACACAAACTCGGTAACCTTGGCAACCCGGTGAGAAACTGCAGAGAAATTTCAGACAGCACTGAGGGCTGAATAAACTCTTTGTGTGGTCCCAGGGGTAGATCAGACGAATATCCACAGGGGCCAGATTTCATACATCAACTACCCTCAATTCCACTCAGCTGTGCGGAATTACTTCCCAACTGAGTCAAAAAAAAAAAAAAGAGAGAGAGAGAGAGAACACAATCTGGGTGAGTCACCTTTGGCACACCCTTAACCCTGAAGAACCAAACAGAGCTCTCTGGCCACACCCATCACAGCCTCTAAGGATCCATCAAAAGTAGACAGTCCACTTAATCTAGAGACATAGTATAATGAGAAAAAGCACCACAGCGAAGAAACCAAAGAATATCTCCAAAATGCTAAACAAACACAGAAACCGAGGTAACAAGTACAAGGAAGACACTATGACGCCCCCAAATGAAAAAGACACCCCATTACCCCATTTCAAGATAATGAAGATGACGAGATAGAAGAAATGCAAGAAGCAGATCTCAAAAAATTGATAAGAACATTAAGAAGTTCTCAAAAACAAATTCTTGAACTAAAGAAATCCTTAACGGACAAGATAGAAAATCTCTTTCACGAAAATGAAATATTAAGGAGGAATCAAAATGAAATGAAACAACTAGTAGAACAAGAAACTGTGATAGTGATGAGAAATCATAATGAAATGAAGAATTCAATAGATCAAATGACAAACACATTAGAGAGCCTTAAAAACAGAGTGGGTGAAGCAGAAGAGAGAATATCAGACTTAGAAGATAGAGAACAGGAAAGTATACAGTCAAACCAAAGAAAAGAAGAAGAAATCAGAAATCTAAAAAATATTGTTGGGAATCTACAGGATACTATTTAAAAACCCAACATTCGGGTTCTAGGAGTTCCTGAAGGCATGGAGAGGGAGAAAGAATTAGAAGGCCTTTTTAGTGAGATACTAGCAGAAAATTTCCCAGGTTTGGAGAAGGACAGAGATATCCTAATACAGGCAGCTCATGGAACCCTAATAAACTTGACCAAAAGAGATCCTCACCACGACACGTTGTAATTAAACTCACCACAGTGAAACATAAAGAAAAGATCCTAAAATGTGCAAGAGAGAAACGTCAGATTACTCTCAGAGGATCTCCAATTAGACTCACAGCTGACTTCTCATCAGAAACCCTACAAGCTAGAAGGGAATGGCGAGATATAGCCCAGGCACTAAGAGAGAAAAACTGCCAGCCCAGAATATTATATCCTGCAAAGCTCTCATTTGTGAATGAAGGTGAAATAAAGACCTTTCATAGCAAACAGAAATTGAAAGAATTTGTTGCCACTCATCCTGCCCTGCAAAAAATGCTTAAAGATGTGTTACACACAGAAACACAGAAACATGGTCATCAATATGAAAGAAGGTAAAGGAAGAAAACCTACCAGTAAAAGATCATAGGAAGCTCAAAGCATATTCTAGAAAATATTTTTGGGAAAATGGCAGGGCAAAGTCAATACTTATCAATAGTCACATTGAACGTTAATGGACTCAACTCTACAGTTAAAAGGCACAGACTGGCTGAATGGATTAAGGAACAAAACCCATCTATTTGCTGTCTACAAGAAACACACCTATCCAACAAAGATGCATGCAGACTGAAAGTGAAAGGTTGGAAAAAGTTATTCCATGCCAACATAAACCAAAAAAGAGCTGACATAGCCATCTTAATATCAGACAAAATAAACTTTAACACAAAAACTGTTAAGAGAGACAAAGAGGGACACTATATAATGATTAAGGGTTCAATTCAACAGGAAGATGTAACTATTATAAATGTATATGCACGTAATTACAGGGCACCAGTTTATTTAAAAGGTATGTTAAGAGACTCAAAGGGAGACTTAGATTCCAATACAATAGTACTGGGGGACTTCAATATTCCACTCTCAGAAACAGATAGATCAGACGGACAGAAGATCAACAAGGAAACAGCAGATTTAATTGACAATATTGCCCAAATGGATCTAACAGATATCTATAGAACTTTGAATCCAAATTTAAAGATTTTACATTCTTCTCAGCAGTACACGGAACCTTCTCTAGGATTGATCACATACTAGGCCATAAAACAAGTCTCAGCAAATTTAAAAGAATTAGAATCATACCATGCAGCTTCTCAGACCACAGGGGAATGAAGGTGGAAATTAGCAACTCAGGAATCCCTAGAGCATATGCAAACACAAGGAGACTGAACAACATGTTCCTGAATGAACACTGGGTCATAGAAGAAATCAAAAAAGAAATCAAAAACTTTCTGGAAGTAAATGAGGATAACAATACAACATATCAAATCTTATGGGATACGGCAAAAGCAGTGTTGAGAGGAAAGTTTATAGCAATAGGTGCCTACATCAAGAAATTGGAAAGGCACCAAATAAATGAGCTTTCAACACATCTCAAGGATCTAGAAAAACTGCAGCAAACCAGACCCAAATCTAGTAGGAGAAGAGAAATAATTAAAATCAGAGAAGAAATCAACAGGATTGAATCCAAAAAACATTGCAAAAAATCAGCCAAGAGAAGAGCTATTTTTTTGAAAAAATAAACAAAATTGACACCCCATTGGCCCAACTAACTAAAAAAAGAAAAGACCCAAATCAATAAAATCAGAGATGAAAAAGGAAATGTAACAACAGACACCACAGAAATAAAAAGAATCATCAGAAATTGCTACAAGGACTTGTATGCCAGCAAACAGGGGAATCTATCAGAAATGGATAGATTCCTGGACACATGCAATCTACCTAAATTGAACCATGAAGACATAGAATACCTAAACAGGCCCATAACTGAGACAGAAATTGAAACAGTAATAAAGGCCCTCCCAACAAAGAAAAGTCCAGGACCAGATGGATTCACTGCTGAATTCTGCCAGACATTTAAAGAAGAACTAACTCCAATTCTTCTCAAACTATTCAGAACACTCGAAAAAGATGCAATCCTCCCAAATTCTTTCTATGAAGCCAGCATCACCTTAATTCCTAAGCCAGAGAAAGATGCAGCATTGAAAGAAAATTATAGACCAATATCCCTGATGAACATAGATGCAAAAATCCTCAATAAAATTCTTGCCAATAGAATACAACAACACATCAGAAAAATTATCAGCACAGACCAAGTGGGATTTATCCCTGGAATGCAGGGATGGTTCAATGTTCACAAATCAATCAATGTGATACACAACATTAACAAACTGCAGAAGAAAAACCATATGATTATCTCAATAGATGCAGAGAAAGCATTCGATAAAATACAACACCCTTTCATGATGAAAATTCTAAGCAAATTGGGTATAGAAGGAACATCCCTCAATATAATCAAAGCAATTTATGAAAAACCCACATCCAGCATCATATTGAATGGGGAAAAGTTGGGAGCATTTCCACTGAAATATGGTACCAGACAGGGATGCCCACTCTCACCACTGCTATTCAACATAGTTGGGGAAGTTTTAGCCATAGCCATCAGGCAAGAAAAAGAAATTACAGGGATACAAATTGGGAAGGAAGATGTCAAACTATCCCTCTTTGCAGATGATATGATTCTTTATTTAGAGGATCCAAAGAACTCTACTAAGAGACTATTGGAACTCATAGAAGAGTTTGGCAAAGTAGCAGGATATAGAATCAATGCACAAAAATCAACAGCCTTTGTATACACAGGCAATGCCACAGCTAAAGAAGAACTTCTAAGATCAACCCCATTCACAATAGCTACAAAAACAATCAAATACCTTGGAATAAACTTAACCAAGGACGTTAAAGATCTCTATGATGAGAATTACAAAACCTTAAAGAAAGAAATAGAAGAGGATACCAAAAAAATGGAAAAATCTTCCATGCTCATGGATTGGAAGAATCAACATCATCAAAATGTCTATTCTCCCAAAAGCAATTTACAGATTCAATGCAATACCAATCAAGATACCAAAGACATTCTTCTCAGATCTAGAAAAAATGATGCTGAAATTCATATGGAGACACAGGAGACCTCGAATAGCCAAAGCAATCTTGTACAACAAAAACAAAGCCGGAGGCATCACAATACCAGATTTCAGGACATACTACAGGGCAGTTGTAATCAAGACAGCATGGTACTGGTACAAAAACAAATGGATAGACCAATGGAACACAATAGAAACACCAGAAATCAATCCAAACATCTACAGCCAACTTATATTTGATCAAGGATCTAAAACCAATCCCTGGAGCAAGGACAGTCTATTCAATAAATGCTGCTGAGAAAACTGGATTTCCACGTGCAGAAGCATGAAGCAAGACCCCTACCTTACACGTTACACAAAAATCCACTCAACCTGGATTAAAGATCTAAATCTACAACCTGAAACCTTCAAATTATTAGAGAGCATTGGAGAAACCCTGCAAGATATTGGCACCGGCAGAGACTTCCTGGAAAAGACCCTGGAGGCACAGGCAGTCAAAGCCAAAATTAACATTTGGGATTGCATCAAATTGAGAAGTTTCTGTACTGCAAAAGAAACTGTTGGTGGGGATGCAAACTGGTTAAGCCACTATGGAAGTCAGTCTGGAGATTCCTCAGAAACCTGAATATAACCCTACCATTCAACCCAGCCATCCCACTCCTTGAAATTTACCCAAAGGAAATTAAATTGGCAAACAAAAAAGTCGTCTGCACCTTAATGTTTATTGCAGCTCAATTCACAATAGCTAAGACCAGGAACCAACCCAAATGCCCATCAACAGTAGACTGGATAAAGAAATTATGGGACATGTACTCTATAGAATACTATACAGCAGTCAAAAACAATGAAATCTGGTCATTTGCAACAAAATGGAGGAATCTGGAAAACATGATGCTGGGTGAATTAAGCCAAAGGGACAAACATCATATGTTCTCCCTGATCAGTGACAACTAACTGAGCACTAAAAAGGACACCTGTTAAAGTGAAATGAACACTATGAGAAATAGTGACTCGATCAGCCCTTGCCCTGACTGTATTTTGAACAACTTAATACATTATCTCTCTTAATATTTTTTGTTTGTTTGTTCTACTTAATACTATTGGTTGAATTCTGTAATTGATACACAATTATTCTTAAGTGTTGAAACTTAACTGAAAAGTGATCCCTGTTAAATATAAGAGTAGGAATAAGAGAGGGAAGAGATGTACAATTTGGGACATGCTCGAGCTGACTTTCCCAAACAGTAGAGTTAGAAACATACCAGGGGATTCCAGTTCAATTCCATCAAGGTGGCATGTACCAATGCCATCTCACTAGTCAAAGTGATCAATTTCTGTTCACAATTGATCATAATGATAGGACTAAGAGTCAAAGGGATCACATAAACAAGACTAGTGTCTGCTAATACTAACCAATAGAATAATAAAGTGAGAGAATGATCCAACATGGGAAGCAGGATACACAGCAGACTCATAGAATGGCGGTTGTCCTAAACATCACTCTGGCCTCAGAATCGGCCCTTGAGGCATTCGGATCTGGCTGAAGAGCCCATGAGAGTATTTCAGGCATGGAAAGCCAAGACACTCTGCCAAAAAAAAAAAATGACCTAAATGAAAGATCTCCGCGAGTGAGATCCCAGTAGAAAGAACAGGTCATCAAAGAAGGAGGTACCTTTCTCTGAAGGGAGGAGAGAACTTCCACTTTGACTACGACCTTGTCTAAATATGATAAGAGTCAGTGAACTCAAAAGGCTTCCATAGCCTTGGCAACTCATGACAAGAGCCTAGGGTGATTACTGATGCCATAAACAAGAGTGTCAATTTGTTAAGTCAACAAGAGGAGTCATTGTGCACTTATTCCTCATGTAGGATCTCTGTCCTTAATGTGTTGTTCAGTGTGATTTAATGCTATAACTAGTACTCAAACAGTATTTTTCACTCTGTGTTTCTATGTGGGTGCAAACTGTTGAAATCTTTACTTAATATATGCTAAACTGATCTTCTGTATATAAAGAGAATTGAAAATGAATCTTGATGTGAATGGAAGGGGAGAGGGAGTGGGAAATGGGAGGGTTGTGGGTGGGAGGGAAGTTATGGGGGGAAAACCATTGTAATCCATAAGCTGTACATTGGAAATTTATATTCATTAAATAAAAGTTAAAAAAAATTTTAAAAATATATAAAACAGAGTAGAATATTGGTGGACCCACCCAATAGGGGGGTGAGTTACCTTATGACTATATGGAGATGGGATATTAAAAGTCATCTGCTTCATGCAGAAAGAATAAATAAAAAGATAGACAAGAGGATTGTCAAAGCTGGAAGAAGTTAATTCCCCAGTCTACAATAGAAGAGGAGGAAACTTCTACCAGAAAGGACTCAAAAATTCAAGATTATACCCTGTCCACTAGTGAACTGTGTGCCCAGTGAATTTCATTCTTATAAAAAGCTGATTATAACTCTTCTGGTAGAAGAAAACTATGCATGGAAATCAGAGTGTCAAAAATGGAGGTAATTATATTATTTCTTTCTCCTTTGTGGGCTGAAGATAGGTGGAAACAGAGGACTAGGAACGTTCTACCTCTCCCCACTAGTATTGTCACCTTAAAACATCCTCTTCTTCAATGTGCTTTGTAAAATATTTGTATCTAATGCACTCATCAAAAAATCCCATCAAGGTGGCATGTACCAATGCCATCTCACTAGTCAAAGTGATCAATTTCAGTTCACAACTGATCATAATGATAGGATTAAGAGTCAAAGGGATCACATAAACAAGACTAGTGTCTGCTAATACTAACTATTGAATAAAAAAGGCAGAGAACAATCCAACATGGGAAGCAGGATACACAGCAGACTCATAGAATGGCGGTTGTCCTAAACATCACTCTGGCCTCAGAATCAGCCCTTAAGGCATTCAGATCTGGCTAAAGAGTATTTTAGGCATGGAAAGCCAAGACACTCTGGCAAAAGAAAGAAAGAAAGAAAGAAAGAAAGAAAGAAAGAAAGAAAGAAAGAAAGAAAGAAAGAAAGAAAGAAAGAAAGAAAGAAAGAAAGAAACCTAAATGAGAGATCTGTCCTTAATGTGTTGTTCAGTGTGATTTAATGCTATAACTAGTACTCAAACAGTATTTTATGCTTTATGTTCTGTGTGGATGCAAACTGTTGAAATCTTTACATAATATATACTAAACTGATCTTCTGTATATAAAGAAATGAAAATGAATCTTGATGTGAATGGAATGGGAGAGGGAGTGGGAGTTGGGAAGGTTGTGGGTGGGAGGGAAGTTATGGGGGAGAAAAAGCCATTGTAATCCATAAGCTGTACTTTGGAAATTTATATTTACTAAATGAAAGTTAAAAAAATTCATTCAAATACTTTTTTTGAAAACATGAGATATTTTACCTCTTAATGGAAGACTGAATACCCCCATGGTGCCCATTTTTCAGTCTTTTTGTATCCATTTTCCATGGTTTTGATATGATTTTCATCTCTTCTCCAGTGGTTCATGTGCTGAAAATTTGGTTTCCAGTATGAAGATGTTGAGGCAGTGGAATCTTTAAAAGGTGGAGCCTGGTGGGAGATAATTATGTCACTGGGGATATCACCCTTGGAAGGTTTCTCCCATGGGACCCTGGTTAGCTCTCACTAGAGTGGATTGGTATAAAGTAAAACCTGCCCACATAGTTCTCTTTGTCTTTCTTCCCCATGTTATGAACCATCCATGAAGTCCCTTCTTAGGACACTGGCACCATGCTGTTTGGACCCTCCAGTCACCAGCATAATGAGCCAAGTAATCCTCTTTACTTTATGAAGTGCCAGTCTCAGGTATAATATACCTGGAGCGACAGAAAATGGATTCAGGCATCACATCTTTGGGCAGATTCTTTCACTTGGACTCTGGGCTTGAGCATCAGACTCACTTTACAACTGGTCAATATCAAAGTAAACAGAGGTGAAGGCTTGAAAAAGCACTTGCATATTTCCATCTCTTTGACTTTTGCAATTGCTGAGGTCAGGTCCAGACTACCCTGCTGTATGATGAAACACATGGAGAAAATCCAGACCATCCTAGATGAACTAACAGTCCATGGAATACAAGACTACCAGGCACACCAATCTCAGCAGACCAGAAGAACTGACTAGCCCAGCACAGACAAGATGGGAACATCTGTCCAAACAACCCACCAATGTATAAGGAATAACAAATAGTTGCAGGGCTAGTGCTGTGGTACAGTAGGTTAATCCTCTGCCTGTGGCACTGACATCCCATGTGGGCATCAGTTCTAGTCCCAGCTGCTCCTCTTCCAATCCAGCTCTCTGCTATGGCCTGCAAATGCTGTAGAAGATGTTCCAAGTACTTGGGCCTCTACACCCACATGGGAGACCCGAAAGAGGCTCCTGGCTCCTAGCTTCAGCTCCGGCCGTTACAGTCATTTGGGGAGTGAACCAGCAGATGGAAGACCTTTCTCTTTGTCTCTTCCTCTCAATGTCTATATCTCTACCCCTCAAATAATTAAATTAAATGGTAAAAAAATAGTTGTTCTTTCAAGTCTTTAAGATTGAGTTTTTTTTCTTACCATTTTTTTTTCTTAACAGTTAATTTATATACTTTTAGAAATTCTCATATATAAATAATATCATCCAAATTTATTTTCCATATGCCTCTTTTTGTGGATCATTTTGGATTATGACTCCACAGGCAAAACTTGAGGGAAATACTTGGATTTGTTATTTCAAATATAGAAATGCTCCAGGATGTCTATTGTAGAAATTAATAAAGAAAGAACATTCAAGATTTGATGATGATGGAGAAGAAGTAAAACAAATAACATGTGTTTTAAACTCTAAGCACTTGAGAGGATTATGATATTAATGAAAAAATTAGGCAACTCAGGAAGAGCGGGTTTGAAGGAAAATTGTATTGCTTTGGATTTATTAAACCTGAAGGGCATGCACTCTCTCCAGGAAGTGACAGAAAGCAGGCGTTAGAGAAGCAAGAATCAGGCCAGAGAGGGTTTGGATTGGTCCTATTGATTCTAACTGGAGAATGACGGATTCATGCAGGGAGATCCTGAAAAGGTATGAGAGTCACAGCCTAGTGAAGAACCTCAGAATGCTGTGGTGTAGGCAGCAACATATTCAAAACCCGAGAGTAGAAAAGTGTCATTTCAAGACAGAGTTGAGATTGTAACTCAGTCTGTGGATTTCTTGGTCACCAAACCACATTGCTCATGAGACATTCAGTCATAATTAAACACTGGTTCCCTGAGGGATAGCCAAGCAATGGCAACCTGATTGAAATCATGTTGAAGAACAGGTGAAAGAGCTGGAGCCATTGGATTTGAAGAAAGGAAGATGAACTTGGTGGGTGGAGGGAAAATTGAGAGTTGCCTTTGGATACTTGAAAACTACTTAGGTGTGAACAATAGAGCAGGAGTACACACGGTTACTCAGAGCATTGCGGCAATGGCGTGTGAAGTTGTGGCTCCCTTTCCCTGCAAGCAGTAGACCTGAAATGGTGTAGCCATCTGCCAAGTCTCAGCAGACAGATCATGATGGAGTGAGAGTGAATTAAAATACTCTCAACTCTTCCTAATCTAGGATACTGTCTCCTATTCTAGCTTGGCTATCTATGCTTACCTGATACTCTAAGTCACCAAGGAAGTGAAGAGGAGACTTCAGATTTGCTCGCCAGGATCAAACTCCGTGAAAGAGGAGTTGGAAACTAAAAACTCAAGGAAATTCTGTACCTACTGTGCCTACACTACTCAACAGCAACCAGAACACAGTATGCACCCATGTAACACTGGACAGTTTACAGAAGGGTCAGCACCTCCTGAGTGGCTTCACCTTGTAATTGGGATTGGATCAGTTCCTATCTCTCTAAATAAAAGCATTTCTGTTCATCTTCAATCTCCAGACTTCAACAAAATCTTCCAAGAGGAATATGGAATTACCCAACAAAGTTCACTCCTTTAGCCTCTTCCTCAATGTCTTCACATAGAACTCAGCAACAGCCTTTATTACAAAATGCAGATGAATTCACCTGGGCTTCAAGATATAATTTGAAACTTGGCTGCTGCATGCATGAAAAAGCAAAGAAATAAAGTTAACTGTAAGAACACAAAGCTTAATATATGAAAAATGTTCAAGCTTTATAATTACATTCAGATAGGGAAGTGCATGGTTTCCAAGAATAACAGCCGGCTGCCTCTGGCAGTATAAGACGTCTTTCAGAAGTAATCTGTATCATCTCAGATATCCATCTTAGCAATGAACGCTAAGGAAAATACGTGGGTGAGGCATGTTCTGTTTATTCGACATGCAGATGTGTTTTCACCACATTTAGGAACTTGGATTGCTAGAACCAGACAGCCTGGGTTCAAATTCCAGATTTGCTGTTTACTGGCTGAGTGACCATGAACTAGTCATTTCACCTCTCTGTCCTTCAAATTCCCCATCTGCAAAAATGAGGCCAATGTTAATATCTACCTCAGATTGTTGAGAAAGTGAAATGGGTTGTACATCTACAGAGCACATACAACAATGCCTTGTTAGTGTTGAGGGAATGTTCGTAATGATTGTGACTGTTACTTCAATGTGATAGAAATGAAAAAAAGTGTGGTCCTTTGGCCAGGTTGAAGGAAACCACATTTCTAGAAGTGTTCCAAATCCTGGAGTATAAACAACAAAACATAAAAACAGGGCCTTTTGTTCAGAATAGTTCAAAGTCTGTAGGAAATGTCTTAGAAAAGTTAACTCTCAGTGTTATTGGGATAGTTACCCAGTTTCCACTGAGAAGTCTGTAGCAGTCAACATCAGGACACACACCAGAACAAATATTTGGGCAAGTGGTGTTTACAATAATCAAATGCTGAAGAGAGCACTTGGCCTGTAACTTGGAGCATACAACTTCCTTTGTCCTCTGCTTTCAAGTTGCAGTAACTCATTGGATGATTTTCTTAATACACGTATCTATTTTTGAAAGATAAGGATTAAATTTTATTTTTATTATTTACTTCATTTTCTAATCTTTTTATGGTTTTCAATTTAGTCAACCATTAGCACAGAATTTACAAACCCTAAATGTATTCAAATAGTCACCATTAGCATTTCACTGGATTATGCTTGCAAGAACAAAAAAGTGGAATTTATAAATATAAATATAAAATAGCTATCCAAGAGTGCAATGTTTCAGTTACTCAAGACGAATAAGTCCTACAGATCTACTCTGCAGCATACATAGAACCTATAAGTAACAATATTTTTAGAAATTTGTTGGGGCCGTTGCTTACAACATTGGTATCCCATATAGGAGCACTGGTTTGAGTCCCAGCTACTCTGCTTCCAATCTGGCTTCTGGCTAATGTTCCTGCAAAGGCTACAAATGAGAACTCAAGTACGTGGGTGCCTGCCATCCACCTGGAAGACCCAGATGGACTTCTGGAACACTGCCTTCAGCTTGAACCTATCCCTGCCATTGTGGCCATTTGGGGAGTGAACCAGAAGATGAAAGACTCTCTCTCTCTCTCTCTGTGTGTGTGTGTGTATGTCATTTTGCCTTTCAAGTAAATAAACAAGTCTTTAAAAAGAAACTTAAAAATCATACCCTCCTCTTCACTCTGTTTCTGGGAAAAAAAGCCAAAAATTGTTAAAAGTATATATCTTATATTAAGTGTCTTCATCTCAACATAATAGTGGTAAATAAATAAAAATGCCAAGAGGGAAGTTTGGGAGAAGATGGCTATGATCATGGCATAGAATGTGGTGACGGTTTCATAGGTATATACTCATTTCCAAACTCATCAAGTCGTATGCATTAGATGTGCATGGCTTTGTGCATGGCAAGCACACCTCAATAAAGTGGAAAAGTGAAAAAGCGCATTTTAAAACTAGCACCCAGGATTGTGTTGGACCCTGTTCTGCATTCTTTACTTGTAATATCTCATTTACTCTTCCAAAAACTGTTGAAAGTATCTGTATTAATAGGAGCAAATGATGCTAGCTAACTCTGGCAAATGCAACCCAGACTCAGTGGGAAACACATTATCAGTGTGTCACTACTCAATAATGCCTGAAGGAGGTCAGCTGGCTGTCCTGGACAGCAGCCCACTGATGGGATGCCTCAGGGTTTGAGGCTCCTTCTACACGTTCCCTGAGTCTCTCACCTCTCGCCACAGGGAGAGGGGAAAGAGGAAGAATGTGGAGTGGGCACACCACCTGTTAGCTACCTCAGCCCAGAAGTGCCCCCATGACTTCTGTTTACATCTGAGTAACAAGAAAACAAGCACACAATCAGTGGCATGGCAAGGGAGGCCGTGAAATGTAGAGGAATATGCAGATTTGTTACTCAGAGTATGGGCAACCTCTGGTCCCTAAGTGTCCATTTCCTTTCCTTCTTCCAGAGAACATGCCTCCCCCTCCCCTAAAGGAAACAACCTGAGTCTGTCTGACCACTGTGTTCTTCTTAAAGGCTAAGGCCTCTGGGTTATGTGAAGTTCTCTGCCTCCATGTGATCATCTCTCAATCCAATGACCTATCAGCTACAAAGGCAGTGATTGGTCTGTGAATGAAACAGGCAACTAACTATTTATCTATGTCTATCACCATATCTTTCTCTCTCTGTGTGTGTGTGTGTGTCTGTATCTCAATCTTTCTATCTCTTTATGTCTCTGCAAATGGCTTACCAGTACCAGGATAACAACAATAAAAATCCCCACTCAGAAAGTGAAGCAATGGGAAACACACAGCAAGCCACTGATAGACACCAAGTCCTGCCCATCAGAGACAGTAAAGGCCCACCCCCTTTACTATGGGAGGAGGTTCTTGATAAGGTCCTAGTTTTGCTCTGGCCATTATTAGAACCACCAGTTCTTCTCTCTAAAAGGTTCAGCTTGCCCATTCTGCTCCTTGGCCACCTGAAGATGGGTTCTGGGGAGCCTTCCCTCTGGGCAGACCTACAGCCCACCTCCTGCTAGTGGGAGAAGATGTTTTCAGTCTTGAAACACATTTTTAGTACAGGTTTATAGTACTTTTAGCAATATGAGCCCCTCAAAAAAATGTTCGGCTCCTGCAAGCCATCAAATGCGCGTTTGCTCTCCCCATTTTCCTTTATTTCTGTGTTTAATTTAGCCATTTATTTTCCTAGCTCATCTCAGTCTTGAAACACCTTGCTAAATCCAGCCATTAGTAGCTAATTCACTCAACCCATGTTTTTTCTCCAACCTGTCTTCCCAGAGCTTCAAGTTACTTAGCAGATACCGCCCTCCAAGTTGGCACAGCTGTCAGCTTCGCCAAATGTTTTCCAATGTAAAACACGGAAGTCCACCTTTCCAGCCCCTGAAACAGTTCCCTTGCTGCTCACTGCCAGGCCATCACTGCAGGAGTTTAGGATCATTTTTTTGGGGGGGAGTGTCCCATGTCTGTTATCAGTTTTGATATTAGTCAGGAGATCCATGCTGGTTGCTGTAACATTCCTAAATCTCAGCGACACATAAGTAAACCTTTGTGCTACACAGTGAGATGCTTCATTTTTTATTTGTTGAATAAATGCAATATTGCATGTACATCTTCAAATGGGTGGTTTGACATGTTTGCATTTACTCTTTGGTAATTAAGGAAATCCAATTAAAGCATACAAGGTCACATAACTGGAATATGGTAGATCCATGTCTGATTCTGCAGGTGCTTGTGCCTGGAGAACTCAGCTCAGCAGGAGCAAGAGCAAAACTGATTCCATGCTTTCCTCTGCATTCACAATAAAGAAATCCCTGTAGCTTTAGACTCTTCACTCTTTGCACTATTTCCTTCAGAGGTACCACCCTCTGCTCACTGCATAAAAGTTACATTTGGTGACTCAGAAAACATAGTGGCAAAGAATGTATAGTTTTTGAAATAATGAATTTTTTGTCTTGAAACTTGTCTGCCTAATTTGTGCAGTGAGCATACTTAATAACATTGTACATGTGTCAATAGTTTTATTCTCTACTGAATAGTCTATTTATTTGATCGATGTTTTTATACAATTAAGAGATATTATTACAGTGTAATGAGTCATTTAGTCTGGCAGAGGCATACATTGTCCTGTTTATTTCTGAACTTTCACATATGAACTATCCCTAATGGGAACAGATACCCAAACAAAAATTGTCAACATCATTCAAGAGTCAGAGGGACAGAGAGAGAGAGAAAGGTCCCATCTGCGGTTCACTAGCCAAATGCTCACAATGGCTGGTACTAGTCTGGGCTAAAACAGGGAACTAGGAACTCAATCCAGGGACCCATCACTGCAGCAATCACCTGCTACCTCCTGGAGCCAGCACTGATGGGAACCTGGAATCAGGAGCCAGAGCTGGGAGTCAAACCAAGGCATTTGATAGGGAACACAAGTGCCTTGGCAGCATCTTAACTGCTAGGCCAAATATCCACTCCTCAGAAACTTTCAATTGGTCTGAACATATACACTACTTTATTCATCTATTCAGTATTTATGGAGACCTGTTATCTGGCAGATAATGAGCAGGACTTGTTTTGAGACATACCATACTATACGTTTAAAATCACCATTTGCAGTTGACCACACTTAAAAGTTGGCTGTAATTTAAAGTCACAGATGCTCCTATGCGTGTACGTGTGTTGAGGCAGCTGGAAGAGGGACGATAGTAATAAAATCTGTAACACTGATAACAGACTAAATGTCAGAAAATTTATTCAACCACACAAACAAATTTTGCAAGATAAGCGTCTTCCTAGAATGTATGATTCACATATAGGATAAAGTTTAAGACAGGGGGGCGGAGCCAAGATGGCGGATAGTGAGGACGTGTGCCTTAGTTTGGGAAAATAAACTTTCATAAAAGTGGAATTACTGCAGCCTCAGGAAAAGACTCAAGAAAAAAACTGCAGAGGAAACGCTTCCGGATCTCGTGGATGAGACACAGAGGACTTACAGGGAACCCACCGCGTGGAAAACCAACCGAGACGAGCCGAGTGGCAGCGGCGGGAGAGGAGCCAGAGCCTCAGAATCTCGCCAGCGCGGGAACGGAGGAGGAGGGTAAGACAAAGACCTGAGAAGTCCGAGACATTGGGGGGAGGGGGAACAGAGGCCTCTCCCTTCACTCACCAAGCAAAACAAAGAGCACCGCGATTTTACATATGTAAAGCTCAGCCAAACTCAGTATCTTTAGCGAAACTGGAGAACACATTTGAGGGCTGCATAATCTCTGTGTATGGTCCCAGGGGTAGATCAAACGAATACTCACAAAGGCCAGATTTCAACTACACTCAACTCCACTCCCAACTGAGTCAAAAAAAAAAAAAAAGAGAGAGAGAGAGAGAGAGCGAGCCAGCAAGGAGCAAGTGAGTGAGAAATCTGGGAGAGTTGCTCTTTACACAGCCTTAAACCTGAAGAAACAAGCATAGCTCTCTGGCCACACCCATCACAGCCCCTAAGGCTCCAACAAAGCAGACAGCTCACTTAGAGGCATAGTATAACGAGAGAAAAAAACAAAAACAAAAACACCACAAATTATCTCTAACATGCCAAGAAAGAAACATAGAAGCGGAGGTTCCAAGAACAGGGAAGGCACTATGACGCCCCCAAGTGAACAAGACACGCCAATGCAAGATTATGAAGATTATGAGATAGAAGAAATGAAAGATACAGATTTCAAAAAATTTATGATAAGAACATTAAGAAGTTCTCAAAAACAAATTCTTGAACTACAGAAATCCTTAATGGACAAGATAGAAAATCTCTCCCGTGAAAATGAAATATTAAGGAGGAATCAAAATGAAATGAAAAAACTAGTGGAACATAAATCTGAGATAGTGACAAAAAACCTCAATGAAATGAAGAACTCAATAGATCAAATGGCAAACACATTAGAGAGCCTTAAAAACAGAATGGGTGAAGCAGAAGAGAGAATATCAGAATTAGAAGACAGAGAACAGGAAAGGAAACAGTCAAATCAAAGAAAAGAAGAAGAAATCAGAAATCTAAAAAATACTGTCAGGAACCTACAGGATACTATTAAAAAACCTAACATTCGGGTTCTAGGAGTTCCTGAAGGCATGGAAAGGGAGAAAGGATTAGAAGGCCTTTTTAGTGAGATACTAGCAGAAAATTTCCCAAGTTTGGAGAAGGACAGAGACATCCTAGTACAGGAAGCTCAGAGAACCCCTAATAAACATGATCAAAAGAGATCCTCACCACGACACGTCGTAATCAAACTCACCACAGTGAAACACAAAGAAAAGATCCTAAAATGTGCAAGAGAGAAACGCCAGATTACTCTCAGAGGATCTCCAATTAGACTCACAGCAGACTTCTCATCAGAAACCCTACAAGCCAGGAGAGAATGGCGAGATATAGCCCAGGTACTAAGAGAGAAAAACTGCCAGCCCAGAATATTATATCCTGCAAAGCTCTCATTTGTGAATGAAGGTGAAATTAAGACCTTTCACAGCAAACAGAAATTGAAAGAATTTGTCGCCACTCGTCCAGCCCTGCAAAAGATGCTTAAAGATGTGTTACATACAGAAACACAGAAACACGGTCACCAATATGAAAGAAGTTAAAGGAAGGAAACCTCACAGCAAAAGATCACAGGAATCTCAAACCAGATATTAGAAAACATCTTTGGCAAATGGCAGGGCAAAGTCACTCCTTCTCAATAGTCACATTGAATGTTAATGGCTTGAACTGTCCAGTTAAAAGACACCGATTGGCTGGCTGGGTTAAGGAACAAAACCCATCCTTTTGCTGCTTACAAGAAACCCATCTATCCAACAATGATCCATACAAGCTGAGAGTGAAAGGCTGGAAAAAGATATACCACGCCAACAGAAATGAAAAGAGAGCGGGCGTAGCCATCTTAATATCGGACAACATAAACTTTACCACAAAAACTGTTAGGAGAGACAAAGAGGGGCACTATATAATGATTAAGGGATCCATTCAACAGGAAGATATAACGATTATCAACATATATGCACCTAATCATAGGGCACCAGCTTATTTAAAAGACTTGTTAAGGGACTTAAAGGGAGACTTAGACCCCAATACAATAGTACTGGGGGACTTCAATACTCCACTCTCAGAGATAGACAGATCAACAGGACAGAAGATCAACAAGGAGACAGTAGATTTAAATGACACTATAGCCCAAATGGATCTAACAGATATCTACAGAACATTTCATCCGACATCTAAGGACTTTACATTCTTCTCAGCAGTACATGGAACCCTCTCTAGGATTGACCACATACTAGGCCATAAAGCAAGTCTAAGCAAATTCAAAAGAATTAGAATCATACCATGCAGCTTCTCAGACCACAAAGGAATGAAATTGGAAATTGGCAACTCAGGAATCCCTAGAGCACGTGCAAACACATGGAGATTGAACAACATGCTCCTGAATGAACAATGGGTCATAGAAGAAATTAAAAGAGAAATCAAAAATTTTCTGGAAGTAAATGAGGATAACAGCACAACATACCAAAACCTATGGGATACAACAAAAGCAGTGTTAAGAGGAAAGTTTATATCAATAGGTGCCTACATCAAGAAATTGGAAAGGCACCAAATAGATGAGCTTTCAAGTCATCTCAAGGATCTAGAAAATCTGCAGCAAGCCAAACCCAAACCCAGTAGGAGAAGAGAAATAATTAAAATCAGAGAAGAAATCAACAGGATTGAATCCAAAAAAACATTACAAAAAATCAGCCAAACGAGGAGCTGGTTTTTTGAAAAAATAAACAAAATTGACACCCCATTGGCCCAACTAACTAAAAAAAGAAGAGAAAAGACCCAAATCAATAGGATCAGAGATGAAATGGGAAACGTAACAACAGACGCCACAGAAATAAAAAGAATCATCAGAAATTACTACAAGGACTTGTATGCCAGCAAACAGGGAAATCTATCAGAAATGGACAGATTCTTGGACACATACAACCTCCCTAAATTGAGCCAGGAAGACATAGAAAACCTAAACAGACCAATAACTGACACAGAAATTGAAACAGTAATAAAGGCCCTCCCAACAAAGAAAAGCCCAGGGCCAGATGGATTCACTGCTGAGTTCTACCAGATATTTAGAGAAGAACTAACTCCAATTCTTCTCAAACTATTCAGAGCAATCGAAAAAGAGGGAATCCTCCCAAATTCTTTCTATGAAGCCACCATCACCTTAATTCCTAAGCCAGAAAGAGACGCAACATTGAAAGAGAATTACAGACCAATATCCCTGATGAACATAGATGCAAAAATCCTCAATAAAATTCTGGCCAATAGAATGCAACAACACATCAGAAAGATCATCCACCCAGACCAAGTGGGATTCATCCCCGGTATGCAGGGATGGTTCAACATTCGCAAAACAATCAACGTAATACACTACATTAACAGACTGCAGAAGAAAAACCATATGATTCTCTCAATAGATGCAGAGAAAGCATTTGATAAAATACAACACCCTTTCATGATGAAAACTCTAAGCAAACTGGGTATGGAAGGAACATTCCTTAATACAATCAAAGCAATATATGAAAAACCCACGGCCAACATCCTATTGAATGGGGAAAAGTTGGAAGCATTTCCACTGAAATCTGGTACCAGACAGGGATGCCCTCTCTCACCACTGCTATTCAATATAGTTCTGGAAGTTTTGGCCAGAGCCATTAGGCAAGAAAAAGAAATTAAAGGGATACAAATCGGGAAGGACGAACTCAAACTATCCCTCTTTGCAGATGATATGATTCTTTATTTAGGGGACCCAAAGAACTCTACTAAGAGACTGCTGGAACTCATCGAAGAGTTTGGCAAAGTAGCAGGATATAAAATCAATGCACAAAAATCAACAGCCTTTGTATACACAGGCAATGCTTCGGCTGAGGAAGAACTTCTAAAATCAATCCCATTCACAATAGCTACAAAAACAATCAAATACCTTGGAATAAACTTAACCAAAGACGTTAAGGATCTCTACGATGAAAACTACAAAACCTTAAAGAAAGAAATAGAAGAGGATACCAAAAAATGGAGAAATCTTCCATGCTCATGGATTGGAAGAATCAATATCATCAAAATGTCTATTCTCCCAAAAGCAATTTATACATTCAATGCAATACCCATTAAGATCCCGAAGACCTTCTTCTCAGATCTAGAAAAAACGATGCTGAAATTCATATGGAGACACAGAAGACCTCGAATAGCCAAAGCAATCCTGTACAACAAAAACAAAGCCGGAGGCATCACAATACCTGATTTTAGGACATACTACAGGGCAGTTGTTATCAAAACAGCATGGTACTGGTACAGAAACAGATGGATAGACCAATGGAACAGAATAGAAACACCAGAAATCAATCCAAACATCTACAGCCAACTTATATTTGACCAAAGATCCAAATCTAATCCCTGGAATAAGGACAGTCTATTCAATAAATGGTGCTGGGAAAATTGGATTTCCACGTGCAGAAGCTTGAAGCAAGACCCATACCTATCACCTTACACAAAAATCCACTCAACATGGATTAAAGACTTAAATCTACGACCCGAAACCATCAAATTATTAGAGAGCATTGGAGAAACCCTGCAAGATATAGGCACAGGCAAAGACTTCCTGGAAAATACTCCAACAGCACAGGCAATCAAAACCAAAATTAACATTTGGGATTGCATCAAATTGAGAAGTTTCTGTACTTCAAAAGAAACAGTCAGGAAAGTGAAGAGGCAACCAACAGAATGGGAAAAAATATTTGCAAACTATACTACAGATAAAGGATTGATAACCAGAATCTACAAAGAAATCAAGAAAA
Organism: Lepus europaeus; assembly: GCF_033115175.1. Classification (NCBI taxonomy): domain Eukaryota; kingdom Metazoa; phylum Chordata; class Mammalia; order Lagomorpha; family Leporidae; genus Lepus; species Lepus europaeus. The sequence goes on along the minus strand of NC_084842.1, from coordinate 81,300,056 downwards.
TCCACAACAACAAAACAAACAACCCACTAAAGAGATGGGCCAAAGACCTCAATAGACATTTTTCGAAAGAGGAAATACAAATGGCCAACAGACACATGAAAAAATGTTCAAGATCACTAGCAATCAGAGAAATGCAAATCAAAACCACAATGAGGTTCCATCTCACCCCGGTGAGAATGGCTCACATTCAGAAATCTACCAACAACAGATGCTGGAGAGGATGTGGGGAAAAAGGGACACTAACCCACTGTTGGTGGGAATGCAAACTGGTTAAGCCACTATGGAAGTCTGTCTGGAGATTCCTCAGAAACCTGAACATAACCCTACCATACAACCCAGCCATCCCACTCCTTGGAATTTACCCAAAGGAAATTAATTTGGCTAATAAAAAAGCCATCTGCACGTTAATGTTTATTGCAGCTCAATTCACAATAGCAAAGACCTGGAACCAACCCAAATGCCCATCAACAGTAGACTGGATAAAGAAATTATGGGACATGTACTCCATAGAATACTATACAGCAGTAAGAAACAACGAAACCCAGTCATTTGCAACAAGATGGAGCAATCTGGAAAACATCATGCTGAGTGAATTAAGCCAGACCCAAAGAGAAAAATATCATTTGTTTTCCCTGATCGGTGACAACTGAGCACCAAAGGGGAAACCTGTTAAGTGAAACGGACACTATAAGCAACAATGAACTGATCAGCTCCTGTCCTGACTTTAGATGTACAATGTAATACTTTATCCATTTTAGTATTTGTTGTTATTGTTGTTGTTCTAGTACTATTGGTTGAACTCAGTAATTAACACACAATTATTCTTAGGTGTTTAAATTTTAACTGAAAAGTGATCCCTGTTAAATCTAAGAGTGGAAAAAGAGAGGGAGGAGATGAACAATTTGGAACATGCTCAATCGGTCTGGCCGCAAATGGTGGAGTTAGAAACGTGCCAGGGGATTCCAACACAATTCCATCAAGATGGCATGTACCAATGCCATCGCACTAGTCCAAGTGACCAATTTCAGCTCACAATTGATAGCTCTGATAGGTCTAAGACTCAAAGAGATCACACAAACAAGACAAGTATCTGCTAATACTAACTGATAGAATCAAAAAGGGAGAGAAAGATCCAACATGGGAAGTGGGATACACAGCAGACTCATAGGATGGCAGATGTCCTAAACAACACTCTGGCCTCAGAATCAGCCCTCAGGGCATTCGGATCTGGCTGAAGAGCCCATGGGAGTATAGCAGGCATGGAAAGCCAAGATATCATGGGAAAAAAAAAAAAAAGACCTAAATGAATGATCTCTGTGAGTGAGATCCCAGTGGAAAGAACGGGGCCATCAAAGAAGGAGGTACCCTTCTCCGAAGGGAGGAGAGAACCTCCACTTTGACTATGACCCTATCGGAATAAGATCAAAGTCAGCGAACTCTAAAGGCTTCCATAGCCCTGGCAACTCATGACTAGAGCCTAGGGAGATTACTGACGCCATGAACAGGAGTGTCAAATTGTTAAATCAGCAACAGGAGTCACTGTGTACTTACACCCCATATGGGATCTGTCCCTAATGTGTCGTCTAAAGCCAAGTGATGCTACGACTGGTACTGAAACGGTATTTTTATACTTTGCGTTTCTGTGTGGGCGCAGACTGATGAGGTCTTTGCTAATTATATACTGAAGTGATCTTCTGTATATAAAGAGAATTGGAAATGAAAAAAAAAAATAACCTGGTGTTAAAATGGAAATGGCATAGAAAATTAATTAATTTGAAAAAAAAAATTCTGTAGGATCTCTGTCTTTAATGTGCTGTACATTGCTATTTAATGCTATAATTAGTAATCCAATGGTAGTTTTTTCACTTGATGTTGCTATATGGGCAAAAAGTTGAAATCTTTACCTAATATATACTAAACTGATCTTCTGTATACAAAGAGAATTGAAAATGAATCTTTACATGAATGGAAGGGGAAAGGGAGCGGGAAAGGGGAGGGTAGCGGGCGGGAGGGAAGTTATGGGAGGGGGGAAGCCATTGTAACCCATAAGCTATACTTTGGAAATCTATATTCATTAAATAAAAGTTTAATAAAAAAAAAAAAAAAAAAAAAAAAAAAAAGTTTAAGACAAGACCAATGCTAATAACATCACTTGAACTACTTTCCCCTTTTCTGGAAACAACATGTATGATCATCCTAAATTGCCAAATAGATAAATTGGGAGCAAGTTTCCTGGAAATAATTCTGTTACCAAAAGTGATGTTTAAGCACACTTTTACTAATACCTCTATTCTGTAAGTTGAAGCATAAATTTCCTAAGTGCTCTTTTTTTCTTTTTGGCTTGCAGTGAATTGATGACATTTGGTCTTCAGTGTCTTCTTAAAAGGCAAAAGCCACTTGAGTCGCCACAGTGAGACGAGCAGTGGATAACAGAGAGACAGAATGGTTTTGCTTTCTGACAAGGTTTCCTTCCGTTTGCTCAGCCCTAGTCTGCAGAAGGAGGTCCCCTACTCCCGCTCATTCCTAACTAGTGTATATATTAAGCCCTTTGAAATGTGAGTATTATGGGAAGGATCGCAGTTGCTTTAAATTATAGCAGTTGGCAAGTGCCTGGGAGAAGGAGTGGGAGGTTATTTAAACTGAGAAAGACAGTTGCAAAACCTAGTAGAACAGCATGAGTTCCAAGCTTCAAACACATTCTCAAGCTCAGACGGGCACTTTATTTTTCATCAAGTTGTTTTGTGCTTTGTTTTGGAGCAGCTTCGAAGAAGAAACATCTATTTCTGCTTTAACTTTTTTTTTTTAATGGTTTCTGAATTCATGGGACAACCAAAGCAAGACAACCTCATGCTTGGGGGAAAAGTTTGATTCCAGCAATGGCCAGAAAAGGTAAGGAACCATTTTCACTTCAGTCTTTCTCTTTTTCCCTCCTGTCTGGCCTTTGTCAAAATATTTACTGGAAGATCTTACGATGGCTACTTGTAAAGAAATGGAGGGACCTGTAGGAAGTATGTCAGCAAATGATAAATCAGAGGGTGGAAAGCCACAGCGGTAGTGTGTTCTCCTACTTCCTATTCTGCTTGACGGGTGAATCTCCGTAAAACGTCTTTGACTCCACGAAAAATGCCATTTCCCTTAGAAAATGTGTGTTGCCGGGGCGTGTGGAGAGTTCTTAAAAAATCTCCAAACTGGTGAGCTTCTCATCCGCCATTGTGGCCATGACCTAATTTACTGCCAAGGTCAGAGTACCTGTATTTCCGTATCCTGCTATGTGCAACTCAACTCCCAGAGCTGTGATTCTTCTAACTCAGAAATCTTTCCCCACGGAAGATTTTAATATCATTCCCCGAATTCTCTTCGTTGCGGTTTCTATGACTGCTTATAAACTTGTTTTGCAGGGTATGTTTTTAAATGTGAAATAAATCATTTGACTTTCCCTTTGTGACGACACACGAGGATGTTACAGGCGTTCTATATTCTGGAGGGAGGAAAAGTGCTCAAGTCAACATTTGTTAGTCGCAGTTGGCTGACTGTGCTGTTGTCTAAGCCGGGGTGCTTTGCCTCCTAGACAGGTGGGGAGCAGAGAGGCTGGGGTGTTTTCTTGTCTTTCTATGCAGCGGTCCCGTGAGAAGTATCTCATGGTTGGAGGTGGAGGGGTGTGCCGATGTGCGATGCGTTGTTCCCATTTCCCTAAGAAAATGTCTGTTATCAGTGTTTCCATCTCTCCACGGCAGAATTCCAGGTGCAGAAAAATCAGACATCTGCAAAATCTTCTGGCAGGCTCGGGTTTTAAAACACAACTGCACACTGCTTGCTGCGCGCACACATGTGAGCTCACGGGCAGAGGTTACGACACCGTGTGGGTTTGATTGAGCTGGAGTGGTGTGGGACACATAGGTGACCTGAGCTGCCAAACCCACCGGGACAGCAACATTGGCAAAGCAACCCGGGAGGCCTTGGTGGGGAGGCGGGGCGGGGGGAGGGTAAGTGAGGCACTGCCGGGGGATTCTGCTCTCGGGCTTACAAGGGTTCTACCTTCTTGTTCGCCAGCTGTGGCTGTGTTTCTGGGTTACTTTCTGCTCTGTCTCACATTCTGGTTGTAGAAGGTGGATTGCGGCCACTTCCCCTGCCGTGTGGTCTCAGTGAAAGGGCAGGGACTACGGTCAAGGGAAGCGCGTTATTACAGAAAAGCCAGAAGGCGGCACCCTGGGCTCCTAGCAAAGTGGTCAAGAGGCTCAAATGGCTTCTCTCCCTCCACGCTTGCTAGTGGACTCGGCCACTTTCAGCTGCCGCTTCGAAGTCCTCTTTCTGTAGTCTTCTCTGTGTTCTCCCTCCACGTCCCGCCACACTGGCCCGTAGACCATGAAGGAGGGAGCAGTGGGTTGGACAGAGATGAAGAGATGATTCCCATCGCTTCGCTCCGGTCTTCTCGGCCCGTCCCAGGGCCAGTGGGGGAAGCCCCCTCCCTATTTGGAGGGGGTCTCCGGGCCCCGCCCATGACCTCATCGCAGGCAGCCGAAGAGCTGGGGTGGCCGGCGGTGCGTGGCGCCTGAGTTGTACCCTGGGGATGGGTGCGGCCTGGAAATGCGCACTATGCCATGACGTGAGTGTTGGGGCTGCAGCGCCGGCTTCCTGCACGGGCTCCCAAGGAGGCTGGCGGCATCTCAGGAAGCCAAGCCCGCCAGGCCCCACCCCTGGGCCCCAAGCAGGACGAAAACAAAAAGGGTTGGGGTTGCTAATGAAGCCCCGAGCCAGCTGACTCACCCCAGGCGCAGTAATGAGACCTGGACAGTGCCCTGGAAAGGACAGGTCAGGGTTGTCCCAAAAGGGCGCTGACGACAGAGGCCCAATGTGACCTAATGCACCTCCTGGCCTAAGGAGAGAGAAGCAGCGGGAGGAGGCTTTTAACTGCTGAACTGCCGGGTCGTGGGCCACGCTGTAGCGGCCACAAGCCAGCTTAGCCCCGGCTGTGGGCCACGGTGGCAAGACTCAAATCCTGTGACCCTCAACGCAGCAAGCCACAGGCTCAGGGATCAATGCTGAGAGGCAAGGCAAGCGACATGGTGGCAATTCCACAGAGGGTAACAGTGTCTGGTCTGCGCCCAATACTTTACCAAGACTCTTTGAACTTGGTCTTTGACGAGTGTAGAAGGATGAAAACACAGAGAGGGGCTTTGCAAACTGGCCTGCTGAAACCAAGAAGGCTTTCCATAGGACTGCATTTGAACTAGACCTTGGTGGGCGTGTCAGCTACCATGAGAAGGCTGGAAGGGAACGGATGTCCCGCAGAGGTAGGCATGCAGAGGCACAGAGGCATAAGGAACGTGGCTGCTCCCATAACCCGAGTAACTTAGGGGTGATGAGGCTGTATTTCCCAAGGCGTGTCCCAAGGAACACTAGTTTCATGGGTTATTCCAGGAGGAACAACAAAAGCATTTCCTGGCCAGGCATATTTGAGAATGTGAAGAGCTGTGCACCACAGTGAACCAGAGCTGCAACTCTAAGGTCGCAAACACCTGACCTCGAATTCCAGCTGCAGCCCTGGATGTCCCTGTGAATTGGGCCCATTCAGGCATCATTTTCTTTATCCATTAAGTGACCGTGGTAATTATATTCATCTTGTAGGGCATTCTGAGGATTAAGGGAACAGCCTACTGTAAGCAAAGTGCCTGGTGGATGATGGGAGCTTGGTGACTGTCAGCTCTTCTTGGTGGCTAGTAAACACTGCTTTCTCAACTGTAGGACTTCTCTGATGTTTTAGCTGGGTACTGTGTCCTGACTCTCCTTGACTGGGGCATTAGACTCTAATGCTTTCCAAACTCATCTAACCACGAAACCAATTTTTCCTCTAAAAAATATCACACAGACCATGAAGCACTTGTTGGAAGGTGGTGCGGTTGAGTTGGCCCAGCGAGTTGAGGTCACAAGTCCTCCAAGAGCACGGTCTCCTGAGATTTAGTTGGGATGCGCCAACCTCCACTAGCCGCTTCACAAATGTCAACAACTGGGCATCTCGTATCTTAGGAAACTGCCTGTTTGAAAAACTACTGTTAACCTTTAGAAGGGAGAGAAATGCGACAGCCAAGTAAATTCTTGTCAGTAATTTCACACTGAACTGTCAGCCTTTGCCTACAGTTTGAGGACCTGCTGTGTAGAGGGCAATGCAAAAGGGAGAACCTAGGAGAAAACATGATCCCACCTTCAAGGAGCTATCAAAAGAATGGGGAAAATAAACCACATGTTTAATATCCAAAATACAAGGTCAGATACCACAAGAGAGAACATGAAAGGCTCAAAGGGAACTCAAAGAAGAGTTGACCACCGGCGCCTGGATTAGCCAGAATAGTGGGCTACATTCTTTGATGTGAGTCATGTACATGGAACTGTGCCAAATAATTCCCCACGAGGTAGCTGTCGATTTATCCATTTCACAGGTAAGAAAACTGAGCCCCAGAGCAATTCGGTCTGGAATTTCTGCCTGGTGTCTTTCACTCACCAACAGGCAGGGTAGGGGTCTAGAACTCGGGCCCCTCACCCAGGAAGACGCCTCAGAGGAGGGAATGTGTCATTTGGTCTTGAAGGATGGATAAGGACTGGTGGGAGGGAGGGGCGTTCTGGGCGGAGAGAAGAATATTAGCAAAAGCGTGGGAGAGCACAGCACGGGGAGCAGCAAGAAAGCAGCCCTGGCAGGACAAAGTGCAGGCACAGAGACGGGAGAAAGATGAGCTAGGAAGACTTGGTTGGAATCAGATCATAGCAAGCCTTGAATGCCAAACCACAGAGTTTGGATTTTTCATGGAATAATCACGAAAGGTTTGTAAACAAGAAAGCAACATGATGAGAACAATGATTTAGGATGTGTAATCAGTGCGCGGCAGGGGCAGAGAGTCCACTTCCCGTTAGGAGGCCAGTGTGTCCAGGCAGGAGACCGCGGCAGTGGCAGCTCTCACAGCCGTTAAAGGGTGGAGGCACACGTTCAGCTCAGCTGCACCAAGGCCTTGACCATCACAAAAATCTTTCAAAATAACATCCTCGCTAAATCCAAATTCCACATGGGCCTCAATAGCAACACGGGAGGGAATGGAAATGAGGGAGTGTGGCGGGGGCCAGTTGACCTGTGAGAGCCCTCGCAGCTCTCCCACTCCATGAGATAAGGCTCACAGCACTTTTATGGAAATCATTAACTATATAGTTCCCTATTTGATCACCAAGTTCCAGACCCCTCCTTCATATCAAACAGGCATATTTCCAAAAGAACTTTAGGGCCTACAAAAGTTTTATGAGTTTACAGCTAAAGCAATTACATATTAATGGTATTGGTATGCAACCACTGGGGGAGGGCGCATGTTAATATAGCCTTTCAGGAGAAGCTCCCATCCATCCTCCTGGCCATCTGCCTTTTGCAAACTTCGACTGTCTTTCTCTGCGGACTGAGAACTCTTCCTGCAGTTTGTACCATGTCAGATACGGTAGGGCTTTTGGATGATGGTCCCCTGTGTTGGAGTCCTGTGACTTCCTGCAGCTCCTACACAGGTGACAAGCTCCTGGGGAGCAAGCATCTGTTCACGTTTTGATTCGCCGCTGCCTTCCAACAGCATGTCTGAATCTTCATGTATAAACACAAGTCTGCAAGAGATGTCACATTTCTCTGTTTTCTTTAATTCCATTTAAATCTGATTCAAAGAGACCATGCCAGCAGGAACTTCAGTTACAGAAATTAGTGATGCACCTGCCTCCATTTTCCAAACCAGTGTCAGACAAAGACCCTGACAGGTCTTCTTTTATGTTCATCAGGCCTGCTCTTATAAATTACCTATCCTTTTGATGTCTGTGGATTCTGGTTTCGTACCTTCCTTGGGAATCGAGGATCACTATCAAGCTCGGGAACCTGATGTCTGGGCAGTCCCAGGCAGCCCTCCCCTCATTGAGTTGACCCTACAGAGTGAGCACTTCTACTTCTTTCAGATGCCCTGACCCCTGCCCTTCCAGGTGCAGGACCATCTCCCATCAACAGTCCTTTTCACGTCTCCCCAACACATACTTGGACTTAGACTTTCTGAAAAGAAGTGTTGTTTTCAAGACACTTCTGCTTCCTGCTCTGAAAAACCCCTGAAACAAGGCAATATTCTTGAAATAGGCAGCACTCCTATAAGGGTAAGTTGGGAATGGAGAACACCACAAATCATCATTCCTGTTAAGTGATCCTGTCACACACCTAATAACTTTTCAACAACCAGCAGTGAAACCTGTGTCCCAGATGATGATAGAGGGACTCCTTCAGAGTTATTCCGTCTGTCTCCGGAGGAGATATTTACTGTGATCAGGTTAAGTATCTTTTCATGAAGTCTCTACCTTGTGCCAGGACTGTATTTATCCTGTCTCTGTGTCCCCAAACTCATGTTGTGCCTGCCTCCAAAACCTACACTCTTTTTGCATACTGCCATGGGTACCCCCACAAAGGATTCCTTATTTTCTGTAGAAATCTGGTGCTTTGGTCTTGACTAATCCTTCAATAACCATTTCCAATTAAAATTTAATTTAACTGGAGAAAGCTTCCCTCCCATAAACACAGCATGACTGCTTGACCTGGTAATAAACGGGAGGGGCTCCTTCCTCCACCTCTGCATCTGTCTGCAAGGTGGCAGACTCAGCCTATGGCAGAGAGGAGAGCAAGGCGAAGCACCTTGTCCAAGGCCACGGAGTCAGAGGAGACCTCAAACTCCAAAATGTGGGAACTGGAATAAAATGATGGGTTAATTTTGGTGCAAAAATTACGAAATTCGTGCATCATCTTTTCATAATATGCATGTTTCATAAGCATTCTGAAGACTCCTCACCATGTTCGTCTGACTTCTGCCTCAAAGTCAAGAGAAGGAAATTGGTCCTACTTAATGAAAGGCTAATTATTGACCAGTGTTAGACATTTATAGTTTTAGGGTCCTGACATACTGCCAATCATAGAAAGCCATAGATAGCTATTGTAGTTGCCTTAAAATACATCCTCCCAGACATCGGACAATATTTTATTTTATTTTATTTATTTGACAGGTAGAGTTAAAGACAGTGAGAGAGAGAGAGAGACAGAGAAAGGTCTTCCTTCCGTTGGTTCACTCCCCAAATGGCTGCCACGGCCAGCGCTGTGCAGATCCGAAGCCAGGAGCCAGGTGCTTCTTCTTGGTCTCCTATGTGGGTGCAGGGGCCCAAACACTTGGGCCATCCTCCACTGCCCTCCCGGGCCACAGCAGAGAGCTGGATTGGAAGAGGAGCAGCCAGGACTAGAACCTGGCGCTGCAGGCGGCGGATTAACAATGTGAGCCACAGCGCCAGCCCCCCACTCAGACAATATTTGAGAGCTGTCATTAGAACACTAATTGGCTACCTACAGGAAAGAGTTAACTCCCTGAAATTGGTTAAGTGATTTGTTTCACTTTATTGTTCACACCATTAATTTATTTAGAAATGACTGTGTATAAAGTAATTTTTGTCCCATTCCACTCTAAAATCTGATTTGACAACAAAGGAATCTTAGTTAAGGTATTCTTGGAATGTATTAGAATCACCTACCCACTTTGTCACAGGTGTCTCTATCAAGATTGTTAGCAGCTCCTCTTTTCCTTCACAATAAACCACATAATCCCTGACATGGTCTCGGGGTGTGATGATTTCACTGTGTCTTCCACACAGCCTGTGTTGGAAAGGTAATTCCCAGTGCAACAGTGCTATAAAGTAGGGACTAACAGAAGGTGTTTAGACCATGAAAGCTCCACCCTCATAAATGGATTAATGAGGAAGGGGCTTGGAGATTCAGGTTGTGAGTTTGCTCTTTTGCTCTCTCTTTCTCCCCACCCTTCCGCATGCTCTCTTGCCCTTCTGCCCTCCACCATGGGCTATGTAACACCAAGGCCCTTCGATCTTGGAATTCCCACTTTCCAGCACTGTAAGAAACAAACCTCTGTTCTTTGTTAATTACTCAGTCTCAAGTATTCTACTTTAGCAACACAAAATGGGCCAAGATGGGAGCTTTGGAAATTTGTCTTGTGACCTTCTGTCTGCCTTCACCCTTGGCTCTCCCTTGAGTCACCCATTACCTGTGCACGCTCCCTCCACAGCTTCTTGGGTGGCCCTCTTCACTACTCAACACAAGTCCACAGCATCTGAGCCTATTCCCTTACCTCTGTATAAAATATGTTGAACCATATAAAATCACTGACATCCAGCCATTTGTTACCAACAAAAAAAAGAATGGCAATTCCATGTGATTCTAATATAAACTGGAGGCACTAAGAAAAACTCTCATTTCTGGAAGACAATTTATGTATCAGGCTCTGAAATGTAACAAAAATGTTTTCAGTGCCTTACTGTTTGTCCGGGAGGCTGAGGTGGAATGATATCCAAACAGACTTTTAGAATGTAAGCTGCAGATGCCACCTTCCATTTCAGCACCAGCAGAGGTCAAACACGCATCGTTAATAAAGCTACCCCTTCACTTAAACAGCACCAGTCACCAGGAAGTTCTTCATCACGCCAGAATCTCATCCTTTTTGGCATCTCCCGATTGCTCAGGTTCTGCTTTTAGCAGCAGCAAGGAAAGGCCCTCTCTTCCCTGGGTTTTAAATCCTTGAAGGCTGCCCCCCTCCGCCTTCCCCACCCTCCGTCGGTGCCTCTCTGTGCTTGCAGGGAGGGTTTGCCCCGTGACTCACCTAAGATACGCATACCCCTTTTGAAACAAGCTTCCAGCTGGATTGCCAGACTCGAAATGGCTTGCGTGCCTCATGCCAACTCGATCCTCGCTGTCCTGAGCTGGAGAATGGCTGCCTGAATCCCTGTGTTAACAAAGAAGCTGGGGATGCCGCTGTGGTGCAGAGGGTTAGGCTGCCACCTGCGATGCCAGCATCCGCTATGCGCACTGGGTTGGGTCCCTGCTGATCCACTTCAGATCCAGCTCTTTGTTAATGCACCTGGGAAAGGAGCAGAAGATGGCCCAAGTGTTTGGATCCCTACACTCACATGCGAGGCCCAGGTGGAGTCCAGGCTTCTGGCTTCAGCCTAGCCCACCTCAGGCCATTGCAGCCATTTGGGTGGTGAGTCAACCAGCGAATGGAAGATATCCCTTCCCCTCTTAATTCTGCCTTTCAGAGAAATATGTATTTTAAAAAAGAGAGACGGAAGGAGAGAGAAAGAATCCAATTTAGGGTTAGCAAGAGAGTATCAAGAGTTCGATGAGTTGCCAGCGCCATGGCTCACTTGGCTAATCCTCCACCTGCGGCGCCGGCACCCCAGGTTCTAGTCCCGGTTGGGGCGCCAGATTCTGTCCCAGTTGCCCCTCTTCCAGTCCAGCTCTCTGCTGTGGCCCAGGAGTGCAGTGGAGGATGGCCCAAGTGCTTGGGCCCTGTACCCGCATGGGAGACCAGGAGAAGCACCTGGCTCCTGGCTTCAGATGGGCACAGTACGCTGGCCGCAATGCGCCAACCATAGTGGCCACTTAGGGGGTGAACCAACGGAAAAAGGAAAACCTTTCTCTCTGTCTCTCTCTCTCACTGTCTAACTCTGCCTGTCAAAAAAAATAAAATAAAATAAATAAAAAAGAGTTTGATTAGTGAGGTGTCAAGAAGTATCAGATATGTGTCAGGGCTGCTATAACCTCTACTTTGGAGATCATCTGACAGCCCACAGTGCAGGGGAACGACCACATCTCTGATCCAAATGCTCCATTTTCCCTAATTGCCATGTGCGCCAGCCTCACTAGTAAGTTCACCTCATACAAGGGACACCTAAAACGTTCAGATTATTTCTTAAACTTAGTTGCAACAAAGCCTGTTTTCATCCATGTTGTGATGCTGCTTCTCTTCACAGTTAACTACAAAGAATGAAGGTCCTGGGACTCTAATCTGTTTGTGTGTCTGTTTCAGCTTTGAGTCTCCCTGGCTATGTGATTGCACCCAAGTTACTGGAAATCTCTGAACCTCTATTCACCTTTGAAAATGGTCATAATATGTACTGGACTTACTGGAGGTATTAAGTGAGATACTATGCAAGAAAATGTGTGCAAGCTAGAAAGTGAAATACAGGGCCGACGCTGTGGCTCACTTGGTTAATCCTCCACCTGCATCGCATATGGGCACTGGGTTCTAGTCCCAGTTGCTGCTCTTCCAGTCTAGCTTTCTGCTGTGGCCCGGGAGGGCAGTAGAGGATAGCCCAAGTGCTTGGGCACCTGCACCCACGTCGGAGACCAGGAGGAAGCACCTGGCTCCTGGCTTCAGATCGGCGTAGCTCCTGCTGTGGCAGCCATTTGGGGGGTGAACCAACGGAAGGAAGATCTTTCTCTCTGTTTTTCTCTCTCTCTCACTGACTAACTCTATCTGTCAAATAAAAAAAAAAAAGTGAAATGCAAATGCTGCAAATGCCAGCTGCTCTTTCCCTAGACCTCTTTGTTATGGTAGATTTCTTCTCTCTGGACAAATTAGCACTTAACTGGGGATTAAAAACAAAAGTACAACCAAGAAGATTGAACACACACTAGAAATTTAGCGAATGCATTCTTATGTGAGTGTAGACAAGTCCAGGGAGAGAATTTTAGCCAAGTTGAAAATATTTCCACACTGCTGTGGAAGCAGAGTGGCAAGCAGGCTCCAGACCAGTGCTCCTGGCTTGCTTTGATTACACGGGTGTCCCGTACCTGTAATTCCCTGCTCCACACTTTCACTGTGCTCTAATCCCATTCTGCAGCCCACAACAAATAGAAATTTCAGACATAAGGAATTCTTAAGTTCCGAGTAGCACAATGAACTCTTTCTTTGTCCCACTCTGCCTCAACTGAGATAGGAGTCATCACTTTGTCCAGCGTGTCCACACCATATACGCCACCCACTCATTAGTCACTTAGCAGTGCTCTGGGCTCCCAGTCTGCCTGTCATAGTATTGCAGTGCTAGTCTTCAAGTAACACTTATTTAATAATGGCCTCAGGGCCAAACTTTTACTACAATATATTATTATTATTGTTGCTATTATTGAAATTATTGTTATTAAAATTTTTGCTCCATTGTTATAGTTAATCTCTTACTATGCCTAATTTGTAAGCTCAATTTTATCATAAATATGTATATATAGAAAAAATTGTGTATGTAGAGTTTTGAGGTTTCGAATATCCACTAGGGTCTTACAGTGTGTCCCCCACAAATAAGGGCAGTGGATTCAAGGCTTCAGGTGTTTGGCTTGGATGATGTATTCTTGCCATTTGCTCACACAGTTCTACATTGTCGTCCTAACACTTTTTTCTGCACAAGAAAATATAATTTCCCAGGTTACAGTAGCAGTAAGACATAGCTTAGCTCTAGGCAATAAGTCAGAGGCTACGTCCCTAACCCTCAGGACCAAGCAGACAATGCACATGAGTGGATGAGCATGGCAGAGACCCCAGAGAGCTAGGATCCCACGCTCCACCAGAAAGGCTGGTCACCCTCCGCTGGTCCTAGGGGAAACGTGGCTCAGCTGTGCCAGATCTTCAGCATTTCAAGAAAACCCATGTATTTGCATGTTTTCATGAAGTGTTATTATTCCAAAAGACTGGCTAGGGTATACATTTGACCCAGCAGTTAAGATGCCACTTGGGACACCCACACCCCATATCAGACTGCCTGGATTGGAGTCTCAGCAACACTCCCAAATCCAGTTTCCTGGTAACACACACTCTGGATAAAACCACGTGATCACTCAAGTAGTTGGGTTCCTGTCACCCATGTGGAGGACCCAGATTGTCTTCACAGCTCCTGGCTTGGCCTGTTCCAGCCTCGGCTGTTGCAGGCATTTGAGGAGTGGATGGGAGGTCATGCTGTCTCTCTCTACCTTTCAAATAAATCTAAAAATATATAAAATAATTTCTGTGTGTTTGACCTTCAGAAATGGTGATTTCCTATGAGTCAATACAGTATCATCTGGAGACATAAAAAGAGTTCCCATGTTCCTGCTATGTGAGAAGTCTCCAGAGCCTTTTCAATGATAAAGTTGAGGACATTTCAAAAAGATCATGGGAAAATGAAATTAAAATATTTTAAAATAATGTTTATTCTAGTACAAAAAAAATTGAAACCCATGCATTTGAGTAGGCCTCAAAAAGCTCATGGAAAACACATATCAGAAAAAACTATGCAGGGATTTCAAAACTTTTTTGCACCAAAGTAAATTTAACTTTTCATTCTATGTTTCCAGTAACTTTGGATAAATGTGCACATGTATGGGTGTATCATGCCCCACCCCCACCCCCACCCCACAACAGGAGACAACAGGGTACACTCCTGGCTAGAAGGCACAGTTATGGGCAAATCCTCAAAGCCCCTGCAAAGTGGATGATATGTTTGTCCGTATTTTGCAAGGAAGACTGAAGACTCACCCTCTACTGGAGCGATTTGTGGCCCTGTACACCTGCTGGCCTACAGAGCCGGGATCCTCCTGTTTCCTAGCAGGCAAGGCTGCAGGACACAGTGTGAAGTGTGCGCTGCTGCCCGTTTCCCAGTGCTGGAGGCTGGAGTGGATGAAGATCCTCCTGACCTCTCTTGGCAACTTCCAACCTCCACGTCACTACCCCTTCTGCAGAGTTGCCTCTCCTGCACTTTCTCTTCTTCCAGGTCTTACCCTGGTCCTGTTTCCACCCAGCCCCATTCCTCCAGCCATCTCCCTCCTCCTGTCCTGTTCTCTGCTCCCCACAATCTCTGTGTTCTCACATCACCCTTAAACCTCTTGTCTTCACACCCTCTCATCCTATTTCTCTCTTCTCTGCTTTCCCATCCTATTTCACGGCAATCAGCATCTTCTCTCAATTCCTTTCTTCTCATTTCATTGCTTCTCTGTGTTTTTGCCACATTTTCCCCCAAGTCTGGATGCCTTTCCTTTGTTTGCATGTGTGCTTGATCCCCTGCAGCGTATGTGCCTCTGGATAACATACATGCCTAGCAAAATGCCTGGTGCATAGAAGAATTCCATTAAGTGTCAGTTGGCCTCTTCTACAAATGTTCCAGGCAAATTGAAAGAAATGTGCAAAACAAAGCACTTTAAATGGAAACAGAAAATCAAAGCCATGAGGAGGAGGAGGAGCTAAATATGTGAACCACAGGACCAAGCTGGTTACTAGGGTTGAGCATAAAATTCCACTTCCTGGCAGCCACACCCTGATACTTTTCAGATGCAAGTGACCCGTGACATCTTGGGTCTGCTCAAGGTCAGAGGATGGACAGAGGGGAAATGAGTCCCCTTTCTGTTGCTGCAACTCGGGCCCTGCCTTGGAACAAATTTGTCTTCCTTATCTCACTTTTATGTTCAGCAATCCCTTAATCTCTCACTGAACATCCCGTGTTGCCCTGCGTGACAACCTCTCTCATATCCTGTTTAGAAATGCTGCTGTGTGTAGCAAGGAATACGAGTCTTACAGCAAAGGTGGTTTATGGCTGAAGCTGTTGCAAGGCTGTTGCTGAGGGAGATCTGTAAATCCTGGTTAACCAGAGAGCTTACTGGGTGCAGCCTCAGGCTACAGCAGACTGCTTCGTGTGCAGAAAGGATCACATAAAGGAAGGGAAGAAAGAAGGAAGGGAAAGTTCATCCCAGTCTGTTTCCATTTGTCCCCAGAGTGACTCATTTTCTTCGTCCTGTGTCCTTCCTTACCCTGGACTCTTACTGTTCGCATCACCTTCCCTTGGCCTCAGTTCTGGTTTTTGCTGCGCTCCCTCCAGCTGGACTTCTGAGGAAATTTCCCAAGATCTTTTGCTAACACCTTGGGATTCTGATCCTAAGAGGCAGCAAAGTATAGGCTGGCCCTGAAGCTAGGGCAGATCTGGGGGAGACCCCAGCTCTGTCATTTTCTAGACTGTGTCATGGAACAATGAACTTCTCCTCCCTTCATTTCCTTGCTATAAACAGATGAGGATAATATTATCCATCTCATTAGACTTGTGGAAAGAATTAAGGGAGATAATGTGCTGCTCTATAAATTACAGCTAATGCTAAAAATCCTGTTTCCATTGCAGGAATGGAAGAGAAAGCAGGGTGATATGCGGGTGTTGTCCGAGTCTCCCTCCTTAGTTTTCCTTCCTCCCTCCCTCCCTCCTTCCTTCCTACCTTCCTTCCTTCCTTCCTTCCTGTTTTCCTTCCATTTCTCTCCCCCCGTAACCTCCCAGCTTGAACACACATTCTGTAAGCTTTCTATTTGAACAAAACTCATTTATTTTCTTCAGCAACCCATAACAGCAACCCCTACTGTAAACTCCCTTCACTGTCAGACTTACTTCATCTACTCCAGAAAGCAACATTGTAACAGGATTTCAGTGAGATCCTGAGATTCAGAAGTGTTGGTGAGTGGAGAAGCAGCATCATCAGATTACATAAACAGAAGAGAGCAAGAAATTTCACTGTGGTCTTCAATCTTTGCTGCACCTTAAAGATCAGTGAGGCAGCTTGGAAAAAGCCCAGGCAGCACCCAAAACCATTACGTCAGTCTCTGCGGGTGAGATCCAGGCTTAAACCATGCTTTAGAGCTCCCCCGGGTGATTCTAACATGCAGTCAAGGCAGAGAGCTGCTGCTTTAGGGGAGGTGGCAGCCCATGGTGTGGAGAGCTGCTGGGCTGTCAGACTGTGTGCTCTGTGACAGGTGTGAGGACATTGGCACTTTTCTGGAGACTTTAGGAGATTGGAAGAGCTGGCAATGGGGCAGTGAGAGGAAGCAATGAGTAGCTAGGGAGGGTCTACAGCACGGGTGGCTGATCCTGCAACAGATGCAGGGAAACATGGGGAAGGAAGGGAGGAAGTAGAACAGAGCTGGGGATTCAGCAAAGGCAACTTAACTTGTTTTTAGAATTCGGGATACCTAAGTGTGCTGGAGCCAAAGGTGAGTCAACCGTATCTTGTAGGTTTGCAAGCTCTGGAAGATGTTTCCCTCCACCCAACAGTTTGATCAGGGATCTTGACCAAGTATGCCCCTCAAGCTACACCCCACCATGCACTGCCTTTAAACAGTCCTTGATGACATTTCCTACTGCATGTCAGATGTATCTCTTGATTACCTCCCTGCATCCTTATGTAAATCCTGTAAAGTGGTTGCGACCCATTCAGCAGAGGAGGAAATGGGATTCAGAGAAGCTCCATCGTTTGCCCAAAGTCACTAAGTGGCAAGCCAGGATTCAAGCCTGGGTCTGTACAACCCAGGTGCCCGTCATCTTTTCATCCTGCCACTCCCAGTATAAAGCACTAATCCAATCCTGTGTGCTTCCTTCTAAACCTGCAAAAGGACAAAATGACCCTATAAGACAATGTGTCAACACCAACACCGTGGCCCCTGAGTGAAAGTGAAGGGAAGTGCAAATGTGCCCCAGGTGGCAGCTTCAGCTTCCAGGTACAAATGGGCTTGAGCAAGGTTCAAAGCTTTTCAGAGAGCGGTGAGTGAACAGGCGATCTGCAGAGGAGCAGGCAGAATCCGGATCGCCTATCACAGACACTAATTGGAAAATGCAGTGCCTTGAGCTACAGATAGTTAGGTTTGGTCACTCTCAGCACTGCTGTGTCCATCATCTGCCCACTCCTTCCTCCTTCCCTGGATGCGGTCATTGCCAACATCTGCCTGCCAGATCATCCCACACGTGCCAGCTCAAATGCCTGCTTCTCTCGCTGAAAGCAAATCTTCACATCCCTTAATTATCCCTGAAAACTGGTGCCCATTTGCAAGTATTATTTCTCTCATAAATCCAGGCATATATGATCCTGAGGCCTGCTTTAATTTCTAGAATATTAGCTTGGAAAAAAAAACAAAATCTAATAAAAAATACAATATTAGCTCTAAATAGCTGCATATTCTATGTCGATGAGATGATTTCCGTTTGGTCTGCAGACTGGAGATCTTAGGATTCGTTATTCTTTGCACTGAGACAGCGGAGGGAACAAAATAACATTTCCCTTCCAATGAAAAGACCTCCAGTCCTGGAAATTGCTGATGCAATGTCCACTTGAAAGAGTCAGTGACAGTTCATGTTGGCTTAAGAAAAAATCTTTAAAACTTATATTTTAAAAGAAATTGGCCTGCAAGTTCATTCCAGGACAAGTTTTAGAATCTTTGAGAATAAAATTGGATAGGCCCATTAGAGAGGCTGTTTACTTTGGACAGACAAATGGCCAATATGCACACAAAAGGGAGAATTGAGTATTTTCCTTTTGGCTCATATTTTCTTCAAAAGTTGGTCTAATATGAATTGGGGGAAGCCATACCACACACCCATAAAACACAAGCACCTCAAATAGAGCTCGTGTCTCAGAGCACAGTTTCCCTGGGACCCTGCTGCAGTTTATACAAGGTAGCTGCCGGTGACATCCCTGGTCGATGACAAAAGCCATCAGCAGGAAGGAGAGACAAGCATCTCCTGAGGATCCATCTTTTGTCTGGCTTGAGCCCTTGGTCCTGATTGAATGCTGCAGGAACGTGAGTTCATTCAGCTCTGCGAATTCCTGCGGGAGGCGAAGGAACTGGACCACATGGCTAGTGCGTGGGGAGAGATCTCAGCTGCAGAGTGAGACCCAAACTCCCATTTGTTCAAAATGTGCTTGAATCAATGAACGACTGGATAACAACAATAACAAAGAGAGAAGTATATTACACAATGGATCCAGTGGGCCTGATGCATTCCATCCCTGGGGCGTTAGGAGCAGGTGTTTTGCTGCATCTGGAGTTTCAGGCAAGGTACATTTCGGCATCCGTCCTTCTCTTTCTCCACAGCTGGGGGAAATGAGGCTGAGGGGTCCCAGACCTCACAGAAGAGGATGACTGGGTTGTGAGGGAGAGAGGGGATCTGTAGAGACAGCAGAGGCCAGGGGGAAGGATGCATGCACAGAGTTCTCGGTGCACACCAAGTAGGCCTGTTTGATTGGAAAAGAATATTCTAGAAAGAAGGTAGTATGATAAAAGTTAGATTGGGGGGTGGAGGGGGTGGGCAGTACTCCATGGCACAGTGGGTTAAGCCACCATTTGCAATGCCAGCATCCCACATTGGAGTGTCAGTTCGAGTCCGGGCTGCTCTGCTTCTAACCAGGCTCCTTGCCACTGCACCTGGGAAAGCAGCAGCAGATGACCCAAGTGCTTGAGACCCTGCCACCTATGTGGGAAACCTGGATGGAGTTAAAGGTTCATGGCTTTGGCAGGGGCTTGCAGCCAGTAAAGGAGTGAACCAATAAATGGATTCATTCTCTCTCTCTCTCTCTCTCTCTCTCTCTCTCTCTCTATCAAATAATAAATAGATCTTTTTTAGAAACTTATCAAAGAGTTCAATCTGAGGAAGGAGAGTCACAGAGAGGCAATTCTGACTTTATTCTGAAGGAAGTGAGAAGCTATCAAAGGTTTTCAAGTGAGAGAGACACAGGTGGGTAGCAGTTTCAGAGGAAGTCAGCAGAGGACTGGGAGCCGGGAGGCTGGAACAGTGACACCCTGCAGTAGCTTGGAAGCTGTGTTGCTCTGTGGCCCTGCGTGTCCTCTGAGTCCTGCTTTGCTCTGTCCTGGAAGCTGTTCAGGCTGCCCGGGCTCTGCCTGCTGCGGCTCACGTTGAGTGATCTAAATTCTCTCAGCTTTTGACATGGAGATGTCATCAGGACGTTGAGAGCATTCCAGGAAATCTTCCAGGGGAGAACACACTATAAATAGCCCCCCCCCAACCCCGTGACATACAAGTTGACCTGGGGAAGCAAAGAGATGATGAGGGGAAAACCGCAGTGGGGGGAAAATGAGATTTTTCCCCCCAATTGCTCTAAGACATAAATTTAAATTATGGACCCCAGAGAAGAAATGACACCATATGAGGCGCTTTTTGGAAAGTTGCTAAGCCTTAAAGAATGATTTTCCATAGAAACAGGGCCCCAACCCACCCCTGCTCGTATATGCACATGTGGTCACCCTTGATTCCTGCTTTTATTAGAGTTATCTGCAGAGATCAGCGCACTGGGACTCTCCTAGCCAGGGCGCGCTTTGGAGGATAATGGCTGCATGCTGTTTACAGGTTGTAAAAATTCAAGAAGGCTATGTCTGTCGGGGAATTAGAACTGAACCCGAGTTCACGTCTTAGCCATGTGACCCTGAGCAAGTTCACTCAACTGCAGAAACCCCAGGATCGGATGAAACAACAGATAGGACAACGTCTTACTCTAAGTAAAGAATTGACAGAGCAGAGAGTAGGGTCATTAATCAATGCCAGCAACACCAGGGCTGGGTAAAGACCTGAGAAACAAGAGCTCAGATGGCCTACCCAAAAAAAGATGCCAGCTACACAACCCCACCCACCCATTTGTTGCCACAAGAGAAGGCAGAGGGATTTTTATGTGAAATCTCCCAGTTTTTAAATAATAGCGACTAATTCAGAACATTTGTTAAACCTCAAACTGAACCAAATTTGCTTGCTGAATTGCAAACAAGGACTAGCAGTTTACAAGTTGTCATAGATATTGAGATCATGCACAGAGAAACCCCCACAGAGCCAGCTCAGAACCCCTTCTGCCACTTGCTAGTTGTGTGTGCTTGAACACATTCTCCAAAGCTTTCATTTCTCACCCAAAAATTGTGGATCCTAAAGACAACCCATGAAGGGATGAATTCAAGTGCACAGTCCCCACTGATGAGAAAGAGGCTGGAGCCCCTGGCTGTACCAAACATTAACCCTTTGGGTGGGAGACTAGAGCAATTGTTTTCATCAAAGTCCCCTTCTGTAATGCTCAATAAATAGCAACAACTATTTTCAAGGCTCAATCAAGATTTGTCTCTTGTGCCCACTCCTCACCATCCAGAATGGCTTTCATGCCAGTTGAAACCACGCTCTGTGTTAAGACAGGTAACATATGAGAAGGAGCGAGGCCAACCACTAGAGGATGTGTGGCATTTGAATGACTCATCACAAGACAAGGCAGAGGGTAAGAGCCTCCTGAGAGGTACAGAAGAAACACAGGGGCAAGACATGTGGAAGAGCAGAAGCAGAGTGTGGGCTTCTGCATCTAAACCAGGACTCGAGAGCTGGGAGTGGACAGGGTGGGTTTGTGCACTTCCAGCCAGCGCAGTTGTACTGTGCTCACAAGCGGCCCCAGGCTTGGCCTGTGCTCTCTGTCTTCCAATAGTCTTAGTTGTGCCTTTGTGTTGTGCGAGTCAAGTGGGATGGGACCATGGAATATCCACGGGGGGCTTAGATAGGTTCTTGGTCCTCAGCTCCCTGTTCCTTCCCAGAAAACACTGCTACCCTCCTCTCCCACTGGGGGCCTGGGCACAGGCATAAGAAAGGGCAGGCACCTTAGACAAGGGTTCTCAGTCAATATCCCCATGCCAGAGGGAGCCACATAAAATAGTAAATATCATGGAAAAAAGAGTGTAAAAATGTTTATCTGGCTTTTCAAACAAAGGTCATACATTTTCTTTCTGTGGTAGGGTCATGAGTTATGTTGCTGGCCGTGGAAGTGAGAAGTTATATTGCTGGCCCTGGAGGTGGGAAGAATCTCTGGGAAAAGTATGGGTAGAGATGAAAGAAAGGTGGATCCATGCTACTAGCGTTTTGAGTGACACAGTTCTACCTTGTGTCTAGGCCACCATGGGACACTTGGCATCCTAGCCCACTTCCTCCCCAAAAGGTGTCAACAGAAGCCAATTCCCTCCAAGAAAGTGCGACATCATGTCCCAAATCCAGACAGGAAGAAAAACAGATGAACAAAGGAAATCTTAGTGTAAGAAATAGGACTGTGGAATCATAAAAATCTTAGCATGGAAGGGACCTCAGAGGCTGTTGGTCAAACTCCATTGAAACCCCCAACAGGATATTCAGTGCCTTCTTGAGGAGTCCTGGTGACTGACCCACCCAAAGCGCTGTCAGAAGAGAGTCTGATCTCCAGTTCCAGAGATACAGCTAAAGTGGGATTCTTTTCCTTCTGAAGAATGGATTTTGCCCAGAGACACAGCTTCACAGTGTATGATAAACACAAACAGGCATTCATATCTACCTGTAGCCTTACACACAGCCAAGAACCAAGGAGAGATTCTAGCCAGAGAAGGAAAAGAAGGTTACAGTCCTTCACCTCTCCAGAAAGGGTCTGGCAGGTGTAGCAGCAGTGGTCTGTCCACAGAACATGCCTTTAAGTGCTTCTGCTTGGACAGCCATCCACCCACTTCCTTCTGAAAATAATCCACAGAAATAATATGTAAACACACAGAGCTTTGAGACTGACTTTGGGATTGGATTGACTGATCAGGCATCCGAGAGTTAAGTTCCATGAGCAAAAGGAACCTATCAATCTTTTAAAAACACATTTATTTGTAGTAGTGGTGTTCTATAAAGTCATCACAAATGTTGAATTAGCCAATATTGAACCATTGCGTCTAGGGAAATCTAAGGGTTAGGTTCTTGGGAGCCTCTGATCATGACATTTTCAGCAGTCGATCATCACATAACCTTGCTTTACACATGTTTATGTTTAAGGACACCTTATTTCACGTATGTTTTTAATTCATCAAACTCACAGCCAACAGCCCTGTAACTCATGCCTGAATGAAGATTATCTAACACATATTTTCTCTGCAATCCACATCACAGCTTCTTGCACTTAGGAACACTAGAGAAAATCGCTCTTCTTGGGAGCCATTTTTAAATCTCCCAAAAGCAATGAATACTAAGAACAAAAATGAAAAACCAGGCACTTGCTTATAGAATGAGTTGAAAGGAGAAGACAGAACACATTTCTTTGATCTCAACAATGCATATCTACAATAATCAGGAAGATATCATGAGTATTGATTTGGGACTACAAATAAACTTTAGCAAGGAGTTGAATTCTCAAGTACAGAATCTGAAAAATGAGGACTGATACTACCTCAAAGTTGCTCACACACTCACCCATCAGATGTAACATTTGCACTTAAACTTGGCCTTGCAGATCTCCAGTGAGGTCATAGCAGACAGGTGCCTATCTGAGACCCACAAGCACTAGCAGACAGCACACTGTCAGAAGACAACAGAGGGCTCCATTGCAAAGCTGCGCTTTTCTTTCCTGATGAGGTATAGACCCCAGATGGAATTATCCTGAGAGTCTTTCTAGGACATTACATAATCCATTTACATATTTTAGTATTAAGTTAAGAAACTCTCCTTCCTTTTAAAGCAGACATTTCCGTGAATTGATCCTGGTTGTGTCCTTGGGAGCCACACAGAACACTGCCAGCCTCCTCCCACAGGGCCATCTTTCAAATATTTGAAGACACCCCCTTGCTGCCTCTTCCAAAATGGCAACTTCCCTTGCTTGACATCTCCTCCCTCTGACTGTTCCTCACAGTTGCCTCAATTTCATCATCTTTGTCACTTTCTTGGGACATGCTCTAATCTTTCAGAAAGTAACTGCCATGTCCTGCTCAGCTCTCCCATAAAATGAGCAGCCTGAACTCTGCTGTCAGGACAGCTCATTCCCAGTTTTCTGGAAAGTAAATGAGCAACATACATGAAACTCATTAAAGTAATCGTTCCCTTCCGTGGGCTGCACTGTAGCATAATAGGAAAAAGAGCTGCCTGTGGCACCAGCATCCCATATGGGCAGTGGTTCGAGTCCTGGCTGCTCCACTTCTGATCCCAGCTCCCTGTTAATGGCCTGGTAAAGTAGCACAAGATGGCCCAAGTACTTGGGTCCCTGACATCCACATGGGAGAACCAGAAGAAGTGCATGGCTCCTGGCTTCAGATCAGCCCAGCTCTGGCCATTATGGACATTTAGGGAGTGAACCATCCAATTGAAGATTCTCTCTCTCTCTCTCTCGATCTCTGTCTCTCCTCCTCTCTCTGTAGCTCTGCCTTTCAAATAAATAAATACATTTTTAAAAGAAATAATCATACCCTACCTGTCTTAACCCTTATCCTAAGAAAATAATTATGGTTGTGTGCTAAAATTTAGTCAGAGGGATGTCTGTTACTGGGTTTTTTTAACACTCTAACATGTAGAAACATTTAAAAATCCAAAAGCAGAAAAACATTAAAGAAATTATGGCATATGCAAACAGCCATTATTAAGTATTATGTAAACATTAAAATGGTAATGTAAGTGTATTCACTTTAAATGATCATAATAGAAAAGCTTATACAAATTGGGAAGGAAGATGTCAAACTATCCCTCTTTGCAGATGATCTGATTCTTTATTTAGGGGATCCAAAGAACTCTACTAAGAGACTATTGGAACTCATAGAAGAGTTTGGCAAAGTAGCAGGATATAAAATCAATGCACAAAAATCAACAGCCTTTGTATACACAGGCAATGCCACAGCTAAAGAAGAACTTCTAAGATCAATCCCATTCACAATAGCTACAAAAACAATCAAATACCTTGGAATAAACTTAACAAAGGTCATTAAAGATCTATACGATGAAAATTACAAAACCTTAAAGAAAGAAATAGAAGAGGATACCAAAAAATGGAGAAATCTTCCATGCTCATGGATTGGAAGAATCAATATCATCAAAATGTCCATTCTCCCAAAAGCAATTTATAGATTCAATGCAATACCAATCAAAATATTGAATACATTCTTCTCAGATCTGGAAAAAATGATGCTGAAATTCATATGGAGACACAGGAGACCTCGAATAGCTAAAGCAATTTTGTACAACAAAGCAAAGCCGGAGGCATCACAATACCAGATTTCAGGACATACTACAGGGCAGTTGTTACCAAAACAGCATGGTACTGGTACAGAAACAGATGGATAGTCCAATGGAACAGAATAGAAACACTAGAAATCAACCCAAACATCTACAGCCAACTTATATTTGATCAAGGATCCAAAACCAATCCCTAGAGTAAGGACAGTCTATTCAATAAATGGTGCTGGGAAAATTGGATTTCTATGTGCAGAACCATGAAGCAAGACCCCTACCTTTCACCTTACACAAAAATTCACTCAACATGGATTAAAGACTTAAATCTACAACCTGGCACCATCAAATTATCAGAGAACATTGGAGAAACCCTGCAAGATATAGGTACTGGCAAAGGCTTCTTGGAAAAGACCCTAGAAGTACAGGCAGTCAAAGCAAAAATTAACATTTGGGATTGCATCAAATTGAGAAGTTTCTGTACTGCAAAAGAAACAGTCAGGAAAGTGAAGAGGAAACGGACAGAATGGGAAAAAATATTTGCAAACTATGCAACAGATAAAGGGTTGATAACCAGAATCTACAAAGAAATCAAGAAACTCAACAACATCAAAACAAACAACCCACTTAAGAGATGGGCCAAGCACCTCAATAGACATTTTTCAAAAGGAGAAATCCAAATGGCCAACAGACACATGAAAAAATGTTCAAGATCACTAGCAATCAGGGAAATGCAAATCAAAACCACAATGAGGTTTCACCTCACCTCAGTGACAATGGCTCACATTCAGAAATCTACCAACAATAGATGCTGGAGAGGATGTGGGGAAAAAGGGACACTAACCCACTGGTTGGTGGGAATGCACACCGGGTTCTAGTCCCGGTCGGGGCGCCGGTTCTGTCCCGGCTGCCCCTCTTCCAGGCCAGCTCTCTGCTGTGGCCAGGGAGTGCAGTGGAGGATGGCTCAAGTGCTTGGGCCCTGCACCCCATGGGAGACCAGAATAGGCACCTGGCTCCTGCCATCGGATCAGCGCGGTGCGCCGGCCGCAACGCGCCTACCGCGGTGGCCATTGGAGGGTGAACCAACGGCAAAAGGAAGACCTTTCTCTCTGTCTCTCTCTCTCTCTCACTGTCCACTCTGCCTGTCAAAAAATAAAAAAATAAATAAAAAATAAATAAAAAAAAAAGGGAGAGAATGATCCAACATGGGAAGCGGGATACACAGCAGACTCATAGAATGGCAGATGTCCTAAATAGCACTCTGGCCTCAGAATCAGCCCTTAAGGCATTTGGATCTGGCTGAAGAGCCCATGAGAGTATTTTAGGCATGGAAAGCCAAGACACTCTGGAAAAAAGAAAGAAGAAGAAGAAGAAGGAGGAGAAGGAGGAGGAGGAGGAGGAGAAAGAGAAGGAGAAGGAGAAGGAGAAGGAGAAAAAGGAGAAGAAGAAGAAGAAGAAGAAGAAGAAGAAGAAGAAGACCTAAATGAAAGATCTCCAACTCAAAAGGCTTCCATAGCCTTGGCAACTCATGACTAGAGCCTAGGGAGATTACTGACACCATAAACAAGAGTGTCAAATTGTTAAGTCAGCAACAGGAGTCACTGGGTACTTACATCTCATGTGGGATCTGTCCTTAATGTGTTGTCCAATGTGAAGTAATGCTATAACTAGTACTGAAACAGTATTTTTACACTTTGTGTTTCTGTGTGGGTGCAAACTGATGAAATCTTTACTTAATATATACTAAATCAATCTTCTGTATATAAAGATAATTGAAAATGAATCTTGATGTGAATGGAATGGGAGAGGGAGCGGGAGATTGGGGGGTGCGAGTGGGAGGGAAATTTTGAGGGGGGAAGCCATTGTAATCCATAAGCTGTACTTTGGAAATTTATATTTATTAAATAAAAAAATTAGGTTAAAAAGAATGCATACAATATGATAACATTTTTTATGAAAACATGCATCTAAATATAAATGAAAAACATTCCCAAGAGGTTAAGCTAAGGTTGATTGTATTTAAAATGTTTCTCTTCTTTACCTATTATTTTCTGTAATAAGCTACTACACTGATAATACAGAAAAGCAATTCTGTTTGGCATTCAAAAGGATTAAATTAGACAACTTTTCAGTAGCGCCCTACTGCTTTGACTATAAAGTCCAATCACTCCGGCTGGGGTGCAAGACTTGTCAGGATCACGCCTCCTTAGTTTCCTCACCTAACAGTCTTCACTAGCACTTTCCACTTCAGTCTTAATGAACCACCCCAAGTTCTCGGAATCTGCTTTCCACGTTACACCTTCAGCTCGACACATGCCCCACATTAAGGAACTGGCTTGGGGAGATTGTCCAAAATTACACAACTAATGAAATGACAAAACCAGTCCACATCTTTCTCTGAAGATGCTGCTGCCTCTGCAGGATCAGAATGAAAAACATGGACTGCCAAAGTGGTAATTTTCTAATTATGTTGGTGCCATAATGGCAAGGGCCAGGTAACCATGTCTCATGTTCTCAGTATGATCCAAGGGAAGACAAGCCCTGAAATATAGTTCCTTCCACTGCCACATACACGGAAGGTCAAAATCATGGCAGAAACCTGGTTTCTTTTTGGAGAAGAATTTCTTAGGCTATTCAGAGCAATATTTTAGCCAGACATTTAATCCCAGTTTGCAAACATAGGCCCAGGGTAGACAGATTTCACTAATACAGTCTATTCTGACTTCTTTGTCTCTTTCACTATAAGAATTTAATATTGAATTTCAAAGCCTAAATGGCATAAATAAATTCCAGATGTCTTCTCAAATCCCTAAATCTCACAACAGACCAGAGAGACTGTGCTGTATGTGAATGCATGGTTACATTTAGTTCCCTGGGAAGCCCAAGCTATCTGCAGGCAGTTCTTCAGCCATCCTCTACTAACACCTTTGATTTTCCTAAGTTAGCTCAAGACTCACAGCTGTCTGGCGTATGTTCTGCTCTATTCCCCGCCTCAAGGGGCAAAATAGCATCATGGCAAAGATCAGGTCATAGAAACCACATTTCCTGGGTTCCAATTCAGCGGGATGACTGTGGGCAAGTCATTCAGCCTTTCTATTCCTCAGTTTCTCATCTGCAAAATGGGGCTAAACTTAGTACCTTTACTTCAGAAGGCTGTTGAGGAGGTTGATGAGCCAGCAACTTAAAGTTTTTAGCATAGTGCCAATCACAGAGAAAATGCCCACACTCATTACCTCAGAGGGTGTGTGTGTGTGTGAGAGAGAGAGAGAGAGAGAGAAAGCTGACATAGGAGGTCTTCAGTGGCTAGGAAAGTCCCATCCCTTCTTCCTACCGGTAAAACAGCACCAATTCCGCTTTGCTTTAATAGGATTTTCCTCCTTTTTTTTTTTTTTTTTTTTTTGACAGGCAGAGTGGATAATGAGAGAGAGAGACAGAGAGAAAGGTCTTCCTTTTTGCCGTTGGTTCACCCTCCAATGGCCACTGCGGCCGGCGCATCTCGCTGATCCAAAGCCAGGAGCCAGGTGCTTCTCCTGGTCTCCCATGCAGGTGCAGGGCCCAAGCATTTGGGCCATCCTCCACTGCACTCCCAGGCCATAGCAGAGAGCTGGCCTGGAAGAGGGGCAACCGGGACTAGAACCCGGTGTGCCGGCGTCGCAAGGTGGAGGATTAGCCTGTTAAGCCACGGCACCGGCCAGGATTCTCCTCCTTTTATGAGGGACTAATCTTCTAAACTCAGGTCACAGAGCCCTCCCCAAAGCCTGACCCAGCACTGACTTCTGCCTGAGTCAGCATTCCTAACCATTGTGCCGAACTCATGCTGTCTTACCAACTTCACATGCAGCATAGCTCCACTCATGAGACTACAAAATTTCTCCCCTCAGAAGAAATTTCTTGATGTAGCTTCATGTCTCCAATTAATTAAAGACCAAATCTGTACAACACCAATGCACTTGTCATAAGTGATCAAAAAAATTAATAGTTTTCTTCCTTCTTACCCAATACCTATTAAAAATTGGCACCTATGTTTGCAAGACCCAATACAGGCAAGAAAGACCTTCATTACTAATCTTCAATGAAGAATTTACAGTCCATATATCCTTCAGCATCTCAGTTTCACACCTCTAAACCATGTATCAGTGCCAGATGGCAACTGGACAAGCTTGGCGCCATTTCACACTTGGCATTAGCTTTTCACCTTGCAATAG
This sequence comes from Lepus europaeus, assembly GCF_033115175.1. NCBI lineage: Eukaryota > Metazoa > Chordata > Mammalia > Lagomorpha > Leporidae > Lepus > Lepus europaeus. Next base: position 81,271,230 of record NC_084842.1, on the reverse strand, counting down.
TGGGAGAAGCTTACGTAACATTTTGTGGTTTGCAGAGTGCTTTCACAGGCAATCACTTGCTTACTCTTTGCACCAACTCTATAACTAGGTATGATTATCATCATTAGAACCATCATCATCATGATTTTACAATGTGGGAAACTAAAGCCTTAAAACATGAAAACACCCCCAATCATTCACCTTATAATGGTTCAGAGGAAATTTGAATCTGGATTCCTACCTTGAAATTTTCTAGTTTTCTTTTTCTACCAAATGGTGCTGCAAAAGTTATAATAAGATTAAGAATGCAAACCCTAAAAGAGACTTCATTAATTTTTTCATTGCATCTCTTCCTTTGGATGATTTTTTTTTGGTTGGAACTTCAAGTGTCATGCCCTGTCTGATGTGACTTTAGTGGGCAAGGGTAAGCCCAGCATTTTGCCAGGTGGAGCTCTTTCTATGGGCTATTATTATAGTGCATTATAAAGTTTTTTTAAAAACAAAAGTATATTTAATTGTATTTTCCTTCAAGCAGATACCACAGCCAAATGATGAAAAATGAGCTATTGCAGAAAATTTGCTCAGAAAGAAGTCAAATCTTTTGCAACAATGAAGGATTAACCAAAATCTGATAGTATTCCCTATTGAAATGAGAATAAAAGTGAAAAGGGGACCTGTGTTGGTCAGATAATACGTTCAATGCAATATAAACCCAACTTGCATGGCCTGGTTGAGTGGAGGGGGTCTTTTTCTTTCCTTGAAAGGAGTTAGCTTGGAGATACACAATTAAGGGTGGAGGTGATGGCATCTGTCTTAGTCACTTCAGACTTCCACAACAAAATACCACAGACTGGGTAGTTTAAACAACAATCGTGTTTTTCTCCATCAACCGCCACCCATGAGGCTGAGCAGTCTGAGGTCAAGGCACCAGCAGATCTGGTGTTTGGTGATGCTTCACTTCCTGGTGTGCAGATGACCATCTTTTGGTTGTTTCTTTACATGGTAGGGAGTGGGGGGGGAGGGGAGAAAGAGAGAGAGAGAGAGAAAGAAAGGCGGGGGGAGGAGAGGACAAGCTCTCTCTAGCCTCTTCTCATAAGGTCGCTGACTGCTCTCATGAGCTAATTGCCTCCCATTGGCCCACCTCTTAATGATCTCACACTGTGGAATTTTGCCATCAGAAGCCTGGGTTCCTTCTTTGCTTCTCCTCATCCACTGCCATATGCAGCTGTCCTCATTGTGATTGCAAGACATCTACTCTATCTCAATGTTGTGACTGCCTTCTGGATCCATAGCAAATGGCAGATAACAAAATTCAAACAGATGACAGCAGCTGTCTTTCTCCTTTATGAAGCTTTCCCAGTAGCCTCTTCCATCAACCTCTGCCTACTTATTATTATCTTGATTGGGGGATCCTATGGCCTTTCCTGGCTACAAAGGAGACTGGGAAGATGGGTATTTATCTGGTCACAGTGCCTCCTGAGGTAAACAAATTCTATGTTAGCTATAAAGAAGTGCAAAATGAACTTTTAGAAGCAACTGATTGAATCTGCCAAGAAAACCATTCGTTGAGGGCCTGCAACATGTTACTCACAAATTAGACTAAGAAGGAAAGAGCACTCTACTTGCATTAGACATAGAAAGTGATACCAGGAGAGAGGCAAAATGTGCAGTGTGATGCAATTGTCTCAGAAGATTGCCGCATGAATTTTTTTCAAGTGGCAATGTCTGGCAAAGAAGACATTCAAATTTGGTTTCAAATGTTTCCTTCTCTTTTTCCTCTCTCTCAAAGGAAGTAGACTTGCAACACAGGTTTCTTCTTGGAATGCCTCTATATTTGAATTGTCTAATTAACCTTGTGATCCAACTGTGGCTACAATTCTGGCCAGTGTTACCAACATCCCCCAGTTCCTGGCAAGTGTAGTACCCCTGCCTTGTTAGAGCATGGCATATCTTTCCTGCTTCATTGGTTCTCTTTTTGGTTGATTCTTTAGAGATGTAATGGTATTGTGTACACTTGTTAAAGATTTGGTTATTTAGGCCAGTGCCGTGGCTCAATAGGCTAATCCTCCGCCTTGCGGCGCTGGCACACCAGGTTCTAGTCCCGGTCGGGGCGCCGGATTCTATCCCGGTTGCCCCTCTTCCAGGCCAGCTCTCTGCTGTGGCCAGGGAGTGCAGTGGAGGATGGCCCAAGTCCTTGGGCCCTGCACCCCATGGTAGACCAGGATAAGCACCTGGCTCCTGCCATCGGATCAGCGTGGTGCGCCGGTCGAAGCACGCTGGCAGCGGCGGCTATTGGAGGGTGAACCAACGGCAAAAGGAAGACCTTTCTCTCTGTCTCTCTCTCACTGTCCACTCTGCCTGTCAAAAAATAAAATAAATAAATAAAAAAGATTTGGTTATTTATTTGAAAGGCAGAGTGACAGAGAGAGAAAATCTTCTATCATCACTTCTTCACTCCTCAAATGCCTATAACTGCCAGGGTTAGGCCATGTGAAAGACAAGAGCCAGGAACTCCACCTGGGTTTCCCACATGGGGGACAGCAACACAGATACTGTGGGGCATCAATCATTGCTTCAGCAGGAAGCTGGAGTGGAAAAGGAGGGCTGGGACTCAAACCAGCACTCTGATATGGGATTTGAGGTCCCAAGTAGCAGCTTAACCCACTGTGTCTCAATGTCCACTGCTGTTGTTTCCACTTTTGAAGTCATCAGATAAGATACAGATAGTCTTTGGCTTGGTAGTTTATCTACCTATTCATTCTACTAGGCACTTAGTAGGACCTCAGGGGTATCTGTTGAATGAGTGAATCTCAGTGTCAGCGTTTACTAGCTATGTGACCTTGGGCAAAGTGTCACACCTCCAAGTGAGCATGGAAAGAAAGTGAAGTTTTGTTGTTATGAGCCTCTGAAATTGTTGGTTTATTCCATTGCCAGTTTATGGCAGCAATAGCTGATGATTTGAGCCTGCCACCATGTCAGCAGAGGAAGGAAATTCATGAAATGAAAAAGACGTGATTGATCACAGACAATGCCAACAGCACTTACTGGGGAATATTATCCACACTGCCACAAGACACACTGTTCCCCTGCAGTCCGTTAAATTAAGAAGCAGTCCTGAAAGGTGATAACTTCATGTATAACGAATACATAAGCATCTCAAAATGATGCTCCAAGATTGTCAAACACAGATAAGGATCACCACGAAAAGGAATGTTTCTAGGACAAACATCAATCTGTTGCTTCACTAGGCAAGTGCAAAGGAGAAGAAGGAGAAGAAGGAGGAGGAGAAGGAAGAAGAGGAGAAGGAGGAGGAGGAGGGGAAAAGGAGGATGAGGAGGCGGAGAGAAGGAGGAGGAGGAGAAGAAGAAGGTGAAGGGAGAAGAAAAAAAGAGGGCAGAGGGAGAAGAAGAAATCCAGAATGCTCATATCCCTGACACAGCTGTGTTACAAAGTGTTGTGGTTGAGTTATGGGAAACAATTAAATAGTCTCGGTGTACCAAGAGCACAGTGACTTAAGAATCACTTCTTTGCAAAGCAACAGTACCATTTCTTGATTGTCAGTGCAAAATAAAGTTGAAGGGAATTTAAAAATCTGACATTCAATTACCTTTGGAGATTTCTCCCCACCAATATGTAAATACCAGAGAATATTGTTTTCCATCTTGCTGTACATACTCAAGTATCAACTTCTCTTCATGAAACATGTAGTGAAACAAGGATTTCAGAAGCAAACAAGCAGATGTTTGTCGCTATGTATGTTTATATGTAATATATGTGTCCAAACCTAATGTAAGCTAGGATAGTTCTTAAGGTACTTTTTTCAGACAGCATAAACAACTGGAAATGCAAATGTGTATCATAGAATCACAAGAGGCTTGATTTTATTCCCAGGTCTGCCATCTAGCAAATGTGCATTGTTGGCAAGTTACTCAATATTACTCAATTTTGTCCTCATCTGTGAAATGGAAATAATAATTACATGGGATCAAATAAAATTTTCTCATTTGAAGTCAAAAGAAGCAGAATATTCACAATTTCATACGATTCAATATGTGTTTTGATCATAGGGTGAGAATAGGAGAGGGAGGAGGAAGAAGGGTGGGAGCATGGGTGGGAGAGAGGGTAAGATGGGAAGTATCACTATATTCCTAGATCTGTATGTATGAAATTTGTATACCTTAAATAAAATTTTCTTTAAAAAAAAGACCAACCAAGAAAAGAAAGATAATGCATAAGCTCATTTATTGGACAGTTCAGGAATGGTAGATTTGTGTGTATGGCAGGATATATCAGCTCAAATGATACCCGCCTCTCTCTCTCTCACTTCCTCCCTCCTTTTCTCTTTCCTACGTCTGCTGTCTTGGTCATACGTGGTGAGAAGATGACCAATGAGAAGCAAAAGGAACTTCCTTCTCCCAAGTCTGTCCTTCTTGAGTTACACATTTACCCTCAACAGATCACTTCACCATGCACAAAAGACAAAGGAGATGAGATTTACTATTTCACCTAAAGAGACGGTGACCAGCTTTTCTGAAAGTTTTAGCACTGAAAGTCCCATGCCCTCAAAGATGCTTCATTCCCAGACAAACCATCCTGGTTTGCTGAACTATTCCTGTTTTAAAACAGAAAGTCCTGGGGTTGGCGCCGTGGCTCACTTGGTTAATCCTCTGCCTGCGGTGCCGGCATCCCATATGGGCACCAGGTTCTAGTCCCAGTTGCTCCTCTTCCAGTCCAGCTCTCTTCTGTGGCCCGGGAATGCAGTGGAGGATGGCCCAAGTGCTTGGGCTCCTGCACCTGCCTGGGAGACCAGGAAGAAGCACCTGGCTCCTGGCTTCGGATCGACACAGCACCAGCCATAGCGGCCATTTGGGGGGTGAACCAACGGAAAGGAAGACCTTTCTCTCTGTCTCTCTCATTATCTAACTCTGTCAAATAAATAAATAAATAAATAACAGAAAGTCCCAAAACTCATGAAACCCCTTAGTCCCAGAAAAAAGTAAGGCAATGGTCACCCTACCCAAAATGGCATTTCTCATTGTAAATCTTTAGTTGATGTATTATTAGGTTCTGCATCAATGGAAGAGTGACATGGGGTGACTCATCCTGAACTGCAGATAGTTCCATGAAAAAAATGTATAGACCATGTCTACTTTTTGCTTGGTCTTCCCCTTGTGTGCTTTCTTTTCTTCTTCTTTTTTTTCTTTCTCCTTCATTGCATCTTTCTCCTCTTTTTTCATTTGTTAAAGATTTTTATTTATTTACTTGAGAGGTAGAATTACAGACAGTGAGAGGGAGAGACAGAGAGAAAAGTTTTCTTTCCATTGGTTCACTCCCCAATGGCTGCAACGGCCAGAGCTGCGCCGATCCGAAGCCAGGAGCCAGGTGCTTCTTCCCGGTCTCCTACATGGGTGCAGGGGCCCAAGGACTTGGGCCATCTTCTACTGCTTTCCCAGGCCACAGCAGAGAGCTGGAGTGGAAGAGGAGTAGCCGGGACTAGAACTGGTGCCCATATGGGATGCCGGCACCGCAGGAGGAGAATTAGCCCACTGCACCACGGCGCCAGCCCCATTCCTTCCTTTTTTTTTAACTTCCTTTCTATCCTTTCTTATTTCTGACATTTCCTTCTCTTATTTTTATTGTTTCTCTTTTATTTTCTTATGGAGCTGCATATTTAACTTTTAAATAATATGTGACTAAAATTTGGTGTTCAGTTTCCAAAGTAGCTGTTGTATGTTGTTTGATGCAAGCAAGCCAGCCTCAGTAAATGCACTTATCCTGAATAAGCTACCCAGTAAGTGGAAGCTCCGTTGTTGATTAAGACAAGAAGGACATGTACAAATCCTGTGGATTTATTTAGCATAGTCATAACGCTGAACTTGAAGAAGGAAAAAAACTGGAAGAGAACAAGAAAAAACTTAGTGATGATGATGAGACGAGGAGCTTGAAAATGGGAAGGATTTAAGATTCAGTTATTTTTGAGGACATTTTGGTTTAACTGTTTACATTTATGAATAGTAGAAATTACTGAGATTTGGAATCTCTTTCTTCTTTTGAATCAATATTATTATTAATTAAGCAATGTAAACCAGGAAATGCTTGTTGGTTTGAAACTATGCTTTGAAGCCAGGTCTGCATTTCAGTGTCTTCAATCAAAATCTTAAAATAAAACTAGGACGAAGGCACTTTCCAGTCTTCAAAGGCAAGTGATCATTGCGGAAAACAGAGTCTTCCAAAGTATTCTTTTAAGAATGATGTGAATTTTGTTGCCCTCATTAACGTGCTAAAGCTCTAAAGAATTAACTCCACCTTGGAGGCAAATCTAAATGCTTCCTCATGATGAGTTTTCGAGAAGCAAGTCAAGGTCTTAGACCTAAGACTTGCGCTACATTTGGATTTTCCAAATGTCAGCATACCTGTCGCTCAGAGTCTTTGGCATTACCTAGCACCACCTACACCATTTGTTTCCTGGTACTTTTCTACAAATTGTCTTTTTTCAATTAGACAGAGTGAGCTAATGCAGTCAGTGCAGCCAACACAGCTCACTGGGGAACACCATGTCAGCATCCAGAGGGCTCAAGCTGATTCTCAGACCCTGATACCTCAGAGTCGTTTTCAAATTTCCTTTCATCACCTGCAATTTTATTATACAGATGTTATTAGGCAACTTATTATTTAAATTGCATTTTATTATTATGCTGTTTTATTGTTTCAATGATGATAACATTATCCCCTCCAATCCAATATCTAGAACGGTTAGTTTTTGTTCCCTGCTATTTAGGAGTGATTATAATAGTATTGCACTGTGATCTACTGTGGTAAGGATGACTTTCAGAATGGAGCAACTAAAATCCCAACATTTAGTTAATGATCTGTGGTGGTAAGTTATATATAATGAGAAACTTTGCTTCCTTAGCCAAAGACAATGAGAAAAAAGGATATGTGCAGAAATTCCAGGGATGCTTTAGTTGAATAAGTAAAAGAACATAATGAAATGCAAGCATCAAAACTTGATGGCGGGGCGGTGGCTCAATAGGCTAATCCTCCGCATAGCACCGAGTTCTAGTCCCGGTCGGGGCACCAGATTCTGTCCCAGTTGCCCCTCTTCCAGGCCAGCTCTCTGCTGTGGCCAGGGAGTGCAGTGGAGGATGGCCCAAGTGCTTGGGCCCTGCACCCCATGGGAGAACAGGATAAGCACCTGGCTCCTGCCTTCGGATCAGCACGGTGCGCAGGCCGCAGTGCGCCGGCCGCGGCAGCCATTGGAGGGTGAACCAATGGCAAAGGAAGACATTTCTCTCTGTTTCTCTCTCATTGTCCACTCTGCCTGCAATAAAAAACACAAAAAAAACAAACAAAAAAACTTGATGGCAAGGCTTCAAAGGTGAGACAGCATCAGTAATTACTAGTCACGTCAATAAACATTTTGTTAGGAAAATAAAACATCACTTTAGGTAGGAATCAAGTACTAATCAAAAGAACAGTGGAAAATCCATAGATGAGATCAAGTTGCATTGAACTATACATCACATAAATTAATCAATGTAAAAACTGATGAAAACTAAATAAGATCTCATTAATTTTATTGTACTGATGTCAAATTCTGGTTTTGATGTTATATTAGAGTGATATAAGATATCACCTTTAAGGGAAACTAATTTATTTCTTGTGTTTTTTTTTTCCTATAACTCTATAATTATTTGTAAAGAAAAAGGATTCAAGAATAACAGAAATCAGTAGGCTCAATCACTGTTAACGCTCTTTTCTCTGGACTTAATCATGTCCCCCAAAATTCATGTGTTGAGGCTTTCACTCCCAATGTAACTGTGTATCTGGAACTCGAGTATTTTAGGCTTATTTATTTATTTATTTGAAAGAGTAACAGAGAGAGAAAGGGAATGACAAGCAGAGATATCTCCTATCTGCTGATTTAAACACTGCCTCTCTCCCCCCAAATGGCTACAATGACCGAGGATGGAACAGGTCAAAGCCAGGAGCCAAGGACTCCATTCTGTTCTCCCACATTGGTGGTGGGATTCAAGTACTTGGGCCATCTTCTGTTACTTTCCCAGGTGCACTAGGAGGGAGCTGGGTTGGAAGCAGAGTAGCCAAGACTGGAATAAGCATTCCAGTATGGGATGCTGGTGATGTAATTTGCACCACAACACCAGTCCTTAGAGTCAGAGTCTTTAGGAGAAAATTAAGGTTAAATGAGGTCATAAAGATGGGTCCATAATCAAATAGGACTGTGGCCTTAAAGCAGAGGAAGAGAAAGTCCTCCCCACCATATGAGGGCCCAGTAAGAAGGCAGTCACCTGCAAATCAGAAATGCAGCCCTCACAAGAACTCAACCAAGCCAGCACACTAATCTCAGACTTTCAGTCAACAGAGCTGTGGTGAAATAAATTTGTTTATTTTAACAGTGCTGTGTAGTTTTATTAACCATTCAATTACAGTAGCATCTGGTATTTGGCAACAGAATTGGGATTGAAAAGTAAACATATAATCAGCATCTAACAGTTCAGAAGAAACTACTACATACTATATAATAAACATGTTTTCACAAAGCCAACACAGCACTAGCCATTAACCCAGTGCAGCAAGTATACTGAAGTAGAAAAGATGCAAGAAAAATAGCTACATTAGAAAGATCAGCTCTGTAGAAAAAGACTAAACCGCTTTTCGATTTCTCCTCTTTATCCCCTAAAACAACATCTTGCAGTCTGGATCTCCCTATACAGTCCTACATCAGCTTTGAGCATATTTGTCAGGAGATACAATAAGATGATGCAGGATGGTGCGTCGTTGGATATTTAGGGAGCGGAGGGAGAGAATGTCAGCTCTCAGAACAAATCAGTGAGCTTCAGGACCATTAGCAGGGCCTTTGGATTCTGCAGTTCTTCAACTTGTTTGTCCTGTGCTGGCAGAGGCTTCCACTTGGCAGCCATTTGTGCCTCTCAGGTCTCTCGGTTAGCTTCCATTTTGGAGGTCAGTTTCTTTTCCACCATTTTGCTGAGGTTGCTCTCTTCTGTTGCTTCCTGCAGCATTTCTTTCTCTTGGTCTCATTTCTACTTCAAGACTTCAGATTTAGGTCTTTCTTCCACAGCTTCTAAGTTCTTCTGAATTCCCTCCAGGGAAACGGCCTTCTTCTTTGGAATGGAATGGGGGAAATTTAGAACAGATTTGTTAGGCCAAGGACTGAGAATCAGCTCCAAAGCCTGGCTCAAGACTTGCATGGAGAGACAAGTATGAAGACGTGGAGGATAGGGAAAGAAAGACGAAATATGCTCCTTCGAAGGAGAAGAAAGGGGCAAAGCAGAAGTCAGGAGCCCTGGCACTAAGGGTGTGAGGTGGTGCTACCAGTGAAATGGGGAGCAGTAGCGATGCCTTCCATGAGTAATGTTTGCTCTGGGTAGTGCAGCAACGGACCTGAGAAATACTGCTGTGCTAGTCATTTGTGCTACTGCACCAGAATACTATAGCTGGAGTAATTCATAATCGAAGTTTATCTCTCACTACGGAAGCCTGGATGTTGCAGATCAAGGCACTAGCAGTTCCATGTCTGGCGAGGGCCCTGTCCATGCTTTCAAGGTGGTGCCTATTGCTGAACTCTTTGGAGGGGACAATCACTGTGTTCTCACCTGGAGGAAAGATGGAAAGACAAAAGAGGCCCATGTCCCCATAACCATTATCACATTGGGTGTTGGGTTCCAACTTGAATTTCGGGAGGACATATGCATTCCAACCTTACTAAGTTACCTTTTATTTGTTGAACTCTTTATTTAATGGAGTATTAAGCCTTTGACTATAATTAAAAATGTTATCTCAAAAATAATAAGCAAAATATTAATTTAAAAGAGGAAAAGAACATAGCACTGACACAACTTTAGTTTCAAGGCAAAGCACAATCTTAATGAAGATCTCATCTGATCATTACCACAAGAGAATGAAGTAAGCACAGTGGGATAGGGATTATGTGCCCAGTGAGGAAATTGTGGTTTGGAATGTTGAAATGACCCTGCAGGGCTCCCTGGGCTGACAAGTATTTGAAGCAGTGGCCAAATGTTTGCTTTCTGTTTCCAGAACCAGTGTTCTTTCTTTGGCAAATGTTGAGACATGCCATTTACCCTTTCACCTGCTCCTGACTTGACTTTCCAAAGTCAAAAGTTTTCTCCATGTCCTATCCCATTCCCTGACCAATATTCTCCTTCATCACCCAAAAGTCACTCAGTGGCCACAGACAATAACATTGAATGGAAAGGAGAGGGGAAGCACACAATAGGGGCCATGTGGATAAAATCCCATCACAGGGTAGCACATGGCTTTCATTCCTGACGAAGCTCTTTCACAGAACTCACCAGACAGCACGATCAAGCATCACTAGTAAGATTCCAGTTCCCCAGATGTGAGAACCAGGGCACAGAAACATTAAGGGCACATCTCGTGGCCTGTTTCCTAAAGGTGGATCTCAAACTTGTACCTCTGCTTCCTCCTCCCTAGTGGACAGAGCACTGGCTTCACAGTCAGGAGGCCTTGGTACCAGTCCTTCCCCTAGCTAGCTGTATGCCTCTGGCCAAGTCATCCAAGCTCTGGGCCTCATTTCCTTTCACTGTCAACGAAAGGGGCTGAACTGCATGTCTTGAAGAACATCTTCTAAGGTGGCTGCTGAGGACCTGCCCACAGCTGGTCTTTGAAGACCAGTGAGAGGTGCCCTGGTTTCCTCCAGCATGAGAGATCCGAAGGCACCAACTTGGCTATTATATTTCTAGAACAATGGTTGTCCAGATCCTTTATGACGTCACCCAAATACGATTTGAGAAGCAAGTCAACAGATAAGGGACAATATTTATTTTTGCTCACGAAGTCAACAAATCCTTCTTTTGGGTTCGATCAAACAACCAGGAGGTCTGTGCAAGCCACGGCGTCATTGCATGCCTGAACACTCCCTCTCTCCCTGCCACGGCCTGAATCCTGGGACAATGCTTCTGAAAGCGAATCAGGAAACTGCTTATCAATCTGAAGTCCCAAAGAGTTATGAGCACTCCTCGCTGCCAATGGGAAGGGGATTACAAGCAAAAGCTCCACATCTGCACGCCCTAGAGTTCAAACTCTCCAGCTGTGGCAAGGTCTTGCGAGCGACGTAAGTAAACAGCACTTTCTCCTGCTCAAAGCCTGGTCTTCAGGCTTTTTCTCTTCTAGAGATGAGTGTTTTGGCTCACGTTGGTGTTTCTCTCCCCTCGCTCTTCTCTGATGTTTGCAAGTGTTTACGAACTGAGGCTTGGTCAACAAAACCTCTCTGGGGGATGCTTGTGCTAAGAGAGAAAGTGAAAGTTGTCAGAACTGGCTTTGCTGGGGCAGGGTTCATTGTGAAAACCTTTGACTTGGCAGGCACACTCCTGCGCAGCTAGAGGTCCTTGTTGAAGACGAGCGTGCGGGATGCAGGTGCTGGTGAGAGTAACTGAAGTGGTTTTGTAGCCTCACCTTGAGAAATGGAACTGTCCTTGAGTCCGCGCCTCTGTAATTCTGGTTTTAGATGCGTCTCTCCTGATGTTCTGTAGGATTTTAATGGAGGAAAAAAGAACACATTAAGCTTAATATTCTTCTCTGGAGATTGCTTTGTATTAGTAGAAATCCTGGGCTCAATTTATTTGGGGTTAAGGCTGCTGATTTATTTACTGTCTAGTTTATTAATCAAATATGCTTACCACTCCACATGGCTGTGGGTGGATAATGCAATCACTTGCAACAAAGGAGCCTAAGTATGTAAACTGGATTGGTAAAATTGTGGATTTGTATTAATAGTGATTATACGAAGGATTGCATAATTTTTGTAAGTGATATATTGAACTAAGTTCTTTCTTTCCCAGATATTTTAAACCAGATTCTGATGAATCACTGTTAACTAATTAGGGGGAAATGTATAACTAACTCGTTTAAAGGAGATAGTTTTGCTTGGATCAGACTTGGTTCTGTGAGCCCCATGGCTTCCCCAGGAATTCGAGAGTTTTTCTTCAGGGTCTGTCTCCATGAGCTCTATGGTGGCAGGGAACTATGTCCCAAGGACTCTCACTCTGTCCATATAACCCCAACATGCTCTGATTCATGATCTGAATAACAACTTCTCACACCCTCTACCCAGGCTGCGTTGCCTGACTCCTTGGAAAGCTCCCAAAATAACCAGAATCATTGCCCTTCGCTCCAGCCTTAGTGTCTGACTCCTTTTCTCCCACTGCATAATTCCGGCTCACTTTGACATCTTGTGAGGATGAGATGATCTGCTTCCTGGTGTCACTCATTGTCTGCACGCGCTTATGACACTTTTGAGAGTCAGAAGGATCCCTGTGGAAAGGGATTTTCATTATTGGGAATTTATCACAGATTCCCTATGTAGCTCCCCAATAAGCAACTCTTCTCCATATATAGCCTGAGGTAATCTCTAACCTTTCACCTTTGCCTAACAAATAGATGTTATATGCTTAATGCAATAAAAACCAAATGTGAAACCATGCACTCTTCCCAGTATAAACATATTTGTAGCTTTTATGTGGCCCAAGTGAGCTTCAATTTTCACAGGCAACAGCTAAATAAGTTGGATGTTGACTGCAATGTGTGGTATACTGGATCATAAAATGAAGGATATAAGTTTGGAATGTGAAAGGAAAGTATTCAAGTACTGGGAAATTACTCAAGCATTTGCCATGTGCTAGGCCCACACCAGTCATGTTTCACTTGCTCCGTGCAGCACAAAGCTCACTGCTGAAGAACAGAGGCTCTGAAACCCAGCTTTCTGGGGACACAAACCATAATGGCCTGTGTGTGATCCATGGTTGATTTCTTAACTTCTTTTGTGTCTCAGTTTTCTTACTATAAAGGAGAGCTAACAACAGCAGTCCATGCAAGACTGAGAGTGAGTATGGTTGAAGTATTGTTTTTGCCTCTTTCATATACGTGGTCTAATGAAGTTGCCTAACCCACAGCCACACAGGCAGTGACGACTGGCAGGGCTAGGATCTAGAAACAAATGACCTGTATTTATCATAGTGGAGACAACACTGTGTTTTCAACCATCACTTCTTTCTTCACGTGCATTTCTTTACCCAGCTTTCACAATGGCCCATCAGATAAATGCTATTGGCCATGAGGATTTCAGACAAAGAAACTGAAGCTCAAAAAAAGAAACAACATGGCCAGCGCCATGGTTTAACAGGCTAATCCTCCGCCTTGTGGCACCGGCACACCGGGTTCTAATCCCGGTTGGGGTGCCAGATTCTATCCTGGTTGCCCCTCTTCCAGGCCAGCTCTCAGCTATGGCCCGGGAAGGCAGTGGAGGATGGCCCAAGTGCTTGGGCCCTGCACCCGCATGGGAGACCAGGAGAAGCACCTGGCTCCTGGCTTCGGATCAGCGCAATGCGCCGGCCGCAGCGGCCATTGGAGGGTGAACCAATGGCAAAAAGGAAGACCTTTCTCTCTGTCTCTCTCTCTCACTATCCACTCTGCCTGTCAAAAAAAAAAAAAAAAAAAAAAAAGAAAGAAAGAAAGAAACAACTCACCCAAAGTCGAACATCTAGAGAACAGGGCTGGGATCCTAACACATGTTTTCCAGTTCCAAATCCTGGGTTCTATTCTCTACCCCATGTTCTTCCTTTCTCTTACCAACCTGTGGATGGGTCAGACCCAAACCCGCCCTGTGGGGAAGAATGACAAAGCTAATGATAATGGTCATTGTCAGTTAGGCCCTAACTCTATGCCTGGCTCAGTGCCTCATTGATTACAGCAGTGACCTGCCACTCTTGGCTAATAAATTATCCAAGTGATTCTGGTGTGCATCAGCATTTCACAGTCACTACCTTCAGTTGGTTCTATAATCCAGGAGAAAATGAAGACTGTGGTACCTACAGTGACCATAACCTGAAGGAGGTGAAGAGTTCTGTTAAGAGCAAGAGATTTGGCATTTTCCCCCAACTCAAGTTTGTGGTTTATCCTGTGGTCAGAAGCAACACTGTTGCAGGGTTACATTTCGTCTTGTTTATATCCCAGTGCTTTCTTCATCTTTTGGCACTTGTCATCTTCTAAGCCTTGTAACCATCTGAACTTTTTGTCATCAATCCCTTTGATTGTATCAGGCTTCAATGGTCACCAGATGGGTAGATTTCTTTCTCTATTTTTACTGAAAATTAGTGCAACTCAATGGAACTTGTCAACAAATTAGACAAAGTAAGCTACAACACTTATGAGAAATTTACTTAGTAAACTTTATATAGAGAAACCAGCAACAAGAATATTTACTATGCTGAGTAATATATATTCAGGTTGATTTACCAGAAGACAACTGTCACAGATGATACAAACCACAAGGAGTGATGTCCGACGTTGACCTGGAGATGTGGGAAAGCTTGATGCTGAGAAAGACATCATGGGAAGCTGAGTGGAACAGGAATCATAGACCATGGGAAGCAGTCTCCTTAGTGGCAAGCATCAGGACTGGAAGCAAAATATCCCTGACTTGGAATTCTCTCCTCACCACTTCCTAACTTCAAGACGCCAAGCATGTCACTTATCTTGGAAGTTTATGTGACAGTTTTAACTTAGCAAATCACCTGGCATGATTGTGTGTAATAGACAGGAGTTCCTTTCCTCTTTATACCAGCCAGCCCATTAAGTCCACAAATACTTATTGAGCACCTGCTCTTTGCCCAACATTATTCTAGGTCGAACAGTGAACGAGAGCTAGAGTCTCTGTATTCATGGGGCTTGTACTTCAGAAGAGGAGAAAAACAACAGAGTCATAGAGTATGAATCCAAAGACTGCTAAGAAAATAAAATACGGTGATAGATAGAGTGACTAGCAGGTACCAGGAAGGGATTACTTCTTTAGCAAAGGTGGCCAGGACCCACCTCATTGAGAAAGTGACATTTAGTAGATTTGAATGACAGGAATAATGCAGTGGCTCAAAGCCATGGTTAAGTCACTAGCCATGTGATACTAGACAAGTCATTGAAATTTTTTTGAGGCTCCAATTTTATCACATACAAAGGGTGGAAAATGAGTACATCTATGAGGCTTCAATAACTGAAACTTTTGAAATTCTCTTTCTCTTTCTTACTGTCATACGCTATGAGTAATTGTGTGAAAAAGAAGAAAGGAAAGTCTCTTAATTAACTATGCTTTGGGAGTTGTGTCATTCTTTCATTATGTTATTTGGGCTTTTTTGAGATATTCTTCAAGGTTAAATGAGTAGGTTCTAAGCGAATAAAGATGAATTCATGATTTTTTAAAGCTGGAATCCTCACATTTTCTAGGGATTACATTGCTGCAGAAGACAGGAAACACTGCATGGCAGGGTCTTAGAGATGAATTGTGTGGCTTCACAATTACTTCATGTGTGGCTTTGAGTTTGAAATTATGCATATGTGAGTGAAGCCAACACACAAAGCTGCCAGAATTCAGCTGATCCAACACTCCATTATCCAAGAGTCATGTGTACAGCTTTTTAAAATAATCCATGATATGAAATGTGTCCTTTCTTAAAATGGTGTAGTAGACCTCCCTTGGGTCCCAGACAGTGTCTACCACAGTGAAACTTGGGATGCACAGAACTTGCCCCAAAGGAGTCTTTGTCTTTCAATTAACCACATAATTGCAGCCAGAATATCTTTGGTGTAATAATCCAGATGGCTGTCTCATTACCCCATTTGCTTTTGTCACCATGGAGTACATCTCAATTATGGAACCACAACCAAGAATGAGAATTTTGTGTACATAGCAACATAAAGTGTACAAGTAAATATTTTCCATTTTCAATTGCTGCTTTTTTTTTTTGCTTACTTTATAAAAATGTGATCTCCAAACTACAAAACATTTTTAAGTTGTTTTTCAATAACAGGTTATGATATAAGGATTGTAAAGTAAGAGCAAGTAGAGACTAGGATGGCTCTTGGCTTCTACATGGCTCAATCCTAGCTTATTGTGGCCATGGAGGAGTGAACCCCAGACAGAAGATTTCTTTCTCTGTCATTCCTTCTCACTCTGCCTTTAGAATACAATCAATCAACAAATTGATAAATTCTTAAATAAAAGGCAAAAAAAAAAGAAAAGTAAGAGCAATTTGAGAATTGGAGTTAGTATGTAGTAGAGGAAGCTGTGGAGCAATTACATGAAGTTCACCTTTTAGGTCTCTAATGTAGAATTCCCCAGAGAACAACGGTAAACTGCTATCCATAATGGACAGAAGACAAAAGGGGAGTGGCGTTTGAGCACTTACCTTTTTGGAAAATTATGTCCTCATAGTTTTGCACTCTTTAGCTCCTTACTTGGACTCCAGGGAGTACAGTATAGCCATGATTCCACTTATCTTACAGATGAGGAACTAAGGCTTAGTGAAGCTGAGAACCAAGGACACTCACCAGCTAACAAGTGGCAGAATTACAATTTAACCCAGGACTGCCCAACTCTGCAAACACCAACTCAACTGCACAGAAAAATAAAGGAGTATTTTTGTCATATGCAATACTCATTCTAATTAAAAGAAGAATTGACTCTGAATTTCTAAATATGGAATGGCCTCCTGAGGAATTGTCTTCTTTGGAGGTCTATTAAAACCAGATCAGTTATCATTTATGTCTGGTATAAATTTAGTGTGGTCCCTCTCCAAGGTGAAAAGATAGATAAATGATTCTTTAAGTTCATTTCTAAATTTTGTAACCAAAGGCCAAGTCTACATATATGCAAAAGAAATCGGTGGGGGGCATATCCTGTTCTGCCTACCCTACCCCCATGCTGGTGGGGGTGGTGTCCAGATTGTCTGGAAGAACATGTTTCCTGAAACACAGTTGTACTGACCATTTTCCCACAATCAGGGAGAGGACTCAACTCTGTTCTAGTGTGTGCCCAATGGAATGAACACTATTCCAATGAATCTGTTGTCTGATGCCCATATTTCCATGTTGGGACCTATAAATCACAATTAAAACTGGAGTGAAAATGAAATGGCATTAGAAAATATGAATGTATTCTAAAATTCTGGTTGTTAAGTATGTCAGTTAGGGTTGTATTTTTGTCCATGAATGTCAGAAAACCCATTTCCTTTCATGTGTAGGCTATTTTTCTTACCTAACAAGAGACCCACAGGTTGGTGGTCCAGGGATGTCAGCGCCCAGGGCTTTCATGTTTGTGGTGGCAGTATAGTTGCTACACCTCCTGGTGTGGAGTTCAGATTTTGATATAAGAAAGCAAAAGCCTCTCTTATCAAACTTTGCCTTTCTATTTAGGATGGAAAGTGCTCCTCCAGGATTTTTCATTTGCCTCCTGTTGGCCAAGCGTTATATGTACCATGGCTACCTCTGTCTGCAAGAGAATCCAGAAGTCTGTATATTCTGCTTTCCAGTCTTTACTACAGAAAAAGTCAAGGAGATGTTGAATTGCAATGGAGTGAGTCAACCTACACTGCTGTCAAAATGTGCCAAAAATTCCTATTTCTGGAAACAATAAATTTGAAATTCGATGCACAAATAGCACTCCATTACATAAACATTTAACAGCTTCATTTATCTCAATATTTAACAGCTAAATTATGAATGATTACAAAAATATTTTAAAGCAAACAAGAAAAAGTAGGTAGACCTAGAAGTCTATCTACAGTATATAAAATAGGAAGTCCATGGATTGGGGCGCTAGATAAGGGTCTGAATTCCAACTTTTTACTTAATTAGGTATAGGATGTTTCTGTTCATCAATTTCTTTGCTTTTTAAGATTCTACTTATTTGTTTAAAAGGCAGAGCAACAGTGGGAGAGTCAGAGACAGAAAGAGAGTGAGGTAGAGAGATCTCCCATTTCTTGGTTCCCTCTCCAAGTGCCTGCAACAGCCAGGACTGGGTCAAGCTAAAAGCAGGAGCCAGTAACTCTATTGTTGTATGTCACATGGGTGGCAGAGACCTAAGTACTGAGGCCATTGCCGTCTGCTGCCTCCCAGGTTAGAAGGAATCTGGATGTGAAATGGAGGAAATGGGACTCGATTTGGATACAGGCATATGAAGCTGTAGCTTAACCCATTGTGCCACAATACCCACCACATTTCTTTGTAAATAAAATAGGGCAACAATTGCTGGTCTTATAATTAATTTACATTTATTAAATAAAAAAAATAAAGAGAAAAAAGAATTGCTTTAGAATTAAATAAGCTATGTAGAATGTTTATATGCTGCATAGAGTCTGGCACTTAATGTAGGACATAGTAGTTATTTAGTTATTTTCTCCCTTGCTTCACACCCTTTATTTAGTGAGTGCATAAACCTTCACAAAACCCAACACAGAGACAGAGTTGACAGTTGAAGAATCAACTCTATGATTGCAAGAAATTAGAACAAACCCATCGAACGCTGTGTAGCCTTTCTCTGTCAGTGCACACCGAGGTTCTTTCATTTCAAGCTTCATCACATTGTCTTAGCAAACCAGACAAAAATGTCTGAGGGATTTTCTTTTCCAAGCTGCATCATATGCTTCAAAGTACCATCTGCTGTGACTAGTTACAAAACAGCATCAACAAAGCCATTTGGTGACATTTTTAAAAGTGAGTTCAGTGTTTGTTACCATGGGCTGTAATTCCCAGAATTTGTGCAATTTGTTCTGTGTTGCTGAGATGGGAAATAAAGCTTCCACAGAGGCTCTCCCCTGTTTCAATACATTATCCTCATCCTAATGTGTAAAGCCAGGTTTTAGATTGGGTTTCTTTCCATTTTAATTATCTCCTCATATCACTCCACACTTTTCAGTCAACGATAGATGTTTAAAGCTTATCAATTCATAGTCACTACTGCAAAATTCTGAAGAGGAAAAACAAACTGAAAAGAGCCAGCAGATTTGCATAGTCAAAATCTCATTTCCACACTATGGCAAAGTAGAAAAAATTCTACAACACAATTCAAAGCCATGGATTGTTGTTCACATATGAATTCTCTGGTCTATAGCAAGCTATCATCTAACCTGATTATCTTCTTTTACCTGAAAAAAAAAAAAAAAAAGAATGAACGTACCTATCCCACCCATCTAATCTGGTTGAGATGAAGGTCATTGTGAAAATGCACTAGAATTCTCAGTGCGTGAGGAGCAATGTATGAGGAGCCAACACTGTCACACAGCAGTTTAAGCTGCTACTTGCAATGCCACCTCCTGTATCAGGGTGTTGGTTTGAGTCCTAGCTGCTTCGCTTCTAATTGAGTTTCCTGCTAAGGTACCTGGAAAAGCAGCAGAAGGTGGCCCAAGTACTTGGACCCCTGCTACCCAGTAGGAGACCAGGATGGAGTTCCTGGCTCCTAGCTTCAGCCTGGCACAGCCCAATCTGTTGTGGCAACTTGAGCAGTGAACCAGCGGTGGAAGATACGTCTTTCTCTCATTGGCACTCTGCCTGTCAAATAAATAAATCTTTTTCTAAAATAAAAAACAGTGGGTGATATACTCAAGCCAATTTTCCTCTTTCCTATCTATTGTATTACAGTTTATACCACATTGTTACACATAATGAATTCTATACCCTTCTCAATCTCCCATCTGATTTCTCACTTGATTTTTTATAGTCAGACTTTCTTACAAGAAGCCACTGCTGTTGTTTCACTGTCTCTCATCCATACCCTAAATCTGACCTTAACTGATCCTTCCTGGGTTCTACTGCTTCCAGCTGTTCAGACTAAGTATCCAACTCTCTTCAGGTGAAACATCCCTTCCCAGACCACATGCAGCCAAAGTCACCTCAAGTTCATTGAACAAACGTCTATGAGTGCCTACCAAATCAGGGATCATCAAAATAGACAAGAATCCCTGCCCTCTTGGACCTTTGCCCTCTGGCTTCACACACTGAGCATGCTGACGAAGACATTCAAACATCAGCAGTCAATGTCATATGTCTCCTCTCACTGAGCAACTACCCTCCGGTGTTCCTTGGTGTCTCTGTGCTGGGCTTACAAGTATCCATGGACTCCAAGGCAACAGTCACCATGCAAATCACAGTCTAACTCCTACCCAATTATGCAAATCACACACTGTGATAGAGTTTGTCTTGAGAAGGTAACATTACCCAAAGCTGATGATCTTCGTGGAATCAGGGTGTTGCTAAGTTTTGGGCAGAAGTGGAGAGGAAGCCATTTCTCCATGTTAAGTCACCTGGCCCCCAACATAACTATGTTGATAGCCAGAGACTCAAGCCTTTACTGGAAATATTGTCCTAAATGTTTTCCTGGAAACATTCTCTCCAGAATCTGAAATTAACAACTCTCTGCATTGCAAAACCAGTTCCTGGGCAGAGAACAGAAAACACTTCTTTTCTCCATTGTCCTTACGTCATCCCCCCACTCAATTATTTCCACTTAGTCATCCCTCACACCTCTCACCCTCAATAGCTAATCTCCAGCTTCTAGCTGGACATAAAACTCACTAAAAACAAAAATATGAAAAATCTATGTAGAGCTTGGTACCGTCAGTTTGGTGGCACAGACTGAAGTCAGAAACTGGTAGCTGGACAAGTCTGAATACTTGCTGCAGCCATCTTTGCAGCATCTTTGTGAAGAGCCCATTTTCTTTCTTTACCCCCTCCTGGTCCTGCATGATGCATTTAACTTGTCTGATTGAACAGACAGAAATGGGCCAAGAGAGCCAACTCAAGGTCATTTCAGGAGGGAAGAAACTTGGACACATGTACAGGTTGAAAGCAATGAGCCAATGGTAGAATTTAAAGATATCAGAGAATGAGTTTAGGTAGTTGGGCCAGGAGGTCTTGGAGGTGCAAAAGGTGAGTCAAAACAACTACCAGAGAAAGGGTTTGCGTTAAACAAGCAAAAGTCCTAACTCAGACTCAGGTCCACCGAAACAGGAGAGAAGCAAGTGAGGATAGGTAGGAATGTGAATTAGGGAAACCGAGGGGATTGCAATGATGCCCTCTGTTTTCTCTGGAAAGTTGTAACTGGGATCTTAGCTTATGATAAGGACAGTGAAGTAATCAAACATGTACTGAGCACACCTGGTCTGGTGCTTGTCATAGACTAAGCACTAGGAAAAACCTATCCACTTCTTTCCCCCTTGATAGATTGAAATTTATAGTAAATGTTTATCTACAAATGATCTCATATAAAAATAGCACATGACATCGCCCGTATATTTTACCTTTTAAGTGAAACACACAAACCTTCCTGAAACATTTTTTGTTTTAAACTCTGAACTACATGACCTCTCTAAACTCATCTCGGTTTTGAAAATAACTTGGCCCAAGTGCATACTATTGGAGAAGCCCTCCGGCCACATATATTCTCCTTCCATGACCCACAAGCCTGGGGAGTTTTCTGTATGTGTGTGCAGGAAGAAAACTAAATTCCAGAGCTTTTGTGTTCTGTGTTGTAAAAATGGCTCCAGACATGACAAATGAGAGGGAGATAATCTAAAACATGGACCATTTTTATATCTGGTCTTTGAAGATTTTAATAAGCATGAGCTTTCTGGAGCCAAATCAGGTTTTAGACTTCCAAATGTTTCAGATTTAGACCGTCTTCCTTTGATTGTTTGAAATCACTAGGGTTGGTTTGGGAAGGTTTCATGCTCAGACTTGAGAGTAGCTGGTGGATAGACCATAGCAGGTAGTGGCCTTCAGGTAGGTGGGAGGCTCAGGATTCTCATCCACCTTGCCCTGGCACCCCTCACCCATGCCACAGTGGGGAGCAGCCAGAATGCTGATAGACTGGCCCAAATCCAGCCAGTCCTTCAAGGATCCCAAGAGGATTCTTCTGTGACAACAAAGGTTAGGAGCTTGAGATTTCTTGAACACTAGTTCTATCTATCCACCAACCCACCTATCTACCTACCCAAGTATTGTAAATAAGTATTGGTCTCTTGGTCTTGTCTTTTAGAAATGCTATTCACAGACAAGACCACTGCAATAGTAAAGATATAGGATTAAACACTGCAACATACCTGGCTCTATTGCAGGCACTTGGAACAGAGCTGGGATCAAACAGACAAACTCCTCCCTCCAGGATCTTAGATTCCAGATAATCAGTTGACAGACAAATAAGCCACAAAAGCATGTAAGTCAGGAGGACCATGGAGAAGGTAGTGGCATCACGCCAGGGGGGGCAGGTGTACTGATTTAGACAGGTAGGCTAGAGAAGCTATGAGCCAGGGGAAGGCAGCAGCACAAGAGAGGAGTAAGCTCTTTGAGTCCAGCATCTGGGAGCAGAGTGTTCTTGAGTGCACAGGAACAGGCAGCAGAGAGGCATGATGGATTGTGCTTGACTTGTTCCAGGAACTAGTTGGCTGGAATGGATTTTGACGAGATGGGAGGTCAGAAAGGAGTGGGAGAAAATCACCTATGGTCTTGCAAGGATGTTGGCCCCCATCCGGAGTGAGGTGGGCACTACTGCAGGTTTTATGCAGGAAAGTGATTGACAGATTCTGTGTTAAATTCTGAAAGTCCGCTGTGATGGCTGTTTGGAAAATCGACTGTCAGGAGGTCCAGCGAAGTGGATTATGTCATTGCTCTAACTCTGGTAGGCCAGCCAGGCGATTTCAACAATAGCAGGCGCACTTGGTGAAGAATTTGCTGGCCAAAACAAAACATACATAAAAAATTAACAAGCATGTACCTTAATAGCTTATATTTTACATTGCATTTTTTTGTTTGAGGACAGACAGATCACATCATAGCGTAGTAATAAAAGAAAATTAATTTGACTAAGACATTTCTATTTGTAGCATTTTATTTCACCAGCCATAAACCTCAAATACCAGATTGTTAAGTTCAAAACCAGACCTCAAAGCCAAAGGAAAGACTGTCTATTCTCCTTCCTTCTCTTTGGACCTGCCTTTGCTAGCAGGCAGACTGATACCTCCCAGACAGCAGACGTCTGGGACCCAGTCTGGTTCACCAGGATTCTGGGGTCCTACTCCAGGATCTTGTGGCTGCATGTCCCATTATAACAGGATATTGCCTTGCCTGGCCTTGTTTCTTATGCATGGGGCTTTTAGGGGAACTTCTGGAGGGGAAGCTTAAGCAGAAACTATCTAGTTGAAGACTTAGAGGTGAGACACTCAAATAAGGTTTATCAATGTCCGTAGCAGTCATTTAGTTAATCATTCCACAAATGTTTGTCCTTAAAATGTAACAGGTATTCTAGATGCTCAGAACAAGGCAACAAAAGGCACAGACTAAAAGGCCTTCCCTTGATGATACAAAAAATAGAGCAAGATATGCAATGTGTTAGATAATAAGACATGCAATGGGGAAAATAGAGAGAGAGATGCAGAATCATTGGGTTTGCAGGTTTAAGAAGAGTGGTCAGAAGAAACTTCCTTGGGAACGTGAAATTTGATTTTACCTGAAAGAGTAGTAGAGGCAGATGAAGATACAGGTAAAGGTATAGAGAATACCAAGAGATAACCATAGGCATGGATAGATATAGCCATAGGTATAGACATACATCTGCAGGAGAATCTGTATAAGTAGGAAGAACAGTATATGTCAATGTCCTGTGGCAGGAATAAACCTGGCATAATTGAGGAGCAGCAGAAAGATAGTGTGGTCAGAGTCAAATGAACAAAGGAGAGAAAAGCAGAACATGAGACAATGTGATGGGGTGAGGCAGGCCAAACAAGGCCTCATGGCTGACTCTAAGCCTTTAGCATTTTCTAAACTTTTTTATGTTAATTTTTAATTAGTTTTTGCAGATCCAATGTGAATTGTTGATAATAAGAACATAATGATATCCCTTCCTCCCACTCCCCCTCCCATCCTCCATCCTCTCCTTCCTTCTGCTTTTTTTTTTTTTTTTTTTTTTGGTTTTTGAGACAACATATTTTAAGTTTACATTATAGTAAAAAAAAAAAAGCCTTTAGCTTTTACTCAGAAAAAGAGAGGCACCCATCTTCAGGTCTTAGCAGGATTGTTATCTCTGCTAGGTGCTTTCTTCAATGGCAGGCACAGCAAGACCAGCTGGAGAATTGTGTAATAATTTAGGCAGAAGCTAATGTTGACAGGACGAACTTGGCAACAGCAGAGACAGTGAGAAATGATGACATGCTTGAGGAAAGCTTTAAGAAAAAACAAAATGATTTGTTGATGTGATATTTGCAGGAAAGAGGAGAATCACAGGTGATTCAAAGGTATTTGGCTTAAACATCTGAATAATGTGTCATCAATTATTGAGAGGAGGAAGTGTGGGAGCAGGTTGTACCACTAGGACCCAAGTGTCAGACGGCTGTGGAGACGTCTAATGGGTGGCTGAATGTGAGTCTGCTGTCCAGAAAAGAAGTCTGGGCTAGAAATGGACATTTTAAGCCATATGACTAGAATTGCCAAGGAAACAGTACAGATAGAGAAGTGAAAGTAACCAAGGGTTGCACATGGACTTCCAACGTTTCCAAACTTAGGAAGGGAAGGAGGATCTGAGAAAGGAGGCAACGAAGGAAACTAATGGGCAGCAAGAAAATGAGCAGACAGTAGTTTCTCAAGGGTGAATGAAGACTGGAGGGGCAATAGGTCAAGTACCAAGAGAACTGAGCTATTGATGTAGACAATGTGGGTTGCTGATGACCTTGAAAATGGTTGGTTCTTGTGGAGTAGAGGAGTATAAGCCTGATGGGGTGAATTTAAGATTGAGTTTGAAGAATGAAATTGGTGAATATAGGTCATTTTTTTCAGAGTGACCCTTGAGAGAGATGTTGGGGATTTAAAGTCAGAGGAGAAGGTATGAAATGGTTATAAAGGAGAATGAGTTCCAATGAAATAGAAAAATCTATCTTTAATGAGATGCATTAATGAAGCATCTTTGGGGTGAATGGTGTTGTGTTGGGATGGAGAGCAGTCAGCATGGCTGTGTGTACCTTTCTCCAGTGCATCCAGTCAAAGTAGTGCTTTAGCCAATAAGATAAAATAAAGAAAAGAGGAGCCAAGGAGTCAAGGATGTGTCTCAGAGAATACTTATCATAAGATTAGGCAGAGTAAGGAAGGAAGTGCTGATGTAAATAAAGTACAGAGGTAAGGTGGTCGTGCCCAAGAGAGGTCAAAGAGCAGCTGGACTTGGCGTACTGGATGGAGTTGACTGAGCAGGAAAACAGCAAGTGGTGATAGAAGAGTAGGAAACTTTAATTTGATTTTATGAAGACTCAGTACTTCCTGCTTAATAATAACGGCAAACATGATCAGAGAACCAGGACCATTGGAAGAAAGAAGGTCAAGAAAGTGTGAGATCAAGACTGCAACAAGTCTTTAAGTAGATGATGAAATCACTGAGAATTTTAATAGTGTCGGAGAGAAAGGGGACCAGAGCTGAAAGCTCTAAGACATGAGGGAGGTGGCACAGATCAGTACCTCCAAGAGGACTGGATGCGGGAAGTGGATGGCATCAAGGAGGGGGCTGTCTGGCCCATAGGCTGTGTGAGGCCCATGAAACCATTTGATCTGACTCTGCCAAGGCAACCATAGGCAGGACACAAAATTCAGTAAATCTGTAACAGGCTAGTTTTTAAGTTGATAATTTTATATGACCTGAGAATGATGCTATAAATATCCAAATGACCCTTCCCAGAAAAAAGGTTTCCTACCCTTGGTAGATGAATGACATGAGATTTGACACTGAAGGATGAATGGTCTGGAATCAGCAAGGAAGTCACCGATTTCACTTCTAGGTTTAGTGGAATGAAGAGTGGGTGATACAATTAGAATGGCTCTCATACAGAAATCAACGAACAAATGCTGGCAAGGATGTGGAGGAAAAAGTACTACTGTTGGTGGGAATGTAAGTTAGTACAACCATTGGGGAAGGCAGTAAGGAGATACCCAAGAAAGCCGAAAATAGATCTACCATATGACCCAGCAATCCTACTGTTGGAAACTTACCCAAATGAAATGGAATCAGCAGATAAAAGAGTTGTCTTACCCCCATGTTTATTGCAGCTCAATTCACAATAGCTAAGATAAAGAATCAACCCAGATTCCATCAACTGATGACTGGATAAATAAATTATGATATATATATATATTATAGAAAACTACTCAAACATAAAAAAAGAGTGAAATCTTCTCTTTTGCAACAAAATGGATGCAACTGGGAACAATTATACTTAGTGAAATAAGCCAGTCCCTAAAAGACAAATGGCGCATGTTTTCCCTGATCTGTGGTGGTAGCTAATAGATTATCAAAAATGTAATGTATTGGAGTGAAATTAACATTTTGAGCTTCAATGATTGTTTACAGCCTTGAACAGTGTTTTTTTCCTTCTTACTAGTGAACTCTTTACTTAGTGTAGGGTTGATTTTATGAGTTTAAAGTAAACTGGAGGTAGATATTTGTAAAAATTGAGAGTGATTAGGAGAGGAAGGAGGATGAAGGGTGGGAGAGTGGGTGGCAGGCAGGGTAAGATGGGAAGTATCACCATGTTCCTAAATTGATATACATGAAATTTTTATACCTTCAATAATTTTTTTAAAAGGAGGGATCTTAAGGTACAGTTAAAAGAAGAAAGAGGAGGAGAAGGAGGAGGAGGAGGAGGAGGAGGAGGAGTGGGGGTTGAAAGTAGCCACCATGTGAGTGGGCTACAGCACAGAAGTTTTCTTAAGGGAAGCCAGACTTCAGCTAGAACAGGAACGCACAGGACATTCAGAGGGAGGGTAGTGTACAAGGTACTTTGTTGATGAGTGACCTGTTGAGTTATGGGTTCTCAGCAGCCCCAGGGAAGAGCTTCCAGGGGTTCAAGAACATCATTCATCCTGGATGAAATGTGAAGATTGGGGAGACAGGAGATGAGTCTGAGGAGGTCGTCAGGAGCAGGTGGTAGAGAACTGACGGACATGTTAAAGACCTGTCCTCCATCCAGCACAGGACGCTAGTCTGTGATGGGACAAAGATCATTTGGAAATAGGAAGATTCTGCACTTTCTTCCATTCCCACATGCACCTGCATACAATTTCAGGAAGGTTAAGATTGGTCAGTTGTATACAGCATTGCTCAGAGAAGCAGAACTGGTAGGAGATACAAACCAAGAGATGCACAGCAAGGGCTTGGATCACAAGAACGTGGGGGCCGGCTAGAAGTCCAAAGTCTGTAGCGAGGTCTCCGGAAAGGGCAGGCTGGGCCTGTTGGGCAAGAGCACATGCTGCAGACTACAGTAAGGAAGCTACAGCTCTGACTGATTCAGTCAAGCCACTCAGATTCTGGAGGAAAACTTTACTGGAAAGTCAATGATTTAGGGACTTTTATCATATCTAAAAAATGCCATCATAACCAACCCTAGATGAGTGTTTGATGGATAACTAAGGACTGAAAACTAGCCAAATAAATACATAAAAATGACCACGACACCAGCGTAGTCCCTAAAACCTACAGATCCATGGCTGGGGCTCTTTTTGTGGCTCCTCCCTCAGTGTCCACAAAGCTTTATAGGGAGAGGAGTGTGACATTCCACCTCGCATTTCAGAAGATTCAGAGCTTCACGTTTAAGTGGTAAGAATTCTTACCAGAGAATTTGAACAGACAGTCCAAAAAATATAACATGACTCTCTCTGCTGAAAATCATGTGAATTATACACTTGATCTCACTGGGAAATAAAGTTGGGAAGAAACTCAGAGTAAATTTTCTCCAAATTTCCCTGGACACTTCAAGAAGGAACTATTTATACAGCATACAAGGGTTTTTAAATAATGAATCAAAATTCCCAATAAGTATCCAATATTCCACTGAATTTGTGATGAAGGAATTGGCAGGTATTTATAAGTACCTCATCAGGGCTCAACACTCTCATGAAAACAAGAAAAAACAATTAGTCACAGTTCCTGTCACCCCCACCTCTTTACCACCAAGAGGCAGTCCATCTGGGAACCCCGTCAGTTAGCATTCTTCCAGCTGAAAGTGATAGAACACCCAACGCAACAGGTCATCAAGTGGGCCAGCTGTGGCACAGCAAGTTAAGCCTCTGCCTATGATGCCGGCATCTCATATGGGTGCTGGTTGGAGTCCTAGTTGTTCCACTTCTGATCCAGCTCCCAGCTAATGTGTCTGGGAAAGCAGCAGAGGACAGCCCAAGTCCTTGGGCCCCTATACCCACATGGGAGACTTGGAGGAAGCTCCAGGCTCCTGGCTTTGGCCTGGCTCACCCCCAGCCATTGTGGCCATTTGGGGAGTGAACAAGCTCATGGAAGATTGCTCTCTTTCTCTCTCTCTTCTCTCTCTCCCTGTCTTCTCTCTCTCTGCCTTTCAAATAAAATGAAAAAAAAAAGAAATAAATTCTGAAAACTGAAATTTGTGCTGAAAAGTGGAGGAGTAGGAAAAAGCAAACAAGCAGGAAGAAGCTGTTCAGACAACAGTTCAGGCTCTTAGGACCACAGACCGAGAGAGGCTCACTCTGTTCGGCTCACACAGCCAATGAAGGGTATACTTAGTATACAGAATTCCCACTGGCAAGAACAAGTTAAAGTAAGAGTAGTTAACAGTGATGGGTTTGTTCCTGCCTGTGTGACCTTGGGCACGTTGCCTCACGTCTGGCCGGCTCTGTTTGCTCATCTGTAGAGTAGGGTAATGATAGTGCCTGCTTTGTATGGTAATACCGAGAACGAAATATTGTCAATATGGGTAAAGTCCTGGCCAGAGACAAAGTGTTCTATGAATATTAACTATTTTAACTGGATCTCAAAACCACTGAAGTGGTATGCATTCCTGTGCCCATATTTCTGGATTACAAAGCTGATGCACAAAGAAATTAAGCAGGTAAGGTGAGGTTTGATGGACTCTGAAACTCACGTGCTTCTTGTTGCAGCCTGGGCCTCATAAATCCAGATATGCAGGGAGAGAGGAAAAAGTGCCTTCATGAGTAGTCTAGATTTACCTTCAGCAGGAGTTACCCAGGGGTTCTAGAATATTCCTTTAGCCTTCGATTGAGAGATACATTAGGTTAGAATGATTTATTAGAGAATGTTTTAGACATGGCAAAAAGAACTGGAAATTTTAAGACCGTGCATAGACACCAAGCTGAATTTACATGTTCTTTTATCAGAATCCCCCACACAATCTCATTGCATGTCCAGACACTGAGATTCTACTTCCGCAGAATCTTCAGTCCATACCTGTGAGCACTCGGAAGGCACTTGTATACATCAACCCATTAACCCCTCTCTGCAGCTCCACGAGTGGACCCGACCATCATCTGAGTCCAAGTGACAGACACGGAGGGAGGAGCAGTCAGACTCTCACCTCAAGTCCAGGGTCTTCTGACTCCCATCACAGGCACTTGTAAAGGAGGGCAGCCCCCTCCAAGGGCATCAGTCCTGCCTTATACATTCCAGAAAGCCCTAGGTCCATCCCTGTCCACATGGCCCCCAGCTCAGCCTCTCCAGAGCTGCTCCAGTGTAGCTCGCCTTCTCCAAAGCAGCAAACAATGGCCTCCACCCGGGAGGGGAGAGGATGTGCTAGGGAAGGCACTGGGCCAGGAATTCCTTGCAAGCCTGCTTTGCCTCTCTGTGGGCCTGTTTCCTTTCTCCATCTCCTAGCAATAAACACCAGTGATTCTGGTATAAAAAGAAGCAATGGAGGATTATCTGGAGGAATCTGAGTGGAATGAAAGTGCAGTGCAGCGAGTCTCCAGGAAATAGGTGAATTCCAACGCCTAGGAGTTTGCTAGCCTTCAGTGAGGAAGTTTTCATGACAGCTGCAGTAAAAACCTAGAAGCAAGGCTAGGAACTTGTCCCAGAGACGCATCCTCCTTGCTGCAGACACTGTGAACCCAGCATCATCCCCTGCAGGCCATTCCACAGGACACACCCACGGTCACCAGACGCCCCCACCCAGGCCTGGGCAGCTAAAACTTAGAATGAGGGCATGAACAGGACCTGCAGGAAAACTAAATCGCATTCTAGACCAGAGGTTCCCACTCACAGGAGTGTGTTCAAATGCAGATTCCTGGGCCCCAGAAGTCCCAGTTCTGAATGTGTGAGATGTAGGCATCTCTGGTTTTAAGAGACTCCCTTGGAAAGTCCAAGGTCTGGGTGGGTTTGAGAGCTGCCATTCCAGTTGACCTTCCTCGCTACGTGTTCTAGGGTTAGGGACCTCTCCTCGTTGAGTCTGTTTCTTCAAGTTTAAAATGGGGCAAACCCACCCATGCTGCAGGGTGGTTGTGACAACTACAGGCTATGAGAGCACAAGCAGCAAGACAGGGCTGCTCACTCAGGGGACCTACTGTGCGCCAGGCCCTTCCTACACACAAGGGACACAGGAGTGAACAAAACAGAAATGCTGTGCCCACCTGAACATTTTTGTTTTTTAAAGAAGTGAGACGGGCAGCACATAAGTAATCTTTCCCTCTTTCAGACAATGAATACACTAGGGGAAAAGTAGAGCAGGGTAAGGGGGTGGGCAGGGCCCAGGTGGGAAGTTCTATCTCATATGGGAGGTAAAGGAGGGGCTATCAGATATTGGACGCTTCGGTAGGGTACTGAAGAAGGTGAATGGGTGAGCCTGTGAAGATCTGGATTTTAAGGCTTCCAAGCAGAGAGGAAGCCCTACACAAAGGTCCTGGGGTGGGAGTGTGTTCAGAACATTTGACAAGCCGGCGCCGCGGCGCAATAGGCTAATCCTCCGCCTTGCGGCGCCAGCACACCGGGTTCTAGTCCCGGTCGGGGCGCCGGTTCTATCCCGGTTGCCCCTCTTCCAGGCCAGCTCTCTGCTGTGGCCAGGGAGTGCAGTGGAGGATGGCCCAAGTCCTTGGGCCCTGCACCCCATGGGAGACCAGGAGAAGCACCTGGCTCCTGCCATTGGATCAGCGCGGTACGCCGGCCGCAGCGCGCCTACCGCGGCAGCCATTGGAGGGTGAACCAACGGCAAAAGGAAGACCTTTCTCTCTGTCTCTCTCTCTCACTGTCCACTCTGCCTGTAAAAAAAAAAAAAAAAAAAAAAAAAAAAAAAAAAAAAAAAAGAACATTTGACAAAAGCACATTGGTGCAGAGTGACTGGGGCAGAGGGGTAATGATACGAGCTGAAGTCAGGGAGAAACCCAAGGGCAGATTGTGTAGGGCCTGGTCAGTTACCATAGCCAAAGGGTGAGTGAGATTTCAAGAAATAGTAGTTAAATTCATGCAAAATTTAGGCCGGCGCCGTGGCTCAATAGGCTAATCCTCCGCCTTGCAGCGCCGGCACACAGGGTTCTAGTCCCGGTCGGGGCGCCGGATTCTATCCCAGTTGCCCCTCTTCCAGGCCAGCTCTCTGCTGTGGCCAGGGAGTGCAGTGGAGGGTGGCCCAAGTCCTTGGGCCCTGCACCCCATGGGAGACCAGGAGAAGCACCTGGCTCCTGCCTTCGGATCAGCGCGGTGCGCTGGCCACAGCGCACCAGCTGCGGCGGCCATTGGAGGGTGAACCAATGGCAAAAGGAAGACCTTTCTCTCTGTCTCCCTCTCTCACTGTTCACTCTGCCTGTCAAAAAAGAAAAAAAAATTCATGCAAAATTAGAAACAACCTAAACACATATCGGTAGGGATTGGTGAAATCTGTTACAATCTGCTCACACTACAGAACTTGGGCAGAGGCAAGGACTCACCATAGACTGTTGAATGGAAAAAGCACGTTACAGAAAACAGACATGTTTGGGTTCCACTTTTGTAAAACAAATCTAATTCAATATGTGCGTATGTTCATGCAGAATTTAAAAAATGTGGAGGAAGGAGCACAGGAGACGCTGACTGTGGGAATCTTTGAGGGACTGGGTTCAAAGGAGGAGATCTGCACATAAGGACTCCCTCTTTTTAGTTCAAGGCCTTCTAATCATTTGACTTTGTATGGGAAATATATTCTTTCATAACTAAAAATACATGTAAAGTATGTGTTGGACCCACATGGAACTGGACTCTACTCTTCACATCTGGGGAGTCCTGGGAGAGGTAACAGGGACTCTCAGAGGTCTTAGGCCCCAGTACTGGCTCTGGCACACTCTCACGTAAAAAGTGACACAAAAGTGTCTGACATGAGAAATATGCACACAATGGGAGTCTAATGAAGTAACAATGTGAACACCTATTTCCCGAGAGGATTTGGGCAGGACTGTCTGGAAGTGTACCTGTGGGATTTTAATTTATGGAACTGATGGAGAGACCACAAGGACAGGCTAATGCTCTTGACCAAAGATTTTTTTTTTTTTTTTGACAGGCAGAGTGGATAGTGAGAGAGAGAGACAGAGAGAAAGGTCTTCCTTTTGCCATTGGTTCACCCTCCAATGGCCGCCGCGGTAGACGCGCTGCGGCTGGCGCACCGCACTGATCCGATGGCAGGAGCCAGGTGCTTATCCTGGTCTCCCATGGGGTGCAGGGCCCAAGCACTTGGGCCATCCTCCACTGCCTTCCCGGGCCATAGCAGAGAGCTGGCCTGGAAGAGGGGCAACCGGGACAGGATTGGTGCCCGACCGGGACTAGAACCCGGTGTGCCGGCGCCCCAAGGCGGAGAATTAGCCTAGTGAGCCGTGGCGCCGGCATTGACCAAAGATTTTTTATGTCTATTTTCTGAGAGGAGGGGTGGTGTCACTCCATGCAGGGTCATCTGACCAGGGGCAGTGGGTACCTGGTCTGCTCAGTGGTCACAAGAAGAGGAGAGAAAAGTCTGAGCTAGAGCCTTTACTGTATTTTCCATGGGAAAGGTGAGACAAGATTGGCTGGCTGGAATAATTGCAGCAAGTATGGGGGCCCAGGGACTCTCTGGTTGCTGGTAGCTGGTCCTGGGGTCATGTTGGCTTAGTGTATGAGATGACAAAGGTGGCAGTTACAGTGTGGACTCTGGATTATTTTGGTGCACGGGAAAGGAGTATGCTTGCCAAGCCCTCGGCTGCCTCTAAGAGCTGGCCAGCCTTGGAAGGGGCAGACTCTTCCCCAGTCAGATACCAGAGGTCAGGAATCCAGAAAGTAAGAAAATGCAGTTAATGCAATTGGCCTTGCCAAAAAACAGACTCAATGAAACATCATTACCACATCCACCCAATTAACAGAGGCCAGCATCCTGGACCCTAACTTGGACTTTTTCTGCCAGGAGGTGTAATGGGATGTGGGCTGGGAGAAGGGACAAAATAGGGGGAGGCAGGGCCAAAAGACCAAATGATACTAGAAAAAAAAAGGCAGAAAATCCTAAGACCCAACTATTGTTAAGTAAATACAGATCAACCCTAAATATGCTATTCCTAAATATCCTTTAAAACGCACACAACAGGGGCGAGCACTATGATGTAGTGGGCTGAACCTCCGTCTGTAGTGCCAACATCCCATATAGGCACTGGTGCCTGTCCCAGCTGCTCCTCTTCTGACCCAGCACTCTGCTATAGCTTAGGAAAGCAGTAGAGGATGGTGCAAGTGCTTGGGCCCCTGCACCTGTGTGGGAGACCAGGAAGAAGCTCCTGACTCCTGGCTTCAGATCGGCCCAGCTCGAGCCACTCTCTCTCTCTCTGTAACTTTACTTATCAGATAAATAAATAAACACACACACACAATGATGACCATTGTACAGTTGGAAGAAATGAGGCTGAGAGGTGAGTATCTCACCTGAGGTCATCTGGCCAGTATATAGTACATGTAAGATTTAAATTTTGGTTCCTCTGACTCCAAAGACACTACATTTTCCTTTAGGGCCTAATTTCTCAGAAATTTAGACCTGAGCCTGGGCAGATGCTGATCTCTAGGGAAATTGGGGGCAATGAAGGGACTCTCAACTATGGTGGTTCCTTCCCAGGATTTAGTGGCATGACATTTCCAAGTGGAGCTGTAGTGTGGCTAAGACCTTCCCAAGGGCCTCTGGACACAGGTAATTCCAAGCTGGCCAGAGAAGCAGGAATGGACAAGGGCTTGCAGCCTTAGAGCACCCAGATGTGAAGACTCAGCCCTTGTACTGCACCCTGGGGATCATTGGTTCAGATTCCCACTGTGGTGGGCTGGAGCAACAAAATAGAGATTGAGGTTGAGTTGAGCTGGAGATTGAGGTTGAGGTGGACACTGAAGTTGAGGTTGAGAGGGGGTTGATTGTGGATGGGAGGGGAGGAGTGTCTTCAAATGGGATGGGTGGGGCAGAGAGCAACCAGTACAGAGGAGCTTGTAAAACATTGGCTGGGCAAGAGAGGCCCCTCTGGAAGTCAAGGGAAGTAGCACAATTGTGTGCTACCTTTTCTCCCTACTTTTCTCCAACGTTATTCAGCAACTAGGGGGAGTTGAGCCAATCTCCTATCTTCACCCAGTATTTACTGAGCACAAAGCAGAGAATCATACTTTCCCAAACTGAAAGGCAGACCATAACGTGTATAACACAGGGAAAAAGTAAAGTGAAACAGACAAGGGATAATTAAACCCAAAGAGAGTGCGTCACTGAGTGTACCAACACTGTGGACAGCGGAGACTCAGCCCAATCCCTCTGAGGACTCTGAGGAACTGGCAGAGCACACCTCAGAATTTCCCCATCGGGGGTGGGAAGCCTCATCCCTCATTGGTTAGGGTTGCTGCAAGGGCTTCCCACCACCACCAGTTCTTGGTGGTCCTCACTCTGGCTGGGCAGGTTCTGTAGTTTCAGATAAAGCCCCTCATAGTGAAGAAAAGGGACACAAAGGCAGCTGTCAGTGTGGATGAGACTGGGAGGGGGTCAAGAGCCGTGGCGCAGAGCAACAATCGTCCCTGATACACTGAGAGCCCTCGCACACTCCATTCTTTCACGGGGAACTGTGCGGTTACCAGACAACTCTGCAACCATCTGACCCCAGACTGAGGACTCCTGCGTCTGACTGGGAACCCCCTACTCAAGTTCAGGACTGAGTGTAAACACCATTTTCTCTGAAATGCCCTTGGTGATGACCCAGCCCGAGGCAGCAGTCAGCTTCTAGTACATGTACTATCTCTAGGGGTGCCATAGGTGGTGGTTGAGCGCAGGTGCTCTGAGTCATACTGGACTTGAAAACTATAACCCATGACCCTTATCTTCAAGGACCTGTAATGTCTGAAGAGCAAAAACATCCCATTACTCACTAAGCTGTGAAGACCCCAAGAGTTCTTAAGGCCTCACTTGGAAACGTGCTTTCTGAGAAATTTAAGGGAGCAACATCCCACGGAATCAGCTTCTTTTTGGTTCCTACATTATTTGAGGCACCTGGCAGCCCATCTGCCAATGCCTCACTCACAGCCAGGGAGTTTCAGTAACACACCTCATGAGTATCTCCCACTGATTGCTGGTGACTGCACAACCCACCTTCCAAGAATCCCCAGACCATCTGAACTGTTTTTGAAATTGCAAAGCACACAGAAGGTAGAATCCCACCACCTTTTCCTCCCTTCCCCCTAAGAGCTCATCCTCAAACAGATCAGCAGACAGAAACTCCCATCAATTCTGGCCTCACTGTTTTTCTCACCTTAGCTATTACCATGGATCTAGTTCTTTCTTTCATTCACTCGGCCAACAATTTCCTCAGTGCTGGATATGGGTCAGATGTATGTGGTTCCAGCAACACAATCATGAGTTATGGCCCCAAGTAAAAAGGAGCTTACAGGCCCTAGAGATTATTGCAATTTTATCTGTATATATTCAGCTGAGAATGTTAAAAGCACCTGGGGTTACCAAGGGTCCTAATGAACCCCAGCTGGAATCCATTTACCAAATACTAATAGCAAAGCTAATCATACCACACTTATACTTAACATCTATCATTGGTGTCTCATTGGTATCCAATCTCCTTTATTTGACCTCTAAGCTTCTTGATCAGATTTCTTCCCACTCTTCAAGCCCTGTCCTCCAAAACTGACATTCAGGATCTGTGCTTCCATGGTGAACTGTTTGCAGCCACCCAGCACATCTACATGAGGACCATCTGAGCCCAGGCTCAGGACTCCTCCATCTGACTGGGCACTTCCTATTCAGACCCTAAAGCTGAGCTCAGGCATAGCTTTCTCTGAAGTACCCTTCATGGTCACCTGTCCTGAGGCAGTGGTCTGCTTCCAGCAGAATGAGTATCTCTGGAGGGTCACAGATAGTGGTTAAGCACTTGTGCTCTGAGCCATAGAGCCTGCAGAGCCCATTCCAACTCTGCTGCTCTGTTACCTGGGCCAGTGCCTTCATCCCCAAGCCCCAGCCTCCTGCTTTCTAGGATGAAGATAATAATAGTAATGTACACAATGATGTATGGATCCGATGAGATGATCCATGGAAAGACATAGCCCAGTACTTGAACACATTGCAAGCTCTCAGATGTTAGCTATTGTGATCTCAGAACATGGATGACATTTTAATCATAGCATAATTTAACTATCACCACTACTCCTTTGTCTTATATAGCCATAAACACAACTCTCCTGAAGAGTACTCAATGTATTGGGATGAAGTACATGAATGAATGGACTGAGATACTACTTGTAAAATTTATAAGGTACTTTTAAGTAGTAAGTACTGAATGCTCATGTGGAACTGAGCACTGGCCCTAAGTCTTTCTTACATGGGAGTTCATCTACTCTTTGCAATATTACTGTGGGACTGAAAGAGCAATGGCCATGACCATATTTTCATAGATGAGACCATAAGTTCAGAAAATTTGTGCGATTTTTTTCTGCAGCCATGCCATTCCTGAATGTTGGGGCAGGGACCTGAGCTTGGATTCTGTTTCTGGGAAACAGATATCACTGTGGCAGCCGGGTGAGGAAATGGGAATGAGATTGGAGCTAAGCTATCTTCCATTGTCGCGAGGCCCCACAATGAATTAGAATACAAAGTTTTGTTCTTCAGAATTGTCTTGGATTATATACACATTTTTTTAATTGTAAGAAAAAAATAACATGACTAAAAAAAAAAGGATAAAACATTTATAGACTATAAATTGCAACAGGACCTGAAGGCAACAGCTCCCATGGCTCTGGGAGGGATTTAAATGATCAGTATAATCGATCATAAATCAGCCAAGTTTGTCCAGGGTAGTAAAAAACACTGTCAACAGCATTCAGTTCAGTGCACAAGAAGATATTATTTATAGAAAGGAAGCAGAGAGAAACAGAAAAGGGTTCGTTTCATTGGTTTCTTTTCTGGTAAACATCAGAAATCTGAAACCCTCTACAGCAAGAGACCCTAACTTTAGAGAGTCCACAATTTCCCTCCAAAATTCAAGGAAATTCGTGGAGCTGGTCGTATCCCGGATGAGGGATGAAGGATCTGCCTGATTCCCCCTTCCAGGCAGCCCACAAGCTCTACTCAATTCCCAAGCTTCCTGACATTTGCTACAAGAGTTATTACTTCTCTTTCCTGTACTGAAAGAGGCCAGGTTAGGCAGCAGTAACCAACAAACCCCAAATCTCCATGGCTTCAAATTGGTGATGCTGTACACTCACTGTGGGCCAGCTAGAGTGTCTGTTCATCGTGGGCGTCAGCCACCTTGGTCACATCCTGATGCCACCATTATAGCAGGAGGCTTCAGAGCCCACGGTGCAGGGGAGACAGCACACAGATAACACATGTTACCACCGCTCATTCTCCTGCTCGAGCAAATCAACAGGCCAGGCCTGACTTGAGTGTAAAGATGGATGGCCCTGCCATGTGCATCAGAAGAAGATCTAACCAGAAACACCAGTGGGCACGCACCAGTGCTGCGTTCCACCCAGAGAAGACAGGATATTACCGGAAACACCTATCTTCATGTGACAGGCCAGCCAGGAGGATGGGAATGACAAGTGAACAATGAGGAACCAGGAAAGCACCATTTCAATGGTTTGGGGTTAGTCTCTAGTTGGGACGATCCATTTTTATGGTTTAGGGTTAGTCTCTGGTTGATATGATCCATTTTTATGGTTTAGGGTTAGTCTCTGGTTGATATGATCCATTTTATGGTTTAGGGTTAGTCTCTGGTTGGAATGATCCATTTTTATGGTTTAGGGTTAGTCTCTAGTTGGGATGATCTGCTTGCAGTGGACAGGATGAAGAGGGAGAGGGTAGGAGCAATCCTGGGGTCACATCACAGTCTGTATCTTCAAGAGCTGCCTTAGGAGCCACACTGACCTTCTGCAGACCAAGATGCAAGGGAGACATTGCACCAACGTGGAGAGAATGATGGACAGGCGGAGACCACAAGTCTGATTTGGAGACCGTGAACCACCCTTCCAAGGCTCTCTGCACTATTATTGGTCAACATGTTGGCTGCATTTATATTTGAATAAGACTGACACAGAAACTGGGCAAGGGCCCCAGAAGGGATACATCAAGAGGGAGAGATACAGGAAGATACAACAAATACAGAAAGTGGTTTTAAAACATTACAAATGATATACCACCAGATTAGTTCTCTTCAATCTTAAATGATTTCACAGCACGGGTCCTCAAAAAAGGAAGTTCAAAGAAGAAATGGAAGTGATCAAAAACACAAGTAAGATGAAGGCCAGTTGAAATGTGCACTAGCAAAGCCCAGGAAATCAATGTAAGATAAAAGCGAAACAATTACAGAGATGAAAGTCAACTTAGAAGCAAAGAAAATAGATAAATCCTGCTGAAAGCACAGGACAAGCTTAAGAAATCACACGAAATGAAAGGGAACAACGAGATAAAAATGATTACAGACAAGACAATACAAACCGAAGAATAAAGGACACCAATACTTCACAAATTGGTGCTCTGAACAGAAAAAAAAGGAAACGGGGAAAACTTAAAAGTCAATTTTAGGAATTTTTTGTGTAAGAAACCTAGGTATCTCTAAAGTTAAAGGATGCACCATGCTTCAGGAACAATAAGTAAAACTGACAACTCCAAGAGATGTATATTATGGGCCTCCAAAAAGTTCATGGAAAATCCATATTATGAAAACTCCATACATGGATTCCAAAAATATTTTGCAGCAAAATAAAACTTATCTTTTGATTCTAGTTTTCCATGAAGCTTTTGAAATAGCTTCATCCTGTGAAGACACTGAAATTCAAGGTAAATATCCCATATGCGTGGTTCAGAGAACTGGAGTTATCAGGACAGAGCAGCAGGTTCTCTCCATCTCCACTAACCGCCCAATACCAGAGAACCACAGAGCAGCATCTACCAAGTTGTAAGGGGAACAGGGTGGCTCAGGAGGTTTCTGCTCAGCCAAGATGTGCTAGTGACTTAAAACAGCCAGCGAGTATTATTAAGCATGAAGAATTTAAGGACACTGGTAACAAAGCCTTTCTTGAAAACTACTTGATGATAAATCTAGTTTCGCAAGATATGAATCAAAGTTAAACACCCAGCCTCTGTAAACCGACAAAAATATGTGTTGGATCCATTTAGACACAGAAACAAGACTAAGAAACAATGGAAATTAGTTGTCAGAAGAGAAATGTTATCATCCCAGATGGTCCAAAAATAATAATGTACCTAACAAAAATCAAGAGATGAGTGTAAGGGAAAAGGAAGTGTAAATAAATAAACATCTCATGAAGTTGAAATATACAGAGAATTTAAAAAAACTATTCTTTCGGAACTCTTACCTTTTTGTTATATTTTAACCTGAGACATCTCTTCCAGGAACTAATACCTCTTGTTTTGAACAAATTTTTATCTGAAGTTACACAATTCCATCTTTTTGATTCTAGTTTATTTTTCTTCAGGAAAACCCAAATAGATTATGTCTAATAATTTATGTAAAAATAGCATGCAAAGTATGCATCTATTTTTGTAAAATTACATCCTCCAAGACTTGTGGCTAAATATATGCCTTCAGAGAATCTGGAATGATGTTTGTGGAATGATGACATAATGATTTCTGAGACACAGGAGGTTGTTTTTGGTTAGATTTCTTCTTTGCTCTTTTCTGAAACTCTGATATTTTCCTTTTTTTAAAAGATTTTATTTATTTTATTTGAGAGGCAGAGTTACAGACAATGAGAGGAAGAGACAGAGAGAAAGGTCTTCCATCCACTGGTTCACTCCCCAGATTGCCACTACAGCTGGAGCTGCACCAATCTGAAGCCAGGAGCCAGGTGCTTCTTCCAGGTCTCCCACATGGGTGCAGGGGCCCAAGCACTTGGGCCTTCTTCTACTGCTTTCCCAGGCCACAGCAGAGAGCTGGACTGGAGGAGGAGCAGCCAGGACTAGAACCGGCACCCATATGGGATGCCAGCGCCACAGGTGGAGGATTAACCTACTGCGCCATGGCACCGGCCCCTGAGATTTTCATAATAAGCTACAGTCCCGCAAACATAATTGCCACTGTCACCCCTCCCACTCTTCCACACATAGTATCAGCTACTGAAAATTTGCCTGTCCTCAACCTCCATAGTACTCAGAAACCCTGGGCAGCCCCGCAGACTTCTCTTCTTGAGAAGAGTGTGCTGGCCTCTCACTGCAGTGCGTGGGGACATTTAGCTTGGTGTCTCTCCCTTCAGACACTGTTGTCCTTGTCTTGTCTCTGCCTTGTACACTAGCTCACAATGCTCTATTCATGCCTTAGGGCTGCCATAGCAGATGACCACACACTGCGTGGCTTGCAGCAGGAGTTTATTCTCTGAGAGTTCCAGAGGCCTGAAGTCCAAAGTCAAGGTGTCAGCAGGGTTGATGCCTTCTGGAGTCCTGGGAGAGAATCCATTCTTTGCCTCTCTCTCAGCTTCCTGTGGCTGTTGACAATGCTGGGGTTCCTTACATTGCAGGTGCATCACTCTGGTCTCTACCTCCATCTTCACATCACTTTCTTTTCTGTCTTTTTCCCTTCTCCTCTCTTCTAAGGACACAAGGATTTGAGATGATATCATCTCAGGATCTTTAAGACATCTGTATATTTCCAAATAAAGGCACATTCATAGGTTTGGGGATGCGGTGTCTTTGGGGAGCTATTACTGAACCCACTAAAATGATTTCTGAAAGGTTGCAAACACAGCTGTGAGCTGCTCCTTCCATGCTGTTCGTGGAAGTGGTGAGCAACCCCCTAGATGAGAGCTTCACACAGCACACGGGGCCCACAGATCCCAAAAGAGTACCAGTGGCTTACGAACCAGGCGTGTCTGGCTGCCCCTTCTCCCTCTCCACTTAGTTGCATAACTTGGGAAGAATTACTTGACATGTCTGAGACTTGATTTTTGCCAGGAAAATCATCTCAAATATGTCGATCATTGTAAAGATTAAATAAGGATGAGATGTAATGTTTACAAAATATTTCTTAAAGTTTCTAGAATACAGTGTTGATTATGCTCATTATAAATTATACTTCTAGAGGTTACAACAGGGAGATCTCCAGAAAATTCACCGTGGAAAAGGGAAAGGGCCAAAGTCAAAAGCATTCGTGGG
Source organism: Lepus europaeus (assembly GCF_033115175.1). NCBI lineage: Eukaryota > Metazoa > Chordata > Mammalia > Lagomorpha > Leporidae > Lepus > Lepus europaeus. Next base: position 81,230,011 of record NC_084842.1, on the reverse strand, counting down.
AGTCTGACCAAGAGCATTGAAACAGTGTGCTCTCGGGTCTTGGATGTGCACTTAGGGCTTCAAGATGTCACAATCAGCACAGAGCTGCCTGGAGCAGGGCTGTCATTCCATGCTCAGTGCATGCCAAGGTCTCAGAAGCTAAGGGCCCCATCGTGTTTGCGCCAAATCCTTCAGTGTGGCTCCTCTCTCAGATCAAGCATATCTGCACAACTCTAGGGAACTTAGTCGTACTCCACATGGCAACCCAACAGCACATCCCCAGAGCATCTGGGACTTGAGCCCTGAGCACCCAGCCTTCACCAGCGAGGTTCAATGATTGCTTCTAGAACTCCTTGGCTATGCATAATACTCCATGCCATCACTAATGGAGTCAGTTCCCACTTCACTCGTTGGAAAGTATATCCATTAGCAGTACTTTGTATGCAAGCCACAGAAACCCAAGGAACAATGGCTGAAACTGCTAGGGGTTTGTATTTCTTCACACGATGAGAAGTCGGGGGGCCACTGGCATTAGTTCAGTTGCTCATTAAGGCCAGGAGAGGCCCAGACTGCTCTCCTCTCACTATGGCTTCTTTATCGTCTTGTCTTCCATTCTCACGCTTGTCATGGAATGAGAGCAAGTGGCTCTGCACTTCAGACGTCACATATATTCAAGAGGAAGGTGGAGCTAGAGATGCAGATTGCTGACTGACTCTTTGTCCCAAGACATGCCCATGCATACCTGATTGGCTGCACTGTATCTGCCACCCCCCAAGTGACCCCACAGCAGAGGCTGGGAAGGGAGGGTGAAGCTGGGCGGAGGTTGCCACCCGACAAACCAGAGTTCTGGTTGCCAGGGCAGAGCAGGAGTTGGATATCGATTTTATAACAATATCTACTGCAAAAAGAGACTTGGAAAGCTGAGAAAACCCAATTTTCAGAAACCCGTGTGAATTCCTCCTGGCCAGTGCCTGTTTCAGTTATCATTCCTCCTGCTGAGTGTTTATAATTGGGGTAATTTAGTTGAAAACAAAATTTGAGCCGAGTGATCTTGTGAAATGAAAACCAGACCCTGTCCCTCTCCTGCTTCCCTCAAGACATTCCCACTGACCTTCAAATAAGATTTCAACTCCTCCCCAGGGCCTGCAAGACCCTCCAGACCATGGCCCCCGTCCAGCCCCCCCCTACCTTATCTCCAAAACGCTCACTGCTGCTCTCTCCTCTGCTGCTACACCATCCCTGTCGTGGTTGCCCTTGCTGCATGCCCCTGTATTGTTAGGCCTGAACGGACCCCATGTTCACGTCCATTACTGGTCACACGTTAACGTAATTTAGATGTTTATGCAAAGGTTTCCTTCTCAAAGAAGCCCTCTCTGAGCCCCCTCCTAAAGTCCCCAAGCATCCCTTCTGCAAGAGGCACCATCCTCCGAACTGTTCGCTCATCTTAGCAGCACTTGTCCCTTTGAAATGACCGTGTTTGCTCACATGTGCCTGCCACTCCACAACACCATTCCCTGAGGGAGGAATTCTTACTGGCCACTGTTGCCCCAGTGCCCACGCCCGTGCTTTTCACATATTAGATGTGGTCACTCTCTGTTGAGGGAGGGAGTGGGGGCAAGCACCAGGGCTAAGGAGCCAGACACCAAGTATCCGAGCAGAACTGATAGTTGGGATGGAAATTCAAGGGAACAGCCACAGGGTGAAAGCATGCTGAGGTCAGTCCACAGTGCTGAGTATTGGGGGGGGGGGGGAGAAAAGGACAAGGAGCCACAGTGGCTGCTGCCCTCAGAGGAGCACGGGGGCCCTAGGAAGCCACACATGCACTAGCAGCACAAGCGATTCTGTAAACAGGAGAGAAACGAGGACGGGGCTGAGTGTAGCCGCTGCCAGCATCAAACATCCTGACTGCAGAACGGGGCACAGGGATTTCACTAGAGCAAGGTTCGTTGCCACCTATGGGCAAAAACAAAAATTAAAAATAACTGCACCATCCAACAACGGGGAATTAGTGAAGACAATGTCAACATGTCTGCATACTACAATGTAAAAATTAGATGACAAAATTTCATGAGAAGTCTTCAAAAAGTTCATGGAATGTGCAAATTATGAAAAAACTATGGATTTCAATATTTTTTGCCAAAATAAACTTACCTTTTGATTCAACTTCCTACAAACTTTTTTTTAAGTTTTTATTTAATGAATGCATTTTTTCATAGATACAACTTTATTTTTTATTTTCATCTTTTATTTAATAAATATAAATTTCCAAAGTATAACTTTTTTTCTTCCTTTTTTTATTTAGTAAATATAAATTTCCAAAGTACAGTTTATGGATTACAATGGCTTCCCCCCACCAAAATTTCCCTCCCACTCGCACCCCCCAATCTCCCGCTCCCTCTCTCCTTCCATTCACATCAAGATTCATTTTCAATTATCTTTATATACAGAAGATCGATTTAGTATATATTAAGTAAAGATTTCATCAGTTTGCACCCACACAGAAACACAAAGTGTAAAATACTGTTTCAGTACTAGTTAAAGCATTACTTCACATTGGACAACTCATTAAGGACAGATCCCACATGAGAAGTAAGTACACAGTGACTCCTGTTGTTGACTTAACAATTTGACACTCTTGTTTATGGCGTCAGTAATCTCCCTAGGCTCTAGTCAGGAGTTGCCAAGGCTATGGAAGCCTTTTGGGTTCGCCAACTTCGATCTTATTCTGACAGGGTCGTAGACAAAGTGGAAGTTCTCTCCTCCCTTCAGAGAAAGGTACCTCCTTCTTTGATGGCCCCGTTCTTTCCACTGGGATCTCACTCGCAGAGATCTTTCATTTAGGTCATTTTTTTTTTTGCCAGAGTGTCTTGGCTTTCCATGCCTAAAATACCACAGATACAACTTTAGGAATATATCAGTTCTTTCCCCCATACTCCCCCCCAGCTCCCAACCCCCCTCCCTCTCCCTCTCCCATCTCCTTCCTCATTATGGCTTTAGTTTGACTTTATATACAGAGGACCAACTCCATGCTAAGCATAGACTTCAACAATTTGCACCCACGTACACACACAATATATAGAGTACAGTTTGGGGAGAAAATTAGAAAATTTGCAGTCGATTCTCATATTACAATTCATTAGGGACAGAGGTCCTGCATGGGGAGCAAGTGCACAGTGACTTCTGTTGTTCCTTTAATAATTAACACTGTTATTTATGACATCAGTGATCATCTGAGGCTCTTGACATGGGCTGCCAAGGCTATGGAAGCCCTTTGTGACTGTGGACTCCATCAGTATTTGGACACGGCCATAAGCAAAGCAGATGTTTCTCCTCCCTTCAGAGAACAGTATATCTTTGATAACCCTTTCTTTCCACTGAGTTCTCACGGAGATCCTCTGCCTACAAATTTTCAAGTATTCATGTACTTTGTTATATGAAAATGGATCATAAATAGTAAGAAAAGTAGGCAATGTAATTCATAGGACACTGTGATCTTTTTTTTAAAGAGAGGGAGAGCTACAGGGGGATGGTCTATGTATCTTTCCAGATGTAGATCCCAAAATGATAACAAGGTTACTTCTGGGTGGTCTGATTACAGCTGATTTCTGTTTCCTTCCTTTTTTTATCCATACACTCTCTAATTTTTCTAAGGCCAACATTATTAATTATGTAAGATTTTGCCAATTTGGAATAACTGAATTAGAATGCATGGTTTAAACCCCTTTTCAGCTGGATAACCAAAACGCCAACCATCAGAAGGTCTTTTTTTGAGAGAACATGCTGCTGCTACTAAATATTATTCTAGGCATATGGAAATGTCTGAGGTTCAGCAGGGTAAAAGATGAGAGTGCCAGGAGGGGTAGCACCGTATGGCCATGGTGAGGCCTAGGCAGCCTGGTGTCTTGAGGGACCCAGGTAAGAGCTGCGACAGCCAACACTTGGAATGGTACCCTATGCCAGACACATTTTGGTCTCAACACTTGCAAATTAGTTATTCTCCAGCTTCAGAAATGATGATCTGAAGTTCAGGAGGGTTCAGCAGGTTGTTACACCAGCTCTACCTGACTTCAAAGCCCCTGCTGCTCCCTTGCACGGTAGTCACTCGTCCCCAGTAGTGGCTGCCTCACACTGAGCAGCACACCAGAGGAGACCAAACAGTTCCTTTCTGTTGTGGAGCCACTGTTTTGACTAACCTCTCAGTCAGAGGCTAAGTCAACTAAGACTTTCAGTGCAACGCGGTATCCTGACCTTAGACTGTGAAAAGATCACTAGCATTAATAGAAAACCGTGAAATCTAAATAGGCTGCTGCTTAATTAGTGTATGGTACTTCAAAAAGTTTATGGAAAATGGAATTAAAAGGTAAGTTTATTTGGTGCAAAAAGTTTTTAAACATGCATGGTTTTTTTCATAGTACATAATTTCCACAAACTTTTGGAACACTCTTGATATGCATGGAATTCCAATTTTTTTTTTGCATCAGAACAATCTTTTTAAAAAAAATTGTTTAGACACATGAATAAATGCTCAGGATCACTACCCATCATGGAAATGCAAATAAAAACCACAATAAAGGTTCATCTCAAACAAGCTGGAATGGCTATCATCCAAAAATCAAAAAATAACAAATGCTTGTTGGGGAAAAAGGTACCCTAATAACACTGTAGTACAACCATTAAGGAGGACAGTATAGAGATGCCTCAGAAATCTGAAAATAGATCTACCATATGACCCAGCAATCCCATTCAGAAAGAGTACCCATCTTCCCCAAGTGCCTACATCAGCCATAGCTGGGGGAGCTGAAGTTGGGAGCCTGGGACACAAGCTAAATCTCCCCCATGGATGGCAGAATCCCAGTTACGTAAGCCATCACCCACTGCCTCCAAAACCCTGCGTTAGCAAGAAACCAGAGTCAGGAATCAATCCCAGGCATTCTGATATGGGCCATGGGTGTCCTAGATCTACATTTTAACCACTGTACCAAACACCAACACCTAAATTTATCTTTAAATTCCACTTTCCATGAGCTATTTGTATATACATTTTCTATGGATACTTGTACACACACACACGCACACACATATAAACACACACATACAGATTAAAAGAGCTGCCCTTATAGAGGTAGGATCATGAAAATGGGAAGGAGGCTGAACTATGGAACTAGAAGTCTGTTTGGTTGCCAAAAACCCTTCCATCGCGGCACCAAGAAGGTTCTACGTGTCCCAAGGGAACACCTGGGACATCCTCGTTCTGTTCCAACCAGTTTACCTCCATGTTCTGGAAGGGAAGCAGCTTGCCCGAGCGCACTCATCTGGTCTCTGGCAGAGTAGACTAGAAGTCCAGTGTTATGGGGTGAATGTTTCACCCCTGTCAAAATTCATATATTGCAGCCCTAAAATGCAATGTAATGGTATTTCAACGTGGGGTGTTTGGGGTGATCAGGTTTAGATTAAGTCATAGCAGTGGAGTCCTGTCATGGGATTATCCTCCTTACAAGAAGAGGAAGAGAGATCTGAGTTCTCTCTCTCTCTCTCTCTCTCTCTCTCTCCTGCCATGTGAGGACTCAGAGAGAATGCCACCTACAAGTTGAGAAGGGGGAATTGGGAACCAAATCTGCCAGCACTTTTATCTTAGACGTTCCAGCCTCCAGAGCTGTGTGACACCCAGTGACTTGTGCGGCCGTCTGTCTGTGGCAGTTGGTTGTGGTGGTCCCAGCTGACCAGGACACGCAGTCTCCCCCAAGACAATGCTCCTTCCAGCAGTCAGGATCCAAGGACAGATGGAATTTTCAGATCACTTCACAGTTCCACTTCTGCCCAGAAACATCTCCAGATAAAATATACCGTTCTCTAAAATTGTTGGATTTGGAAAACCAAGGAAAAATGAACTCCTTTTGTCAAATATCTAATGTTCCTGAAATGCTTTATGCAATTAAATTGCTGTTGACATAAAGGGGTGGTAATGCCGATTTTTGTCATCACCTGGGCATCACCATCTCTGGAGGATGGGCCTCAGCCCCAGGCCTGGCATCCAGATCATTTCAGGGAGCGTGTGAAAAGTCCAGGATCCTGGACAGACCCAGGAGCTTCTAAGGCATTAGACCTTGAGAAGGCGTCCCCGGTATCTAGCTGTGTTTGTGGAGTGTTTCCTGCTCACAGTGATTTTCTCAGGGAAGACAAACTGCAGGCTGAGGGACGATGTGGAAGGAAGGATTACTTTCATCGGATAGCAGCACTTGAAAAATTAATAGAAAAATGAATTCAAAGATAAGTTTGTTACAAAGTTTTTTGAAATCCATGCATAAGTGGTGTCTTCAGAAAATTCATGGAAAATGCATATAATGAGAAAATTCTGCATGAATTTCAAAAAATGCACCAAAATAAACTTATCTTGTAATTCCATTCATCTATGAATGTGTTGAACATGCCTTTTGTTGTTTAAAAGGTTCAAATGCCATTGTGTACATGCACAGTCAAGGTAGGGAACCCCGAATCTAGAGAGATGCTGTCAAATCTCTTTACATTAGAGCAGGGTAAGCACTCAGTTTGGAGGTGGCTAAGGGTTCACAGATGAAACAGCCCAGTATCTGAACCTACTTCTGCCCCAGCCAGTGGAAGACCCTGTGCACATTTTTCTCACCTGTCTGAGCATCTGGTCTATAAACTCTGTAGAGCAGAACCTACCTGAATTGTGAGGCTGAGTCAAGATGATATAGGTAACACATTATACACAAAGCTTAACATATTACAAACCCTCAATAAATCATAGCATGATTCTTGTTTTTCCTCCTTAGCTCTGGCACTGGATTGGAGGTTACTGAAACCATCAGAATGGAGTTAGTTAAGCAAGCATGAAACCAAATCAGTTGACTCAAGGCCAGAAAGCACGAATGCTGTGACAGTTTGCATGTGCCCTGCTAAGTGTTAATGCCCCAGATTTCTTTTTTTTTTTTTTTTTTTTTGACAGGCAGAGTGGACAGCGAGAGAGAGAGACAGAGAGAAAGGTCTTCCTTTTGCCGTTGGTTCACCCTCCAATGGCCGCCGCGGTAGCGCGCTGCGGCCGGCGCACCGCGCTGTTCCGATGGCAGGAGCCAGGTGCTTCTCCTGGTCTCCCATGGGGTGCAGGACCCAAGGACTTGGGCCATCCTCCACTGCACTCCCTAGCCACAGCAGAGAGCTGGCCTGGAAGAGGGGCAACCGGGACAGGATCGGTGCCCCAACCGGGACTAGAACCCGGTGTGCCGGCGCCGCAAGGCGGAGGATTAGCCTGTTGAGCCACGGCGCCGGCGCCCCAGATTTCTTACATTGGCTTTCCTGCCACCAACATTAAACTAAATATTTTAATTAAAGTTGTAAATGTGTATATTCATAATTTTCTTGCTATTTTAAAGTTTTGGCTTATTTCTTCCTATTTTCACTTAACTGATTTTTTTTCCTTGGAGATATAAATAACTATATTACTAAAATAAAAAAAAAACAATTCATAGCTATGTTTCCTGAACATTGTGAGTGTCAGTATTTTGGTACATTTGTATCTTGGCCATTAATATGTGTTGCAGTCATTATAACCATCTGAACACAACTTTATATCCAGATTTTTCTCTTAACAGAATATTGCAAATATTATTCTTAGGATGGAAAAGTCATTATGACTACACTTTAAATTAGCTTCATGAAATTCCACGGACTAAACCAGAACATATCTAACAATTGTCCAGCATTTCAGTTTATTCCAATTTTTCTACTTTTAACAATGCTGCAGCAAACATCTTTGCATGTAGATATTTTTATTGGATTAAAAATTATTTCCTTAGACCAAATTAACATAAGCAGCAAGTCTTTTGTTTTAAGAATATAAAATTACATTAGAGAACAGTATCACTCTAACTAGATAAACAGAACATCACAAAGATTTCATGTGAATGTACTTTCTCCCTGGTTTTCAGAATCATTGCGGGAAAACCTTTTTGCACAGCAGCAATAGGCAGCCTGTGATCTATCAAGGACAAACAGAATTGCAAAAGGGCTTAAGGGCACCACTTTATTTGGCGGCTAAAAGCTTCAACATCAATTGTGAATTACAACCATGAGACAAAACAGAGTTGTGAGAAACATCAGGGCCTGTCATCCAAATCACATCTCTTGCGAGCAGTAAGGAAAAGGAACTGCCATTGGTATCCTCTGAACGAAATCCTCACTTGAACGTGAACTTGAGATCATCCCTTGACACCATTCAAAACTCTCTAGTGAGTTCCTACCAGTGCTGGATGGCAAAGACTCATTCATCTTCCATGATTCCAGAGAGACAGAAAATGTGTTTCAATAAGCACTCATGTACATTGAAAACCACCTCTGTTTACTGAGCACTTATAATATGCCAACGTTTTTATACAACAGTACTTCAAAAGTTCATGGAAACATGGAATTGAATGTCTCAGTCAATTTTGAGACAAAAACAATTTTGCAAAACTCATTTTCCAAATATTATAAAAACTGAATTTTTGTACCAAAAAAAAATCAAAATAAACTTACACTTTCTTTTTTAAAGATTTTTAAGATTATACTTTATTTTTTTTAAGATTTTTAAGATTTATTTGAAAGGTAGAGTTACAGAGAGAGGGAAAAATAGAGAGATCCTCTTATTTGCTGGCTCACTCCCCAAATGGCCACAATAGTCATGAGGTAGGCCAGGCCAAAGCTAGGAGCCAGGAGCTTTATCCAGGTCTCCCACCTGGGTGCAGGGCGCCCAAGAACCTGGGCCATCCTCCACTGCTTTCTCAAGGGCATTAGCAGGAAGCTAGATTGGAAATGGAGCAGCCGGGACTCAAACTGGCACCCATATGGGATGCTGGCATTGCAGGCAGAAGCTTAATCCACTATGCTATAACATTGGCCCCAACTTACACTTTCAATTCCACTTCTCCATGAGTGTTCTGAAGTATCCTGACTGTCCTAAGTTTGTACTATTTCACAGAGAGCATGCTGTTTTCTCAAGACCGCGTGGTTAGCAGGTGGCAGAGTCGGGCTTCAAATGCAAGCTCACTGGTCTCAGAAAAATTCATTGTTTTAACCAGCCCCAGACATTTCTGTTGCCTTTCCCTGGAGTATTAGTTTCCTGTGGCTGCTGTGACAAAGTGCCACAACCTCAAGGTGGGTATTGTCCACCATGCTGACAGCTAAGACAGCGGACAGCAAATTCCACTCACAGGAGCAGCACCTTTTCACGGCACCGAACAATGGAGGTCTGCAGTAAGTGGAGGCTGTCCTCTTGCACCCTACTCTTAACAGCACGAGCCGTTGGCACCCATTTCCATATCGACCTGTATGTCTGTGTGTGTATCAGCTATCTCTCCCTGGCAGTGGTAAGCCAAAACTCTCAAGACCAGGGCTTCTGTGACATAAAAAGGGTTACTGAGCCGTCACAGGTACTAGCTAGAGAAAGGGAACAGGCCCAGGAATCAGACCCTCAACCGGCAGCAGCAAGTCTAGAGAACAGTCAGAAATGCATCCATGAGACCTGAGAGACCGGAGCCTTTTTACAACAAAAATTCAAGGGAGGAAAGCGTGGAGTGTTTACATCGCGCTTACATTGGCCACAGCTTAAGAGGGCAGGATAATGCGAAGCAGGGAAACTCGGGGGCTGGGAGAGTAGTCTGCATGGAGAAGACCTCTGCGTCCTTCCGGATAGGCTGGGATTAATAATCCAGAAAGTCATAGATAAGCAGGAGGCACTGGCACCTGAGGATTGGCCACCCCGAGTTTTATATCAAGGTTTAAGCACAGATTCAGGAATGTGAAACAATCTTTTATTGGCTTAGCCACAGCTGCTCACTGGTTCATTTCCTTATCTCTCTTCCAACCCTACTCCATCCTCCAGCCCTGGTAATTAAATTAGAACATCTTAGAATTATTCTTTTATCAAAAGCAAGGATCTTTGCTTTTTTGTTGCAGACTGCCACTGCACCAGTTCTGAGTTCAGGCCAGGCACATAGGAGGCAGTAATAAACATTTGTGTAACAAATGAATAGCATTCCTTGACCTGGAGATAACTGATGTGAGCCAACCCAGTCCTTGCAACATGGATGGGAAGCTAAACATTAACAAACACTCCACAAAGACTGCAACTGCCAAAGGAAATGGCACCAGGTCCAAGTTAATGCACAATCTCTTCAGAAAATCCCTTGAGACCTAATCCAGAGCCTGACTTCCCTCTCTTTAAAAGCTGATTTCTAACCACTCTGTTGAGCTCTTTATGATTCTCTTTCTGCTACAACAGATAGGTTTCCATTATAGTTAATTTAAAAAGGACCATTATCAGAATGAGCCAAGGGGACAAGCTAACTGTGTATCAATGTGATAGAGTCTGTAACAGCAGCTTCTGCACACAGAAATGAGGATTCAAAGACTGATTATGTTCCTCAAACTGGTAGGTTGCAGAGTACAACTCCAATATTGTGTGCTCCTTGCAAGATCAGTCCTCTCAGGTCTTCAGACCCACTCAACATTCATTTAATTAGAGAGAATGACCTGTAGTGGATGTTCTTCCTGTGCAATGTTAGCATTACAGTAGTGTGCATTTCACTGTCTATAAAGTTTGACTTTACTCACCAGTATAAAGGCCACTGCTTTTTTTATTTGCATTTGGGCATCAAGTATTCCTGTCTCATTCACAGTAACCACGTATTCACTTCTTGTCTATTTGTCTCTCCTGTAAATGTTGTAAGCTTCTCCAGAGTAGAAAAGTGGCTTAATCATCGTTAAATCTCTGAACTGCAAGATTGGTAGCTATATGTTGATGAATGAAGAGCTCTTTTATTAAACAAATAAAGTGTGATCATTAAGAATTTCCAGAAAATAGATACAGAAAGCAACATAGTTCCATGATCATAACAGAAAGCAAATAGCATTTTGTTAGATTTCTCTCTGGTCTTTTTATTTTCTCAATGTGTAGAGTTTTTCTTTCTTTTCTCTATACAAAATCATATTCATGCATTTTTTGTGTAAGGACTTTTGCATTAAACATTGTAACACAAGCATTGCCCCTTGACATCTCTTAGTTCTAAAGTTTGATTAAAGCTAAAGTGTGTTCTAACATGGCTTTGGGGAATTCAGACAGATTTGTGTCACTGAGTGCATTACTCACTCCAACTCTGCTCTGATTGACAGTGAATTCTACCTGCAACCCAGCCACTATAAATCAGTATTGTCCAATTTAACCGAAAAATCTCTTTGTTTGGCCTCTTTTACATTTTTGGATCTGTGACTTAAATTTAGAATCAACCTTCTAAGCTATCACTAAGGACTTCCACCAACAAAGTCCTTTGTCAAAACATGGTGTCAGTCCTTCTACTTCTAGTGTTGTTCCTTTTTTTTCTATTAAAATAAATGTTTTCATGAACTCACCAAATGTTTTAGTCATAGCCATTATAGAGTTCCAGTTGATGATTAAAAAACAAATGAGGTTTGGGATAGGAGTCAAGATGCCTTCCATACTCCAAATTTGTTCCTAGTCAACAGAGAACAGGGGCCAATGCCTTGAAACCAAAACATTCTTATGAAACCAAACATCATAAAACATGAGTGAGAGTACCCTTACATCACTCAGGCCGCAAAGATTAATTGACATGTTGAAAGCATTTGTTTCACACTTGCTCAACTGAACAAATACATCTTTTTATAAAACAAGTCCAAAATCTTGGCCATCCCCAGATGTCTAAAATCCAAGATTCTTTGCTTTCAAATTCCTCAATGAGAAAGTGTAGGAGAAAAAGAGAATTTGAGACCTTAACCAAATGTTTTAAGTCTGGCACCAGGAAGAGAAGTAGATAGAAATGTACATTGAAGAACCAAAAGAAAAAAGAGGGAAAAGGAAGAGAAAATGAACTAACAGAAATATCCATAAAATAGTCTCATGTTATTTGTTGCTCTTAACTTTCATAAAGATAATACTTTCCTTTCAACCACATAGGATACTATCCATTAGGTGGGCAAGAGTCTTTTGAAGAAAAGACTCAAAGGAAAATGCTAACTGCCCTTTGCAGAAAATTTAGAAAGTAGAGTTTACAGATGAAACTAGAAAATGTAAATCACACTTAACCCCACCACATGGTAGGATAGCCATATTAATATGTTGGTATTGAGCCATTTCGTCTTTCCATTTGATGCATACTTTATTTTTAAACCAGAATGGATATTCCAAATTAGAAACACAATGTGGTAGCCTACATTTTCTCTTAGACAATATATTATAAACATCTGCCTTTGCCATTAAATTTTTCTGGAGAACATGGACTTTAATGGGTGCAAAGAGTCTTTTTGTTGATGTGCCATTGCCTTAAACAACCTTAATTGCAGGGGAAAAAAAATCACTTAATACAATTCAAAACATGGTGTTTCACTAGGATCAACATCCTTATAGATATAGCCTTAGCTGCATTTTTTTGTCATTTTCGACTATTTAAATCCTGGAAGTATTGTGACAAAGATTTGCACAGTTTTCAGCCTGTGTGTGTGTGTGTGTAGTCATGTGTCTGGTGTCTGGTCCAGGGTACAGCTTGGCCAGCTACTCACTGAAGGCACTGGCTCTCTCTATGACTTTCATTCTACCTTGACCACAGGGCTTCAGCCCTCCACCCTTCATGCCTTAGAGTCTCAGACAACTCCTTCTCCATCCAAAGAAAGAGAAACAAATGGGAGGAAGCCAATTTGGTTACATCTCAGGTTGGTCTGCATTCATTCTAAATAGAGCTGTGGCTGCAACCCAGATTTCTGAGTCACAACTGCACAGTCCCTCCTCTTGCATTACAAGGTAGAGGCTTCAGTGGCAGGACAATTAGGCTGAAGTTTGGCCAATCCTGACTTCATGCTGGCCTATGGTACTCTGTCTGCTCCTATCTCCTCCTCCCTATACCAAAGAATTTCTGGCAATAACCAAGTGATGTTTTTTTCTGGTTTTGTTTTTCTTCAGATCTTTTATGTTATAAAGAAATAAAAAGTAACAGGTTTGACTAAATCTCTGTTTTTACCCTTTCCCTGCTCCTCAGCCATTAGCCTGAAGCTTGTACATTTCATTTTTCTGCATTCTTTTAAAATTTTTATCGAGGTGAAACTCATAAAAATGAGCCACCTTAAAGTGTACAATTCAGTGGCATTTAATACATTAAGAGTGTTGAGCAGTCACTGCCCACATCAGTTCCAAAACATTTTTACTACTCTCACAGAACACCCTGAAACTATTAAGCAGTTGCTTTCCATTCCTTGGAGCCACTAGCCGTTGGCACTTACCAGCCTGCTCTCTATCCTCTTGGATTTACCCATTCCGGACATTTGATGTACAGTCATTCATCACTTAACAACCTGGCTCATTCCAAAAGTACACCATTAGATAATTTTGGCAACGTGCCAACCTCATAGAATGTTCTTACATAAATTAGGATGAATACAATATCACTAGGCAATATAATTTTATTGAGCCATCATTATATATATGATACCTCATTGACTGCAACTTGATTGTGAATGGAATCATACAATATGTGACCTGTCTGGCTGCTTTCATTTCGTATCATGTTTTTGAGGTTCATCCATGTTGTATCACATTCATTTTTAATGCCTAAATAATAGTCCATCGTCCAGGCATACTAAAGTGATTTCCATGTACACTCACTTGCTGCTACTGCATCATGCCTAGGTTTCCAGTTTGGTGATGATACATGCAAGGACTCTGCTCCCCTACTCTACAAGCCTGTGGGCAGTGTGGGCATCATGTAGATCAACAAGGTGCCCACACTAACAGTCTTCATCACCAGCAGACCTGGACTCCTGCCATGGCTCTAGAACTTTACAGTGAGTTGAGCAGTTTGGACAACTGGCCTTGTTATGCCTTTGTTTCCTTGTCTATAAAGTGGGGATGGAAGAGAAACAGTTATATGGGTGGAGGTTGGAGCCTAGTACACCAGATGGTGTACATTAAAATAAAATACAACTAAAGGCACACTGTAAGTGATCAATACATTTTAAAAGCATTTTCAGATACCTAACTATGTGACAACCACTGTTCCGGTGGTAGGGGTATAGAAGAGAGTGAAACAATAAATAAAATACAGATCCCACCATCCAGAGAGAGAAAGCAGACAAAATACAGGGGAGTTCTTCACCCACACTATAACAGATATGAGATGGTGTGGAAGCAGAGAGAAAGAGTGTTGGGCTAGCCAGCATGGACAAGCCCTGAAGAGGCTTCCCACAGGATGCTACACTTGGCCTATCAAGACTTAATCAAAGATACGTGTAGAATCTCTCCACCTCTCTCTTTATCCCTTGCTGCTGCTGTGACTAGCCACGATCATCTTGTGCCCACTCAGCTGCGTCAGCCTCCCAACTGCCCACCCTTGATTCACTGTCTCAAGGCAGCAGCTGGAGCATAACAAAGATCATATCCTTCTAGAAATCCCCTCACCCTTGCTGGTAAGGCAAAACCCAACTTCTCTAAGTCCTAAATGGACTTGATCCTGTCCCTGTTTCTGACTTCCTGATAGGATACTTTATCCCATAAGCTTTAGCCATCTGTCTTTTCAGTTCCTAGAATTCCCAAAGTTCTCTGTTGCCAGAGGGCCCTCTCATATTCTTCTGTCTTCCTCTAAGTCATCCCCAGGTATCCCCTAAAATGTCCCTTCTTCAGAGTGATCTTCCCTGACCCACAAACTAGCTTTGCCTCTCTTCTAAGTCTTTCTCACTTCTTAAAATTTTTATTTATCTATATTCATGGAAAGGTAGACAGAAGGGGAGGGCTTCCATTCCCTGGTTCACTCCCCAAAAGCCCACAACACCCAGGATTTAGCTAGAACAAAGCCAGGAGCCAAGAATTCACAGGTCTTCCAAATATATGGCAGGGTCCCAAATACTTGAGCCATAATCTGCTATCTTCCAGAGCTTGCATTAGCAAGAAAGTGGTCAGAAGTGGAGTAGCTCGCACTCAAACCAGGCACGCTGATATGGATGGAATTCAGGCATTCTAACTGACAAATTAACCACTGTATGACACACCCACCCCTTAAAGCTCTCTCTTTTAGTTCATGTAGTTATTTACTGGAAAAAAAAAAAGGTAGTAAAATATAATAGTTAACTATTACTGCATGGCCTCAGGCAAGTGACTTGTCTTTTATGCCTGTTTTCCATCTGAGAATGAAAATAATAGGAGTAATCCCCTTGTGTGGGTGGAGGAAGATTGAGTCCATGTGTGACGGAGCCCAGGCCACAGCAGATTCAGTGGGATTCTTTTCTGCTGTCCAATCCCAAACCCATGGCAGACCCAGAGACTGTGCTAGGTCTGTTCAACAGCATTGACCAATGCCTACACACACAGAAGATTGGTAGAAGTTATTTTGAGTGAGTTTGGGGCTGAATCAGGTGATGACATGGAGTGGAAAACCTGGTAGGTTGAGAGTAACACAAGCAAAGTCCCAGAGCTGTGCAAGATCAAGGTGTGGACAAGGACTAGACTCGATTGTGTCTATCACCCTCAGTACTGGGCCATTGACTGGGTCATAGGAGATGCTGGACAAATCCCAGTAGAATGGATAAACTTCCTGGGGTTGTCAAAGTGCAGATTTCAGCTAGGCATGGGAAAGTGGCAGGTTCCAGCAAAGCTGAGAGGCAAAGAATGCCAGAGGGCAGCAGACAGCCAATGTGAAGGTAACAGGTAGGGCTGAGTAACTATAGACCCACGAGAAGAGGACTAGGAGGGCTTGACACTTTGGATGAGGAAGATGTAAAAATGGATTTGAGGGTCACATGACTTCACCCTGGCCCAGCCAAAGCCTCAAGGAGCATTTTAAGAATGACCCACAGGCCGGCGCCGTGGTTTAACAAGCTAATCCTCCGCCTTGCGGTGCCGGCACACCGGGTTCTAGTCCCAGTTGGGGCGCCGGATTCTATCCCGGTTGCCCCTCTTCCAGGCCAGCTCTCTGCTATGGCCCGGGAAGGCAGTGGAGGATGGCCCAAGTGCTTGGGCTCTGCACCCGCATAGGAGACCAGGAGAAGCACCTGGCTCCTGGCTTCAGATCAGCGAGATGCTCCGGCCGCAGCAGCCATTGGAGGGTGAACCAACGGCAAAAAGGAAGACCTTTCTCTCTGTCACTCTCTCACTATCCACTCTGCCTGTCAAAAAAAAAGAGTGGCCCACACTTCACAAAACCCTGGGACTAAGGGTCTCCAGCTCCCTTGAGCCCTGGTCACACCAGAGAATAGTTGCTCTGTCCCAGCACAGAGCTGCCTGCGGTGTCTTACCAGGGAAGCTGCCTGGGGAGACCACAAGCAGGTGTCCTCACACATGCAGTGCATCTCGCACCTGTATCTGGGTCTGCAGATTTACACTGAGCACCTGCTGTACACATAGCATGGGACTAGTTCTGAGACTTTGCAAATAAACAAGGCTGAGCCTTGGGTAAAGTCGTGTCAGGAATGAGGAACGTTTGTGCAAAATGACCTCTGAGATGCCACCCAACCGGGAGATGAGACAATTGTCAATACCGCATGGGACAAGCTTTGATGTTCTCTCTACAGTAGAGTGGAGCTTTGTCGATCTTAGTTTTTCCAAATCTGAGAATTCAGTGCTCTGTCTGTGTTCCGGGAACAAAAGGTGCCTGACTGTTGAAGAACTTACATTCCAAGAATTTTGTTTTCATACAGGGATGGGGCAGTGTAAATTCACACAGCCTTTTGGAAAGCAGTTTGGCAGCATGTACCAAAAGAGACATAAAACACACAAACCTTTTGACCCAGTAATTCCACTTCTGGGAATCAATCCTAAGAAAATAATCTTAAATAGGGATAAAGGCATAACCACACAAACTTTCAATATAATCTCAATTATAACGGGAAAATATGGAAACAGCTTAATTGTCCTAAAATAGGAAGGAAGGGGATTAAACAAACTGTAGTACAACCACTTGATGCATATTGTTTGGCCATTAACGGCTCCAAATAGTAACAGAGAAGAAAAGCTTGTGATACAGTATTAGGTTAAAGAAAAATAAAAAAGAAAGTTTATAAGTAATATGACAAGTCTTAAAAAGATCTATGAACATACATACAGAACAAAAATAACAGAAACAAATAAACTAAACTGACAGCAGTGGTTATCTGAGAGATAAAGCTACAATGTCTTATTATTGTTTTCTACTTTTTCCTCTATGCAGGTTTTCTTCAGTGAGCATATCTTTAATATAAAAATGAGTATTTCTATTTGGCAATTATACTGTGCATGTAAAGCATTGAAAATAGTGTTAAGATAAAAGTAGCATAGATATTTCCTTCATACAATTTCTAAACTATGAATAGGAAAAAATATTAAGAGAAAACTCACACACACACACATGCACACACACACAGCTAAACAAAAAACAAACAAGCCAAACCTGGGCTTGTCCTGTTAGCATCCTATCTTGTGTTCCCTTCTTACCCATGGTCTCCCTTTCTGTGATTTCAGTACACACAGTCAACCATAGTCCAAAAATGTAAATGGAAAATTCCAGAAATAAACGATTCATAAATTTCAAATTGCATGCCATTCTAACTGGCATGATGAAATGCCACACTGTCCCTCTTCATCTTACCCAGGACACGAATCTCGCTTTTGCCTAGTGTATCCTTGCTGTATGTACTACCCTCTCATTACTCACTTAGTAGCTGTCTCGGTTTTCAGAGCAACTGTCACAGAATCACAGTGCTATGATTAACCCTTACTTTACTTTAATAGCTTCTTTTAAAATCATTGCTGGGGGAGGGGATGTTTGGCACAGAAGTTAAAATGCCTGCATCCCATCTCAGACTATCTGGGTTCAACTTCCAGCTCCACTCCCAACTCTAGCTTCTTGCTACTGTGCACACTGGGAGGCCCCAGGTGATGGCTCAAGTACGTGGGTCCCTGCAACCCTGTGGGAGATTCAGATTGAGTTCTTGACTCTTGTTTTCAGCCTGGCCTGGCTCTGTCTGCTGTGGCCATTTGAGGAATGAATCAGTGGATAAGATCTCTTTGTCCATCTTTTGTGTGTCTCTGCCTTTCAAGTAACATAAATAATTTTGTAAATTTTTAATTAAAAAGTAAAGTCATGTCTAGTGTTTGCATTGTTTTATTACCCATCCTTGTCCAGGGGCACTGTCTACCATAGCCCCTTCAAGCTTCTTTCTGCCAAACCCTACTCCAAATAGTAGTCCAGGAGATTTTCCTATAACACATGATGGTCACTGGATTCTCTCCCCTCACTCCTTCCTACTCCCTTCTCCTCTAGCTGCACCACCGTTCTCTTGCTTTCTCCAAAGTGCCTTCTTCTCTCTCAATGCCAGGTTTTTACTCAAGCCATTGCTTTTGCCTGCAGAGCCAACTCTATCCCACCCTGGTACCTGTTTTCTTTTTATTATTATTATTTTTTTTTCTTGACAAGCAGAGTGGATAGTGAGAGAGAGAGACAGAGGGAAAGGTCTTCCTTTTTGCCGTTGGTTCACCCTCCAATGGCTGCTGCGGCCGGAGCATCTCGCTGATCTGAAGCCAGGAGCCAGGTACTTCTCCTGGTCTCCCATGCGGGTGCAGAGCCCAAGCACTTGGGCCATCCTCCACTGCCTTCCCGGGCCATAGCAGAGAGCTGGCCTGGAAGAGGGGCAACCGGGATAGAATCCAGCACCCCAACTGGGACTAGAACCCGGTGTGCCGGCGCTGCAAGGCGGAGAATTAGCCTGTTAAGCCACGCCGCCAGTCTGGTACCTGTTTTTCTAGACTCCTCATAGCCGTCCTTCAGGTCCCAAGAAATTGCCTGAATGTTGTTTACTCAGAGAGAGTTTCTCTGATCACACCCATAGTTGAGATTAACCTGAAAATACAGATCTAGAGTTCAAATGGGGTGTCCCCAAAATTATGCATTTCCTAGTCCTGGAAAAACCATGAGTTCTAAACACTATTCTCATTTTTTAAAAGATTTAATTATTTATTTATTTATTTATTTATTTATTTATTTGAAAAGCAGAGTGACACAGAGAGAAATAAGGGGCCAAGGAAGGGAGGGACGGAGGGAGAGAGTTCGAGAGTTCTTCATCCACTAGTTCACTCCCCAAAAGCCTGGGCCAGCTTGAAGCCAGGACCCAGAATTCTATCCAGGACCCATGTGGCTGACACAGACCCAAGTACTTGGGCCATCATCTGCTTCATATGCTTCCTAAGATGCATAGAAAAAAGCTGAAGAAACTGTGATTCAAACAGATACTCCAAAATGGGATGCAGGCATCAAAAACAATGCCCACAATACCTGCCCCTAAACACTTTTTTTTTTTTCTAAATGAGTGCTTGCAACTTATATCTGCTCCTCTTCCCACCAAAAGAAGCCAACATTTCTTGAATAGCACACATGTGCCAACCAATGAGATACATTACTTCACCAAACTTTACAACAATCTTACTTGAGAAATTTTTAAATTTCAGGCTATGGAAAAGAACACTGAGGATCCAGAGGGAGATGCCCGGAGCAAGGCAGTTTTGCCAAAAGCACAAGGCTAGACAATGCTGAAATTGGCATTTAATCCCAGGGGTCGTTTTTAAGTTTCTTTATTTTTATTTTAATTGAAAGGCTAAGTAACAGGGTGGCAGGGTTGTGGGGAGGAGATAGAGAATGAGAAAGAGAGAGAGAGAGATTTTCCATCTACCAGTTCACTCTCCAAATGCCCACAACAGCTAGGGCCAGGCCAGGCTGAAGCCAGGAGTCAGAAACTCTATCCAGGTTTCTCACATAGGTGGCAGGGACACAAGCACTTGAGCCATCATCTTCTGCCTCTCTGAGTGTGAATTAACAAGAAGCTGGATCAGAAGCCAAGTAGCTGGGAATCAATCCTAGGCACTCCAACAAGGAATGTGGTTATCTCAATTGGCATCCTAACCCACTGTGCCACAATGCCTGCCCCAACATCAGAGGTGTTAATCCAGCCACGAACTGTCCCTGGGAAGAGAGGAGATTGATGAACCCTGCTGATTTAGACTCTGGGGCAACATTCCATTGTTTTTGTCTTTTTTTGCCAAACCCTGATGCTCAGCTTTCTTCTCCAGCACTCTATGAGTCATTATTGGATTTCCCAGTGTTCTCTCCACTGTGATGGAGTCTGCTGAGGACAGTGTTCTGGCTAGAAGGGACCTATGTGCAAGAAATACCCCCGGCCGCTAAGTCACTGCCTTTGTTGCATCTACTGTAGCATTTGCCCCTACTCGTACCACTCCCCTCGCCTGAATGTCTCACATGTTTCCAGCAGAAAGCAGAGCAAAGAACATGGGACTTCCACTGTCTGGGTAGATATTTAGAAGCACTAAAATATTTGACTAGGCGTGAGATGACTGGAAGGAAGTGAGTTTAAGTGGCTTTCCTAGCAAACAAAGTCAGCTATTAGAATTATTGTTATATGTATGCCTATATTATATATGACACTTCAAAAGTTGCAGGATGGATTTGCTTCACTGAATGACCGTCTTACTTGATGACCGTCTGGTCTCTGCAAGCAAGGAGTGTCCTCTCTGGATGGTCTTCGGTTGCAAACAGGAGGAGCACAGGGAACACAGGACACACAGCAGCTGTAGCGGCATCTATGACAGCACCACTAACCCACCAAAGGTTTCTAGGAAACACATGACTCACTTTTTATGCATTGTTTTGATAAATCTTTACAACAATCCAAGAAGGTAACCGCTACCTCTGTCTTTATTTCATGCTAAGCGTTTGGAGCTGGGTTCTGATAAATCTGGGTTTGAATGCCCAATCTATCATGGCCGTGTGCAAATTCTGCCCTTGGGAAGCCTCAGTTTCAACATCTGTAAGAAGAAGATAATAATACCCATTTCACCAAATGTTCAGTGTTCACTGTGGCTAGCATACAACAGAAGCTTAATAAGTGGGTATTACTCTATGCTGCCTCCCAACTGGGAGTTCCAGTACGTGGCGCTCACTGTTAGTCGCAGGAAGAATTCTGCACTGCCAGCTGCCGCCCTTCGGATAGACTTCTTGTCTCGGCTCACTGGCAGCTGTATCGGGAGGCTGGATGTGGGTATCGCCATGACCATGCCATCTCAGCAGGGGAGTGTCCCATAGCCAGCTGGAAGTGAGAACAGGCATTGGCTGCCAAGTTGCTCTGAGAATCCAAGAGCAAGATGCATCTCGCCGTTCCAGCCAATGCCACCCCGTGTGCTGGCATATGATCCCTCTTTCCTTTTGCACCTTCTATTATTTCCTCTTGTATTTGCCCCTGGGCCAGGCTCTGTGTAATAGGATGCCCTTAAGCCAATTACTTATTATTCTTAACAAGCTGCAGGTTATTGTTAGCCTGCTGCCAGGGGCTGCCTACTTCCACTCCCAGCAAAGAGATGAGAGCTTGCATCTCTTCCTTTGGTAGCTTCTCTTTTCTTAAGTGAAGCTCAGTACCCAAAGCCAGGTTTGACCTGCTGGCCTCCGAGTTCTTCCTCCTTCCTTCTTTGTCTCACCTCAAGTCAGCCCACTGGGCTCCAGCCAGAGTAAAATCCCAGTAGAATTTCTTGGCTGCTCACGTCCCACCCACAGACTAGCTGGACATTTTAGGAGAAGCAATTATTGTGGAAACTTGGGACCTCAGAATATTTCCTTGAAACCAAATACTTCACGTCTTTGCTCCAACAATGACCAACTGTGTGCCTTGGGGCAAGTTCCTCACCAACCTGTGTGCAGTAGGATAACAGCTGTCATTCCTGTGATGAGCAAGTCTTGCCTGCTGCTGGTCTCCAAGGAAGCTTGACATGTGATCTTCCCTTGAGGGAGATAAAGCAAATGGTACGTGCTACAACAGCACCTGGCACAGAGTAGCATTAAATACAAGTTAGTTGTTATCAACATTGTTAGGAATAATTACTGGGGTGAATGACTTTATTTGTTTACAACCCAGTTCAAAATTTAAAGAATCAAATTGTCTTAAAATCAGGCATATATCCATCTCAAATCAACACCTGAACATGGAAACTGTCTATGAGTAGAGTATTCAGATTCAATATATGCTGGAACATATCAATTTATAAAATGTTTCAAGTGTCTAGCAAACAGTGGATCCTCAACCCATGTTTGTTCACTCTGTATTCCTTGTTGCTTTTGATTTTCCCTCTTTGATTCCAATAAAAACAGAGTGTATTGAATTACTAGAATGGATGTAAATAGGGAAATTATTTTTTTAAGAATTCAGCTTTTTATGGCACACGTTAACAAAAGAGGTTTAGTCAAAATGACCAATAGCCACATTATCATGGACTCTTCAGATTCTTCTGTTTTGCTTTGTTTTCTTTTTCTGAGTGGAGACAGCAAGAGTGGGGGAGGGGAAGCAAGTCCTCCTGCTGGTGAGGCCCTAGTTTCTGGAGCCAGATCACCAACCCCTTACATTACAGGTGGGATTCCTTGCCAGGGCCTTCGCAAACAAGCCAGGTGAAAAATGTTCCATAGGTGCACCTGCTGCTCACGGTGATGCAGGTGAGAGGCTGGCATTGTGGCGTGGCTGGCTAAGCTGCCGCTTATGTTGCCAGCATCCCATATCAGAGTGCCAGTTTGATGTCCAGCTTCTGATCCAGTTTCCTGCTTATGTGCCTGGGAAGGCAGTGGATAACAGCCCAAGTACTTGGGTCCCTGCCACCCATGTGGGAGACCCAGATAGAGTTCCTGGCTCCTGGTTTCAGCCTGACCAAGTCCTGGGTGTTATGGCCATTTAGGGAGTGGATCAGTAGATGGAAGATCTACTCCTGCCAGATATTTTAACAAATAGAGAATCAAATGAGGACATGTTGACATCTCTATGGTATAAATAAAGACTATCCGAATGAGAACAAGAAAAAGCTCTATATTCAGAGCTTGCTACAGCAAGGGAGTCATCTGTCACCATTTACACTTTTCCATAGATTCATAGAAGAGTAGGGCAGCTTTATAATGAACAAAGGGAAAGTTTCTAGTACATGGATGGAAGGCTGCTGACCTGGGGAAGCTGGAGGTGGCCATGCAGAAGCAGAACAACTTATGTGACTGGTTTGGGTGCATATCCCCCAGTTGGACTTAAGAATGGACAAGAATGAAGGAAGCTGTCCCTTGCTAATCAAGTCCTGGTGACTTGGGCCGATGGTTACAAAATTCACTATTCAGCTTGCTGGATGTTAGCAGAGATAGCAGTTTTACTTGCTGCAAGTCTGACATAGAGCAGGCTGGTTTCCTGGGCATGTGGCTAAAACTTGTGGGGCAGAGTTTTATTTTTATATATCTGGCTATGGCCCATGTGTTTATTCATTCTCAAAATAATTCAACCCTTTCTTAGCCCCTAGATATAGAAATGAACTTCGAATGGCTCATAGACCTCAATATAAAACCTAGAACTATGAATTTTCAAGACAAATGATCATAAGTTGGAAAAGGTTTCTTAGGACACAAAATACTAACTATAAAAGAAAATAATTATTGACAATTAAATTCAACTAGTCCTGTATTCATGGATTCTGCCTCTATTGATTCAGCCAACTATAGATTAAAAAAATTAAGAAAAAATTCCCTCTGCACTAAACATGAAGACATTTTTCTTGTCATTATTCTCTAAACAATATAGTATGACAACTATTTGCATTTTTATTGTACTAGGTATTTCAAGTAATCTAAAAGTGATTTAAGGTCTACAGAATGATTTCATAATTTACAAGCAAATACTATGCTATTTTATATAAGGGGCTCAAGCAGCCACGGATTTTGGTATTCATCAGAGGGCCCTGACCCAATGTCCCATGGATACTGAGGACAGCTGTACTTCTCTTCAAAGGACACTGTTAAGAAAACTAGAAGTTGAGTCATGGTCTAGAGAAAGTATTTGCAAAGTACAGTCTGATGTGTATCCATAATATACAAAAAAGTTTTATAATAAACAACCCAAAATGAGAAAAAGATTTGAACTGATATTTCACCAATAAGCACAGGACAAATTCTCAACATTTTAGCGAAATACAGATAAAAACTACAAAGCAAAACCACCACATGCCCACAAGAATGGCTAAAATTTGAAAGCAAACTAATACTCAGTGCAAGCAAAGGCATAATGCAACTAGAACTTTCCATACATTGCTGTTGGAAATGTAAAATGGTAGACATAGTCTCTTAAAATACTTTAGCAGCTCTTATAAAGTTAAATATCTGCTGAACATATTACCAGGAATCGCACTCTAAAGTACTTTCCCAAGAGAAAAGAAAACACATAACCACCCAGAGAGGTACTTGAATATTTATTGCAGTTTTAATTCATAATAGCCCCAAACTGGAAACAAATGAATGTCCATCAGTTGGTCTGTGAGTGAGCAAACTCTGGTACAACCATACAATGAGATACTGCTCAGCAATGAAAGAAACCTGCAACATCAGTGACTCTCAAAAGCATTATGTTGGGTGAAAGAAGACAGCCTCGAATGCCTACATATGGCATGATTACATTTGCATGACATACTGGAAAGATATTCCAAAATTATAGGAGCAGAAGTAAGGTCAGCCTCTGCTAGGGGCTGGAGCTGGGGAGTAGACCGCCTCTAAAGGGGTGAGGAGGTGTCTGGAGGGAACAGAACAGCTCGGTGTCTCTGCTGTGATGGAGGTGACACAGCCACATTTACTGGTCAAAATGCATTGACCACACACAAGAGGGGTACATTTACATTTTGTAAATTATCTTATAAAGTCTACTTTTTTAAAAAGAGGTATTGAAAGGTCACACTCTACCCCATAAATATTATTCTGTAAAAACTTAAAATTTTTAAATTTTAAATGACATTGCTTAAATATGGTAGTCAAAGAGATTTTTACTCCATATTCCGTTGAATTGCGTTGATTTGTCTCTCTGCCACTTGAACTGATATGCCTACTATTGTGCTCAAATTTGCCTATCAGATCATTTATCTCACTTCACTGAAGTAAAATAAATAAGGGGGTGGGGAAGGACATAAGAATACTTAGGAAAAATCCCTCCTCCTGAAATCAAAGGCCCAGAGGAAAGTGAATTTCCCCTAATATTACTCCATATCCACTCCCAATACAGCATCTTAAGTTTTCTGCTGTTAGATGTCATGAAGACAGACACTCTAGCAAAACGTTGAAATGGCCCTTGGACCTCACCCATATGGATAAAGTGATCACTTGTGAAGGAGAGGGTTTTTTATGTCTTACTTTGTTTTTGAAAGATGTATTTATTTACCTGAAAGGTGTAGTAGTTACAAGGGTGGAGGGTAGATGGGGGGAGAAAGAGAGAGAGAGAGAGAGAGTGAGAATGAGTTCCATTCACTGGATCACTCTCCAGATGCCCCCAGTGGCTGGGGCCGGGTCAGGCTGAAGCCAGGAGCCTGGAAAGTCCATCAAGGTCTCTCCCATGGGTGGCAGGAGCCCAAGCATTTGGACCACCTTCTGCTGCTTTTTCAGGTCATTAGCATGGAACTGGATGGGAAATGGAGCGGCTGTTACTGTAACTCAGGCTTAAATGGGATGCCTGCGTCACGAGCAGAGGCTTAAGCAACCATGCCATTATGTTAGCCCCAGAGAGGACTTTGAAGTCCAACTTGGTGCTCGTCAGTAGTGTCTGTCTGTCCCTAGCTTTGGTCCCTTCATTCATCATAGGAAATGTATAGCACTACCTCATGAGTTGAAGAATAAGAATGAATAAGAAATATATATGAACATTTGGAATCATTGTATTTGTCAGGATTCTCCATACAAACAGAATCCAGGAGGAGAAATATAGATATGGATACAAATATATGTGATTTGTTATATATATATAATAAATGATTTATTATAAATTATATTATTATAAATTATATATGATTTATTATAAATATTGGCTCGCATGTTTATGGAGCCTTGGAAGACCATGCTCTGCCACCTGCAAGCTAGAGACCCAGGGAAGCCAGGGGTATGACTCAAAGCTCTAAAAGCAGAGAGCTAATGATGTAGATTCCAGTCCAAGCCAGAAGGTCTGAAAACCAGAAGCACCCACGGCAGGAGAAGATGCATGTTCAGGTCCCATATTCAGACAGAGAGCAGAGCCTCCCTTCCTCCACCTTTTCGTCTGTTCAGGTCCTCAATGGATTGCCTGATGCCCAGCCACACTGGAGAGAGCCACCTGCTTTACTCAGTCCACAAATTCCTAAGCCCTTTACCTTCAAAAAAAAACTCTCAGAGACACAGCCAGAAAAAAAAAATGTGGCCCAACACGCTGTGGCCCAGTCAAGACACTGTGGCCCAATACACAGAATTAAGCATCACAACAGCCCCTTGCCACAATAAACCATTAACACATAGTAACTATTTTTCCCTCCATCATTCAAAGATATGGCAACTCTCAAAGCCAAGTCTGGGGCCAGCGCCATGTCTCACTTGGTTAATCCTCCTCCTGCTGTGCCAGCATCCCACATGGGCGCCGGGTTCTAGTCCCGGTTGCTCCACTTCCAGTCCAGCTCTCTGTTGTGGCCCTGGAGGGCAGTGGAGGATGGCCCAGGTACTTGGGCCCTGCACCCACATGGGAGGCCAGGAAGAAGCTCCTGGCTCCTGGCTTCAGATGGGTGCAGCATCGGCCGTTGCAGCCATTTGGGGAGTGAACCAGTGGAAGCAAGACCTTTCTCTCTGTCTCTCCCTCTCTCATTGCGTACAACTCTGCCTGTCAAAAAAAAAAAAAAAAAAAAAAAAGCCAAGTCTTTGTCCGGAAAGTATGCAGGCTGAAGTGGAAGGCTGCGTAGTGGTGAAGCAAACTCATCAGGGATTTCCGGTGCTCTGCCCTGGTTGTCATCCACACACGTTTTTACCTGGCCTCTACTTTCTGTGTCTGTGCAGTGGCAGGGACGCCCAGTCCAAGATCCACTCTAGTTTGACCTGCTCCATTCCTTGTCCGTCAGTTCTTAAATCAACTCAAATCACCCTGTTAGCCTTTGCATTCCAACCTCAGACTTCCCTCACATCGCAAAAACAGTGCCAGTTCTCCAGTGTTTCCTAAACAATCTTAAGGCAGTGTGACAGGTTCTGTTAGCAAAAGTCGAAAATTGGAAGTCCTGACATCAGCATCACGCATTCTAAAAGTAGGGAGGCATTGTAGATTAGCCCTGTACCACACTCTTTCCCAGAATCCATGATCCACCGGCAGCCTGTAACCAACCCACATCTTCTTAGAATTTCAATAACAAGTTGTCGGAGAGTTGCCACTGCACTCTGAAAATTTCACTGAAAAATCGACACAGCCACATAAATTTACATTTCAGAATTGTTGGTACACAGAATAGTAGTTTGTAAGCAAACAGCTTTCAGGATTTTTTTTAACTTGTCTGAAGTATGCTCATTTCTGGTTAAAAGATTTCAAGGGCCAAGGAAACTATATGGCGTCAACCACTCTGTTACTACCCAAGATGATAAAAATTCCTGGGTTTTATAGGAAGAGTTATCAACTAAATGATATGATGTTTAGAATTGGCTTCAAAATATACCAAGTGCAGGGGTGAAGGAAAGGGAAAGTAAGATTGTGCTTGGGTGTGTGTTGAAGCTGGGAGGGTACGCAGAATCTCATTAGGTGCTTGTCTCTATAGGCATGCTTCAAGTTTTCTGTAACTTTTTAAAAGCATGTTATATGTTAAACTATGGTATTTTGGACAAAGATGAAGTATTGTGATGTGAATTTATGCTATATTGTTAATTCTCAGCTATCAACAATGATGGCTATCTATGTATATAGAACATACTGAAATGACATCTACATTTTTTTAAATTTTAAATTTTACTTATTTGAAAGTTAGACTTCCAAAAAGAGAAGGGGAGAGAAAGAGAGAGAGAGAGAGACCAGGAGAAGCACCTGGCTCCTGCCATCGGAACAGCGCAGTGCGCCGGCCGCAGTGCGCCGGCTGCGGCGGCCATTGGAGAGTGAACCAACGGCAAAAAGAAGACCTTTCTCTCTGTCTCTCTCTCACTGTCCACTCTGCCTGTCAAAAAAAAAAAAAAAGAATTAGAGGCAGAGAAAGGGAGAAATATTTCTTCTGCTGGCTCACTCCCCAGTGGCTTCAGTAGCCAGGGTTGGGCCAGGACAAAACCAGGAGCCAGGAGCTTCATTCACCTCTCCCATGTAGGTGGCAGGAGCCCAAATACTTGCACCATCTTCTCCTGTTTTTCACAGGCCAAAATCAGGCAGCTGGATTGGAAGTGGAGCAGCCAGGACACGAACCCAGGGCCCATATGGGATGCTGGCATTGCAGGCATTG
This sequence comes from Lepus europaeus, assembly GCF_033115175.1. Classification (NCBI taxonomy): domain Eukaryota; kingdom Metazoa; phylum Chordata; class Mammalia; order Lagomorpha; family Leporidae; genus Lepus; species Lepus europaeus. The sequence goes on along the minus strand of NC_084842.1, from coordinate 81,201,747 downwards.
TACTGGTACACCACAACACTGGCCCCTGTCTCCTACATTTGAAGTTAAGAATCAGGTCTCAGCAGGAGGCTGTGCTGTGTGGAGGAAGGAAACTTGGACATCACGTAGGGACCTGAGTTCTAGTCCTGGCTGGCATATGATCCTTGGACACTTCACCCCTCCCTGAATTACTTTTCTCATCTGTAAAATGGAACGTGGGGCAGACAGCGTTTGAGGTAGCTGCATCTCTAACAGCATGTGAGTCCCCTGGAATGTGAGCTGTGTGCAGAAAGAACCTGACTTCTCCTTTCAAGGAAGTAGGTCCAGAACCTGGGACTGGGCCTGCTGCACTAACGCACACTTGTTCAGTCAATGAACAGGCAAACTGACTGCCTTTTAAAAGAATCCGCACCTCCTTTTCTCAGGAGAACCCGCCTGATTCCCTGCAGTGATGGCAGTTTCAGTCCAGAAACCAAACTGAATCTTTTCAGCTTGTGGAGGTCTCCCTAAAAAGTCCGGGAAGTGGCCGCAGGCACCATCTCACCTACCTCCTCCTCCTTGTTGAAATCAGAGTGAGGGAGAGTCAACAGCCTTTCCATAAAACTCACTCAACCCTTCAAGGGCCCCTTCCAACCCTAGGATAGAGAAGAGAGGTTTCTTGCCCAGCAGAGTCCTGCTGGTACAGGCACATCCTCCCTCCAGGCTTGTGCTGGCCTTTGCTCCTTCCCAGGGGCCTTTGCACATGACGTTCTGCCTGGAAGTGTTCGCCTGCCTTTCTGCCTGGTTGATGCCTACTCCTGTTTCATATTTGGGGTCAGAAGCCAGCCCGCTCTGACCTAGAGACTCAACGAGGTTGCCCTGCTAACTCTGCAACACCTGGACCTTTCATTCAGAACACTCTCCAAAGTTTATTGAATGTCTCAAATAATCCTGGCTGTCCTTTATACAATATAAACAAAAACACCTTCATTGTTTCACTTATTCAGATTCCTTTGGATCTTTCTCCCCTGTCCTCTTCTGAGATCCCCAGCAAGTTCCTTAGCTTTCTGGTAACGTTCAGGCTCCCTGAGCAGTTCCGGTAGTCCATTGTGACTGATACTCACTTATTGAAAGGACCGATCTAAATGGGAACCTCTGGTTCACACCCAACACAAAGCTTGTGCCCCGTCCATGGCTTCAGCTCTGGACAAGCTGTGCTCTCTCTCTTCCTCCGTCTCTGGCCACCCACCTCTTTCTAGATTCAGTATCTCTAGGGTCAGATACGGAGGTAAAGGCACTAGAAAAAAAGTGGACACCTTATTTTTAAAGTCATGGGTGCTAGCTGTATGTCCCCTCCTGGCTGCCAGTGCCTGCACAGGTGCCAAGTATCTGGTGGCCTCCTCATGCTGAGCACATTCCCAGGCCATCAGAGGCTCCCTGTACTGAGCCCTGATGGGGGTGCTTCCCTCTGGGGCTGGCAGCTGACACTGTCCCCACACCAGCCTCGGCTTCAGCACTCAGTGATGTGCTCAGGGCTTCTTCCTGGAGGAGGAGGTCTCATCCAGATGGCCCAGGCCGAGCTGCCAGCCTCAGTACTATTTGCCTTGCCCAAAGTGACCCCTGCACTGCTCTCACTTCCTCAGATAGCCTTCTGCCTTCAGAATTCTCCAGTCTGTATGCTCACAGAAGACATCCAGCTCCAGGGGCCCAAACTCACTCAACATTTCTCGATTGCATTTTACTGGCCCATGATAACCGCAGAGCTCTCTTCCTGCAGGCTCCCCTGTTCTTTTGGTGACTCTTTCAGGTCCTTGCCAATTGACTGGGGAAGGGGCACTCCTTCCCTGCTCATAGGAAGGAAGGGGACAAACTCTTCATCAGCCCCTTACCCACAAACTGCTCTGTACCTTGATGTCTCCCATCACTAGCCCTTTGAGAATTTCCACTTGTATTTTTTTCTTTTGTGTGGATTGAAAAGGGATGATGATAAGTGTCAGATCTGGCTGGCTTTTATCCAGTCCTAAGTGGATATGTGGGCACTGATTGCCCATTTTTCTCTGCCTTGAGTCCTCCACTAAAATTCCAAGATGGTAGAAATTGCCAATTAATATCCTGTTGGATGGAGGTCTAAGATTATCATCTGGATGTCTGTCTTGCCCACTAGATTTTGTCTCTGTAAGGGCTGTGTTGTGTTCTCCAGTGAATATCAACAGCAAATGTGCAGTATCTCCCTACAGTAGCACCTCAATAAATGTGTAATGGAGTACCACATGGAAGTGTAGGATGGGAGATGGGCAGGACCAGATTTGTGTCACTGAAACCCACTGGCTTGGAAGGATGAGCAGGCAGAGCATCATCTGTGTGCATGTGTATGTCTCTATGTTTGCATATGCATGCATGTATGTGAGTATGTATGTGTGTGTATGAACGAGACAAGGATTTCCAAAGCCCAGCTGCCAACAGAATCATCCGCAGAGCTGTCGGAGAGCATAAATACCTAGACTTATTTCTCTAGTATGCTGACTCATTATGACCAGGGAAGAGCCAGTGAGGTCCAGTGCATAAGAGAGGTCTGGTGACATGTTAGGAGGGTTCAAAGGAGGGCAAGTTTGCAACTACTTGAGAGTATCAGGGAGACATGCCAGAGAAAGCAACACACAGGAGGTTTAATGTGAATGGATGGAGATGGGGGAGTAGGACAACATGGTTGGCAGGAACTTGGAGCCGCAGGAGGTGATAAAAGCAAGGCACCGAGGCTAAGAAAAGATTGCATTCCTAACAGCACTCAGTCCACCTGCAGCGAGTTTGGGGGAGGAGGAGACCGGTGTGCAGTCCACTAATCACAAGCTTTCTGGATGCTGAAATCTGGTCCTGTCAAGTTTGCAAGTCCCTGGGAAGGAAATACGGTGTGAGGTGAGCTGACTGTAGATGAGACTGCTTGAATGAGCCACCTAGAACAGGAAGAAGCGGAAATGTTATAGTGAAGATTAAAGGAAGCAATGTTTATAATATCTTAACACATTGTACATACTCATTTTATAGATGCTAGAACCATCAATTTTGAAATAATTCTAGTGCCTAGCAAAATGACTTCTATGTGTGTGTAGGTATGTGTATATGTACATGCGTGTGCATGTGTATGAGTGTGTGTCTGTACAACAGGTGAGGTGCTGAGCCAATTCTGCAAATAGCTTCCCAACTTTGCTTGCAATGAATATCAGGTTGGTAGCTTGAAATGGACCAATGACAGGGCCAGTTACACCAAAGAAATTACAAAAGCTCCAAATTCAAGTTTTTTGCTGCTTTTTTGTTTTGTTTTTCTTGAGAGCTGGTTTAGCCACATATTTTAGATGCTGTGTTAACACTGACTTGATCGGAATGAGTTAAACAGAATTCATTGGAAAAGTTAAGTAAAGACTACAGGAAAACAAGAGCACAAGAAGCTAAGAGGGAAAAACTGTCTCCCTAGGAAAGATGGAACAGGTCTGGGGTGAGTGACAGGTCAAAATGGAATCCAACTGTTTGCTCTTGGTCTATGGTCTTCAGCATGTTTTTCTACTCATCACTTTCAGCTACTGTAAGTGTGAAATAGATCCCAAGAAGTTACAGCCACAGCTGAGGTCTGAGGGCTCTAAGAGAAGATGTTGGAGGTTCATTCCCTCTGGAAACATTAGCCCATGAGTAGTTAGGTTATCTGAGTTGGAAAATCATTTTTAAAAAGAAAAACTCAAATATTACAGGACAGAAAAAACAACCTGATTCTTTCATGATATAAAAAATCTTTTATCATCAAAAGTGTGGTAAACAACATTACCAGGAAATTAGACAAGTTGTGCATGACTCACAAAAGACAGTATAAATATCTATAAATTGAATTAGCTTTTGACCAGGTGAAGGCACAAAAATAAGAATATGCCCATCCTTTTACTGTCCAACAAATCCATCTATTTCTATGCTCCCTGGTGGAGACTGGGCTATTCCAAAGAAGAGTGAATGAAAAAAAATATATCTTAGAAGTCATCGATTGTAAACACAGAAGTGAACCCTTTAGTAGCTGAAACATTTGAAGTTCAACTTGTAACTGGATGACATCATTTTTATTATTATTAATGATTATTATTAATAATTATTAATGATTATTAATGATTAACATCAGGCACAGCATTTTGTTAGAGAATATTAAGGACTTCAGAAATAATCAAGGGCAATTTTTTTAAGATTTATTCATTTGAAAGGCAGAGTCACAGAGAAGGGAAGAGAGAAAGACAGAGATCTTCTGTCCACTGGTCCACTCCCCAGATGGCTGCAATGGCCCATCTGGGCCAGGCCAAAGCCAGAAGCCAGGGTCCTCCTCCAGGCCTCCCAAGAATTGGGGCCATCCTCCACTGTCCTCCCAGGTGGGAAGTGGAACAGCTGGGACTTGAACCGTCATGCATATGGGATATATGCACTGCAGATGATGGCCTAACCCACCGTGCCACAGTGCTGGCCCTAAGGCCAACCATTTTATTATGGGGATAAAAGAACAAGCCCAGTGACTCTGAGTAAGACCCTACTTTAGGGGCAAGCATCTAACAGAGTGATTAAGGCACTGCTTGGGAAGCCTGTGTCACATATCAGAGTGCATACAAGTCTCAATTCCATCTGCCTCTATAACGTGCTCCCTGGGAAGCAGTAGATAATGGTACAAGTACTTGGACCCTTGCCAGCTACGTGGAAGATCCAGACTGAGTTCTGGGGTCCTGGCTCCCGCCTGGCCCAGCCCTGACAGTTGTGGGCATTTGGAGGGTGAACCAGTAGGTGAGAGATCTGTATGTGTGTGTGTGAGTATATGTGTGTGTGTGTTTCTGTCACTCGCTGTCTCTCTCTACTCTAATTTAGCAAAAAATTAGGACTAGCTCCTATGCTGAAGACACTATTTTTACCACATCATTATGGCATCCAGATTTTGAACAGGCAACAAAATAAAAGAGCCCCTCTCCTTTGCACTGCAGGCTAGATACATCCAGAACAATAAGGCCTATCAGAACAGAGAGCCCGCCGTTCCTCCTGGTCAGAATTGTGTCCCATGTTCCTTTTCCTAACTATAGAAACGTTTCTCTCAATTAGCATTCTCACTGTTAGAGAAGAATGAGGCTCGTGAAAGCAAGATGAAAACAAGATTTTTTTCAGTCACTTAATTTCCATACATGACATCATAAATTATATTGCTGTTGCCAAGCAAATATTAAAAAATACACATCAAAGGGAAACAAAGAAATTGATTGCACCGGAGAAGACTAGTCATAGGTTTTAGAGAATCAGTCTGCATTTTGAGTCGTTACAATCATTTCTCTATAGGAACAAAGGCATATTAGTCTTCTAAAAATATACAACCATTTATCCTTTCAGCCCGGAACAAAGCAAACCACAGTGCAGTACTCATAGCCTTTCTTTCTGCAGCACACAGAGGGAAGGGCCACTTTCCTGTCCCCTAAGAATAGGTGTCACATCGCTCCTTGTCGTTCCATGAAACACCATTAGAATCTAAAGCTTCTACCTGGAATCTCTCACATACAAGACTGTGCTGTCCAAGCTAACAGCTAATTTCCAGTCAGCGATTGTTTTTTTTTTTTTTTTTTTTCCCCTAAAACATCCTCTCAATGGAAAACAAATGCGGAGGGGAAAAATTAAGTAAACAAATCTGGAAAAGTGGCCAGAACACAGCGATGGAGAAGTCTCTAAACTTACCAGTCAAGAAAAGCAGGCGCTCAAAGCCGATCCCAAACAAAACCATAATTTTAACTGGTCCCCGAGTTGAGCTTCGCTCGATGAATGACTTCCAGGGCCTCTGGCTCTTTGGGACTAAGCAAGAACATTATTTTTAGCACAACTATTTGGAACTCTTTGAGAACTTGGATCTGTTATTCTGTCTGGTACCAAAGCAAGTTTCTCACTGAACTCTCATGAAAGAGCTTCAGTCTCGTGTGGATTTAGAACCCTGCGGCCACCACCAGCCAAGCAAGGTATGGTGTTTATTCTTGTTTGTTTTAGAATGTTGGCAAACATAGATGCAATGGCCTTTCTTTCATAATGGTAGATTTTTAGTTTATGAAACCAACGATTCTTGCAGAACGAATCCATGGAACTCAAGACCTGGGTTCAAATCTCTGACCTGACGTGAGCTTTTGGACCATAGACAAGTGACAGGGTCCCTCTGAGCGTTGGTTCTCTGTCCAGCCTACCCCAAAAGCTGCTTTGGGAGGATGAAGTGGACTTCGCATTGCTCTGTAGACTGTAAGACTTTTTACAAATCTCAGGTTTTGTTGGTTTTTTTTGTTTTGTTTTGTTTTTGTTTTGTTTTGTTTTGTTTTTTTTTTTATCACTGTTCCACCGTGGCACTTTACATGGAACAGCCAGAAGTTTATAAATTATGAATTGTTGATGATAGTGAGTGGATTTTTCCTCCTTTAAAGCTTAGTTGAGCCTGCCCTGTGGACGAGTCTATGTCCCAGATATCCGTGACGCGGCGTGCACGTTTGGGTGGGGAAGCAGGCAAGCAAATAAACAGCTGGAACACAGTGTGACTGGGCGGCCTTGCAGGGCTGTGAGCAGTGCCAGCAGGAGGAAGGGCGGGAAGCAGCTCTGCAGAGGGAAACCGGAGCCACGGTCAGGGAGCTGAGGAGCCCAACACAGAAGGAACTGGGACGTGAGGAGCTCAGGGCCCCCTCGGGCCCCATCACGGTGCCAGTCCTAGTGCAGCCAGAGAATGAGAGAGCCCCCTATTGTGAAATCCCTGCCCCAGAAGCCAAGGAGACGTCTCATTCTGGCCCTCACTGGTTACCTACCCTCTTCCTAATGATTTCCAGGCAGAGCACATTTCCAGTTTGAATTAATAGTCCAGGTCAGCCCCTTGTCATGAAGCCGTATCTTGGAGTCTCCCGCACATGGTATCGAGGAACACTCAAGCTCTGGAGACAGAGGACTCAGTTCAAACCCTGGTTGTGTCGGAGTATGGCAGTGCCCTCATGAGCTCACTTGGAAGTTGCAGAATTTCTGTCTCTATGAATGTGACTACTCTAGGCACTTCGATTAAAAGGAAACATACAATAGTTGTCTTTTTCACAAACTGCCTTTACTTAGCATAACGTCTTCAAGGTTCACCCGTGTTGTAGCTTGTGCCAGAATGTTCTTGCTTTGTAAGGCTGGATGGTATCCCACTGTACAGATACTTTGTCTATCCATTCATCTGTGGATGGACACTTGGGTCCTGTCCACTTTTGGCTACTGTGAATAATGCTGCTATGAATACAGGTGTATAGATAGCCATTTGAGTTCCTGCTTTTCGTTCCAGAAGCAGAATTGTTGGATAATATGGAAATTCTATGCTCAATATTTTTGAGAAATCATTACACTATTTTCCACAAAACTGCATCATTTTATGTTTCCAAAACTTTCATTTCTGAAAGAAGAAAATGTGCTATTTACCAAGGGATCTCAATCTATGAACACATTTTCTAGCAGTTCAATCTTTCCCTGGTTTAATCAGTATTTCTCCAAGAGTTTCCCATGGCTACTTTAGCAAGCACAGAGGGTTCTATAACTAAAAATATTTCCAAAGCAACACATACTACATTCTTTCCTTAAATATTCAAAACGCACAGTAACATAAAGCCTCTAGAATCTAAAGTAATACAAATCAAACCTACATTTATATAATCCCCACAGAAAAACAGAATAGACCCTCATGTATAATTTACATCCAGAACAGATCTGTTCAAGTTTAGCAATATTTTCAGAGCTTTGATTTTCTAACTCCAAAAATGCAAAATGATGGATAAAATATATTTTATCACATATTCTACATAAATTTGTATAATTCAATTTAGTACTTTAAAGCATATTGTATGAGGAGTGACTGCCAATGGGTACAAGATTTCTTTGGGGGATTTTGGAGGTATGCCAAAGTTGGATTATAATGCACTTTCACTTTGTTGAATTATATGGTGTGCAAATTATATCTTTATAAAGCTGTTAAAATCTATTGTAATGTTTACAAAGTCCTGACCCACATGCCTCATTGTCAGTCAGAATAACCAAGTTCATTGAAAATCAGTGGGGCAGCAGGTGAATGATGGGCTATTTATTACAAGGTATTGAAAATGTAAAGTGGTAACCCTACCTCACACTTCTTATCAGAAAAGTTCTAATGGATCATATTTTTAAATGTGAAAAAAAAAAGAATTAAAAGAAAACTGCAAGGCTCTTTTCTATTTTCTTCTAAGCACAAATTGAACCTCAAAAAGTGTTTCATGCTTAAAAACCATTTAAAAAATTACATGAACAAAGTGAAAAGACAAACTGAGAAAAATCATTTGATGCTCAAGTCTAAACATATGCAATTAAGTAGATGACAGAATTAGATATTCATTGCACTATTGTTTATACTAACAGAACAGTGAAAACATTAAATAACAGCTCTTGCTGGGGCCAGTGTAGTGGCACAGCAGGTTAAGCCGCCATCTGCAACACCGCCATACCATATGAGCAGGGATTCACGTTCCAGCTGCTTTAGCTCCCATCCAGTTCCAGGCTAATGGCCTGGGAAAGAAGCAGAAGATGGCCCAAGTGCTTGGGCCCCTGCACCCACATGAGAGATCCACATTGAGTTCAGGGCTCCTGACTTTGGCCTGGCCCAGCCCCACCAATGTGGCCATTTGGGGAGTGAAGCAGTGGATGGAAGATCTCTTTCTCTGTAACTTTGCCTTTCAAATAAATGAATCCTTTAAAGAGAGAAAGTTGTCCCCACTTAGGCTGGTTATACATTATATATATTATATATATTATACATATTATATATTATATATCACATATATTACATATAATAAATAAATAAATAAATGACTATCCTCACACTTCCATCAGAGTGTCTAAGATGTCATTGTCCAAAGCATCTTCTCTCTGATAATTTCACTCTTAGACTCAATTCCTGGCCTCCCCCAGAGTCCTCTATTCTGTGTGTGGTTAAAAGCCTCCATGTTGGGGCTGATGTTGTGGTATACTGGGTTAAACTGCCACCTGTGATGCTGGCATCCCATATGGGTTCAAATCTTGGCTGCTCTACTCCCAATTCAGTTCCCTGCTGATGTGCCTGTGAAACATGTCCCAAGTCCTTGGGCCCCTGCACCACATGGGCTGTGCTCTGACTTCCTAAGATTCTCTCTCTCCCCCTCCCTCTCCCCTTCCCTCCCCTTCTTTCCCTTCCCCTCTTTCCCTCCCCCTCCCCTTCCTCTTTCCCTTGCCCCTCCCCCTCTCCTCTCCCTCCCCCTCTCCTCATCTCCCTCTCTCCCTCCCTTTCCCCCTCCCTCCCCCTCTCCCTCTTCCTTTCCCTCTCCTCCTCTGTCTCCCTCTAGAGGAAGTGCTCTCACAATGGTGCCATCTGCCATGAAGTGATGCAGCCAGGCAACAGGGGGTGGGGCCTCACCAGAACCAGCCTATGCTATTGAACTTTCAACCTCCAAAGCTGTGAGCTCAATGACCCTCTTTTCTTTATAAGTACCTACCCTCAAGTATTTCATTATAGAAACAAAAAAAAAAGGATTACTATGATAAGTGTAGCAAACAGTGCATGCCAAAAGATGTTCTTGATTTTCATTTTATGACTACAAATAAAACGCCTGTATTTGGATGAATGCTGTTACTTTTCACTAATACGATTTCTAGGAATCAGGCTTATTGCAAAAGTTTGTGTGCATTTTGTGTTTTTCTTAGTTTTGTCTTTCCTATGCTCTCTAAATTCCTGGGCCTAATTCAAAGATGTTGCAATTTCCCCCTGGGTACCACAAAAGTGGTAACCAGTGCCTAGTTAATGTTCTGAGTGGCTGTCAAAAAACCAAAGAGACTCTGTCTGATTGCTTCCCCACATGATATGATTACTTCCTTTGAAGGAGCATGTGCCAGGTCAAGCACTATGTGTTTTTTATTATTATTATTAAAGCACAAATCCATAAGGAATTAAGATGGCAGCGTAGGGATGGAGCTTGCTGCGTGATCTACAAGAAGATAGTTTTTAAAAAGTGGAAAGAGTGCAGTCTCAGGGAATGGTTAGGGAGAAACAGCAAAAGAAACCATGAAAATTGGAGGAGCACAGTGGACTTATGTGGAGGGCCAACATGCACAAAAATTAGGACCCCACAGGCTGAGAGCCTCCTCAACAGCACTGGAGAGCAATGTGAGACCAGACACAGTAGCCCAAGTCACTGGCGAAAAAGCTGCAAGAAGAGCCTACAGGGAATCTGGGTTTGAGCCCCATGCAGGATCGTGTACCCGCCAGACTAGAGGAGAATAAAAAACAAAGTGGAGGGCATGTTTTCTCTCTTCCTGATCATCCTGCAAAGATACCCAGTTAACAAGCTGACAGAGAGCAGGCGACAGTTTGGACAAACGTAACAGCTGTGCCAGCTCATGTCCATGCCCAGCAATCAGCCAAGTGGAGACTCCTGAGTCTGGTGGGGAGAATAGACAGGGGCTGGGTACCCATGACCCAGGGGGAAACTTTTGAAAGTGACTATGGGAGTCTTGTGTGCCGGGAATGTGAAAACACTGAGGTTGCATGGGAGGACTTAGGGTGCGGCTGGGACATTGGGCAGTCACTGTGGAAGGCTGCACACAATCAGGGCTCCCTGGTTACATGGCAAGAGACATTGCTGGGGAATCTGAGCTTATACTGAGAGCTGCACAGATCCTTTGTGTGGTCCTTATGCTAGAGTGGACGAATAATACACTCACTGGGGCTAGCACCCAGGACTGGTTTCCGTCAAGAAGAGGAGCCAGCTGAGTCTATGCCAACAGACAAGAAGAAACCACTGTCCCGATAAGAAAGGAAGAAAGAAAGAAAGAAAGAAAGAAAGAAAGAAAGAAAGAAAGAAAGAGAAAGAGATTTACCACACCAAACCTGGGTGTGTCACCTCAGACACACCCTTCAATCTGGAGCACTGAACAGAGATCACTGGCCTCACCCACCACACACTTCTAGTAATTCCTGAAAGCAGACGCTCCACTAATCCAATCAGACTTAGTCCAAAGATAAAAGCCACCACAGCGAAAAGTCAAAGAAGAAACAAACAAGTATCCCCACAAATGCTGAATAACAAATGCACATCCAAGAAACAAGAACAAGGAAGACAAAATGACACCCTCAAAAGAACACAACCTCAATACTAGATTGTGAAGATGATGAAATGGAAGAAATGCCAGAGAGGGAATTCAAAAAATTGACCATAGGATTACTCAGGAGTAATCTGAAACAAATGCACAAACTCATGAAATCCATACATGACATGAAAGAAAGTTTCTCCCACAAAATTGAGATATTAAAGAGAAATCAAAATGAAATCTTGGAAATGAAGAATTCAATACAACAAATAAAAAATACAGTGGAGAGCCTTAACAACAGAATTGGTGAAGCAGAAGAAAGAATATCCAACTTAGAAGAGAAAGCACAGGAAATTATACAGTCAGACCAAACACAAGAAGAAGAAATTAGAAAACTAAAAAACACTGTTGAGAATCTATAGGATACTATCAAACCACCCAACATATGTGTTCTAGGAGTTCCTAAAGGCATGGAAAGAAAGGATTAGAAGGCCTTTTAGTGAAATAATAACAGAAAATTTCTCCAATTTGGAGAAAGAAAGGGTCATCCAAGTACAGGAAGCACATAAAGCTCCTAATAGACATGACCAGAAAAGAGCTTCACTACAACATATTGTAATCAAACTCTCCACAGTAAAACATAAAGAAAAGACTAAAATGTGTGCAAGAGAAATGCCAGATTACTTTCAGAGGATCTCCAATTAGACTCACAGAGGACTTATCATCAGAAACCCTACAGGCTAGGAGAGAATGGCAAGATATATTCCAAGTCTTAAGAGAAAAAAACTGTCAACCCAGAATACTATACTCTGAAAAATACTCTATTTATGAATAAAGATGAAATAAAGACCTTCCATGACAAACAGAAACCAAAAGAAATTGTCACCACCCATCCAGCCCTGCAGAAATGCTTAAGGATATGTTGCACACAGAAACACAGAAATATGGTCATCACTACAAAAGAAGGTAAAGGAAGAAAATCTCCTAGTAAAAGTTCAAAGGGAATTCAAAGTAAAAAATAGGAATATTTTTGGAAAAATGGCAGGGCAAAGTTGTTACTTATCAATAGTCACCTTAAATGTAATTGGCCTCAACTCTCCAGTTAAAAGACACAGACTGGCTGAATGGATTAAGAAACAAAACCCATCTATTTGCTGCGTACAAGAAACACATCTCACTAACAAAGATACACTCAGACTGAAAGTGAAAGATGGGAAAAGCTATTCCATGCTAACAGAAACCAAAAAAGAGCTGGTATAGACATTCTTATATCACACAACATAGACTGTAACACAAAAAACTGTTAAAAGAGACAAAGAAGGACACTGTGTAATGATTAAGGGATCAATTCCACAGGAAGATGTGACTATTACAAATCTATATGCACCTAATTACAAAACCTATGCGAACACATGGAGACTGAACAACATGCTCCTGAATAAACAGTGAGTAAGAAATCAAAAGAGAAATCAAAAAATTTCTGGAAACAAATGAAGACCACAATACAACATACCAAAATTTATGGGATCCAGCAAAAGCAGTGTTAAGAGGAAAGTTTACAGCAATTTGTGTAAAGGCTCCAAATAAATGAGCTCTCAGTGCATCTCAAGGACCTAGAAAAATAACAGCAAACGAAACTCAAAACTAGTAGGAGAAAAGAAATAATTGAAATTAGAGAATAAACAAAATTAAAACCAAATAAACAATACAAGAATCTGCAAAAACAAGAGCTGATTAAAAATAAAATAAAATTGATACACCATGGTTCCAACTACCAACAAAAGGAGGATTTGGGTCATCTGACCCAAATCAACAAAATTAGAGATGGAAAAGGAAATGTAACAACAGACACCACAGAAATAAATTACTATAAAAAGCTGTGTGCCAACAAATTGGGAAACCCGAACAAATGGATAGATTCCTGGACCCATATAACCTACCTAAATTGAGCCATGAGACATAGAAAACCAAAACATACCAACAATCATGATGGTAATTGAATATGTAATAAAGAACCTCCCAACAAAGAAAAGCCCAGGACCAGATGGCTTCACTGCTGAATTCTAATAGACATTTTAAAAAGAATTAGCTTCAAGTCATCTCAAGCTATTCAAAACAACTGAAAGGGCGGGAATCTTCCTAAACTCTTTCTCTGAAGCCAGTATCACCTTAATTCCTAATCCTCAAAAAGATGCAACAGAAAAAGAGAACTACAGACCAATTTCGCTGGTGAACATAGATGCAAAAAATCTTCAACAAAATTCTGGCCAATCAAATCCAACAAAACATCAGAAATATCATTCTCCTGGACCCATTGGGATTTATCCCTGGCATGCAAGATGGTTCAACATATGTAAATCAATCAATGTGATAAATCACATTAACAAGCTGAAGGACAAAAGCCATATAATGACCTCAAAAGATGCAGAGAAAGCATTTGATAAAACACAATACCTTTTCATGATGAAAACTCTAAGCAAACTGGGTATAGAAGGAACATTCATCAACAGAATCAAGGCAATTTATGACAAACCCATGACCAGCATCCTATTGAATGGGGAAAAGTGTGAAACATTCTCACTGAGATTAGGAACTAGAGAAGAATGCCCACTCTTACCATTGCTATTCAATACAGTCCTGGAAGTTTTAGCCAGAAGCATTAGACAAGAAAAAAATCAAAGGGATTCAAATTAAGAATGAGGAAATCAAACTATCCCTATTTGCAGATTGCATGATTTTATATATAGAAAATCCAAAAGACTCCACCAAGAGACTATTGGAACTCAAAGAAGAGTTTGGTAAAGTAGCAGGATATAAAATCAACACACAAAAATCAACAGCTTTTGTATACACAGACAGAAAAAAGTCTAAGATCAATCCCATTCACAATAGCCAAAAAATAATCAAATATCTTGGAAAAAAATTTAATCAAGGATGTCAAAGATCTCTATTATGAGAATTACGAAACATTGAAGAAAGAAATAGAAGATTAAAAAATTGGAAAAATTGTGTTCATGGATTGAAAGAATCAATATCAGCAAAATGTCCATTCTTCTGAAAGCAATCTACAAATTCAACACAATACCTATCATAATACCAGACATTCTCCTTACATCTAGAAAAAATGATGCTGAAATTCATATGGAAACATAGGAGACCTCGAACAGCTCAAGCAATCTTATACACCAAAAACAAAGCTGGAAGCATCACAATACCAGATTTTAAGACATACTACAAGGCAATTATAATCAAAACAGCATGGTACTGGTACAAAAACAGATGGATAGACCAATGGAACAGAATAGAAACACCAGAAATCAATCCAAACATCTACACCAACTTATATTTGACCAAGGAACTAAAACCAAATCCTGGAGCAAGGACAGTTTCTTCAACAAATGGTGCTGGGAAAACTGGATTTCCAAGTGCAGAAATATGAAGCAGGACTCCTATCTTATACCTTATATGAAAATCCACTCAAAATGGATTAAAGACCTAAATCTATGACCTGATACCATCAAATTACTAGAGAACATTGGAGAAACCCTTCAAGACATTAGAACAGGCAAAGATTTCTTAGAAAAGATCCCAGAGGCACAGGCAATCAAAGCCAAAATCAACAACTTGGATTACATCAAACTGAAAAGCTTCTGTACTGCAAAAAAAACACTCAGGAAAGTGAGGAGACAACCGACAGAATGAGAGAAATAATTTGCAAACAAGTAACTGATAAAGGATTTATAACCAGAATCTACAAAGAGATCAAGAAACTCCACAACAACAAAACAAACAACAAATTAAGAGATGGGCCAAGGACTTAAGCAGACATTTTTCAAAAGAGCAAATTCAGATGACCAACAGATACATGAAAAAATGCTCAGAATCAGTAGCCGTCAGGGAAATGCAAATCAAAACCACAATGAGGTTTCATCTCACCCCAGTTATAATGGCTTTCATACAGAAATCAACAGACAACAAATCCTGGCAATAATGTGGGGGAAAAGGTATCTTAAGCCACTGTTGGTGGGAATGTGAACTGGTAAAATCACTATGAAAATCAGTTTGGAGATACCTCAGAAATCTGCATATAGACCTACCATATGACCCAGCCACCCCACTCCTGGGAACTTACCCAAGGGAAATAAAGTCAGTTATTAAAAGAGTTATCTGCATCTCCATGTTTATTGCAGCTCAATTCACAACAGCTAAGTCATGGAATCAACCTAAATCCCATCAACTGAAGACTGGATAAAGAAATTATGGGATTATGTATTCTATGGAATACTACACAGTGGTAAAAAAAGAAAAAAGTGGCCGGCGCCATAGCTTAACAGGCTAATCCTCCGCCTTGTGGTGCCGGCACACCGGGTTCTAGTCCCGGTCGGGGTGCTGGATTCTATCCCAGTTGCCCCTCTTCCAGGCCAGCTCTCTGCTATGGCCCGGGAAGGCAGTGGAGGATGGCCCAAGTCCTTGGGCCCTGCACCCGCATGGGAGACCAGGAGAAGCACCTGGCTCCTGGCTTCGGATCAGCGAGATGCGCCGGCCACAGCGGCCATTGGAGGGTGAACCAACGGCAAAAAGGAAGACCTTTCTCTCTGTCTCTCTCTCTCTCACTATCCACTCTGCCTGTCAAAAAATAAATAAATAAATAAATGTATTGTCACCTTCTACTGCTGTCTGCAGCCACAGTCCTTGCCTGAATTCTTAAAAAAAGAAAAAAAAAGTGAAATCCGGTCATTTGCAGCAAAATGGTTGAATCTGGAAAACATCATACTTAGTGAAATAAGCCAGTCCCAAAGGGACAAATACCATATGTTCTCCCTGATCTGTGATAACTAATAGAGCACCTAAAAGGAAATCTGTGGAAGTGAAATTGACACTTTGAGAAGCAATGACTTGAACAGTCCTTGTCTTGACTGTCAAGAAACAGTTTTTTTGTTTTGTTTTGTTTGTTTTATTCTTAATGGAGAATGGGACTGGGAATGGGAGAGGGAGAAGGAGGTGGAGTGGGGTGGGGATGGGAGGCTGGGGATGGTGGGAAGAATTGCTATATTCCTAAAGTTGTACTTATGCAATTTGTACTCATTAAATAAACTGTTTCTTTGGGAAAAAAAATAAAACACAAGTCCAATCATCCCAAACTACTCCTTTGTGCAATTCCAAAGCCATTTATACATGTTCTCCTAGTCAAGAAACTGGTAATTCTAAGGACCATTTAGCCTTAAAAACTCAGGTCTCCCCAGTCTCCCCTGAACTTCCCCATCCCCATTCAATATACAAGGACATCATGCTAATAAATGATCCATTTTTCTCAGCTGAGTAGGAAAAACCCGAGTGCTGTCAGATCAGGGCTGAAGAGGCCAGCTAGCTGCTTCACAGAGAACACATGGTGCCGTGCACAATGGAATCTCACACAGCTCTTAATCAAGCCCCAGTGCTAAAGGCTTAATGGGACACCATGGCATTACATCCTGGAGAGTTTAAATTAAAGTTTGAGACCCCCCCCCCCAGACACGCACAGTACTCCAATTAACACTAATTGCATTACACTTGATTATCAAATGAAAAACACGGTTTTCCTTAAAATGCCTCTGCCGTTCCCCTGTTTTAAAAAGCCCAGTAATTCTAAGAAAGCAATCATGGATGTATGCAAAGATTACTTAGCAGAATGTCCAGCGTGGTATTTATATTTGTGGAACACCGGAAACAACTTAAATACCTGTAATGAGGGACTGTGTTCATAGGAGATAATAGAGACAAAAGCAGTAACTGTATAATGTTATGAATAATTTGGATGCAAAGTGTTCATGATATACTGGTAAATGGAAAAACTTACAGGAATTGTAAGAATGATACCACTGTAGAGTAAGTGCACCACTAAGATTTAATTTGAAAATTTTTAAATCAACCCTTGTTCTACACAACTTCTTGCAGAGCATTGAGAACTTTTATCAGCACTGTGTGAACAGTATTCAGTGATATTATGAGTTGACAAAGTTTTACACTTGTGAAAAAGCACTGCAGTGAGCGGCTACAGATTCCTGCTCTCATAATCAATCCAAAGAGGGTGCATTTATGTCCCTTTGTTTCTCTTCCAGAGCCAAAGATGTTTGTCTTGCTCTATGTTACAAGTTTCGCCCTTTGTGCAAGTGGACAACCTCGAGGACATCAGTTCAAAGGAGAGAGCTATGCCCCGAGATACATCTGCAGCATTCCGGGCTTACCCGGACCTCCGGGCCCCCCAGGAGCAAACGGTTCTCCTGGGCACCACGGCCGCATCGGCCTTCCAGGCAGAGATGGTCGGGACGGCAGGAAAGGAGAAAAGGGAGAAAAGGGATCTGCAGGTAATGCATAATGAAGTCCCACAGAACACTCCTTCGCCCCCACTGCACAGCTGCTCCTTCTCTGTGTTGCTTTCTGGTGAGAAATATTCAGGTGCTGCTATGAACTCTTTGCTGAATCCCCAAGCAACAGTGAGGACAGCTTCTGCTGGCGGACGTCATCCCATTATGTAGAGAAGGAAATTAAGCCCCAGTGTTCTAAATGAATTGCTGAGGATGGATGCAGATGCATGTGTGCTGCTGGTGAGCTGGACTCAGCATCTGAGGCCTGGAGCCAACAGATACTCTACTATACAGGAATGGCTGGATATGTGAGTGCATGGATGGACAGACAGATGGGCAGGAAGGCAGACAGAGCAGCTAAGCAGAGGCAGAAATTAGTCACCAGATACAAAGGTACTGCCTTGCTTGGCACTGAACCAAAGATACCTAACAAGATTCTAGATGCTATTTTTCACAGATGGAATGACAATGACACTGCATGGCCTGACTCTCCTAGCTCATCACAGTCCCACCTGTCCTGTAGCAGTTACAAAATAGATTTCCTGTAGCTGGGCACAGCAACACAATTGTCCCCTAGTCCTTCGGTAATGTTCACTCTTGCTCTCCACAAATAAGTTGGCCTGGGAAGCTTGCCAGACTCTGCAATTCTTCAGAGTAAACCAAACTGAAATTCTTGAGAGGCTGTGTTAGTCTAAAAGAGGAAGGGATTTGGAAGCAATCTTTGAAAATAAATTTCTGTGTAAAAACTGGGACAAAGGAGAGGAACAAAAAATCAATAGATCTAAGAAAGTGCCTCCATCTAATCATTGCACCTGATTTAATGGTGTTCTGTGAAACAGCATTATAATATATATTCAGGTTATTGGTTAATAATTCATTTCTAAATGTGGCATGCAAAAAATGTTTGGCAAATCAATAACTACCAAATCTATGCACATTGTTCAACATCAGAGAAAGAACTTTTAATGTGATGCGTGAGTGTAACCTGTGAATATAATTTACCACATAGTCATAATTATGAATATCCCAAAGTTCCTGTATAACTGCAGAATTGTAGAGTTATATATTGCTGTCTCTTCTGATTTACTGTGTCTGGAAGCAATAATGTAGTGACTGCTCAAGCAAGCAGAGTCAGATTAGGCTCAAATCTTGGCCCCTACAACTACTAACTTAGTATCCTTGGGCAAATAGTCTCTCTGAGCATCAATTTCCTCATTTGTAAGTTGGCAGTAGTAAGGGTAATTGTGAAGTTAAAGGGGAAGAATACCTAAAATTGGCCCCACAAAATAACGTCCATGCTGTATGCACTCAGCCAATGTTAGCTATTATTACATGCTACATTGTAATATGCAAATATAGGTCACAGATAAATTTGTGACTACCCAATGCCATACAACAAGTCAGAAAGAGAGAGAGAGAGAGAGAGAGAGAGAGAGAGAGAGAGAGAGAGAATCAGGTTAAATTCAATATTAAGAATTGCTGCAATTTTAACCATGTCTGAGGCCAACTCTTCTCCAATAGCCACCAGTACATTCATTCACCCATACATTACTCACCCCACAAGCTTTTTGTGAGTGCATCTGTTACTATCCAGCATTATTCTAAACCAGTGTTTCTCAGCCTCTACACAAATGACATGTGGGTAGTACAGGCTTCCGCTGTGAGGAAGCTGCCTGAGCACTGCAGCCTGTTGAGCAACATCCCTCCAACTGTGACAGCTGCTAAGGTCTCCAGACTTCGCCACGTGCCCTGAGGATAGAAATGTAGGCAGTACAAGGTTAAACCTGGGTGAGACACTATTCTAGGCATTGGCAACACAAGCTTGAATAAGACATTGTCTTTGCCTTGATAAACAGGCTTTCAAGTGAGAGAGGCCAATGTGTAACTGCATAACTACAACATATAATAGCAACCATTCAGAAAGAACTTAATTTAGTATTTAAAGTCCACTGGAACCCTACTAGCAATAATACTAATGTTACCAATGGAAAAAAATGAGATTCAAAAATAGTTACTTTCCCAACCTGAGATTATTTAAATTCAATGTATATTTATAAATACATAAGGACATGTAACAGCTCAGAAAGTTAAGGTAGGGAAAACAATATGATCAAAAGAAAAGCATGCACCACTTAGAAACTACTAGGACAGAGCCATTGGTGGAGTCTAGTAGGGGCGGCGTGGTTATGTGGCTGTATCTGAGCACAATGTGCCTGGGAGCCTTGACTCCCTGTTTCCCTTTAACAACACAAGAGGATCCCCTCATTCTTGTACTCTGGGTAAACACTCCCACTACATCTGACTCAACCAAGTCCAAGCAGAGTCAAGTGCGTTTTTTTGGTCTAGAAAGACAGAATTTCAGAACTTATTTTACTGAATTAAATTTTTTCTGTAAAAATATATGTCTCTCACGCTGGTCTGCGATAATCATTATTGTAGTACATCATCAACACTTGACTTAATCTGAATGCATATTCATGTAAATATCTTCAAATGTCACTAAAGTTACCTCATGAACCAGATCACTCATTCCAATTTATCATATAAACTTAAGTATATACATGAGCTTAACTATGACACATTGCAGATCATAAGGTCATAAGGAATAACAGCTAACCTGAAGCCGGGAAGATGTTATTCAGGTCAATGTCCCACTCAGCCCCTAACTCAGTGACAGGCATGCAGGAGATGGTCAATCAGTTTTAGAGCATTGAATGCATGCATAGATCCATGGATGGATGGATGGATGGATGGTGAATGGGCAGATGGAAGAAATAAGCAAATGTATTTAAAAAAAAAATCTAGGCACACCTACCTATTTCATGGAGCACTAAGAAGGAATTCTTTCTACTTAGCCTCCAGTACCTAAACATGGCCCAACCCTTACTCTGTAACTCTCCTTTCTGCCCAAGCCTATATATGACATAATAGGGAAGTAGAGAATGAATCATTCTTTCTTTCTACTCTTACTGTGTAATCTCTTAACACACAGGAAAATTTTTTATGTAAACAGGATAAATTATTACAGCTAGCTCATGACTATTTATCTTCCAGCACTTTGGCGTATTAAAAAGGTATTACTGTAGAAAACCCAGAGGTTGAGGTTATGAAGAGCTTTTCATGGAGGGCACCGTGAAATTGCATCCAAGTATCTATGATTTGGTCTCAAAGAATCTTCAAGAGGATGAGCTCTCTAACAATACAGCACAACACCTTCATTTCTAGAGATCAATCCCCATCTTCAAATTCCTATAACTAATCCATGGCCGACAGGGGCTTTCATCTCAGATCTGCTGGGTCTATATTGACTTCTTTGCCCAATGAGTTTGACATGGTTGTAGTTGCAATTTGTCCATATTTTTGCAAGATGGGGCATTTGAAACACAGACAAGGAGTGACTTGCCTAGAATCAGAGGCAAGAGGATTTGTGCACATAATGAGATTTTATGGTCAAAATTGATACTGTAAACAAAATTATTTTATTAATGCATCAAAGGTCAATAGTAAAAGCAAAAATTTTAAATTCCTTTTGAATATAAAATAGCAATTTGGAAGTTAGAGTCTTTGATTCCCAAGTAATCTAAAGCAAAATAGCATTCATATTTCATTTCTTCCTTAATGAAACAAACATTGAAAATTCAAACTATTATGACCTTATTTCAAGAAATAAATATCAGAATGTGTGCTGGCTGGGCCTGGTATAGTTTGAACCTAGCAACAAAAGCCACCCATAGCTGGAGATACTACTATGGTCAGTTAACAATGTTGATCCCAACTCTCCAAGAAAGAGCCACACTCATTGTTAGCATTTTCTATGCGTTATAAATTGTTCAATAGCCACTTTGTGAAATGATTAAACTGTTTCATATTTCAAAGCGAAAGCTTTAATTTTCCTCAAATGTACATTACTCTCAGCACTTTATCGCTAACATTGCCAACTGAGAAATGATGAAATCATTAAACTAACACAGCCATGTATGTGTAATATTCAAAGAAACAATATCAAAGCATCACCAAGATAAAAAGGTTTAACTTAATAAGAGTTCTTGAGAACAAATAGATTTTAAAGTGAAACTACACAATCCACCAACAATATATTCCACTGAATACAGTAGTATATTAAAGATAGCCAATAAATTTGATTCTTTTTCAGACAACATTATGCAAGCATTATTTATGGAATGCATTTGGCTATTAAATTGAGTGACATCTTTTTATGGTACAAAATCACTGCTATTACATGCAAGGTTTTTTTTCTTTTAAATTTTTATTTAATAAATACGAATTTCCAAAGTACAACTTTTGAATTATAGCAGCTTTTCCCCCCATAACCTCCCACCCACCCACAACCATCCCATCTCCCACTCCCTCTCCCATCCCATTCTTCATCATGATTCATTTTCAATTATCTTTATATACAGAAGATCAATTTAGTACATACTAGGTAAAGATTTCAACTGCACCCATAAAGACATACAAAGTATACAGTACTGTTTGAGTAGTAGTTTTACCATTAATTCTCATACCACAACACATTAAGGGCAGAGGTCCTACATGGGGAGCAGGTGCACAGTGACTCCCATTGTTAACAATTGACACTCTTATTTATGACATCAGTAATAACCCTAGGCTCTTGTCATGAGCTGCCAAGGCTATGGAAGCCTCTTGAATTCACCAACTCCGATCTTATTTAGACAAGGCCATAGTCAAAGTAGAAATTCTCCCCCTGCTTCAGAGAAAGGTACTGCCTTCTTTGATGGCCCATTCTTTCTGGTGGGATCTCACTCACAAAGATCTTTCATTTAGGTTATTTTTTTTTTTGTCACAATGTCTTGGCTTTCCATGCCTGTGAAACTCTCATGGACCTTTTAGCCAGACCCGAATGCCTTAAAGGCTGATTCTGGGGCCAGAGTGCTGTTTAGGGCTTTTGACATTCTATGAGTCTGCTGTGTATCCTGCTTCCACATGTATGGTTTTGAAATTTTATAGATTTTGTTTGTTACTTTTAAATAAGATTGCTATTTCTCTGCATTTAGCCTATAGTTGATCTGCAGAAATAAAGATGAACACACACAAAATATTCCTGTATGATGATCTCAATTTGTTGAAATCCCTTCATAGCTATTATATCTTTTCTGTATATGAGACCCAGAGAAACTAAGGGACTTGCCTAAAAGGATACAACCATTTAGGTGTAAAGCCAAACAGAATTTACGATTCTTGACTCCAACCCCCAAATAAGAGGCTTTATGATGAAGAGGAAGCATCATGAGGCTAAGAAGTCATGGATTCTAGTCCTAGTCTTATTCTAACCTAGTTTTCTAACCTCTCTGGACTCCATCTTCTACTCCAGAAAGGAGCTATGTAGCAGTAGTGGTCAATACTTTATGGTTATTTTATCAAGTGGAGCACTTACTATGTTCCAAGTGCACTTTACAATGGACAGCATTGCCAATCACTCCAGTGGATTCTCAGGCTGCAGTCAGGCAGGCTTCAATTCCCATATCAATTCCATAACCATTAGCTCTGTTCCCTGGAGCAAAATAACTTCTCTGTGGATCAGTTTCTTCATCTACAAGGGAAGTAATAAGAATTCCTATTTCATGAAGTCATTGTGAGATTTAAATAAAACAATGCATGCAAATAAAGCACTTCACACATCCCTGGTACTTAACAAAGGCTCATAAATATAAGCAAACTTAATTTTAATTCTCTTATTGTTAATAGTAAATGAAATAGCCTGGAAATGAGGCTTAATAGCCTCTGAAGATTTATATGATCTGTCTACCTCTGTGATTCCATTCTGGGGAATAGTACTATCATCCTCATTGAACAATTTCTGTAGTGACCAATACCTGGATATAAATAATGGAGGGGCAGCTGATCTATCATATAATAGTTAATTATTCTAAATTAGTGGTAAAGTGATTTCTAACATACTCAAGGAAATAGACTTAAATGTCTGAATTTCTAAATTTTTCTATTTCATATTTGTTCTATCAGTGATTTTTTAAAGATGTGTCATTTGGTAGTACAGTCTTGAAAGTTGGCTGAATTGTGTAGTGTGCTATTTGCAGTCTTGCATTTAGAGGAACTATTAATGGAACTCTAAACTCTTTTTGAAGGTTTGAGAGGTAAGACTGGACCACTGGGTCTTGCTGGTGAGAAAGGAGACCAAGGAGAGACTGGGAAGAAAGGACCCATGGGACCAGAGGGAGAGAAGGGAGAAGTGGGTCCAGCTGGGCCTCCTGGACCAAAGGGAGACCGAGGAGATCAAGGGGACCCAGGGCTGCCTGGAGTTTGCAGATGCGGAAGCATCGTGCTCAAATCTGCCTTTTCTGTTGGCATCACAACCAGCTACCCAGAAGAAAGGCTACCTATTATATTTAACAAGGTCCTCTTCAATGAGGGGGAGCACTACAATCCTGCAACAGGGAAGTTCATCTGTGCTTTCCCAGGGATCTATTACTTTTCTTATGATATCACATTGGCTAACAAGCACCTGGCAATCGGACTGGTACACAATGGACAGTACCGGATAAGGACCTTCGATGCCAACACAGGGAACCATGATGTGGCTTCAGGGTCCACGGTCATCTATCTGCAGCCAGAAGATGAAGTCTGGCTGGAGATCTTCTTCACTGACCAGAACGGCCTCTTCTCAGACCCAGGCTGGGCAGACAGCTTATTCTCCGGATTTCTGCTGTATGTTGACACAGATTACCTGGATTCCATTTCAGAAGATGATGAACTGTGATCAGGACACGGATCTGAATGTTCCAAGCTCACTCTAGCACATCTTTTCATTTAATCTGGGATTCTAGAAGGCAGAGAAACCAGGAATGGGATCAAACAGACTCCCACTCAGATTCCAGAGCATTTACAGACAGTTCCGGAAGAATCTATTAAAACAAGATGAACCACCGAACAGCTGAAACCAGTCAAAAATGAACTATGTAAAACAACCCCAGATATGAATTATCTTGAAAGTGATGTTCAAAAATATTTAAACAGATGAAAGGCAATTTTAACAAATTTTATATTAAATGACCTGAGTGATAAAATCAACTGTCAAGATATTGCCTTATTAAATGTTCATAAAATTACATTTTGTCTATTATTTCAGAGTCATATCATCCCAAGCAAAATCTTTGATAATTTTCAAAGTCTACAGTAAGTCAAAAACCAAAGGTAAGAGATGCTGAGTATTTTCAAGCAAGCTAAAATGAAGTAATAAGTTTCTTTTGTTTTATTATTGATTTCTTCATGTTTTGTACAAATTCACACAAGGCTTTACTGAGCCTTTATGGACCAGATGTTATGGGACCAAATCAGATTTAATTATGACTTAAGACAAAATCCTACATTCATACTGGCTAGTGTATGGTGAGCATGCTCTCACATGTCAGTGTCATGAGCACCAAGCAGAAAGAGTGAATCCAGGCTACAGGCACATAATAGCACTTGTCTTTCCTAGGGCTAGGACCCAGAGAAGAGTTTACACATGGAGAAACATTGGGTGGCTAAAGTGTGCGTGTTTAAGTGTGGAGTGATGATTGCAAAGGAAACGAGGAACTTAGCATCCACATTTCCCCCATCCTACCCTCAACCCATCATTAGTATTTTCTGTTCTAAAGGGGTGAAGAGCCTGAAGTTAGAAGCAGCCTGGGAGGGACAGGGGAAGTAAAGATGGAAATCGAGAGAAATACACAGTAATTACATCACTCCCTGAAATTGTTCAGTACAATCATTTGCCAGGAGAAACGTTTATCCTAATGATTTCCTAACAAATAAGGGCACCCACTACTTTACACTGTGGTGAGACGTTGTTTCTCATGAGTTTCCTAGGTCTCAAATTCAAATAAAGCAAAGCCTATGGCTGCCTGTGTATGAGTGAGCGATGGGGGACTGGACAGGGGGAGGAGGGAGAGCACCCCACACCTGAGTGAACAGATACCCTCTGAAGCCTTGAGCACCCTTCGTTCTGCTCTCTCTTCAGCACCAGCTTCCTGTTCCCACCGACCTTCAATTTCTCAGTTAATCTCACCCATGACTCAGACGCATGTGTCTCTCTTGCAGTAATGGATTCCCTTAGTTTACCTCTTTGAGGCTCTTCTAAACCTCCTTCAATGCATTGCTTTCTTTGACCCTTCATTTAATAATTATTCTACTGCCTCCTGTGTCGGAACTGCCAGGACTGCTTTGTTGAAGGCAGAAGAACGCCAAGATGAAAATGGCACAGCCTCGTTGATTTTAAAGATTCCAGAAAGGAAATGACTTGCACACTTCCAAAAATGCCTTTTATCGTGGAAAACAATGTGCTAAAATATGACAAATGCTGTGTTGGAGATAAAAATGCCATGAGAGAGAAGGAAATGTTTACATCCAACTTAGAAAGTGGGGGGGGGGGGAGGGGGGACAGGGGACTATTTTCTGCTCCCTGGGTTTTGAGTAACAAATAGGACTTGGAGGGACCCAAGTAGAGAAAAGGACACTTGAAACACTTGTGATGATGTGGACAACGCATGGAAGTGAGAACAGAGATCCAGAAGAGAGACTGCATTTGAAACACCTAAAAGGTGCCAGCAATGACTGTGTTCAGAAGAAAGTGAGGAGGCCCTGTGAGCTCCACAGCCAGGTGCTGCCATGCTCAGAGGAGAAATTTACAATGATCAGGTAGTTGTGCGTGAGGGTGATCATGCTTCTCCTGCCTTTCAGACTACCTTGCTTCCATTGTCTTCTGCCTATCTGATTGTGCACTTGTTGCTCTCTGTGAGTCAGGAGACAGACAGCAATGAATATTGGACAGAGAGAGAAAAGCTGGTCCAAAGTAGTCACTTGCTTACAAGTAACTGCTGAAGCTACAAAATATGAAAAAGAGTCAACAGGAATATTTACTCTGACAAACAAGAAAGTATGGGCTTATTGAGGACCAAAGGATTTGATGGAAAATTTGAAAAATGGGAAAGTTTTTGCAGACAGTAATGACCCCCCCCAAAACTGTGTAATTAAAAGTTTCTTCTGATCATGATCCAAAAATGTATTCATCTTTTAAACATTGTTTGCTTATCTTTTAAATATTTCTTTCATTACAAAGTCTGTTTTGAGTAGCTCATTAAACTGACAATCCTGTCGTTGGTTCTCGCTCAGGAATGCATTTTATTTTGAAATATCTGATGAGGTCATGATGCGCATCAGAGACCTGAGAAAGGAAAGACTATTTTGGTATTCAAAGGATAGGATCTTAAGCAAATACAGGTGTCTATTGTTGCTTCAAACATCACAGATATAATTCATCCAGATTTTTTGATATTTGTGTATTAAAATGATTTTGGTTTTAAAAAATTTCAAGTCACATTGCAATCATTCTTTGTGAGGACTGACTTAAAATGAATATGTTTAAGTGATATTTATTGACTTTATCATCTTGTTCCAGAGTGTTTAAGCCATTTACAAAGATAGATAAAATACAGAAATAAAACAGAAGTAAGACACAGATGACAGGAAAGGAGCAAAACAAGAAAGGGCTGGAGTGAGGCTAATACAAAACTATGTGCACATGAACATGTATGTGCCTATGTGCTCACTGATAGGGCACATGTGTTGCCTTGTATCCTTGTGTGCACAGACATCCACACAGCATCTATCATTGTGAATGTTGCCTGTGATGTAAAACAGATCCCATAAATTCTGACTATACTTTTCTGTATGACTCTATGAAAAAGATTGTAGGCATAAATCCACTGTAAATATTAGCTACTTTTGCTCTTCTCTCTCTTTCTCTCCTCTCTCTCTCTCTCTCTCCCCCCCCCAATAGTTTCATGTTGAGTAGGTAAGCCCAAAACTTACAGCGTATTGTATACATTTTCCTTCCTTTCCTTACTGAGTTTTATTCAACGTAAAATTCTTACAGTTCTATCCTCTAAATATACAATTCTGATTCAATGCACCTATCCATTCTCAATGTAAAGGTTTCATTCATATATTCATCATCATTTTCCCAGATTGTTTTTAAACTTTGTAACTGATCTCTTGGCTCCAGCCACAACTCTCCAGTCTATCTTCCATACTACATTGGGTATATACTTCTAAAATGCAAATCTAATCATGTCACTCCCCAGCTTAAAAACCTGTACTAGTCCACCCAATAGCTACATAATAAAAATTACCTTGTCACTAGCAAGCATGCCTTTCATATCCTTTCTGGTATCCATGCTCATTTTCCTTGGGAAGGACCATACTCCCTTACATGCCAAGTCTATGAGTTTTTCAATGGAACTGATCCTTCCAATATGCAAACCTCCATCCTGATCAATCAGAGCACAGCATTGCAATCATGAAAAATAATTGTTTCAGGAAATCAGTAAGAGCCAATGAGCTTTTTGTGGGACTTCCAAAGAAAATAATCTCATTTTTTCCCAATGGACTTAAGCCCACAAGACTCTAGCAGTAATCTTACCAGCATGAAGCATGATCTCATTTGAAAATGGAGTTTTTATCCATAGATGAAGAAGCAGAGAGACACAGTTAAAGAAAGGAAATGGGGTTTTGGGGGTCATCATTTGGACCCAGATCTTCCTTTGGACTTTTCAGTTAGGTTAACCATTAAATGCTAATTTTTCTTAAGCCCTCTGAGTACTTAGTGAAGGCAAGAGATGTTATCAACACTAGCACGGCTCATTGGGCTCTTCAGGACCTAGCCTCAACCTTCTCTTATAGTCACATCTCCAAAAAGCCACCCTGGGAACTAGTGTATAGTCACAGTGGCAATAGTGGCCACTTGCTGAACACTTTTAATGTGTTTTAGGAGTGTTGATCCACTGAGTCCTTGCTATGGCCTGCATGGTTGTGTTTCCCCAAAATTCATATGTTGATGCATACTCCCAGTGGGATGGGCACTAGGAGGTGAGGCCCTTGAGAAGAGAGTAGCTCAACAGACTCTGCTTTCATGAATGCCACTAGTACTCTCATGGAAGAGGCCTCAGACAGCTGCCTTGCCCCTTGCACCAAGCAAGGACACAATGAGAGGAATGCCATCTGTAAACCTGGAAGCGAGCCCTCCCCAGACTCCAGATCTCCCAGCACCTTGACCTTGGGCTTCTCAGCCTTCAGAACTATAAACGATTGTTCATATCCTACCACATTTTTGGTATTTTGTTGCAGCAGTCCAAATGGATAAAGACAGTCCTCATAACAATTATCCTTCCCAATTTCCAAATAGGAAAACTGAAGGACAGAGAGGTTCAGAAATGTGTGAAGTACGTCTTTCAGAATGTCTATTGTCAGAAAGACGAAAAATAAATGG
The DNA here is from genome assembly GCF_033115175.1 of Lepus europaeus. Taxonomy (NCBI): domain Eukaryota; kingdom Metazoa; phylum Chordata; class Mammalia; order Lagomorpha; family Leporidae; genus Lepus; species Lepus europaeus. Next base: position 81,173,007 of record NC_084842.1, on the reverse strand, counting down.
TGGCAAGGATGTGGAAGAAGGGGGCCCTTCAAACTGTTGATGGAAATGTAAATAATACAGTCATTACGGAAATAATCTGAGGGTTCTCAAAAGCATTAAAAACAGAACTACCATACGATCCAGCAATCCCACTACTCAGTATATATCCAAAGAAATGAAATCAGTATGTTGAGGAGATCTCTGCACTCCCATGTTTATTGCAGCATTACTCAGTAACCAAGAAATGGCATCAACCTAACAGTCTACAGTTGATGAATGAGAAAAATGTGAGATATCTGTAAAATGGAATACTATTCAGCCATAAAATATGGAGAAATTCTGAAATTTGCAATAACCTGGGTAAACCTAGAATATATTATATTAAACAAAATAAGCCAGGCAAAGAAATACAAATACCACATAATCTCACTTATAGGTAGAATCTAAAACAGTTGATCTTAGAAGCAGAGGGCAGAATGGTGTATACCAGGGGATAGAGTGGTTGGTGCAGGAAATGAGGTAAGGTTGGGTGTTGAGAAGGGATGTTGGTCAAAGGGGACAAAATGTCAGTTAGATAGGAGAATATGTTCAAGAAATCTATTGTACAACAGCTGATGATAATATATTTTATTCTTGAAATTGCTAAGATAGTGGATATTAAGCATTCCCACCAAAACTAAATAACTAACTATGTGAGGGTAATATATATGTTAATTATCTTGGTTAGTCTTTCCATTGTGTATAAGTACTTCAAAACATCATAATAAATAAATACACACAATAAATAAATACAATTTTATCTGTCAATTTAAAAATAAATAAAAGCCTAAGAAGTAGAAGGAAGAGGAGGAAGAGAAGGAGGAAAGAGAGGAGGGGGAGGATTGTGTGAAGTCAAAAGTGAGTGGCACAGTAGCGCCAGGCAAGCTACAGAGCCCCCTCCTTGATGCTGTGCTGTACCCTTATCCCATCTCACATTCCTTTCCCATTAGTGCCGTCTCTGCACTGCTCATATGTTCTCACATTCATCTGTCTGATGGAGATTTTGTCCTACTCATCTGTATATCCAGGACTCTACATGGTATCTACCTTAATAATGTATACAGCGAAAATATGATGAGTTAACCAGTGACAAGTTCTTTTAAAACAGTCTTCTCTTGTGAATGCCATGTATAATCAAAGTCTCATAATCATCCTGTACATTGATCAAGGTTCTTTAGATTGCAGCTATTGGAACCCAACCCAAACCAGCTCAAGATATAAAAAGTTCTAGAGCCAGATCTTGCACCCAGTGTTAGCACTAGGATTTTCTCTCTCCCAGTCTAACAGATCAGCTCTCCTCAGTGTTGACTTCGGTTTCAGGCAGGTTCTTGTCTTTGTGGCAAAGATGGCCACCAGCAACAACAGGTTTGCATTTTTCGGTCCCAGAAGGACAAAAAAAAATTTCTTTTTCTCCACAGTTCCAGCCATAGGCCTGAGGATGAGAACCTGTGGCTGTGATTTGTGATTGGTCTTGCTCGAGTTCTGGGCCTAGGCCTCAATCAATGACAGGCCATGGTGATGTGCGGTTCCCATTGGCCAGGCCCATGACATCACAGCCACCCCTAGAGCTAGAAATGGTATCATCCCACCTAAATCTCATGGACTCAGGGTAGGGGAGAGATCATTTCCCAAAGGAAAAGAAGGGTGCCAGGACCAGAAGAGGTATTGGTTACTCGGCAGTAAGAAACAAAAGGTGACCTCTCTGGGCTGCTTTCATATAAAACCAAAATGTTGTCTATATAACAGTAAATCAATGCGTTACTAGAATTACTATCCTCTGAGATAATCTAATATTTGACAATAATTGGTCAGAATTGACTAAATATTTTGCACTGTCTGAGCCTGGCATCTGTGATGATCTCATCTCACAGGATGTGATGATGCTGGCCCCCAACCAACACTTTTAAGGAAAGAATTCATTATTCTCAGTTGATGGGCTTTTACTCCCTCAACCCTCCTGATTTTTTTTTACAATGAAGCCTCAGAATATGCTACAAAATATGCAACTATCTTTGATAATTACAAAAAGGAGGTAGAGGCATCCTTTGAGATCAGTTTCATTATGGACTCAAAATGAGCCAATAGATTGAATTCATTCCTTGGCCAACATAGTGACAGCACCACAGAGGAGACGGCAAAGCCATCCTAGGCCACTGATTACAGCGCTGGCCTCTGGCTTCCCTTCTTGTTTCCTGAATTCACAAACTACCACCAGCTACCATGGACTGTGTGCCTCCTAAGCGTGGATTTAAGAATGGAAAAGTGACTGCAGAACCCCATGTCAGCTGAAACACTGTCCACTCTCAGAAGATGCCCTGCAGCTTGTTCCCAGGTAACATGACCTTTTAACAAACCTCACCGATGACCAAGGGAATGTCTACTCTATGAAGAAAGAGTGAGTTTTATGTCTTCAGAACATTGTAGGAAGAGTGATTAATGACCCCATTTTTTTTGCCTCAACCTGTACCTCCCTAATCAATAATCAAATCTGTTAGCTATTACCAGGTGTTCTTCAACTTTCAATGTGATTGATAACCACACATAAATCTGATTGTTTAAACATAATTCAGTGCATGCACTCACGTAAGAAAAGTATAACTCAAGCTTGCATCACACTCAGCAACTGACTGCTTATTCCTGGGTTTAAATCCTCCGTTTGACTCGCTGAATAAACTTCAACTTTGATTTCCCAGCTAGACTCTGATTACCTCAGTTGACTTTGGTACAGGAATATATAAGAGGGAGAAAGGGCAAATGGAAATTAACCTTCAAGATCTTCCCTCTTAGATCGCTTCCTGTTTGAGAGTCTCTAAAATTCCTTACACTTAAGCGATGAAACTGGTGGCCTGTCTTGAAAAGGACAGAAGGGCTACAGTCCACAGCTGCTAACACTGCCTGTAATTGAGGCACCAGGAGTCCTGGCATCTTAGAAATGGCCTAGCTCCACTTACAAGAAAATTGTAAAGGAGTTTGGCATCAAGCTTTGCAGTGATAGACAATGGGTTTTGCAAGTCCTCCTCCTCAACTAGCAATAGCCTGAAGCAGCTGGTAAAGCATTGTGGGGCTCAAAATTTGAGCCAAATAGCTTTCTAGCTCATCATGAGTTAAATGTTCCTCTTGCTCTTTAAAGATGAGTGCCCTGAGGCTCTGAGTAGTTGAGTAATTTGCCATCCGGCCTTAACAAGGACAGGGCTCTAACTCCCGTCTACCTGCCACCAGCACCCATGCCTGGTCATGAGCACACACACCTGTACTCCCCTACGTCTCATAGCCTCTTCCATCAGTTTCACAGACAGACCATTGCACAGGGGGTATTCCTGCTCCTTTGACAATCCTTACACATCATTCTCCTCCAGCTGCAGTGGATTTGTCTATGATTAAAATATTCATTCATTGTGACCAAATCTATGGCTCCAAGATTCCCAGGAGTCCAAACTGCACCAAACTTCCTTGTTGTGCCTGGGGAGCAAAGACCGGCCCCAAGGGAACCGTGATGCCTTTTGGGTCTGGATGAGTTCTGCCGAGAAGAACTCAGGAAAGGTTTTAGCACCACGGTTATATCATTATGTTTAGGAAAACGCAGGCAGTTTGAATTCCTCTGTTTTACATACACTACACATACACATACTCTTACACACGTCAGGATTAACCCACTCAGGGGCTAGGAGCAATCTGGATCCCACTTTCCACAGGTCTTGTGTTTTGCCCAGCATGGCTCGTAGATCAAGCCAAGAGATCTCAAATATGTCCAGTAACTGAAGAGTTCAATAGCTTTTAAAAACAAAGTTTTCTTGGATGTATAAAATGTGTAGTGTCATGCCACGATGTTCAAGAGAAATACTGCCACTTCCTTTTTTCACCTCCTTATGTCAGGATTGTCAGCCTCAGAAACATTGCTGCTTTGGGCCAATCACTCTTTGTTGTGAGGGCACATCCTGTCACTGGAGCACACTCATCAGTATTCCTGGCCTTTACCCGCCAGATGCCAGCAGCACCCCTCCTTGGTCATGACAATCAACAGTATCTCCAGACACAGTCGCATGTCTCTGGGGAGGCAACATTGTCCCCAGTCGAGAATCAATTCTCTGCAACCTTTCTCATGTTGACAGTTTTCTCAGTCTCCTGGTTGCTCTGCTTCTCATCAGCTCCCTGCTAATGTGCTTGGGGAAGTACAGTGGCCAGACATAACTACATGGTTGGTCACCATTCCAGTAAAATACTTGTTCCCTTTATAGAGTCACATCCTGGAAGATGTACAAGAAACTATGCCCTCATCCACATTCCCTCTTACGTAGCCAAAACATTCCTTTCTTTTGTCTAAGATACAAAATCAAAATCTCCAGTTTCTAAAAATTTATTCCATGAAAATAATTAACAATGTGTGCAAAGGTTTTATTATAGAAAAGGTCATGCATTAAAGTTTGTATCATGGAAAATCAAGGGGTCATCACTGCGATACAGTGGGTTAACCCAGCACTTGAGATGTCAACATCCCGTATCAGAGCACCAGCTTGAGTCCTGGCCACTCTGCTCTGATCTAGCCCACTGCTAATGTGCCTGGGAAAGTAGCAGATGGAGAGATGGTGGTCCATTCCCTTATACCCTTGCTACTCATGTGGGAGACCTGGATAAAGTTCTTGGAGCCTGGCTTTGGCTTGGCCCAGCCCTAACCAATGCATCCATTGGGGGAGTGAATCAGCAGATGAAAAATTCTCTCTCACTCTCTCTCTCTCTCCCTCCCTCTCCCTCTCTCTCTCTCTCTTCATCCCCATGACTTTGCATTTCAAATAAACAAAATAAATCTATAATAATAATAGCAGAAAATTGAGAGGTAGACTAAGTATCTGATAGTGGAAGGCAGATTAATTGAACTGTGGTACATTCATCTGACAAAATGCAATTATTAAAAATCATAAGGCTGGGAAAGCAGTAGAAGATGGCCCAAGGTCTTTGGCCCCTGCACCCACGTGGGAGACCCAGAAGAAGCTCCTGGCTCCTGGCTTCTGATCGGCACAGCTCTGATCATTGAGGCCAATTAGGGAGTAAACCAGCAGATGGAAGACGTTTCTCTCTCTCTGCCTCTCCTCTTCCTGCATAACTCTGACTTTCAAATAAATAAATAAATCTTTTTTAAAAAAATCTTGAGGCTAGAAATGAATTAGCTCCATGGAAGATCATGAAATAGTCACAAAACAAAGACTATCATAGAAAATTTTTAGTGACTATCATGTTTTTAAAGTGAGTTTGCAAACATGTATCCAAAAAGTTTTGGATAATATTATTAATAGAGATTTTAAAATTCCTCCACTTAAATTTTTATTTTTAAGTTTTACAATTACACATTTCACTTATTTTACATAAGCTGTTGCATAGTTAGAGTAATTGCATACTATTTTACTTCCAAAGAATTATAGAGAAAAAAATATAAGAAGTATGATAAAAACAAACTCCCTAAAACTGTAAGTTGAATGTGAAATTGCATCATCCTGGTATCATACCTGGATGTCTATTACAAAGGATTCTTTAAAGCCAAAATAAGACAAAATCATCCTAGTGTGTATATTTTTTAATTATCCCCTCCTAACTTGAACAGGGTAGGAAATGAGTGTTGAACTGACATCATTTTATTGACCTTTTATTAGTCCAGAACGATAAATCCAGTGGGTTAACTACAGCATGAAGTCACTCAGAATCAATGCATCTGTTAATGGCAAAAGTGTTTACAAGCAGCGATGCAAAGACGTGTGCCTGGCTAACCTGCAGTGCCATCGTGGAGGTGGCGGGATTTGCTGAAGCACAGATTTGCCCACCCTCGTTGGAATTCCAAGAAATGACCCGCAATCACTGGCAGCAGAAAAGTCACAAACTCAGTGGGGTTGCACACACGCTGCTGGATGACAAAAGTGCGCTTGTGCAAGACTGTCTTGTGAGATGCCTCACAACGGAAACAGGCAAGTTAAGGCAAAGTCTCTGGGACTGACCCCTACCTCAGCTTCAGTTTAAAACATCAATACTGCCGTGCACCCCTATCGTCAATGGAGCTACTTGGGCGTGACAATGGGGAGCTGCAAGAATTTTCTACAGAAAGCATCCAGGTCTATGACATCAGGAACTATAATCAAAGCACAAATACCTAAGGCATTCCTGTTGATTGAACTATTGACAAATAATAATTAGATGATTGTATGTGAGATGGTCAGGACCCAGGAAACATATGCTCTATATTTCAAAAGACACAGAGAGATAGAAGGCACCCACTTAACTCCCAGTTAGGATGGCCAGGTAACACTCAGAAATTCTACTTTTAATTTCAGATAATGCAATGAGTAATTATTTAGTATTAAATAACGCTTCAAATATTTAACTGAGTGTCCTGGATTCTTACTGGCTGTATCTGGCAAGTCAACTCCCTGGGGACTCACCTGCTAAGACCTGATGTGGATCCAAGTAAGCTGCAGGGAGCTGAGCATGTACTCCTCACGTACAGTAATAAGAAATAGCCTTTCTTATTGGAAGGGATTCTTAGCTTCCCAAAACACGACCAAGATTAACAGAGTCTCATGGACATAGGATAAGCTGGAAAAAAGGCAGAAGACAAAAGAACTGAACCCAGAAATTCCAGTGATTAACCTTGTGTGGACAAGTCACCTAATTCCATCCTGTAAGCCCCTGTTTCCATGTTAGATGGGTAGTGGAGAGTGTGGGGCTGCCTTCCTTTTTCTGAACTTACGGCAGACATCGTGGGTTGATCACAGAGCTCCTTCTCACTGCAATCCAGGGCCAGAGCTCTCAACAAAGCCTCCACACAGCCCATCCCTCAACAAGGGTCTACCCTTGAGATGAAATCAACTCACCTGGAACCAGTGCTGTGGTGCATAGGGTTTAAAGCCCCGGCCTGCAGTACTGGCATCCCATATGGGTGCCCGTTCAAGTCCTACCTGCCCCACTTCCCATCCAGCTCCCTGGTGATGTGCTTGGGAAAATAGTGGCGCATAGCCCGAGTCCTTGTGCCCCTGCACCCACATGGGAGACCTGGAAGAAGCTCCTGGCTTCAGATCGGCTCAGCTCCAGCCATTGCAGCCATCTGGGGAGTGAACCAGTGGATGAAAGACCTCTCTCTCAATGTCTCTTTCATTCTCTCTGTCTCTCTCTTTCTCTCTGTGTGTGTGCGTGTGTGTGTGTAACTTTGTCTTTCAAATAAATAAAATAAATCTTTTAAAAAATTAAATAAGTCAGGGCCGGCGCTGTGGCGCAGTGAGTTAAAGCCCTGGACTGGAGTTCCGGCATCCCATATGGGCGCTGGTTCTAGTCCCGGCTGCTCCTCTTCTGATCCAGCTCTCTGCTGTGTCCTGGAAGTCCTTAGGCCCCTGCACCCACGTGGGAGACCTGGAAGAAGCTCCTGGCTCCTGGCTTCAGATCGGCGCAGCTCCGGCCGTTGTGGCCATCTGGGGAGTGAACCAGCGGATGGAAGACCTCTTTTTTTTTCTCTGTCTCTATCTCTCTCTGTAACTCTTTCAAATTAATAAAATAAATCTTTAAAAAATAAATAAATAAACTCGCCTTCCCTGAATCCAGTGAAAGTTTGGAATTCCTTACATTCTAATTCAGCTCCATAAGGTAAGGTCATATCCAGTTTCACACCCTACATTAAAAGCAAAACTTGACAGCTGTCTTCTGAAGTATATTTTTCACAATTTCAGAGCATGAGTGGAGACCTGCTTCGACCAGGTCTGATACGAACTAGGTGCTTCCAACAGCCCTGAAGGATGTCAGTGGAGGACACAGTAAATCCTGGCTCGAGCCCGAGTGATGAACTAAATTCCATACAGTTCCATGATTTTGCTTCTTGCTGCATCTGTGGGCTTCTCACACTGTCTCCTGGCTTTCTTACCCTGATCTGGTTCTTTTCTTCTACTTCCTTGATTCTGCTCTCTCCCTTAACCTCCTGCCATTTTTCAGCTCAGCTCTAGGCCCTGACATCTTTGTGGCTCCACTTCTGCTCAATCCCCCCTGATTTTCTTTTCATCCCTCAGCTCAAATCCCCCGAAGTGGGGATCCCATGGCTTAGTGGGCTTCTGTCTGCCCAGGGGCCAGCCTGGGGGGTTGGCTGCTGGCTCAGTTAGGGCTGTCATTTGCCCCAACTAAGAGCATCAATACCCGGTGTACAACGTGGTTGCATGGGCAAAGCCCATCAACAGGAGGTGTTGCCACACTTTTTCTTTGCTCTATTCCAAAAACGTGTTGTGGAGAGGTACTGTGATGCAGCACATTAAGCTGCCACTCGTGATGCCCACGCTGCAGGGGATGCCTGGTTTAAGTCTCACCTCTGCTTGCAATCCAGCTCCCTGCGAATGCACACCCTGCAAGAGAGCAGGTGATGGCTCAGTGACTCCCATGCATGAGAGAGACCCAGATGGAATTCCTGGTGCTTGGCTTCAGCCTGGCCCAGCTCAAACTGTTACAGGCATTTTGGAAGTGAGCCTGCAGATGGAAAACATTTCTCTCTCTCTCTCTCTCTCTCTTTCTCTCTCTCTCTCTTTCTCTCTCTCTCTCTCTCTTTCTCTCCCTCCCTCTATCTCTATCTCTGTTTCTATCTTAGCTGATTTCTCCTAAAAGCAGAAAGCAAGGCAAGGACCCGAGTGTAAGTTAATTTTATTTGGGAGGTGCAGGAGACACCAATCCTGTGGAGAGAAAGCGGTAGCGGGCAGGGACCAGGAAGTCTGTGTTACTCAGCAAACTGCTGCAGCGGGGACTGGAGGTGCTCCCCGAGAGTCGCTACCCCAGAGTGGAGGAGGCTGGAGTGTGTAGGGACCAGCTCCCGAGAGTCGCCGCTGGGGGACATTATTGTCTAGCACTGGTGCCCCTGCAGAGTGGCTTTCCCCGGTGCTTGAAGCAGGTTTCAGGCCCAGAGAGGAAACCGTGGGAAATGTGGACTGTACACTTTTTAAGGTACTGACCTCTAGTGGCCAGCAAAGATAACTGCTCATCTGCTCTTGAGGTTTTATAAAATCCAAGTGTGGGCTATGGAAAGTTTGAGATCATCTTTCTCTGCCCACTTCAGACTATAGGGGAGGAAACAGAGATCCACAAAGATGAGGAACTTGTCAGTGGCCACTAATTTTTTATTTGGATGGGCCTGGAGTTGAAGTCTTCGGTCTTTCACGCAGTTCGTGCCCTCCCATGGCCCAGCCCTCATTGAGAAGTTACTTTTCTGTAGCGACAGCAATCAGTAAACAATCAGAGTCAAAATAACAGCACTCCAGTCTACACAGCTCTTCTGTGATTTATGGAGCAACTATATTGGATAGCTGTGGGGGAAAAAATGTCAACTCTACTTGATGGTAAACAGCTAGAGGATGAGGATTTTATCATAATCACCTTTTAATCTCTAGTACTTTGCATCATGCCTGCCACATGGCAGGCACTAGATCAATATCAGATGGATGGAAAGATAAATTTTAGGTTGAAATTAGGTACCAACTAAAACCAAAAGCTATTTGCCTTGTTATGCCATTAACAAATGGCAGAACTAAGATCTGAGGTCAGAAGTTTAGTCTTCACTCAACACTATCACACAGACCCTGAAATCTGCCCTAGGGACACATCCTACTAATGATAATCTTCCTACATTTAATAGAAGCATCTTCCTGGCTCTCTGAATCAATACAGCTGATTCAAGAGCAGACTGTGTTTTTCAGACTCTCCATCATAAGATTGTGGCCTCAAGTAACAACCCCATGAAGACTTCCCATCCTGTGCTGGTTTGTTCCTTCAATCATTCAACACATTTACTGTGTGTCTACTCTGTGCCAGGAACTTGCCTGAGTAATGAGAACCCAATGAGGAAGACAGAATGATGTGTCAACCGCTATGCTAGTGATATGTGCTGGGAGAATGAAGCAAGAAGGAAGCCTCATTAATGATGATGATTCTTCTCCAGTGTTAGTGGAGACTCGAGTCAGGAGTGAGTCCTGGTGGTGTCAGGCATGTACCAGTATCTTGGAGAAAGTATGATTAAAACTCATGTTTCCTTGGCAAAATTACCCACAGTGACTAAGAACAGACAGAATCTACATATGGGGGTGGGCGCCTGGCACAGTGGGTTAAGTAACTGCTTGGATGCCCACATCCCTTATTGGAATGCCTGCTGCGAGTCCCAGTTCCTCTGCTTCCAATACAGCTTCCTGGTGATATGCACCCTGGGCAGCAACAGATGGCTCAAGTAGTTGGGTTCCTACCACCCATGTGATGGATTCAGGCTGAGTTTCAGGCTCCAGGCTTCAACTTGACCCAGCCCTGGATGTTGTGGGTATTTGGAAAGTGAACCATCACAGATGGAAAAATCATCTAGCTATCTATCTATCACTCATCTATCTATCTATCTCTTCCCCTCTTCCCCTCCCATCTTTGAAATAAAATTAAAATATATAAAATTTGAATCTCCATATGGGAAGGGATAATCCTCATATCCAATGCCAACTCCCAGTTATTGTCCCTAGAATTCACTTGTCTTTTGAGAATTTTAGCAATCTTCACTGATACCATCATTCTGGCCTTTGTGCATTTTTCTTGATGGCCTTCCATCTCAAACATGGATATAAATCTTTTTTAAATCCTCTGACAGCAAAGAGCAGCTGATATTGGAATACTTTAAGATTTTATTGAACTCTCAGGGATAAGAGTGAAAATTTATAACACAGAGAGTTACCAAATTCTGGCGTCTAGAGCTGACACTTGTAATCCACAAGTTTGGTCCATTCTCATGAGATCCATTGGTTTCCTGTAGGACTGTTTCCCCACCTGTTCCTGGATGGACAGCATATGGCAGTGCCCATCCTTCCCTCAAGTGTGCAAAGCTCTTCAGGGCGAAAGCCCAAGAGAGCAGAATGGTGTGCAGTAATCTTTGTGGAGTAGTGTGTAGTCCCTTGCCCTCCGCTCCAACCTCCATCTCAGATGCTGAGAGAAAAGGCAGCCACCAATTTATTCAGAGTTTTTACCCCAGTAATCTGCTGGCCAGTTCATTGGAATCTGTCTTGTGTTTCCGAAACCACCATCAGTAATTGAGATTTGAGGTCAGATCATAAGAACACTGTTGATCCCCTAGTACCTGTAGGGAGGCCAGAAACACAGCTTCTGTTTCTGAACAGAAATAAGAATATGAGTTCAGGTGTTCCTGGATACTCTTTGTATCAATATCCACTGTACCAACATAAGGACCCAAACCTCTATGGATCCTTTATTTCATATCAGGGAAAAAAAAATGTCACTATGGGAGCTGTGACTACAAATAACAAAGACAAAAAAAATTGTTTGACCTGTAATCAGTAGAGAGGTCACTCCAAAAGCAAATCTAGCAAACTACCTGCTTTCAAAATGTCTTTAACGCTTGGTGCACTAGCAGGAAACTCAGTACAATCTAAGGCATCAAAAGGCAGGAGACAATGACGGATGGATCAGAGTGCCTAGTGAGGCAGAATATATTTTTTAATCAAGATGCTATTTCTCTGCCTACTGAGCCCAGCAAGTCTCCGTAGATAAGATCTTGTTGCAACAGAGGATCCTTTGGGAATTCATCTGGATTATGCAAATATAAGTCAAGGGGACACCCACTACCCCGGAAAGTAGGGATATGATGGAATTGTCGGGGGGCATGGCTGATATTGAAATGGCCCTCTTGGTTTTTTATATACCTTGAACAGATTTGCAAAGGGGACCAAAAGCAACTTGGGAGGGGAAATAGACCTTGATACTGGCCTCGCTGATGGACTTCAACGGCCCTGAAGTCTCAGTGATGAACGTGAGAAGTTCAAATGGAGATAAGCCAAAAAGATATTGGACACCTTGGAGCAGAGTACATCTTGAGAAAAAGGGGGTAGAGTAGTGTAGATTGGTTAAAAAAAAAAAAAAAAAAAACAAAAAAAACAAAAAAAACCTCAGATGACCTGGGAGACTAGGGAGTCTGGGGATGCAGTTGCTGGTGGAGCTGTAGCTTGTGACTGAGGGCTGAACCCCCTGGAGATCCTGGGGAAAGTAGCAGGTTAAAATTGGTGAAGTCCACTGGAGAAAACCAGGCTTTCTTATCCTCAGCACTATTGCCATTTGGGACCACATCGTTTTCTGTGTTGGAACTGTGGTTAGGGGACTGTGCCATGCCTTGTACACTGTTTAACAGCATCCTGTCTTCTACCCACCAGATGCCAGTAGCACTTAGCTATTCCCAGTTGTGAAAACCAAAAATGTCCCCAAACGTTGCCAAATGTCCCAGAGTGGGGGTGTCAACCCTGTTGTTGATGTGCCAGTATAAACTAAAAGAGTCTAACCCTAGACCTCCCACGAGAGGCCTGCGGGTGAATGCCTGGATTATCGGGTCCATCAGGGTAGCCTAGGAGGAAAGTGCTGGGCTTCCTGGGAAGGATTTGCAGCAGTTTTCTCGCACACAGCATTTAGGGGAAGGGCTACCCTTTGAACCAAGGGAAAACTCCTCAAGATTTATGAATGACTCTGGGAGGAAATGAAGCTTCCAGGAAGGAGACACTGTGTGTCCTGCTAAAAAGGGCAAGCCTGTTTTCAAACAACTAATGAGGAAACAAAAGAGTGGTGGTGTTATTTGTACACTCACCTGGTGAGGCAGGTGCTGTCAGTACACTTAAGGAAAATAGCTGGGGAGATGAACATGTAAAATTTGTAGAAAAATAACCTTTTCAACAAGAAAACTATGAGAATTCATGGCTCACTCTAAAGCAGCACTTTCCTGGGCTTTGGAAGAGTATCTCCAGTTATTTCAAATTATGACACGAGTCTCTAAATAAAATGAATCTTATAGCATTTTATTCTCAATAGCTCTGAAATCTCTCTTCAGAAGTGAGAATGTTGTGAAATGAAGCAAATGACAAGAAAGTGTTGTAATTCAAAACAAGCGAAAATCACAGCACTAGAGAAAGAAAATGAAATGCTTTAATATCTACCAAGTAAAACTAGGCTACACAGCCAATATATCTGAGTCAGTAACTGTTTCTCTCCATTTACTACAGAAATGAGGGGTTCCCATTTGCTGGGGTTCAAGTTATGTTCCAGGGAAAGATGTACATAATTCAGTAAATTGGAAAATATAAATCCAAAGTTGAAGAGCATGGCCTGATAAAATTTATGATTCAAAGATGATGTTTCCATTTCCAGCTTCAGCTTCCGACTTATTTTAGTTATGTTTTCCCTCGTGATACATTTTTCTTTCATGGACAATGAATCAGCTGCAATCATGAGTACAAAATTCAAAGCACTGAGTAAGAATGACACACTCATCTAATGCTGAAATTCTGTTCCACATGTCCAGGTGTGGAAAGCGTACATTAGTCATTTGTAGACCTTAATAATGCACTATGGCATCTTCCGCCACAGATCTCAGTATCTCATCTCAGGTTCCTCAATCGCTTGTTGTTGGCTCCTGTGCCCTAAGCTCCTGAAGAGACCTCAAATGCATCTGGCTATAACTTTCCCTTAGAAGGAGCTGAATGCATTTGCCTATTTTTTGTAAGGTATACATGTCTTGTGGACTGAATGAGTGTGTCAGCCCTTAAAATCATACACGAAATTATGCCCTCATGAGAGGTGGGTCCTTTGGTGTCGGGGCCTCTGGAAGGAGATCAGGCACAGATGAGGTCATGGGCGTGGGCTCCATGATGAACTCAGGTCCCTACCAAGAGAAGAAGGCACTGGAGCTATCCGATAATCTCTGCTTCACAAGGTCTGGGACTCCCACTGAGAAGACTTGACTCCTGGGGGGTGACTAAACATCCAGGCGCTGGAATCATCTCTCGTGAGTCCACGAGAATCATGCCTGCAGCCTTGGCTGTGATGACTCAGACTGGAACTGACAACAGATCGTGTACAGGGGACCTTCCCATGGGTTGTGGCCACCCCATAGCATGGTGGCCTCAGAGTGGCTGAACTGTGCACATGGAGGCTCAGGGCTGTAAACACAGAAGTTTTAGCAAATAACATAGCCACTGCATCATCTTTTAGGGCTCAGTCTTAGAATTCAACCAGCAAGCCAGCATCATTTCTGCCATTTTCTATTGATCAATGCAGTTTCAAGTCCACTCACAAGAGAATGAAAAATAGACCCACTTCTTGATGCAACAGGTGTCAAAGAATTGGAAGGTTTTTGTTTGAAAACCACCCTGAAGGCATACCAACCAAGAGAGAACATGAACATTTATCCTCAGGAATAATAAAAGGAAGATGACTACAGATCTACCAGGTTGTAAGTAACAAGGAATATATTGGGAAAACATAATTAACTGGTAAAAAAAGGACTTTTTAAAAATATATATTTAATATACTAAAACTGACATAAGAAGAAATATAAAGTCTAAATAAGGGGTGGACGTCTGGTACAATGATTATGTTCCTTACATCCAAATCTGAGTTCCTGGATCAAGTCCCAGGTACTCAACCTCTAATCCAGATGAGGCTCAAGCAGTTGAGTCCCTGCCGCCACCTGAGAGGCCCAGAGGCCCAGATTTCAGCCCAGGCTCCTGGCTTCAGCCTGATCCTGCCCGGCCTGTGGCAGGCATTTCTGGAGTAAACCAGCAGTTGAAAGATCTTTCTCTGACACTCACACACACACACACACACACACAAACACCCTCGCTCTCTCTCCCTCTCTCCCCATCCTTTTTATATTAAAATAAATAACTTTGTTTAAAACCTGAATAGACCCTCACAATTTTTAGAAACTTAAAAGCATTAAAGAAAACTAACCAGTTGTCAGAAATGTAGCTATAACCACTCCCCTGCTCCGCACACACATATATCATTCTCCAAAGAAGAAACACAAATGGCCAGAAAACACAATGAAGCATGGTGTTCAGCACCACTGTTCATTAGGGAAATGCAAGCCAAAGCTGCAGTGAGACAGCATATCTACTAGGATGGCTGTCATAAACAATTTAAATAACAAGTGATGCTGAGAACATGAAAAATGAAGGCACTTGTATACAGCTCATGGGAATGGAAAATGCTGTAGTCACTGTGTAAAACCGTTAGCAGTCCTGAAAAAATAAAATAAACATAGAATTACCATACTATCCAGCAATTCCTCTCTGAGGTATATACCCAAAAGAATTAAAAGCATGAGGTGGGAATATGATGTAGGACACTTGGAATAGCCAAATTCCATATCACAGTGCCTGGATCCACTTCCATTTATAGTTCCTGCTGATGCACACCCTGGGAGGCAGCAGGTATTGGCTCAAATACTTGTGACTCTGCTACCCATGTGGGAGAAACAGATTCAGCCCCTGACTCTCAGCGTCAGCCTGACCCAATCCCAGCTGTTGCCATTTGGGGTATGAACTAGCAAATGGGAAATCCAACTCTGTCAGTCTCTCTCTGTCCCTCTCTCTCTCTCTCCTCCTCCTCCTCCTCTGCCTTTCAAATGAAAAAAGAAACAACCAAAGAATTAAAAACAGGTACTTAAACACTTGCATGCAAATATCCTTTGCAGTATTATTCACAAAAGGAAGAGACAATCGAAGTGTCCATCAACAGATGAATGGATAACACAGGGTGGCATATGCATACAGGGGAATATTATTCAGGCTTAAAAAAGAAGGAGGGATGAGCATTAGCCTAGCAGTCAAGCTTCCAGTTTAGTGTTCAAGTCAGGGAGTGACCTGGGTTCAATACCCTGTTCAGGCTCCTGACTCCCTCTTCCTGCTAATGCAGGTCTTAGGAGGCAGTGGGGATAGCCTAAGTAATCAGGTCCCTGTCAGCCATGTGAGAGATCTGGATTAAGCTCCCAGATCTGTTTTGACTAGACCACTGTGGGCATTTGGGAAATGAGCCAGAAAAATGAGAACTTTCATCTTCTCCTCTCTCTCTCTCTCTCTCTCTCCCTCCCTCCCTTCTTCTCCTCTCACTCACTGTGTGTGTGTATGTGTGTGTTCCTGACTCTGTGTCTCAGATTTTAAAAACACCGTTAAAAAGGAACAGCATACTGTTGCATACTGTAACATTGATAAACCCACAAAACATTATATCCAGTAAAGCAAGCAGACACAAAGGGACAAAAATTGCATAAATTCACTTATATGAAATACCTAGAATTGGCAAAATCATAGAGACAGAAAGTGGATTACAGTTTGAAAAGGGATCAGAGGGGAGGAGGAAATGGGACTAATTCTTTGACAAGTATAGGGTTTCTGTTTCCAGCAATGAAAACATTTTGGAAACAGATAATGGTAACAGTTGCATAATTGCAAATGTACTAAACATCACTGAACTGCAGACTTTGAAATGGGTAAGTGCGGAATTTTATGTTGCATATATGTTACCATAGCAGTTACCCAGTAGTTTAGCTTGGTAAGCATTCGAGATACCTGTGTCTGACATCAGAGTGCCTGCGTGTGACTCCCAGCCACAGCTTCCAGTCAATGCAAACCTAGTCAGCAGGGGTGATGGCTCAAGCAATTGAGTTCCTGCTGCTTGCTCCCAGCATGGGCCCCTGAGCCATGGGAGCTCCTTCTCTCTCTCTCTCTCTCTCTCTCTCTCTCTCTCTCTCTCTCTCTCTCTCTCTTCTCTCTCTCCCCCCTCCCTCTCTCCCTTCCCTCCCTCTCTCCCTCCCTCCCTCTCTCCCTTCTCTCTCCCTCTCACATAAATAATTTTCTTAAAAATCTCACCAGACCCAGAGCCGGCACTGTGGCACAGTGGGTTAAAGCCCCAGCCTGCAAAATCCCATGTGGACACTGGTTCCAGTCCCAGCTGCTCCTCTTCCAATCCAGCTCTCTGCTATGGCCTGGAAAAGCAGAAGAAGATGGCTCAAGTCCTTGGGGCCCTTGAACCCGCATGGGAGACCTGAAAGAGGCACCTGGATCCTGGCTTTGGATCAGCTCAGCTCTGGCCGTTGCGGCCATTTGGGGAGTGAACCAATGGAATGGAAGCTCGCTCTCTCTCTCTCTCTCTCTCTCTCTCTGGCTCTACTTCTCTCTGTAACTCCTATTTCAAATAAATAAAATAATTCTTAAAAAAAAAATCTCACCAGACCCAGAAAGTATTGCAAAGTTGCCAGACAGACAATGCTAATTTTATGTGAACAGTTGCAAAAATCAGATTGATCTACTTTTTTGAAGTTAGAATGCATTTTACTCTTTTTTTTTTATTTGACAGGTAGAGTTATAGACAGAGAGAGAAACAGAGAGAAACGTCTTCCTTCTGTTGGTTCATTCCCAAATTGGCTGCCACAGCCGGTGCTGTGCCGATCCGAAGCCAGGAGCCAGGTGCTTCCTCCTGGTCTCCCATGCGGGTGCAGGGCCCAAGCACTTGGGCCATCCTCCACTGCCCTCCCGGGCCACAGCAGAGAGCTGGACTGGAAGAGGAGCAACCGGGACAGAACCGGCACCCATATGGGATGCCGGCACCGCAGGCGGAGGAATAACCAAGTGAGCCACGGCGCCGGCACCCCAGAATGTACTTTATTCTAAAAGAAGACAGGAACAAGAACAAAGACAAGAGGGCCAGTGCCGTGGCTCAACAGGCTAATCCTCTGCCTTGTGGCGACGGCACACCGGGTTCTAGTCCCGGTCGGGGCGCCGGATTCTGTCCCAGTTGCCCCTCTCCAGGCCAGCTCTCTGCTATGGCCCGGGAGTGCAGTGGAGGATGGCCCAAGTGCTTGGGCCCTGCACCCCATGGGAGACCAGGAGAAGCACCTGGCTCCTGCCTTGGGATCAGTGCGGTGCACCGGCCGCGGCGGCCATTGGAGGGTGAACAAATGGCAAAGGAAGACCTTTCTCTCTGTCTCTCTCTCTCACTGTCCACTCTGCCTGTCAAAAAAAAAAAAAACAAGATAAGAAAGGAAGCAAAAAGATTATCACAGTTATGAGCATAAATGCAAAAAATCTAAATAATATGAACTAAATTCAAAAATTATTTTTAAAATATCTTGATTAAGTTGAGTGTGTCCCAGGAATGCAAGGAGCCTCTGACATTAAAGTCATAAAATTCACCACATAAAGATGAAAGCAAAATTATATTTGATTATCTCAAAATGTATAGAACAAAAAAGCTCATGATACGTGATTCCACACATACTCCTGATGAAAACCGCTTTATCCAGCTATAAACACTTAACCTAAAAGAGTGTTATTTTTGCATCATGATTTGGCAAATCTGCTAGATTCATGTGTCTGACTTACCTAAGAAATTTTTACAAGAAATGGTATTTTAGAATGATTTTTAAGTGTTTTTGGAACTTAACAAGAAGATATATTTCTGACAAACTGGTTTAGTTAAGTATTAAAAGGTCAAGGAGGTTATAATCAGAAGGTTAATTAGTTCAAAAGCAGTAGAGAAATCCTATCTCTTAAGACAGTTGACTGCTTCATGTAGATGATATCTCATAATAAACATTCGCATTTGTTTTTAATAAAATTTATAGCACGTACTATGGACCAAACACTTGAAATATTAGCTCAGCAAATTTCATAACAACCTTCTGGGACACTTACTATTATTAAACTTTTCTTCTTATTGTATATTAGAGAGAGGGAGAGAGTGAGAGAAGGAGATGGGCAGAGAGCCCCTATGCACTGATTTATTCCCCAGATGCCTGCAATGTCCTAGCCAGAACCTGGGGGC
Organism: Lepus europaeus; assembly: GCF_033115175.1. Taxonomy (NCBI): domain Eukaryota; kingdom Metazoa; phylum Chordata; class Mammalia; order Lagomorpha; family Leporidae; genus Lepus; species Lepus europaeus. The sequence continues at coordinate 81,154,356 of NC_084842.1, read as the reverse complement.
TGAAGCTAGGAAATCAGTCCAGGCCTCCCACGTAGAGGGGGGAGGTAGGGACCCAAGCACTTGAACTCTCACTGCTGCCTTCCAAAGTCTATATAAGCAGGAAGCTGGAGTCGGGAGCCAGAGCTGGGGCTCAAACCCAAGTATTTCCATGTGGGACTGGAGCAACCTAATTGGCTCTTACCTGTTGCGCCAGACACCTGCATCTAGTTACTTATTGTTGAGTTCATTTTACCAGTAAGGAAACTGAAACTTACACAGGTTAAGGGGGCTGACCAAAACTCCTCAACTACAAGATTCAGCATAAGAGAGAAGTGTGCCACCATAGCAGGTAAAGCCAGTGCCCACATCCCATATGGGTCCTGGTTTGAGTCCCAGCTGTTCCACTTCCGATCCCTCTCTTTGCTATGGCCTGGGAAGGCAGTAGAGGATGACCCAAGTCCTTGGGCTCCTGCACCTGCATGGGAGACCTAGAAGAAGCTCCAGGCTCCTGGCTTCATTCAGATTGGCCCAGCTCCAGCCATTGTGGCCGTTTGGGGAATGAACCAGCAGAATGAAGACCTCTCTCTCTCTCTCTCTCTCTCTCTCTTAAATAAAGGTTTATGTATTAATTTTAAAGGCAGAGTTACAGAGAAGCAGAGGCAGAGAGAGAAAGAGAGAGAGAGAGAACACTTCTTTCTCTCTTTTCTACTTGTAGACTCTGCCCTGGGCAGGAAGGGCCTTGTCAATCTCCCTTCGCATCTTCTATCTACCCTTTCCTATTTTCCTTCTCCATGTGCCATATTTAATTTTTAAATTTATCTTTTACATACTTATCTTTTCAACACTTTCATCTGTAGTTTTACCTAACCTTTGCTTTAAAAAAAAATCCTGACTTTGTTTATGTTAAAAAGTTATGCCTGGTTCTTTCCAATTTGCCTGATCTTTTTGATGGTGTCCTACTCTTCTTTGGAAGTTCTCCTTTTATGGCCTGAAACATAGTCACTTCTTTCGCATTCTCTTTCTGATCGCTGCATTACTAGAATTCTTGAGCACTAACAGTGCCATCTGGTTTGTCTGCAGGCTCCCTTGTCTCCTCCTGTGTGGTCGATTTTTGATTGGGAGCTCAGCAGCTGCAGGGTTACCTGCGGACAACTCAAACGGCTCCTTGAAAGTGAGTCCCCCCAGGTATGTTCTGCTCTGGCTTCTGCCCTGCACCCCACAGGGATGCTAACCTGAAACCACTTTATCTTTTTTTTTAAGATTTAATTATTTTATTTGAAAGTCACAGTTAAACACAGAGAGAAGGAGAGGCAAAGAGAGAGAGTGAGAGAGAGAGGTCTGCCATCCACTGGTTCACTCCCCCCAATTGGCTGCAACTGCCAGAGCTGTGCAAATCCCAGGCCATAGCAGAGAGCTGGATCAGAAATGGAGCAGCCAGGTCTTGAACCAGCACCTATATGGGATGCTGGCACTGCAGGCATCAGCTTTACCCACTATGCCACAGCACCAGCCCTGAGACCACTTTTAAAAATAGGTCATTTAGAAGATTCCCAAAAGATATAGAGCATAAATAAGACAAACTGCACAGTGCAAGCAGATGGTTACAAATTCTTAATATTTTCCCTACCACATGCAAAACACAAGCTGAAACAGACAAGTTTTCTGATTTTTCCTTGTAGCAGCTCTCCAATGTGAAGACTTCCAAATATCACTCACTGAATAAGCCCTATCCCATTCCCCTGAGTCTCTCTATAATTACAAATGTTAAATTTCTTAGCCTGGAATCTTTCAACGTTTTATGCAATGCTTTTCTGTAAAGGCTGTATGCTGATTTTTTTCATTAGAGTTTCCAGAAAAATCTTAGTGACCATTGAGCTTCTCTGGAAAATAAATGACCATTCTCTCCCAGTCAGTCCCAGTTAGGTGGAATGGAGAAGCCAAGGTGTCTTTGGTTGCCTAAAATCCTTGCAAAGGCTGAGAGAAGGCCTCGCCGATCTCCCAATTTCATGCTGTTTTTAGCCCTGAGACTTTGCCGCCTGGTACCATACCTGGGAACGCAAGACCAGAGATTGTCCAGTTTAGTCTCCTTGGGCAGAGAAAAAAAAACTCATATCCACTGGCCAGCAGAAGGGCAGATGGGACTGAAGGGTTTATTCCTCAGACTGCTGGATATGAGAGGGTCCAGAGCCCAAGCCCTTAGAGACACAGAATTTATTTTTTAAAGATTGATTTATTTATTTGAAAGGCAGAGTTATAGAAAGAGAGGGAGAGACAGACAGAGATCTTCCATCTGCTGGTTCACTCCCCAAATGGCTGCAAAAGCCAAGGCTGGGCCAGATCAAAGCCAGGAGCCAGGAGCTTCTTTCAGATCTCCTGCATGGGTACAGGAGCACTTGAGCCATCTTCCACTCCTGTCCAGGTGCATTAGCAGGGAGCTGGATCAGAAATGGAGCAGCTGGGAATTGTGCCAGTGCCCATAAAGGATGCAGGCATCACAGGTGGTGGCCTAACCCGTTACGCCACCATGCTGGCCCCTAAGACACGGACTTACACATCTTCAGCCCCACATGTCTCCCACCTTCCATGACATCTGGCTCTATTAGTTCCCTGGAGGTGCTGTGACAAAGTACCACTCTTGATTGCATAAAACAAGGGAAGTTTATTGTCACCTGGTTCTGGGGACTGCAAGCCCACAGTCAGGGAGGCTGGCAAGGGCGCATCTGCTCCGGGTTTCAGCTCTGCAGCCTGAGGTGCTCCTCACAGGATGCACTGGCTGTCATTGCTGCGGCTTTGCATCGTCTTCCTCTGATGCACATCTTCCTCGGTGTCCACATTCCCCTTCTGTGAGGACACAGAGATCAGGGATTAGATCCCTCCCCGGTGACCACATTCAGACTCGATTACCTCTGTAAAGACTCTCGTTCCAAACAACATTCTGAGGTACCGAGGGGTAAGACTCGGGGTGGTAGGAACACAATTCAGTCAGTAATGCTATGGCTGCAAAGCCTTGGTCTCTGTGGTTCTACAGAGTGCATCTACCCTTTTCCCCGTTCTCATGCCTGCCTGCACCACCCCATCATACACACATACACATACAGCACACACACACATCACACACACATGCATCACACAGAGCTACATCACACACAGACACACACACATCACACAAATATACATCACACAGAGCTACATGACACAAACACACACACACATCACACACAGATATACACAGAGCTATATCACACAGACACACCCAGAAACAAACATGAAGCAAATATGCTGATACACACACATACAGCACACAAACCTACATCACTCATACATCACACACAAATATAGACAGAGTTACATCACATAAAGACACAGAAACACACACAGGCACATCACACACAGAGAGACACACCCAAAAACAAACATGAAACGAATATGCTAACACACACACATGCATGCATACTACATTTAAAATGTACTCTGGGGCCGGTGCTGTGGTGTGGTGAGTTAAGCCACTGCCTGTGACACTGGCATTCCATTGAGTCCTACTGCTCCGCTTCTGATCCAGCGCTCTGCTAATGTGCCTAGGAAAGCAGCAGCAGATGACCCAAGTGCTTGGGTCCCCGACACACATGCAGGAGACCCAGATGGAGTTCCAGGCTCCTGGCTTCAGCCTAGCCCAGTCCTGGCTGCTACAGACATTTGGAGAGTGAACCCGAAGATGGAGGATCTCCCTCTCTCCCTCCCTCTCTCCCTCTCCCTCTCCCTCTCCCTCTCCCTCTCCCTCTCCCTATCCCTCCCTCTCTGTCTCTCTATCCCCTTCTGTAACTCTGTTTTCAAATAAATAAATAAATCTTTTAAAACTGAAAAATAAAAAAGTGTATGCTGGCTCAGTTTTTGTAGGCAAGTAGACCTGGAAATGACTGTCATGATAAACAGTGTTGCTCACAGATCCCTAGAAACAGGCGTGATGTCAGGGGCTGCTGTGTGCTTCTGCCACGTAACACCTGAGCCTGGTGCCACATAAAGAGGATTGGTTCTTGTCATTCTGGGAGCCAGGAAGGCCAGGGCTGAGGGACCCATGTCTGGAAGGGGCCTTCTTGCTGTGCCCTCCCATGGAGGAAGACAGAAGGGCAAGAGAGAAGGAAAACCCATCCTTTCTCTTTTTTTAAAGATTTGTTTATTTGAAAGGCAGAGTTACAGAGAGGCAGAGGTGGAGAGGGAGAGAGAGAGAGAGAGAGAGAGAGAGAGAGAGAGAGAGAGGTCTTCATCCGCTGGTTCACTCCCCAGATGGCCGCAGCAACCAGAGCTAGGTCCATTCAAAGTCAGGAGCCAGGAGCTTCTTCTAGGTCTCCCAAGGACTTGGGCCACCTTCCACTGCTTTCCCAGGCCAAGGCAGAGAGCTGAATTGAAAGTGGAGCAGCTGGGACTTGAACTGGTGCCTATATGGGATGCCGGCACTGCAGGTGGCAGCTTTACCCAGTATGCCACAGCACTGGCCCCAAACCCATCCTTTCATAAGGAAACCACTCTGTGGTAATGAGCCCACTCCTGTACCTACATTAGTCCAATCACAAGGACAGAGACCTCCGAGCTGATCACCTCTCATCAGGCCAACGCCTCCACTGTTGCACTGGGGTTAGGTTTCCAATACACTCAAATCATTGTCCAAGGCTCACCATGCAAGGCCACCTACAGAAGCCCTAAAGGCAGAGGATGGGCCAGAGTCTTTCTGGGGATTTTCCCAGGGAGGAATGGGAGAAGCAGGGTAAGTGTGCTAAGTTTAGATTAGTGAGTTTGAATCACGCTGGTGGGATCTGGGCTGCAGGAAGTATTCTCAGGTGTCTGCTACCTGGCTGTGGGGTGAGTCAGGACAGGGGAGCACTGGTCTGGTAAGTGAGAGGTTGGTAAAGGTTGATGGTGTGTGGGGGGCTCCCGCTTGCTTGGTTTGTATATGAAAGTAGAGTTTCCAGCAGGCTGTCTCCAGGATCAAGGTCCCAAATGCCAGAGCATCCAGAATACAGAAAACAAAAAAATACAGGCAGTGTGCACACACACACAGAGAGAGAGAGAGACAGGCGTGAGCAGACACACAGAAACAAGTACACCTGGAATGTGGCTTCCCTTGGCCTGCTCAACCCAATTACTCTGCCATCTGCTTTGCCTCTTCTCCCATTTCCTTGGCTGTTTTGAGCTATAACATGTAATCCCTTTAGTGATTGCAGTGGGATCCGGAGAACAAGCAGAGATGAACGTGTGCATGCAGTCCTCCGTGTTTAGCCCCAAAGTCGATGAGCGCAGTATTTGCTGTTGGCCTGCGGCACCTCCACAATCAGGTGGCGATGACCTTCTCTGAGTCTAAGTTGCCCCATCCTTGTCATCACCTGTCATCTACATGAAATGCGAGAGGATCAGCTGACGACAAGAGGAAGCTGCACTCCTAATGTTTGCCCTCATTTTGCCCAGCTCCCCGCTGAGCTGGTTTCTCTTTGCCTCCGCTTGCCTGGGAGGCTTGCCTTCCACTACTAGAAATAAGCTGTCACTTTAAAAGAAAAAAAAAGCCTCCAGTGACCTTCCCTAGGAACGGGTTGCTAAGCTGGTGTTTTTGCTCTGGGCCGTGGCTTGCAGCTCCCCAGGCTGCAGCCCAGGGCCTCCCCAGCTCACTGCCTTTCCCTTCCGGCCACTCAGAGGATTCAACAGCAAGGACCATCTCTCTCCACCTTCCTCCTCTTCCGGGAAGCAGACTCTGCCAAGTGCCTTTTGTAAAGCACGTAAGGTAAATCAGTTCGTAAGGCGAGCAGTGACACTTTCCTGTTTGCAGTTATGGGCTCCGAGAGCAGCCTCTCCCTGGGCACCCTGAGAGTAGATTTCATGAACTGGCCGTTCAGGGAATCTCATCATCATTTACATTTTTACTTCCTGGGACGGGAATACGTAGAGTTTTCCTGGGGTGGTTTTGATTCAAGCTGCCGTCTGGCGTCTGGTATGCAGGAAGTGTTAAGTCAGGCTGATCGCCGCCGCAGCCTCCAGACCAGCACTCAGCAAATCCTTTGCCGCACATTGCATTTCTGGGCCTTTCCGTTCCGTGTGGGTCAAAGGGAGAAGTACTTGTCTGTCGGTGCAAACTTCAGTTCTCTTGGTCTTAGGCAAGGGGTGATTAACCACAGTGCTTCGGATTGCACTGCTTTCCAAAAGACCGCTAGAAAATCCACTGGCTGCAATTAAAACAGACTGTTTCCTTTCACTGCAGAAGGATGCAATGAGAAACTAACGAAGTCTAGCAGGAAATCCAGGTCTGCTGTCGCATTGTACGAACCTTTTCTGCAAATAAATTGAGTACCGGCGTGAAATATCTCTTTCCATAGAAAGATGGATATAGACAGATCTCCTACAGCACATTTACAGAGTCATTCATTCAAACATTTATTGAGCATTAACAATGCACCAGACAACATGCTTAAGTTTAGAGCGTGCAAAAACAAATTAGGCCAGATCAGAAATCCAGCTTGCTGGGGAAAGAGCCCTATAAACAGATGATCATACTACAATGAGCTAAGTGACAAAGGAGATTTACAAAAGGGTCTAAAGGGCTTAGAGCACCTGGGGACCCTGAGGGAGTCCTTAGCATATCGGGTCAATGCATTAGCCATATACCACAGAGGGCAGCTCAAATGTGGTATTTAGTTGGGCTCTTTGAGGGCAGTATATACTATATCAAGCTGATTCAATGATTCTGTAAAGCTACCTGTCTCTAACCTGGTACTAAGGGGAGCCATGGTTGGAATAACTCATTGGGTTAGAAAATGAATTCAAAGGGGGTACATGTGGCACCTGCCCAGGTTTCCAAGCTCCTGCGGGAACAGGCTGGGACAGATAAATGCTCCAAGGGTGAGATGGAGAAAGTGCTCAGGAGAACAGAGCAGGGCCTTTCAGAGGCACCATAAATGGAAACAGAAAGCCAATGGCCTTGGACCTAATGGGAGGGGAGGGGTGGGTTATGGTAGCCAGGGGCTGAAGGTGGGAAGTCAAGCCTGTAATTACAGGGGCTCCAATGTCACCCCAGGGCTTTCTGATGGCCCAGTCTGTCCCTCAAGCTCTTTTCCCTCCTCACTCCTTTCTTCACTTTTCCCCTCAACTGTCACCTCTTCTTGTTAGTGACACCTCACCCTACCTCGAGCCCAGTCCTGACGGACACTTTGCTACACACTCCTGCCATTGAGTCCTTACAACCAATTGCTCTTTGAGGTTGGAATATGCTCGCAATTTTACCAGCGATAGAGCCTGTCTCAGGGGGGTGAAGGCATTGCTGGAATTTGAACTCAGGGCCAAACAACTCTTTGTAAAGGCCTCACATGCTTCTATAAACCCATCCTTTCACTGCTCAACAGAAGGAGGCACAGATTGTGTTGGATTTAAGCAGCCAAGGTTGAGATTCTCTGTGTGCCATGTTTCTCCATTCCTCTTCTTTCATACGGTAGTCCCCACTCCTTGTGGGATCCATCACAGGATCCACTAGGTATGGCTCTAGCCCTCTGACAATGCTTGGAACTAGCTCATTTGTTCAGATGAAAGCATCAGTACTTTCCCTTGAAAAACATGCTTGCTTTTGAAATAAATCATTGACGGTAGTGTGGAATGGGGAGGACTTTGGGCTGCTACAGTCTTGGGGTCAAATTCTGAACAGGACACTTCGTAACAACGACCTTGCACAAGCTATGGAGTCTGGCAGAGCCTCAGTTTCCTCGTGTATAAACTGGGGCATGCGTTGCTGAGCTCGGGGAGTTACTGCGAGAACCAAAAAAGAATGTTTATCAGAAGATCCCACAAAATAGCTGCGCAGTAAATCACAGCTCTTGTTTTGATGTTTCCAGCAGGAATATATTAACAAGCACCCAGCGCATGTGAGGAAGGCAAGTCACGGATGAACACTGGGCAATATTGATTTATCTTTTCTTAGCAACAGAGTTCATAACAAAAATAAATTTTGGTGTCATTTGATTTCCTTAGAATCTCATTCAAAGTTAATGATTAGGAAAGAATGAAAGGGAAAAAAACAACCCATTACATTTTTCATTTTAGACTTCTGTTGTTTCTTTGTGATTTTTTATTTCTGTGTTTTAGTGACTAAAGTATTTCTGGGCTCTTTTTATTGCGTTCACAAGGACCAGAGTCATTTATGAGACAGCTTCTGTGCCCTTCAGCATTTGCATTCTCAGTGTGGACCCCTGTTAGCTCCAGGTTAAGGAGGACCTCCTTCTGGACTTTTTGTGTGGCAGACAATAGGATTTCAGATCCTTTACTTGCCTTTAACATGCTAATTCCCCAGGAGGGTCAGCTAACCCTTGACTGTCTCAAATTTGCTGTTTAAATGACCAAATCCTGGATAAGACTGGGATTGCATGGATGTTAGAAAGGGCTTATGATTGGTCAGCTCCAGCCTGATGTTTGCATATTCTCCCAGCATTCATGGCAGCTTAGAGAGGACAATTATGGTTTAAATGGTTCCAGAAGGTGGCTGTAGACTTAGTCATGCATTTAACAAACACACATTCAATGTCTGTTGTGTGGTACAGCCCTAGGCTCTGGGGAAGGGGAGGTGTCAGGGAAAAAACAATGAGCAACCCTGCCTTCTTATAGCTATGTTCTAACAGGCCTGGACAGACAGTAAACAATAGTAAGTACAGTAAGGTATCTGGGGACTCCCAAGAGGGTGGAAGTGAGACTTCATCATTGTTTTGTGAATGGTCAGGGAAGACTTCTTGAATAAAATGAAATTTCAGAAGGGACCCGAAGGAAATAAAAGAGAGGTAAGAGCTGTAAAGCTGTGCAGGTATCTTGGGAAAGAGAGGATGTGACGTCAAGTGAAATAAGCCAGACACAGAAAAGACAAATACCACATATTCTCAACTCACTCTGAAAACAAAACGGTGATTACTAGAGGCTTTGAGTAGTATGGGGGGAGAGAGAGGGAGCTTGGTAATGGGAACAAATCAGAGAGAGAGCTAATGATTCAGTTCCTAGCATCACACAGCATAGTGGGAAGACTATAGTAAGCTAGCACACACTATATGAACAAACAGAAGAGGGAAGACCCAAGCCTCCAGCCATGAAGTATGTCAAACAAGGGGAAGTGCTGATTACCCTGCTTTGATCAGTACATATTGTGTGCATGTATGTATTGAATTGTCACACCATAGCCCATAGATGCACACAACTATTTTGAACACATTTTTTAAAAAGAGAAAGTCCTAGGCAAAGGGAACAGCAGTTCAAATGCCTTCAGGGAAGATGGTTCCAGCGCAAGTCAAGTAAGGCCTTTTGGGCCACAGAAGGGATTTCAGATTTTACTCGGGAGAGAAAGAGAAGTCATTGGAGGATTTGGAACAGGAGAATTATATGACCCCTGCGGCTTCAACACAGAGAATACCGTGGGTGAGCAGTGTGGGGAGCAGAGAAATCAGGAGGCTCTCGTAGTGCTGTGGACCAGGGTGATTAGAGTGGATGAGGTGCCTGGGAGTGATGGGACCCTGCATACAAGTTGAAGGCAAAGCCGGCAGCTGGATGTGCCTCTCAGTGCGAGAGAGGAGGTAAGAGTGACAGCAAGGTTTCTGACCTGAGCAGAATGGATTTCTGTGTATTCTAGCAGAGATCACGGCACAGTCAGACTCAGGTTTAAAAGCCAAGACCTTCATTTGGGACGTGTCAAGGAAAGTGAAGGTGCTCATCAGGCAGTCACATCCTTGAGTCTGGAGGGCTTTGGAGATGTTTGAACCGAGGAAGTCCCTTGGGAAGCTTGTGTTAGAGAGAGTGCTTAAAGCCAACAGGCAGGATGCTATGGGCAGGGAATGAGCCCTGGAACCCCATCCACCCCAATTTTTTGGTTCTTGGAGAAATAAAGAGAAACTAGCAGAAGAGTGAGAAAACCAGGAGAGAACTTCTCCCTCATGTCCTAGAACCAAGTGCAAAGAGTATTTCCAAAGGAAGCGATGGGTCGCTTTCGCTGCTTAATGCCTCTGCTGTGGTCAGTCACACGGAAACTGACAGTAGATGCAGCAATGCGGGGGTTATTGGGAACTCTGGAAAGAGCAGTTTCAAGATATGCTAAACACACACCCCCACAAAAGACTAGAAATACAATGAGTGCTTTCAGGGGTTTTCCTATAAAGGTTGAAAACTGAGCAACAGCTAGAAAGAGAAAGGGTTCTGTTGAAAGGAAGGGACAAATTACAGCACTTTCTGCACTGATACAGCGGAGCCAGTAGAGCGGGAAGAAGTGGTCATCCAGGTGAGAGAAGGGCACTGTCAGGATCAAGGTCCTGGAGGAAGGAACACAATGGGGCCCACAGCACAGGCAGGGCAATTGGCCAGATGAGAGCACAGATGATTCAAGGCAGCAAGTAGAGGCAGAGGGGAGACACGATTCAGTGAGGTGCTGCATGTGGAGAGGAGATGCAAATCCCTTCCTGGCCTCATCTGTTTGTTCAGTAAAACGAGACCCAAGACCAAGGGCGGAGTGTGGAGGGGTGGGAAGGTATAGGCTGAAGGAAGAGAAGACACTCTGGAACATTCCCTCCGGAGCTAGATCCCAATCGGGCTCACCTGGCTCCAGGGTTACAGTAAAGACAGGCTCACGGGGACAGGGGTCTGGCATTCTCCTCCCTCTGTGCTTGTTTTCACCAGTCCTGGGGTCTGCATGTGTCCCTGGGGGGAGGGGGAGGCAGAAAGTCTACACAAACATCACTAGCCATCAAGACCAGCTTCCTACTTAGCAACAGGAAGAACTGTATTTCATCGATTCCCAAATAACTGGCTTCTTTATTCTTTAACTGGCAGGGTTCCATCTCAGCCAATATGAATCCCAAGGAAGAAAAAGTGAAAATCATTGCAGAGGTAAGTGGCTGCCTAGACGTTCCTTCGTGTGTTTGTGTGTGCACGTGCACGTTACATGTGTTTGCAGCGCAGGAACAGGCACTTGTTGCATGTATTAAAAGAACTCTAGCTAGTTAGACTGAGTAGAGAGTTTGGTTAAGCAAAGAATGATCCCGGAATTGTGCAGCCCTCAGAACCAGAAGAGGTTCAGAGGTCTCCCTTGCCAATATGAGCAGGCAGCACCTAGGGACAGAAAACAAAAGCTCAGGAGCCAGCGCTGTGGCATAGCAGGTAAAGCGGCTGCCTGCGATGCCAGCATCCCATATGGGCACTGGTTTGAGTCCCAGCAGCTCTGCTTCTAATCCAGCTCCCTGCTAATGCACCTGAGAAAGCAACAGAGGATGGCCCAAGTACTTGGACTCCTCCACCCACATGGGAGACCTGGAAGAAACTCCTGGCTTCAGACTGGCCATTTGGGGAGTGAACTAGCAGATGGAAGGCCTCTCTCTCTTTCTCTCTCTCTCTCTCTCTCTCTCTCTTTCTCTCTCTCTCCCTCTCCTATCTCTCTGTGTAACTCTGCCTTTTAAATAAATAAATAAATCTTTAAAAAAGGGAAAGCAAAGAAAATGGAAGTGCACTCCAGAAACAGCTTCATTGTCTACAGCTCAAGCCTGTGGATTTGAACATGGACTGAGCAGTTGGCCACAGGGAGTGACTGCAGCTTAGCTGCTGTGATTGGCTGAGACTCTCCCAAATCAACTACCTCTCTCCCAAATCAGGCTTTCCATTAGTTTGCATGCTAAGATATCCCAAGTTATGCTGCAACCCCCACGTATGGAGATCTCCTCAGGCCAAGCTTAGTTTCGCACACACCTACTGCATGCACACAGAGAGTGTGTCACTCCTGCAGAGAGTGGATGACAGGGGACACGCAGCCCTGTGGCTGTCCCGCTCTTGGCTCCACCTGAATACACCAGAGCTGTTTCTCACCATCTCATGAGTTCCGGCACACAACAGCTCCAAGTTTATACCTACTACTGGGTCCAGCTCGGACTGAAACACATTGATTTCTAAAGAAATTCGGATGGAAGGTAACAATGGCCCATTGTAATGGCTGAGGCCCACTGTATGACCCACTGTAGGCAAAAATCCCCAAAGCACTGCGCAGACCAGAAGAAGGGAGGCCATCTACAAACTGGAGACTTCCAGACACGGGTGCGAGTATTCGACTGGATTTCTATTTCTCCCTTGACTCAATGCTGATAGGTTGGAGACCACAGAGACAGATAGGGAGACAATGTGTGCTTCAAAAAGCCTGAGGGAACTCATTACAAAACCATGTGGATTAATTTAAGCAAGACATGAAGCACTGAAAAACCACATAAATTCCTATTTGCTTATTCATTCATACAACAATATGCCTTGCACCTCTAGTTCCTGGGGAAGCAGCAGTGGGTCCTCTTGGAATGTACATTCTGTCTTAAGTTCTTCTGGGCATTTTCCCATTGGCTAAGGGACAAAATATTATTGGAAAGTAAAAATAACCTAGATTTATCCTACGTCTGTTCCCAGTCCAAAACAAAAAACAAAACAAACAAACAAACAAACAAAGGAGAAAAGAACCATACTTGCACACTTGAATTTTAGCACTACCCCATCTTCCAAGTTGGTGAGATCCGGGGCTGAGAACAGGTCCCACCCAGTGGGGCCTATAGGAAGATGAGGACCGAGTGAGGATAGAGAGGAGCCAGAGAGATCAGGTCATGGAGACCAAGGAAACCCCAATCCAGTCCCATTCTGTGGTTCAGAGCCCAGTTCCCGCCTGGGTAACTAAAGTTCTTGTCTTCCCTAACCCCAACGGCCAAGGGGAGAACGTAGCTGCCCAGCCATAAGCAGGACACTTCTTTGAAATCTTAAATAACTAAAATCCATGCTTTGTATTCCAATCTTGTTTCAGTAGAAAAACAAAATATCTCCCAACTAATAACTTGGGTGTACCAGGGAGAGGTTCTGTGTGCTTGCAACTCAGTTTGTGGAACTCGAGGACTCGAAAACTTTAAAGTGTGAACATATGAGTGCTCTCAGGCTGTTTGAGTTCCTTCCATGCTGGTAAGGCTGGGAGGCAGAAGAACCAACCTGTGAAGTCTCAAATGTGCTTGTGATGTCTGTCCGGTCCCAGGTCTTGCATCTGTCCTAGTAGGGTCACTGGCTAGTCATCTTTCTTAGACTGAGCTCCAAGGGTAAGGTGCATGTGGCATTCAGCTCTGCCCCCACAAGGCTTAGAACACAGCAGGCGCTCTGTAATGCCCCGTGCATGAACAGGACCTGGAATGTCTCAATTTTGATCCGACTTTGGAAGAGCATGTCTCCTTCGAGAGGAGTGGAGGGTGCTGTCTGTTTAGGTTATGTTAACTGTCCTTTCCCTCTCGCTCAACACTAGTGGCCAGAGGCCCAAGGTCAGGATGACGATTTTAATTCTAGTGCCTAAAATCACACCCCTCTTGTGTTTGCGTTTTAACCAAGGAGTTCACTGAAAATGAAGAGGATGCACCTGTGGGAAGGAGGAAGAAGAAGGTCCAACGGCAACAAAGAAAGAAACAGGTAGGAAGAGATGAGAAACTGGTCTGGATCAGCAACCAGCCAGACCCCAGGGGCCACGTGGGAAGCCTCCTTTCTGGGGATTCGGCCTGCTCTAGGCTACTGAAGCAGGGATGCGAATGGACAGTCCCAGGTGTAGGGTCCTGGGGTGCGAGTTTCCGTGTGACCCTCGCAATAAGCCTGTGATCCAGACTTGGAGCCTTTTCCCTCAAAGTTTCCTCCCACCTCCTGAGAGAGAAGTCTCAAAGCCTGGCCTGGAGCCTCTGTTGATACCAGCAAAGGCCCTAAGCTAAGACAGGCGGTAGAGGGCACTGCAGGATCACAGATCTGGGGAACTCCTCCGTGCCCAGCGCCAAACCCGAATTCCCCTCACTCTCGGCCACAGACTAACTCCGGGCTGCCAGTGCTCCCCACCTCTCCACAGGGTCCCCATCCTGGGCTGGGAGCGTCCCCGGCCTGCTCGGCTCCTTCACTGCCCTCAGTCCTCCTGGTAAGGAGTTGCCCTCCGCGAAGAGGGAGGGAAAGGGCTACTGTGGCTGGGAGATTTGCTGGGAACTCACTTCCCAGAAGAGGAGGGAGGGAGGAGGGGGAGCGCCATTTTGAGCCTGCCATCACGTGATGGGATTGCCCGGCGAGAAGGGGCCAGGAAGGAGGGGAGGGCCACTCGGAGAGCCCAGTCCGAGGCCAGGAAGGAGGGGAGGTCCCTCGCTGCACCTTGTAGCCCTGCACCCTCCCGCGCGTGTTCTTTCCTGCAGGCTGGGGCGGGGGTAGGGGGGAGGGAGCTGCCCAGGTGAGGACAAGGGCGATGGGCAGGAGCCGCTCGGCCACGTGGGCCCGCGGGGACGGGAGCCCCCAGGCTGCTGTCGCCTGGGTCAGTCTGTGGCTCTGCGGGAGGCAGCAGCTGCAAAGAGTTCAGGCCCTGAGCCCTGCAGTCTGGGGCACAGTGAGCCCTGGATGGCAAGGCTGCCGGGGAGCCTGGAGGAAGGGGTGGAGGGGGCGGGGACGCGGGAGAGACCGTAACAGCGCCCAGGAGCTGAGCACTTAGGTGCCTGGCTTGCACCTGCCCCCACCCCACCCGCCCCAGCCCCGATCACGGGCCACGCAGCGCAGCTGTGGCGAGCTCGGCCCGAACACGGCACCTGCGGCCGTGTTTCTTGAGCCCAGCTGCACGCAATGATCGTCTCGGGCGTTTCTTCTTCGTGAGACGCCGCGGGTGCACCCTGGTCGTCTATTTAAGACAGAGCCGCTGGCTTGGCGCCAGGCCGCGTGCACTGTAGCCTCCCCAGAAGTGCACGCCTTGCTATTTTTCCTCTTTCGTGGATGAAAAAGCAGAGCACCAGCAAGGGAACCGTCGGCCCAGAGTCCCACGGTCAGTCTGGGGTCGGCACCGCGCCTGGGTCTGATTGGGCCCCCAAGCATCCCGGCCAGCCCGCTGCCCGTAGAATTTGGGGAAGGAGGCGGGCACGGTGGTTGGGGCACAGCCAGGACTCCCTGCTTCCTGTGAGTTACCCAGGCGCGGTAACTCCTTCTCGGCTGTCTCCAGATTTCCTGGATTCAGGAATGAATTAATTGGGTTTTTATTCTCCCCCAGCGCTACACATTGTACCTAGAAAAGATGAAAATAGCCCTTGTGTTTTGGGGTGCCTCTGTAATTTCATGAAAACCCTCCTAAAGACACCCAAGGCTGGCACCACCTCCTCCGGGGCACCCACAGTGACCCGAGACGGGGCCCAGGCTGCCCCAGGTCTGCCTAGTACTGAAGGTCTCCCCTCTCTGGCTACCCACCGCACCCCACAGACAAACTCAGTCACAAGTCTCAATCTTTCACCTTCTGTCCACAGCCCCTGACTGCCGGCCCAGAGGAGATGGTGTCCGAAAACCCCCACCTCAGCCCCCAGCAGGAGCCGGGGCAGGAAGAGCCCAAGACTCGCCTCCTGAGTGCCACCGCCCGGCGGGGCCCACGCAGTGAGTGTGTCTTGGTTGCATTCAGCTGGTGCTTACTAAGCGCCTGCTGTCAGCTCAGCGCTGCCTGACTGATTCGGGGAGGTTTTTTTCTGGGTACCATTTTTTCTACATGACCCCTGCTGCTCTACCCCTTCACCCCAATGCTCTGGTTAAGTCTTTGGGTGAATGTTGTCCAGGGAAAAGGCCACTTAGCTTAGGCATGTGTTTCTAGAACCTCCTACGTTAGCGTGTGCCAACTGAAATAGAAATGGCACAGATAGTCAAGTGCACAGAAATTCAAAAGAGGGTGACAGTTCAGGATTTCCACAGCTCTCCCTCAGTCTCCCCGAGGATGGGCCCCAGGGCCCTCTGTTGCTGTCGGAATCCTTGGTTGCTCAGGTTTCTCATGGAAGGTAGTGTTTGCCTAAACCCATGCAATGCAGGGCCACCCGTAGACTCCTCTCTATTACCCACAGTATCTCATTCAAGGTCAATGCTGTGTGAAGTGTTCTGTTGCTTAGGGTATAGTGACAAGGGGAGTAGCGTGGAGTCTACATGCTCAGGACAGAGCCCCTCGGTACAGGGGGCCGACTGTGTCAGTGAAGGGGACGTTGGAGGTGAAATCGGTGACTCGCCCCTTGAGGACACGGTGGTCTTCCCCCTGCCGAGAACCTAGGCCTGCGTTTTCCAGCACCTGCGCTTCCCCAGCCAGTGAAGTAACATTAATGGTCTTACTTTAGAGCACAGCATTACCCCTTTCTCCTTACTTCTCATGAAAAGCAGGTTAAACAATAGAAGTACCCTACACATTTTTAAAAGATTTGTTTATTTGAAAGAGAGCGGTGTCTTCTATCCACTGATTCACTCCCCAAATGGCTACAATGGCTGGGCCTGGGCCAGGCTGAAGCCAGGAACCTGGAACTGCATCTTGGTCTCCCATGTGGGTTCAGGAGCCCATAAGGGTGGGTTAGCAGGGAGCTGAATCTGAAGTGGAGCAGCCAGGATTCAAACCCGAGCTCATGCGGGATGTCACTGCAACACCTGCACCATGGAATTTTCTGTTACATGATTGTTATACTGTTTCAGCATGACAGGGCTGGGGAATAACAGAACTGTTGAAATTAGAGGACTATTTTTAAAAGTGTTTATTTACTTTCATCTACTTAAAAGGCACAGCAAGAGCGGGGCGGCAGTTGGGGGAGAGACTGAGATCTGCTGTATGCTGCTACATTTCCCAAAAGCCTGCAGCAGTCTGCAGAAAATGCCCCAAGAAAAATGTGGCTTCAGTGGAAGAGAAATGAGACAGTGAGAGCTGTTAGGACTTGGTAAAAATAGAACCAACATTCATTCCACAGAAATGCTCAAAATTGTTCATTACTGAAGATTACCACTTATCTTAGCCAGCTCAGGCTGCCGCACAAAATAGCATGGACTGTTTGGCTTAAACAACACATTTATTTTCTCAAGTCCTGGAGGCCAGAAGTCTGGGACCAGGGACCCAGCTGGTGGGTTTCTGGTGAGGCCTGTCTTCCTGGGTTGCAGGTAACTGCCTGTCCTGCTGTATGCTTTCCAGACTTCTTCTTGGGGAGGGTGTGGCCCTGGGTCGTCTTTTTGTCTTTTTTTTTTTTTTTTTCAAGATTTATTTATTTGAAAGGCAGAATTACAGAGGCAGGCAGAGAGAGAGAGAGAGAGATCATTCAATTGCTGGTTCATGCCCCAAATGACCACAACAGCTGCAGCTGAGCCGGTCTGAAGCGAGGCGCTTTGTCCGGGTCTCCGACATAGGTGCAGGGGTCCAAGTCCTTGGGCCATCCTACACTGCCTTCCCAGGCACATTATCAGGGAGCTGATGAGAAGTGGAGTAGCTGGGACTCAAACCAGCACCCATATGGGATACAGATGTTGCGGGCTTTACTCATTGAGGCACAGTGCCGGCCCCCTGGGGCAAAGAGACCTCAGTCCTAACACTCCAGGGCACTAGCATCATGACCTTGTTTGACCTTCACTGCCTCCATAAGCCTTGTCTCCAGGTACAGTTGTCCTGCATGCTAGTGCTTCAACATAAGAGTTTGAGAGGACACACAATTCTGTCCTTAGCACAACTATTGGGTACTTCAATACTATTTCAAAATCAAGGGACAAAATGTCAGAAGAGACGACCAGTAATAAAGGCTCTGTGGGATGAAGGCAGATTTTTTTTTCCTTATATATTAAAATAAGGAAAATACTGTCTGCTATGATCAAGAGTTGGGAGGGATGCTGATTATAAGAATCAAATAAAAATATGGGGGCTGGCATTGTTGCCCCGGCATCCCATATGGGCACTGGTTTGTGTCCCGGCTGCTCCACTTCCAACCCAGCTCCCTGCTAATGGCCTAGGAAATGCAGTGGAGGATGGCCCAAGGATTGGGCCCCTGCCACCCACGTGAGAGAACAGATGAAGCTCTGGGCTTCAGCCTGGCTCAGCACTGGCCATTGTGGTCATCTGGGGAGTGAATCAGCAGATGAAAGACCTATTTCTCTGTCTCTCCTCACTCTCTAACTCTGCCTTTCAAATATTTTTAAAAAATAAAAAAAATTGGTGTAGGTTTTAAAAATATTTATTTGAAAGGCAGAGAGACAAAAAGAACTCCCATCTGCTTTTTCATTTCCGAGTGGCCAAGGCTGCCGCTGCCTGACGCTGGAAGCTAGGAACTCAGTTGAGGGCTCCCACGTGGATGGCAGGAACCCAGTTACTTGAGCCATCACTTTGCCTCCCAGGGTCTGCTTTAGCAGACTGCTGGAGTCGGAACAGGAGCTGGGGATCAAATGCCAGCATGCCAGTATGGAATAGGGCCATCTTAACTACTAGGCCAAATACCCACCCCAGAGGTATCTTAAACTTGTAAAGCACTGGATAAATGTACAAAAACTAAGATGTCTAGGAGTGTGAGAAGAGATTTACTCTATGCACTAGTCGAAATCATAATTTCTGATTTGGAGAGTGTGGAGATATGGAGTTGGTGCTTGGCTGCTTGGACACAGTCGGAGCCCTGCACAGAGCCTGGGGTTTCTGCTGACCTGGCAGCACCAGTGCACCAAGCTGTAGAGAAAGCATCTCTGGAGGCGACTAGGGAAACTGGCAGAGAACAAGGCTGTGCGTGGGGCAGCGGTGGGTGCAGCAGATTAAGCCGCTCCTTGACAGGCAGTGTGGCATACGGGAGCGCCAGTTTGAGACCCAACTGTCTTGCTTCCAATCCAGCTCCCCGGTAATGTGCCTGGGGAAGCAGCAGAGGATGGCCCCTGCCACCCACGGAAGTGTGGAAGACCCCATTGGAGCTCCTGGCTGCAGCCTGGCCCTGCCCTGGCCACTGCAGTCATTTGAGGAGCGAACAAGCAGATGGTAGATCTCTTTCTCTGTCTCTCCCTCTCTTTTATTCTGTCTTTCAAATAAACAAATGAAACTTTTTTTTTAAGAACAGAGATTAATACCAGTCATATTTTTTTTTAATGTGTGGCAAGCACTAGTCAGAAAAAAGAAGTCAAAAGCCACAGAAAGGTATCCATGAAGATAACAGAACAGGTGTCATTCATTATATCGGCACACTCTAGAGTGAGAGACAGGAGACAGGCAAGTCACAGGGAATGATGGGTTCTCTGAGAAGCACCCTACCATAAGCAGGGCAGGTGTGGCAAGGCAGGGGACAGAAGACCTGAGCCTTCCCGGTACTTAGGAATTCTCTCCAGGGAGAGTGTTGGGTGAAGATGATTTCGGACTTTGAGCTTGAAAACCCACAAACTTGTGAGCAGAAAACACATAGTAGGTCAAGAGCAAAGTGGAAGCTGTAATGTCCTTTATGACCAAGCCTCATGATGCACACACCAGTGCTGTTTATCAATAATGTATCAGTAAATCCAGCCCACGTTCAACAGGAGGGAATTGGGCTCCAAATTCTGAAGAGAGGTATGTCAGAGCTTATGGGTATATTTTCAAATGATCTCATCTTTATTTTTTAAGATTTATTTATTTATTTATTTGAAAGGCAGAGTTACAAAGAGGTAGAGAGAGGGAGGGAGAGAGGAAGAGAGGTGTTCCATCCACTGGTTCACTCCCTGGATGGCCACAATGGCCAGAGCTGTGCCTATCTGAAGCCCAGAGTCAGGAGCTTCTTCTGGGTCTCCCACATGGGTGCAGGGACCCAAGGACTTGGGCCATTTTCCACTGCTTTCCCAGGCCACAGCAGAGAGCTGGATCAGAAGTGGAGCAGCTGGGACTCGAACTGGCACTCCTATGGCTGCTGGCACTGCAGGTAGCGTCTTTACCTGTTATGCCACAGCACCAGACCCTCGTTTATCTTTCTTTTAAAACTCTGACTTTTCTACTCAGAAATCCATAATTGCATCATGTGAAAACCAGACTCTAACTTTTTTTGCATCTGAGCCCCGATGCCTTTAGGACCTTCTGCACTCTTCTCCAGTCTTTCCCACCCTGGCTGATTTTTTTTTTTTTTTTTTGACAGGCAGAGTGGACAGTGAGAGAGAGACAGAGAAAGGTCTTCCTTTGCCATTGGTTCACCCCTCAATGGCCGCCGCAGCCAGCACGCTGTGGCTAGCGCACCACGCTGATCTGAACTCAGGAGCCAGGTGCTTCTCCTGGTCTCCCATGCAGGTGCAGGGCCCAAGCACTTGGGCCATCCTCCACTGCACTCCCGGGCCACAGCAGAGAGCTGGACTGGAAGAGGAGCAACCGGGACTAGAACCCGGGGTGCTGGTGCCGCAGGCAGAGGATTAGCCTAGTGCGAGAGCTCCATGACCATGCAAACATTCCCAGCTTTGGTTTCCACTTAAAGGAAGTTCTCCACCTCTTCCTCTGTCACACTTATGACTGGGAGGCCACAGAGTTGTAGCAGTTACAGCCGTGGGCTTTTGGCAGGCATGTAGCACAGCAGTTAAGATGCCGCCTGGGATCCTCATATCCGAGTGCCTGGATTCAAGTCGTAGTTCCGCTGCTGGTTCTAACTCCCCACTAATGTGCACCCTGGAAGGTGGCAGGTGATGGCTCAAATACTTGAAACCCTGACACCTGAGTGGAAGACCTGGGTGGAGTTCCTGGCTCCTAGCTTTAACCTAACCCAGCCCCAACTACTGTGGGCATTTGGGGAGGGAACCAGCAGATGGGACATCTTATCTTTCCTTCTCTCTCCCTCTGGCTCTGACTCTGTCTCTCTGCCTTTCAAATAAATAAATTATAAAAGATGATCAAGGACTTTGGCATCAGACAAACGTGGGTACCAGGCTCTGTCTTACTCCCATAGGCAAATTCCTGAACCTCCCTCAATCTCCGTTTCATTATCTATAAAAGGGGGTGAGACTAGAATGCCTTAATATCTCCACAGCGTTTCTGCTTCAGTTGGGAGATGAGAGGAAAAGAGAAAGTAAATAAAATCAAGATGAAAAGTGTACGTCCTAGCAGCTGGTAAGAAGTGCTATAGAGAAGGAGGAGGAAGCTGGATGAGGCTGCATGGGGAGTAAGAAGGGCTTCCTTTATAAAAAGGACATGGGGGCTGGCATCGTGGTGCAGCAGGTTAAGCTGCCCCTTGCAATGCTGGCTTCCCATATGGGAGCACCAGTTTGAGTCCCAGCTGCTCCATTTCCCATTCAGCTCTCTGCTAATGCACTTGGGAAGCAGGGGATGATGGCTCAAGGGCTTGGGTTCCTGCCACACATGTAGGAGATCCAGATGGAGTTCTGAATACCCCTCAGGACCTATTGTTTTTAATTATAAGAATTCAAAGGTGTAGCCGGCGCCGCGGCTCACTAGGCTAATCCTCCGCCTTGCGGCGCCGGCACACCGGGTTCTAGTCCCGGTCAGGGCACCGATCCTGTCCCGGTTGCCCCTCTTCCAGGCCAGCTCTCTGCTGTGACCAGGGAGTGCAGTGGAGGATGGCCCAAGTCCTTGGGCCCTGCACCCACATGGGAGACCAGGAGAAGCACCTGGCTCCTGCCATCGGATCAGCGCGGTGCGTCGGCCGCAGCGCGCCTACCGCAGCGGCCATTGGAGGGTGAACCAACGGCAAAGGAAGACCTTTCTCTCTGTCTCTCTCACTGTCCACTCTGCCTGTCAAAAATAAAAAAATAAAAATAAAAAAAAAAGAATTCAAAGGTGCATGTAAGTGTACGTAACTCCAATAACTTATCAAACTCAACAGTTAGCAACATTTTCTCATGTTTACTTCATCTATCCTTTTTCTTTTTCTTTTTTTGCCAGAACTACTTTTATTCTTGTTAAAAAAAAAATTAAAATAAAATTTACCATCTTAACCATTTGTAATCGCACAATTCAGTGGAATTAGCCATATTCACATTGTGCAACTGACGTCTAGAACTTTTTCATTTTGCAAAACAACCTAAACATCAGCTTCCTTTCCCCTCTTCTCCCTGTAGCCTATGGCATCCAGTATTCTGCTTATTTGTCTCTGAATTTGACTACTTTAGACACCTCGTAGAAGTGGAATCAAACAGTATTTGCCTTTTGTGTCCTGGTGGTTCATCTGTATTGTAGCTTGTGACAGAATTTCCCATGTTTTTTAGGCTTAATATCCTGGTGTATCTATGCACAACATTTTATTTAGCAGTTGTGAATAATGCTGCTACAAACATGAGTCCAAACAAGAGAAGTCTTTAAAAAGTTCATGGACATGTACATTATGGAAAAGCTATGCATGGATTTTTTTTTTTGCAACTAAACTTTTCTTTTAATTCCATTTTCCATTGAACTTCTTGAAGTATCATTATAGAACCTCAAGTCCTTACAATACTTTGAAGTAAATATTTAGAAATGGCATTGCTGGATCATATGGTAATTCTAATTTATTTTTGTGAAAAGTCACCAAACTATTTTCCATAGCAACTGCACCATTTTGCCACCAACCGTGCACAAAGATACTGGTTTCGCTTCATCCTTGCTGATACCTGTTATTTTCTATGTTTTCCTATAATAGCGATTCTAAGGGGCACGAAATTATATCTTACTATGGTTTTTATTTGCTCTAAGATTAGGAATGTTCAGCATCTTTTTCATGTGTTTGATGGCTCCTTGTATATTATCTTTGGAGATCATTTTTAACTATTTTCTTGTTGAATTGTAGGAATTCTTTGGGTATTCAGGATAATAATCTCTCTTCAAACATGACTTGCAAGCATTTTCTCCCACTCTACAGGTTGTCTTCACTCTATTGATTGTGTTGTCTTTTGAAGCAGAAAAGGATTTAACTTTGATGCTGCCCCACTTGTCTCTTTCTTTTTAAGATTTTATTTATTTGAGAGGTAGAGTTACAAAGAGTGAGAGAGAGAAAGGTCTTCCATCTGCTGTTTCACTCCCCAGATGGCTGCAACAGCCGGAGCTGGGCCAATCCAAAACCAGGAGCTTCTTCTGGGTCCCCCACGCAGGTGCAGGGGCCCAAGGACTTGGGACGTCTTCCACTGCTTTCCCAGGCCATAGCAGAGAGCTGGGTCTCAAGTGGAGAAGCCAAAACTCAAACCAGCACCCATATGGGATGCCAGCGCCACAGGCAGATGCGTAGCCCATGGCCTCAAGAGTATTTTGGAGTTTTTGATGCACAAGTATTTTGCCTCCTTTATTAGGTTAATTCTTTAGTGTTTTGTTCTTTTCAATGTTATTATAAATGGAATTCTTTTTATTAATTTCATTTTGGATGACTCATTGTTACTATATACAAACAGCCATTTTTTGTGTGTTGTGTATCCTGCAACTTTGCTAAATTGATTTTATTAATTCTAATGGTTTTTCTTTCTGGTGAAACCTTGGATATTTTCTATATAAAACATATCAGCTGCAAAGAGATGTGTTTTCTTTCCCAATTTGCATGCCATTCATTTATTTTCCTTGTCTAACTGCTCTAGTTGAGACTTTTTTTTTTTTATTAAACTTTTATTTAATGAATATAAATTTCCAAAGTATAGCTTATGGGTTACAATGGTTTCCCCCCTCCCATAACTTCCCTCCCGCCCACAACCCTCCCCCCTCCCGCTCCCTCTCCCCTTCCATTCATGTAAAGATTCATTTTCAATTCTCTTTGTATACAGAAGATCAGTTTAGTATATACTAGGTAAAGATTTCAACATTTTGCCCATATAGCAACATCAAGTGAAAAAACTACCATTGGATTACTAATTATAGCATTAAATAGCAATGTACAGCACATTAAAGACAGAGATCCTACATAATTTTTTTTTCAAAATAATTAATTTTCTATGCCATTTCCATTTTAACACCAGGTTGTTTTTTTTTTTTTCATTTCCAATTCTCTTTATATACAGAAGATCACTTCAGTATATAATTAGCAAAGACCTCATCAGTCTGCGCCCACACAGAAACGCAAAGTATAAAAATACTGTTTCAGTACCAGTCCTAGCATCACTTGGCTTTAGACGACACATTAGGGACAGATCCCGCATGGGGTGTAAGTACACAGTGACTCCTGTTGCTGACTTAACAATTTGACACTCCTGTTCATGGCGTCAGTAATCTCCCTGGGCTCTAGTCATGAGTTGCCAGGGCTATGGAAGCCTTTAGAGTTCACTGACTTTGATATTGTTCCGATAGGGTCATAGTCAAAGTGGAGGTTCTCTCCTCCCTTCGGAGAAGGGTACCTCCTTCTTTGAAGGCCCCGTTCTTTCCACTGGGATCTCACTCACAGAGATCATTCATTTAGGTCTTTTTTTTTTTTTTCCATGATATCTTGGCTTTCCATGCCTGCTATACTCTCATGGGCTCTTCAGCCAGATCTGAATGCCTTGAGGGCTGATTCTGAGGCCGGAGTGTTGTTTAGGACATCTGCCATCCTATGAGTCTGCTGTGTATCCCACTTCCCATGTTGGATCTTTCTCTCCCTTTTTGATTCTATCAGTTAGTATTAGGAGATACTTGTCTTGTTTGTGTGATCTCTTTGACTCTTAGACCTATCGGAGCTATCAATTGTGAGCTGAAATTGATTACTTGGACTAGTGCGATGGCATTGGTACATGCCATCTTGATGGAATTGTGTTGGAATCCCCTGCACATTTCTGACTCCACCATTTACGGCCAGTCCGATTGAGCATGTTCCTAATTGTTCATTTCCTCCCTCTCTTTTTCCACTCTTAGATTTAACAGGGATCACTTTTCAGTTAAAATTTAAACACCTGAGAATAATTGTGTGTTAATTACTGAGTTCAACCAATAGTACTAGAACAACAACAACAACAACAAATACTAAAAAGGATAGAGTATTACATTGTACATCTAAAGTCAGGACAGGAGCTGATCAGTTCATTGTTGCTTATAGTGTCCATTTCACTTAACAGGTTTTCTCTTTGGCGCTCAGTTGTCACCGATCAGGGAAAACAAATGATATTTCTCTCTTTGGGACTGGCTCAATTCACTCAGCATGATGTTTTCCAGATTGCTCCATCTTGTTGCAAATGACTGGGTTTCATTGTTTCTTACTGCTGTATAGTATTCTATGGAGTACATGTCCCACAATTTCTTTATCCAGTCTACTGTTGATGGGCATTTGGGTTGGTTCCAGGTCTTAGCTATTGTGAATTGAGCTGCAATAAACATTAAGGTGCAGATGGCTTTTTTATTTGCCAAATTAAATTCCTTTGGGTAAATTCCAAGGAGTGAGATGGCTGGGTTGTATGGTAGGGTTATGTTCAGGTTTCTGAGGAATCTCCAGACAGACTTCCATAGTGGCTTAACCAGTTTGCATTCCCACCAACAGTGGGTTAGTGTCCCTTTTTCCCCACATCCTCTCCAGCATCTATTGTTGGTAGATTTCTGAATGTGAGCTATTCTCACCGGGGTGAGATGGAACCTATATCATCAAAATGTCTATCCTCCCAAAAGCAATTTATACATTCAATGCAATACCCATCAAGATCCCGAAGAGCTTCTTCTCAGATCTAGAAAAAATGATGCTGAAATTCATATGGAGACACAGAAGACCTCGAATAGCCAAAGCAATCCTGTACAACAAAAACAAAGCCGGAGGCATCACAATACCTGATTTTAGGACATACTACAGGGCAGTTGTTATCAAAACAGCATGGTACTGGTACAGAAACAGATGGATAGACCAATGGAACAGAATAGAAACACCAGAAATCAATCCAAACATCTACAGCCAACTTATATTTGACCAAAGATCCAAATCTAATCCCTGGAATAAGGACAGTCTATTCAATAAATGGTGCTGGGAAAATTGGATTTCCACATGCAGAAGCTTGAAGCAAGACCCATACCTATCACCTTACACAAAAATTCACTCAACATGGATTAAAGACTTAAATCTACGACCCGAAACCATCAAATTATTAGAGAGCATTGGAGAAACCCTGCAAGATATAGGCACAGGCAAAGACTTCCTGGAAAATACTCCAACAGCACAGGCAGTCAAAACCAAAATTAACATTTGGGATTGCATCAAATTGAGAAGTTTCTGTACTTCGAAAGAAACAGTCAGGAAAGTGAAGAGGCAACCAACAGAATGGGAAAAAATATTCGCAAACTACACTACAGATAAAGGATTGATAACCAGAATCTACAAAGAAATCAAGAAAATCCACAACAACAAAACAAACAACCCACTTAAGAGATGGGCCAAGGACCTCAATAGACATTTTTCGAAAGAGGAAATCCAAATGGCCAACAGACACATGAAAAAATGTTCAAGATCACTAGCAATCAGAGAAATGCAAATCAAAACCACAATGAGGTTCCATCTAGTTGAGACTTTTAATACTAATGTTGACTAAAACTATAAAAAGCAAGTAATTTTACCTTTTTCCTGTTCTTGAAAAAATTTTCAATTTTTTACCATTGTATATGTTAGCTGTAAGCTTTTCATATTGCCTTTGTTCTGTTGAGGAAGTTGCCCACTACTCTTAATTTGTTGTATGAAAGGGTGTTGAATTTCGTCAAATGCTTTTCTGTTTCAGTTGGGATGATCATGTTGCATTTGTTTTTCATTCTGTTGATGTGCTTTATTGTAAGGATTGATTGATTTTATATGTTGGCTTCTCCATGTAGCCTAATTCCCTTTCTGAATGTTAAGGAGAGAGTTGCCTGTTTCCAAGTAACTCTTCCAGGAAAGGATTATTAACTTGGGCTGGAGCTAACACTAATACGAAGGATCTGCAGAAAGTTCATGGAAAATGCATATTATTAAAAAACTGCTTGGGTTTCGGAAAAGTTTTGCACCAAAATAAATGTATCTTTTAATTCCAATTTCCATGAAATTTTTGAAGTCTCCTCATACTCTGTAAATGGATCATAATGCATTCCCTCTTAATCACTTTATGAACACTGCTTATTTACATTTTCCCAGGTAAAATCTGAGATTCAGTGGTTTTCCCAGGTCTACCAAGAAAATCTATCCTCATGGATTGATATTGGGAAAGCTACAGAACTTTTGAGCTCATATGATTCCATTTTATTTTTCTTTCCTAACCACGTGAGGCTGAGAGAGGGAGAGAGAAGGAAATAAACAGCTAGATAGGGGCTGGCATTGTGGCATAGCAGGTTAAGCTGCAGCCTGTGACACCAGAATCCTGTATGGGCACCAGTTCAAGTCCCAGATGCTCTACTGATCCAGCTCTCTGCTAATGCATGTGGGAAAGCAGTGAAGGATAGCCCAAGTCTTTGGGCCCCTGCACCCACAAGGGAGACCCCGAAGAATGTCCTGGCTTCAGGCTGGCCCAGTCTCAGCTGTTGAAGCCATCTGGGAAGTGTACCAACAGATGGAAGATCTCTCTCCCTGTCTCTCCCTCTCTGTCTCTCCCTCTCCCTATGTAACTCTGACTTTCAAATAAGTACATCTTTTAAAAAAGATAGATAGATATATACATACATGGGTGATAAATCTGACAACCATAAACTCTGAGAATATTTCCCCCCAGAAACCTTTTATTTAAGATATACAAACTTCATGCGTTTCATAAATAAAACTTTAGGAGCATAGTGATTCTTCACACCATACCCACCCTCCCACCCTTCTTCCTCTTCCTCCCCTATTCTCATTCCTTTTTTTTTTTTTTTTACTAAGATCTATTTTCAATTAACTTTATACACGGAAGATTATACTAAGTAAAGAATTAAACAAGTAGTATGAAACAAAATGTTCCTCAACAGTAGAGACAAGGGCTGTTCAAAGTCATTGCACCTCAAAGTATCAATTTCATTTCTATAGATTACCTTTTAGATGGTCTATTTGTCCTTTTCAGACTGGCTTATTTCACTAAGTATTAACTTAGTTTCACCCATTTTGTTACAAATGGAAACAAATGTTACAAACTTAGTTACTAAGTTTCATCCATTTTGTTACAAATGACAGGATTTCATTTTTCTTTTACAACTAGGCAGTATTTTGTGGTGTACATATCCCATAATTTCTTTATCCAGTCTTCAGTTGACAGACATTTGGGTTGATTCCATATCTTAGATATTTTCAGTTCGGCTACAATAAACATGGGGGTACTTTCATATGCTGATTTCATTTGGTTTGAGTAAATTCCCAGGAATGGAATGGCTGGGTCATATGCTAGATCTATATTCAGATTTCTGAGGTAATTCCATACCAACTTCCACAGTGGCTGTATTGGTTTACATTCCAAACAACAGTGGTTTAGGGACCTTTTTTTGCTACAGCCTCGCCAGCATTTGCTGTTTGTTGATTTCTGTATGAAAGCCATTCTAATAGGGGTGAGGTGAAACATCACTGTGGTTTTGATTTGCATTTCCCTGATGGCTAGTGATGCTGAGCATTTATTCAAGTGTCTGTTGGCCATTTGGATTCTTTTTTTTTTTTTGAAAAATGCATGTTAAGTCTTTTGCCCATTTCTTAACTGGGTTGTTTGTTGTCATTGAGCTTCTTGAGCTCTTTATATATTAAGGTTATTAATCCTTTATCAGTTGAATAGTTTTCAAATAATTTCTCCCATTCTGTCGGTTGCTTCACCTTGTTGAGGGTTGCTTTTGCAGTGCAGAGACTTTTCAATTTGATGTAATCCCATTTGTTAATTTTTACTTTGGTTGACTGTGACTCTTGGGTCTTTTCCAAGAAGTCTGCCTATGCAATGTCTTGCAGGGTTTCCCCAATGTTCTCTAATAATTTGATGGAATTGAGTCATAGATTTAGGTCTTTAATCCATTTTGAGTGGCTTTTATGTAAGATGTGAGGCAGAGTTCTTGCTTCATACTTCTGCATATGGAGATCCAGTTTTCGTGGTTCCAGCCATTGAAGAGACTGCCCTTGCTCCAGGGATTGGTTTTAGTTCCTTGATCAAATATAGGTTTTATATGCTTGGACTGATTTCTGGCATTTCTATTCTGTTCCATTGGTCCATCCATCTGTTTTGTACCAGGCTGTTTTGGTTATAACTGCCCTGTCCTATGTCCTGAAATCTGGTATTGTGATGCTTCCAGCTTTGTTTTTGTTGAATCAGATCTAGCTATTCGTGGTCTCCTGTGTTTCCATATGAATTTCAGCATCATTTTTTCTATATCTGAGAAGAATGTTTTTGGTATTTTGATTGGTATTGCATTGAATCTGTAAATTGATTTTTGGCAATATGGACATTTTGATGATATTCATTCTTCCAATCCATCAACATGGAAAACCTTTCCACTTTGTGTGTGTGTGTCATCTTCTATTTCTTTCTTTTAGAAAGCTTTTATTTAATAAATGTAAATTTCATAGGTATAGCTTTTGAAATATATCAGTTCTTCCCCTCCCATACCTGCTCTCACACCCCCACTCCCATCCTACCTCCTACTCTCTCCCCCATCCCATTCTTCATTAAGATTCATTTTTAATTATCTTTATATACAAAAGATCAACTGTATACTAAGATTTCAAAAGTTTGCACCCACACAGACACACAAAGTTAATACTGTTTGAAGACAAGTTTACTGTTAATTCTCATAGTACAAATCATTAAGGACAGAGGTCCTACATGTGGAGCAAGTGCACAATGACTCCTGTTGTTGATTTAACAATTGCCATTCTTATTTATGACATCAGTGATCACCCAAGGCTCTTGCCATGAGCTGCCAAGGCTAAGGAAGCCTTTTGAGTCCACAAATTTTGACATTATTTAGACAAGGCTGTAATCAAAGTGGAAGTTCTCTCCTCCCTTCAGAGAAAGATACCTCCTTCTTTGATGGTCCCTTCTTTCCACTGGGATCTCACTCACAGAGATCCTTCATGTAGGCCATTTTTTTGCCACAGTGTCTTGGCTTTTCATGCCTGAAATGCTCTCTTGGGCTTTTTAGTCAGATCCGAATGACTTAAGGGCTGATTATGAGGCTAGAGTGCCGTTTAGGGCATTTGTCACTCTATGAGTCTGCTGTGTGGCCTGCTTCCCATGTTGGATCATTCTCTCCTTTTTAATTCTATCTATTGTCATTAACAGACATTTGGTCTTATTTATGTGATCACTTTGACACTTATTCCTATCTTTATGATCAGTTATGCACTTAAATTGATCACTTTAAGTCATACGATGGCATTAGTACCTGCCAACTTAATGGGATTTGGATTCCCATAGCAAGTTTTTAATTTTGTCCTTAGGTGTATGCCTGTGGGAGTGTGTGCTGAACTGTGTCCCTCTCCTATTCCCATTCTTATTTTTACAGGGATCAATTATCAATTGGATTTAAACACCTAAGAATAATTCTGTGTTAAGAGTTCAACCAATGATATTAAGTAGAAAAAGAAAATACTAAAAAATAAAATAGTTAGCTTTTCCTCAAAAGTCAGGACAAGGGCTGATCCATTTCATTGCTTCTCATCATGTCAGTTTTGCTTCTACAGGTTTCCTTTTAGGTACTTAGTTGTCACAGATCAGAGAAAACTTGTGATATTTGTCCCTTATTTGTGGCTTTTTTCACTCAGTATGATGTTTTCCAGATTCCTCCATTTTATTGCAAATGACTGGATTTCTTTTTTTTTTTTTTACTGCTGTGTAGTATTCCATGGAGTGCATATCCCATAATTTCTTTATCCAGTTTTCCATTGATGGGCATTTAGGTTGATTCCATGTCTTAGCTATTGTTAATTGACCAGCAATAAACATGGAGTGTCTTGGGCTGCTGCGGTCTGGTCTCGCCTCACTTTCCAGTGCTGGTACATAGGCTCTCGGCTGTTGGAGTCCCAAACTGTGGGCATCCATGCCATCCACATAGGTCTACCATGTCCCTGTAATTTTGGTAGAGTTTCCTCTGCTGCTTTTCCCCCAACTCTTCCCTAGGACTACACTATCTCCACTTTTTTTATAACTATCTTCTCATGAGCTAGAGCAGTAAAATCCCTCCCTACTCCACCATCTTGGAACTCCCTCTCCTATTTCTTTCTTTAATGTTTTGAATTCTCATCATAGAGATCTTTGACATCCTTGTTAAATTTATTCCAAGGTATTTGAATTTTTTGTAGCTATTATGAATGAGATTGATCTTAGAAGTTCTATCTCAGCTGTGGCATTGTCAATGTATACAAAGGCTATTGATTTTTTTTGTGTTGATTTTGTATCCTGCCACTTTACCAAACTCTTATGAGTCTTAGTAGTCTCTTAGTGGAGTCTCTTGGATCCCCTATAAATAGAATCATGTCCGCTACAAATAGGGATAGTTTGACTTCCTTCTTTCCAGTTTGTATCCCTTTGATTTAGCCAGAGCCATTAGGTAAGAGAAATAAAAGTTCCAGGGCTATATTGAATAGCAATTGTGAGAGTGGGCATCCTTGATCCAGATCTCTATGGGAACACTTCCAACTTTTCCCCATTCAATAGGATGCTGGCTATGGGTTTGTCATAAATTGCCTTGATTGTGTTGAGGAATGTTCCTTCTATTCCCAAGTTGCTTAGAGTTTTCATCATAATAGGATATTGTATTTTATTAAATGCTTTCTCTGCATCTATTGAGATAATCATATAGATTTTGTTCTTCAGTTTGCTAATGTGACACATCACATTGATTTGTGAATGTTGGAGCTATCCCTGCATACCAGAGATAAATCCCACTTGGTCTGGGTGGATGATATTTCTGATGTGTTATTATAGATTTGATGGCTAGTATTTTGTTGAGGATTTTTGTGTCTATGTTCATCAGAGAAATTGGTCTGTAGTTTCTCTGTTGTATCTTTTTCAGGTTTAGGAATTAAGGTGATGATGGCTTCATAGAAGGAGTTTGGGAAGATTCCCTCCCTTTCATTCATTTTGAATAACTTGAGAAGAATTGTAGTTAGTTCTTTAAATGTCTGGTTAATTCAGCAGTGAAGCCACTGGGCATTTCTTTGTTGGAGGCTCTTTATAACTGATTCAATTTCCATCTTGGTAATGGGTCTGTTTAGGCTTTCTATGTCTTCACAACTCAATTTAGGTAGGTTGTATGTGTCCAGGAATCTATCCATTTCTTCTAGGTTACCTGATTTGTTGGCATACAGCTCTTTGTAGTAATTTCTGATGATTCTTTTTATCTATGTGGTGTCTGCTGTTCCATTTCCTTTTTGAACTCTGATTTTATTGATTTGAGTCTTCACCTTTGGGGGGGTTGGGCTAATGGTGTGTCAATTTTGTTTATTTTTTCAAAAAACCAGCTCTTGTTTCACTGATCCTTTGTGTTTTGGGGTTTCAATTTTATTTATTCTCTAATTTTATTCTTTTCTCTTACTAATTTTTGGTTTGGTTTACTGTTTTTTAGATCCTTGAGATGCATTCATCGCTACTTTATTTAGTGGTTTTCCAATTTCTTGACATAGGGGCCAGTTGTTATAAACTTTCCTCCTAACACTGCTTTTGCTATATCTCCAGAAGTTTTTTTTAAATATTTTATTTATTTGAGAGGTAAAGTTACAGACAGAGGGAAAGACAAATAGAAAGGTCTTCCATCCACTGATTCACTTCTTAAATGGCCCCAGTGGCCAGAGCTGGGCTGATCTGCTGGCAGAAGCCAGGAGTTTCTTCCGGATCTCACACACAGGTGCAGGGGACCAAACACCTGGGTTATCTTCTACTGTTTTCCCAGGCCATAGCAGAGAGCTGGATCAGAAGTCAGAAGACAGGACTAGAACTGGTACCCATGAGGGATGCCATTGCCACAGGCAGACGCTTAGTCCACTATGCCACAGCATCAGCCCGACTCATAAGTTTTGAAATGTTTTATTGCCATCTTCATTCATTTCCACAAATTTCTTTATTTCCTTTTGATTTCTTCATTGACTCACTGTTCATTCAGGAACATGTTATCAGTGTCCATGTGTTTGCATATGATCTAGAGATTCTTGAGTTGATTTCCAGCTTCATTCCATTGTGGTCAGAGGATTCATGATATGATTTCAATTTTTTTTTAATTTGCTGAGACTTGCTTTATGGCCTCACATGTGGTCTATCCTAGAGGAAATTCCAAACACTGGTGAAAATAATGTACATTCTGCAACTGTCATATGAAAAGATCTGTAGATAGCCATTAGTTCCATGTGGTCTGTAGTGTCCATTAACTGTTTCCTTGCTGGTTTTCTGTCTGCTTGATCTGTCCATTGCTGAGAGTAAGGTATTGATGTCCCCTAATAATATTGTATTGGAGTCTATGTCTCCCTTTATATCCCTTAACATTTCTTTTAAATAGCCAAGTGCCCTGTAATTAGGTGCATATATGTTTATAATAGTTACATCTTCCTGTTTAATTGATCCCTTAATTATTACATAGTGCCCTTCTTTGTCTCTTAACACTTCTTGTGTTGAACTCTATTGTGTCTGATGTTAGGATGGCTGCACCAGCTCTCTTTTTCGGTTTCTGCTAGCGTGGATTATCTTTTTCCATCCTTTTACTTTCATTCTGCATGCATCTTTGTTGGTGAGATGTATTTCTTATAAGCAGCAAATAGATGGGTTTTGTTTTTTAATCCATTTAGCCAGTCTGTATCTTTTAACTGAAGAGTTGAGGCTATTTACTTTCAAGGTGACTATTGATAAGTAACAACTTGGTCCTGCCATTTTTCCAAAAATATTCCTATTTTTACTTTATTTTCCTTTGAACTTTTATTAGGAGATTTTCTGCTGAGCTAGGCAAAAAGCTGGTAGGCACTGTGCTAAGGTCTTTATGTGTATTATGTTATATAATTCTCAGATCAGTCCTATAATCAGGCATTGTTTTAGAGAATCAACAGCTAAAAGTGGTGGAGCCAAAATTGACACTCAAACCTGCTGACTTTCAGAATCTGTTCTTTTTAAAAAAAAAAAAAAGATTTATTTATTTATTTGAAAGAGTTACACAGAGAGAGGAGAGGCAGAGAGAGAGGGAGGGAGGGAGGGAAGGAGGAAGGGAGGGAGGTCCTCCATCCGATGGTTCACTCGGCAATTGGCTGCAATAGCTGGAGCTGCACTGATCTGAAGCCAGGAGCTTCTTCTCAGTTTCCCACGTGGGTGCAGGGGTTCAAGGACTCGGGCCATCTTGTACTGCTTTCCCAGGCCATACCAGAGAGCTGGATCGGAAGTGGAGAAGCCAGGTCTCAAACCGGAGCCCATATGGGGTACCAGCACTTCAGGCCAGTGTTTTAACCCACTGTGCCACAGCGCCGGCCCCAGAATCTGTGTTCTTAATTGTAGCACTATAGTGTCATTGTACACCCAAACCTTAACTTTGGTTTTAGAGCTAATTATGTACAGTTGACGCAGAAGGTACAATGGCAATGCTACAACCCAGCCAGCACTGTCATCATTGGTTCCCAGTGACCTACAAGGGACTCAGTATGGGGCATAAAGCCAGTTTAGAATTTTTACAGTATCACCATATTCTAGCTACACATTTTTCAGAACCCTATATAGACACATCCTTCTTTGGAGAGCCCCAATGTGGACCAAGTAGACCTTTCTATGCTCCTGTAGCTCTTATGCCTTTGTGAATGTCTGAAATCATCTTGTTTTCTGTACACAGTGCTGTCTTCCTTCACCGGACTAAAAGTCTTTGAGGGAAGAGCCTGACTTAGAGTTCTGCTGAGCACAACACTGATATGCAGATGGTATGGCACAGTGTTTGCTGAATGAACAGGGCTCTTATTTTTCCCTGCAGGCCTTGCTCTGGCTCAGGTGCACTTATGTGCCACCTTGGCACCATGGCCACCCCATCCTTCCAACCAGCTCTGTCCATCTGGATCCAGACATTTGATTCTTCTCATAACCTTCTGTTTCCCAATCATCTCATGGGTCTGCAATGTGCCTCCCTCCCTCCCCGCCCCTGTGCTTCAGCCCAGTCCCCCACCTGGAACCTGTGCCCTTCTGTCACACACTGTCCTCTCCAGAGGGCTTCAGGTATTGTCAAGGTCAGACTGCATTCAGAGACCCTGATCTTATGACCTCACACACCACACCAGATGCATGCCCACAGGTGCCACCTCCCAATGGACGAAGTTGTGCAGTGAAACATTTGGCTTCTAATTTTCTAATCAAGCATGTATGTAGTCATGACATTCCACATAAAGCATTTCATTGAACACACAAGTTCCAGATCAAATAAACATCTAGTTGAAAAGTACACAGAATCCCCCATGATTCCATGTTACTCCATCTCTTAAGGGAGTAACTATCAAATGTTAAGTAGTTTCTTATGAACATAAATTTCTCCATTACTTACATCTGTTTTCCATTCATTTATATTAGTCTCTCTGATTAAAGCTTCATTGCAGAGCCAATTTCTCAGTATCAGTTGAAAAGAAAGTTGGGTATGCAGTGAAATTTAATGTAAATGAAAGGGAATCATTTATTTTAGGCATACTTTTTGAAAGTCATCAAGACCTGCAGAAACTGACCCAAGAAGTTCACGTATTTGGTGCAATATAACTCATGATATATGGCTCAGTGTGAGACACAGCAGATCTGCCTGCAGGAGCCGGGCCTTGGGACTTGCCTTGCAGCCCAGCAGAACGCAGGAAATGCCAAGGAGTTCACCAGTGCTGCAGTTCACTTCCTCCTGTGGTTCTGAGAGGACTACACAAAAGCAATAAGATGTGTACTAAATAAATACTACCCCTTATCATTAGTTATAAGGAAGGGCATGACCACGTATTCCTCTCTAGCCACAACCCCAATTCCCTCTTCTCTTTTACAGCAAATTCCTCTGATTCATATATCCCCATTTTTTCTCCTCCAATCCCCTTAAACTTACTCCATTCTAACTCACATTCTCACTTGTCCATGGAGATTTCTGTTGTCAAAGTTGCCAAGGAATCGCACATTTCCTAAGTTCAGTACCAGCTTCTTGGTCTTTCTCATAACTCCGTTTCCACAGCAGCTGATGCAGCACCCTGCCTCCCCCTGCTTTTCCACTTCTCCAAGCCTCCTCTGACCTGATGCTCCCTCTGCCTCACTGGCTGCACCCATCCATCTCCTTTGTCAGTTTCCACTCACTTCCCAACCTCTCAGTGTTGGAGCACCAGGCTCAGGGCTTCTTCCTGTTGTCTTTATCAACACTCATTCTTCTTGTCATCTCAGACTTTAAATTCTATTTATACACTGATCAGTACTAAAGTTTTACATCTAGCCTGGATCTCTTCCAAACTAAATAATGAAACTGCCTACTTGATATTCCATTTTTACATATCTTATAAACCACTCATATTTTAATAGTCTTAGTGAGGTATAATTTACATATCATAAATTAACTCATGGTGAGTATACAATTCGGTGATTTTTAATAAATGTATAGACTTGTACAATGTCATTCTAATACAATTTTAGAACATTTCAACACCCCCAGAAAGCTCTGTTGTTCCTGTTTATCTCCATTCTCACCCCAGCCCTAGACAGACACTGGTCTGTTTTCCAACCCTATAAATCTTTCTGGACATTGTACATAGATAAAATAATATGTTACATAGTCATGTCCATCTCGGCTTCTTCAAATAATGCTTTTTGAGATTCTTAAGTGCTGTACCATGTAACAACATTCATTTCTCTTTACTGCCGAATTATACTCCACCATTTGGACATATCATGTTTATGCATTCACCTGTTGATCGACTTTTGGATTATATTCAATTTGTTGATGTTATGAATGGTGTTGTGAGTTTTTGTGACATACTTTGGTATAGATTTATGTTCTCATGTCTCTTGGTAAAATTTCTAGTGCTAAAATCTCTGGCTCACATCATAGTTTTGCATTTATCTTTTGAAGAATCTGCTAATATGTTTTCCCAAATGGCTGTATCATCGTACTTTCCTACCAACAGTGTATGAGAGTTCCAGTTTCTCTATATCCTTTCCAACACTTCGTATCATTTGTCTGAAACTATAGCCTTTGTGATAGCTACATAGTGGTGTTTCATCATATTCTTAACTTGCATTTCCCTAATTAATGCTTTTGAGTATGTTTTCTTATTCACTTGTATGTCTATTTAAATGTTTTCTCATTTATGAATGGATGATTTGTCTTACTATACAGTTATAAGTCCTTTAAATTCTTGCTAGATGTGCTTTATCACATAATTTACAAATATTCTTACTTGTCAATAATGTCTTTGAAATACAAAAGGTTTCAGCTTTGATAAATTGAAATTTATTTATTATGGGTTGTACTTTTAGGATTGTTTCTAAAAAGTTCTTCTCCTGCCCAAGGTCATGAAAATTTTCTTCTGTGTTTTCTCCTAAAATTTTATAGTTTAAACTCTTACATTTAGTTAGGTATATGGTCTATTTTGAGACAACACAAATTTTGTCTGAAACCAAGTTTCTGTTATCTTTCTTCCAATCCAAATCTGTTTGTCTTACAGTCTTCCCTATCTCACTATATGTGCTTTTCACTTTTCTATTGCTTGGGTCAAAAACTAGGAGTCATCTTTGTCTCCTGTCTTTGTATCTGCCTGCATCCAATTTATCACCAAGTCCTGTCTGCTCTACCTTCAGAGTGGATCTAAACTATAACATTTCTCACAACTTCTACCACTGTTCTGATTCAAGCTTTCTTCATCTCGCATCTAGAAAATTGCTGTAGCCTCCGAATCAATCTCCTTGCTTTCCTTCTCACCCTCATTCTCAGCCTAGCAATCAGAGTGATCCCATGAAAACATCATGCTCACTCCTATGTTCCAGCCCTCCAGTGTCTCTCATAATTAAAGCTGAATTCCTTGCAATGGCTTACACAGCTGGCCTGCTCATTACCTGTAGGACCCAATATTCTAGTATTCCTTTCCCATGCCCGGGGCTCCCCTGTGGTGTCCTGCTCTCCTACCAGGCATGATCCCATCTCAGGGTCTTTGTAAAAGAGATTTCTTAGTCTGAAAATGCTGACTCCCCAGGCGTCCACATGGCTGGATGACTGATCCAATGTCACCTTGAGGTCCTTGGTCGACCACACTGTTAAACTGTAATGTACCTTCTCGGCTCTGCTTATCCCTGATCCTGCCTCATTTGTCTCTCCTTGTCACCACTGGACATTTTAGACATGGGAGTCCATCTAGTGCCTCGAATGCATAGTTGGTGTGCAATGAAAATCTACTGGTTCCATGATTGAAAAGTAGAGGTGAGATTCTCTAATCCAGAATTTCCAAAATTGGGGAACATAGAATATTGGTGTCCTGTCAGAAGTTAGCTCCTTGCAAAAATATTCCATACTGGGAAGTTTTCCATAACACTTAAGTTCTTGGAAATTCATAAACTTGTTATGAGACCACTTACACTTAACCTGCCATTTCTCTCACAGTTCCTGTCCCTCTCAAATGCCTTTTAACATTTTTATACACTCTTGACAAAACACTGTAGAAGACTCAACTCTAGGCACGATTTTCCCATCAAATAGAGCTGTGAAGGTCTTTGCCTCTTTCAGAGTCTCTGATAATCCTGTTTGAAGTAGCTGGCTCTATGCTTATAGCACAGTGACACTGGAATACCAGGTCTCATCTGGGAGGCTGATCCCCAAGCCTAGAGGTCTAAAGGACCATGAAGAGCATGAGAGGGAACCCCAAGATCCAAGGGTCCCCATGTCAGA
This sequence comes from Lepus europaeus, assembly GCF_033115175.1. Taxonomy (NCBI): domain Eukaryota; kingdom Metazoa; phylum Chordata; class Mammalia; order Lagomorpha; family Leporidae; genus Lepus; species Lepus europaeus. The sequence continues at coordinate 81,115,961 of NC_084842.1, read as the reverse complement.
AGGAGACATGTGCCAGAATAAGGGCTGTCAAGTTTTTAGCTAATTGAAAAGTAAAATGTTATTGAGACTTTGAAAGAATAAACCTGAGAAAACTAAACAAGAAATTGGCCAGAGATAGTCCCCACAGAGCCCTTCAGTAACTATGAACTATCCACAGTTCTGGGGCTCATGCCCCATAGACAGCCTGCTTGCGCTCTGTCTTATAGCAAAAATTTCACAAGTGATCCTAGTCTATTTTAGATAAGAAAACAAAGAGAAGGAAATAGAAAACATCATCCCCCACACTCACATCCCAGCAGCAACCACCATTTGAGCTTTTGGGCCCTTCCCTTGCTCTGGGTTTGTGCTGCCTGACAACAGAGGCAAGCCCTGTGTTGGCAGAGCACTGCTGTGGCTTAGCAGATGGCCTAAGCCCTTGTACCCGACTGTCCCTCGAGCTTTCAGGATGTAGCCTCTGCTTGTCTGCCATGGCTGCCACTGCAGTCCAGCTGGCTTCCGTCTCATCATCTGCCCCAACTGCTTATTGACACTGTGTCACTGAAAGTCACAGCGGAGTCGGGGGTGGGCGGGCTGGCTGTGGGCGAGGGTTGAGTCTGAGCATCAGGGAGAGGACAGGCAGAAACCAAAGGCAGTCCAGGCCAGTGTTCTTCCAGCCTTTCTGTCCACCACCCCACAAGCATTAAGGAAACACTAGACTCCCCTTGTTTCTCTTTAAATTGCCATAAACTTTTTTTATAATACTTTTAAATACTTGAAAAAGACTTAATTGCTAGCATATTGCAAATATTAATGTTTTAAAATAAAGCTGTTACATCATTTTTAAAGTTATCCAAAGGAACCTACATTCCACAGTGATGTGATCACCACCACCATCTATTTTAGAAATAATAAGCTTTTCCTTAACAGTGTGAAATTTTATACCATTCCCTTTTTTGCTATTATGGAATTTCTTCATTGCATGTCTGCTTTGGATTTTATGTATTTTTATGCCTAAAAGTCCTTTATTGTTTACTGTGCTAACAAACTGAATCTCTGATTAAGCTGTATAGCAACTGCCAGTAAGCCAAGATTGATGAAAACAGAGATAGTGTAAAATCTGGCAAGTATTTCTTGATGATGAAAAGTCAAATAAGTAAAAAATTTTGGAAGTATATTCTTTATGTAGAGTAGGAAGATGGAAAGAGAAAATTCAATAAGAATCATTGTCGCGCTCACCTAGTCTACACCTATATAAAGTTAAATAATAGCAATTCAAATCCAAACTCAAGTACCCCATGTCTGACTTCTGAGTCCCTGGAACATTCTGTGTACTCACAGGTACACAAGTGCCCTTGTCTAGGCAGTGAGATTCCCAAAACAAGGACCCTGGGGAAAACAGGAGAAGGGAGGGTCCTTCCACATTTGGGGGAGTAAGACTCTTAGAAAACCCACTTCTCTGTAAAGTCAAGAAAACATGGTCAAAACTTTTTCTTAAAAAAGAAATTAACTAAAAGCTTGTAACTCTCCAAGGACTGTTTCAAGAGAAACAGCTGAATGTCAGTGGGAGCAGCAAGCTCAATGGTGTGTTCCATTGCCCTAATCCCAGTGCCTTTTCCCAGCTCCACAGAAGCCTTGGAGCCAGCAGTCTCACACCTAGTTGTGCACAACACAGCCAGGCAGCAACTGGGAGGGGAAATGCAGCTGGGGCTCCCCAAAGGTCTTCTTGCCCAAGAATTGCCCTTGTTTGACCTGCGTGTTGTAGGTCACTGAAAATCTCTATACTTGGGGATGGTATTTTTTGACCTGGATGAGAGCTCACTCTGATAATAACTATCCATCTGTTGGACACACACACATATACACATACACATACACACACACATACACACACACAAGCCTTAGAAGGAATAAACTGTCCATATGCAGCTTTGAAAAACAGCACAATTCCTGCATGCACAGGAAAGACCAGAGAAACCCTCGAGCTCTCATCTCTAGCTGATGTCAAAGCTTTGTGCAACACACATGTGGGAGAAAATATCTGCAAGTCATATTTCTGATAAAGGTGTAGTATCCAGAGTATAAAAAAGCCAATATCCAAAGTTAAAAATGGGTAAAAGGCTTGAGTAGACCTTCTCCAAAAAAGATGTACAATTGGCCAAGAAGGACTTGAAAAAATACACAACATGATTAGTCTTTAGGGAAATGGGAATTAAAGCCACAGCTGGATACCCCTTTACCCAATCCCCCGCCAGGTCCCTATCCACTTGGATAGCTAATAATAAAAATTGACAGATAATCACAAGTGCTGACAAGCATGTGGAGAAATTGGAACTCATGTGGGTTGCTGGTAGGAATGTACAATGATGTAGCTACTTTGAAACACATTTGGTACTTCCTCAAAAAGTTAAAAATAGAGCTAGCATATGACCTAACAATTCAACAACTGGATCTAAACACCAAAGAATTGAAAACATATGTCCATACAAATACTTGTACACAAAGACTCATAGCAACATAATTCATAATAGCCAAAAAGTGGAAAGTACCCAACTATCCATCAACTGATGAATGGGTAACTCTACTGAATTGTACATTATAAAAGTGTGAGCTGTGTGGTGTGTCTCCCAACAAAGCTGTTATGAAAGAAAAAAGTGGGGGGAGGCATCAGGACTCCAGATCACCGCAATCTGGAGACATGAGAAGAAGGAATAGAAACATACTTCAAAATGCGATGCAGTTATGTTAGGAGAACATGGCTGTCTTTGCTATGGGGTCAGATAGGACAGAAGCATTCAAGTGAATACTGGCAGCGTCCACCGTTTTCCTAATCCTGTAAGGGGAGAGAATCCAGTTAGGCTGAAGGAAAAAGAAGGTAGGGAGACATTTGCAAGCCTGGGGTTAAGGTAACTTTAGGTCAATAAGTATTCTTTTTTTATATTATTTGACAGTTGAGATATAGACAGTGAGAGAGAGAGACAGAGAAAGGTCTTCCTTCCGCTGGTTCACTCCCCAAATGGCCACTACGGACGGGGCTGCACCGATCCAAAGCCAGGAGGCAGGTGCCTCTCCTGGTCTCACATGCGGGTGCAGGAGCCCAAGCACTTGGGCCATCCTCCACTGCACTCCCGGGCCACAGCAGAGAGCTGGGCTGGAAGAGGAGCAACCGGGACTAGAACGCAGCGCCATATGGGATGCCGGCGCCGCAGGTGGAGGATTAACCAAGTGAGCCACAGTGCCAGCCCCTTGGGTTAATAAGTATTCTAACAAAGAAGCATGACACTGCTGAACACTTGTCCCCTGCTGCCTCTTAAGGGAAGACATGAATGTGTCAATGCAGCCTGTATTTCTTATGTATTTTGTACACTGAATTTATGTGTATATTTGAGTGGAAACATCCTAAAATTCATTAACCATTAGGTTCATGTATGCTGCTGAATCCTATCTTGAATCATTTCAAAAATTGTTTTCATCACCTTCACTTTGCCTTTGAGAAGCAGAGACGTCATCGTGCTGGTTTGTCTCGGCTGTGTCAGTTCTGACTGCTCTTCCTCACACCCTGCTCACACCTGTGAGTCGGTTCTCATCCTCAGCACAGGGACAGCAGGGCCAGATGAGGATCACGTGGCTGATAAGTAGTGGAATTGGCAATGAAGCAGAATAAAATGTTCTATGAGATTGTCTTAGAATTTCCGACTGTTGAGAGAAACACTGCCATGTTCTACCAAAGTAAAAAGAAAGGACTAAACCCTGCTAGTTACCAGAGGAGTGAATTGGTGCCATTGGCTTTCCAGACACGTCGTGTTAACAATGCTCTCCTGAAACAGTGGCGTCTTCATCACCTGATTTCACACATATGAGCATCAGTGATTTTGTTTGCAGTACCTTTTTTCCTTTTTTTTTTTTTTTTTTTTTTTTGGACAGGCAGAGTGGACAGTGAGAGAGAGAGAGAGACAGACAGACAGACAGACAAAGGTCTTCTCTTACCGTTGTTTCACCCTCCAATGGCTGCTGCAGCCATTGCACCGCGCTGATCTGAACCCAGGAGCCAGGTGCTTCTCCTGGTCTCCCATGCAGGTGCAGGGCCCAAGCACTTGGGCCATCCTCCACTGCACTCCCGGGCCACAGCAGAGAGCTGGCCTGGAAGAGGGGCAACCGGGACAGAATCCGGTGCCCCTACCGGGACTAGAACCCGGTGTGCCGGCGCCGCAGGCAGACGATTAGCCTATTAAGCCACAGTGCCAGCCTGCAGTACCTTTTAAGTATAATGTTCTTCACACCTTCCTGGTTCCTTTATAAGGGTTTCCATCCCTCATATCAAGTACAAAAGCCCTCACGATGGTCACATTCTAGCTAAGAAGAGGATGTACATGGAACCAGATTTGGGAATCTTTTTTAAGTTTTATTTATTTGTATAAAGAGGAAAGTTTTCATGCGTTTCCTGTATATAATTTTAAGCCCATAATGATACTTCCCTTCCTCCTTCCCTCTTTCCTCCCTCCTTCCTACTTCCTTTTTCTCTTATAATTTTTGCAATAACATACTTTCAATTTACTTCATAGTCACAGGTTTAATCCTCCACTAAACAAAGAATTCAACAAATTGAAAGGCCATTGCTTCTCAGGATTATAAATAAGGACTATAAATAATAAATCTCAAGATATCAATTTCATTCATACGCATTCTTTTTTTGTACTCTATTATATACCACAAATCAAACCATATTGATATTTGTCTTTTTGAGGTCTGGCTTATTATCCATTTTGTTGCAAAAGACAGGATTTCACTCTTTTTTATGGCTGAGTTGTATTGGTTGACTCCTCCCAAATGGCTGCAGTGGCCTGGACTGGGCCAGGCTGAGCCAGGAGCAAGGAATTCCATCTGGGTCTCCATGTGTTGTGGCAGGACCATCTCCTGCTTTCCAAAGCACACCGGCAGGGAGCTAGATCAGAAGTAGAGCGGCCTCGCCACAAATCCAGGCCCATACAGGGTATTGCAGGCAGCAGCTTAACATGCTATGCCACGATGCTGCCTCCCCATTTTTTAAGATTTCATTTACTTATTTATCAGAATTTTACTTATCAGATTTTTCATTTTGCATTTTTACTTACTGGAAAAGCAGAGAGACAGAGAGGAATAGATCTCCCATCCCCTGATTTACTCCCCCGAGGCCCACAACCAGGCCTGGGTCAGGCTGAACCTGGAAACTGCCTCTGAGTCTCCCATGTGGTGGCAGGGATCCAAGCCCTGGAGCCACCACTGCTGCCTCCCAGGGTGCACACGAGCAGGGAGCTGAGCCAGGACCCAAGCCCAGGCACTCCAGTGTGGTACATGGGCGTCCCAAGCAGTGTCTCAACTGCTGCACCAAATGCCATTCGCATAGCCCAGACTTTGAAAAAATTCAGCAAAAATGTCAGTGTTTGCCAGGGATTAGAGGGGAAAGATGGGCAGGGCAGTGACACTGCTCTGTATGGTGCCACGAGTAGTAACTCACTTAAGGGAACTAGAAAAGTTAAAATTTTAAATGGAAGCATGAGTTAATAAGCAAGATGGTTTTTCATGTTTAATGGATTAATTTTGAAAAGGGCCTTTCTCAGGTGCCAGAGGGAGTGGGGAGACAGACATAGCAGGTGGTCAGCCAGAAAGAATGGACGAGCACTGGAGGGCCAGTCTGGACACCCCCACCTTCCCACTCAGGCAGCCCGCAGGTGCCTTCCCTGTGTGGCTCGAACCTCAGAACTGGAAATGAAGCGGTAGTACTCAAACAGTCACAGAAAAACCATACATAAAGCTAGAATACGACAAGGGCAATGAAGAAGTGTCGGGACTCTGAGCCGGTGTCACAAAGACATCATCTATCACAGTTATGTGATCCTTAAAATGGAAAAGGACTTGTTTTTATTTTTCTCCAGAAAAAAATAGATTGAAAGGAATGTGAAAGGCATTTTATCAAGATTCTCTTAAAGAACTTTGAGCTTCACCTGCAAGACTAAAATTGTTACCGTGCCTATTTCAGCCTGCACAGGCATGAAATAAGTGGTTTGGTTGGGAGTGTGGTGTTAGTGGTGTTTTGTATCTATCACACAAAAGTTTAGCACAACTCCAGGAACCACCTGGGAGCCAGGACGATGTCTTTGTGCTAAGCTGGTGCTGGGACCCTGCACACCCAGTGCCTCTGCCTCTCCTCCCCTCCTCTCTGCTTCTCTTCCTCCCCTGTCTCTCATTCCTCCCTGGCCCTTGCCCTCCCGTGGGTGCTCTTACCTACAAGTGTCCCTCAGGAAACAAATGTCAGCACCCATCGTGGTCCAGTGCTTTCCAAGTCTCCACCTTCCAGTCCGGCCCCTGCTCCCAAAGCTTGCTGTCCTGGGCAAGCACCTGGGGCTCATCCTGGCCCCATCACAAGCACCTGCCCCCCAGGCGGCATTCCCTCCCCGTTTCTCTCTCAGCAGCATCACCCTCCTGACCAGCTCTGAAGACCCTGACACCTTCCACTTTTCCTCCCCTGTTCCAGGTTCCTCTGCCCTCAGTGCATGTGTTGAGGCTTCCTAGAGTGAGCCTCCAGGTGCCGACTCAGTGGGTCTAGGGCATGGCCTGAGCATCTCTCATGTTCCCAGAAGATGCTGCCACAACCAGGACTTGTTGTATTTTCCTTCAGGGGCCTCTCTGACTCCCACTGCTGCTCTTCCCTTAGGATATCCTAGCTGAGGTCTCTGGTGCCTGCCCGCTCCCTCCTAACTAGTCGGTACTTGCAACCCCAGATGAAGCTTCCAAACCTGCTGCTCGCATTCACTCCTCCTCTCGCCTGTTCCTCCAGACCTCACACTGCTTGGAGAACACAGTCTAGATTCCTCCATGGGGTGCCAGAAGCCCCCCAAACTCCTCTTGCAGCCTCATCTCCTCCCTTCCAGTGGAGGCAGTCTGCTCAACCACCCTAACACCCAGGTCCCCAAGGTCTCCATTGTGTTTCCACCTCTCCTGTAGTGGACTACAGCACTAGAGAGTGTAGGTCAGGGACCGTTTCTTAAGCATAGTCCTTGCTAAGTGAGTGACAGTGGAGCCCCTCATCTATCAGTCTTCATCTTAATAGCTGGCAGTGAGAATACCTTGGCCCTCCTCGAGGGAGCCAGCACAAAGATTGATAAAGAAGTGTATTCAACACACAGATGTGGGGGCTGACATACATTCAGTGTCTAATAGTTCATGATGTTCCTGTATGCTCAGTAGTGTGTACAAAATTTATGTTGTGTCCACGCTATAGCCCAGGGTTACGGCCTGGTCAAAGTCATCAGCGATGTTAAAACTAAACCCTAATCCCCCAAACTGATTCACCATTCATTCATCTCACCAGTCTGTTTATTTCTCAACAAACTGAGAGGCTCTTTCAATGGTACTTGAACTGGTAAGTTTGCGTGCCCCAAGTGGCCAAGTGATATTCATTTTATTCTTAGTTAAATCGAGGTGACAGTCCCTGGCAGGACGAAGGTTTTTGCTGTGGGTCTCAGAGAAGCCAAGACACGCACACTGACGTCACGAGGCAGTTGTCAGCATTATCTCATGATTGCTGATGGGAAGTTTGAAATTGGCAAAATTTAAAAAATTATCTCATTTATTTTTATTTAATCTTCCTGGTGGAAAAAATATTTTAAAGTAATTTTCTTTTATTTTTTAAGGCTTACCTCCAATTCCTTCGGCTTCCAGAACAGGCTTTGCAGAATTTTCCATGAGGGAACGTATGAGAGAGAAATTACAAGCCGCGAGGGTGAGTGAAACCGCATGCGTATTCGTGCCTTGCCTATTGCAGCGTTGCAGGGTTTGTTAGCTTGCTTCGTGGGCTGCACAAGTTCTAAATGTTAGTGTGGCACTCTGCCTTGGCACACAGAAAAATCTGTGCTTCAGAACGGAAGTTCACTCTTCTGCACCATTTCCTCTGCTCCTCCCCTTAAGGAGTTGCAGCTTTGTTGTTGTTTTCATTTTTGTTTTACCGATTATTCTCTGAGATGGTGGCTGCAGTCATTTTCTGTCTGATTTTTAGTCCAAAGCAGAGAGTGCATTGCTGCAGGAAATCCCCACCCCACGACCGCGGCGCCTGCGGAGTCCCAGCGAGAGAGAATCGGAGACTGAATTTGGCACAGAGGTGAGCATCGGGCCATCCCTACTTTGTGATCAGAGACGCCGAAGCAGAAATAAACTGTCCAGGAAAAGTCCCTGGGACCCTTTCTCTGTGCACAGAGGAAGTGTTACATGCTTGTTCAGAATTACAACAGCTGTTTCTAGGGTGCCTACGGGGTAGGTCCTATTATGCTCACTCATATTAGAGGAGGAAATTGAGGTTCAGAATTGGTCAGAGCCATCCTCAAGTCACAGAGAGGTCAGGATTTAACCCCAGTACATTCTCCGTCCCAGTCTGTCTCACTGGGTCGGTGTTGCTGGATTGCTGGGAAGCTGGAAGAGAGAAAAAAGAGCACAAAGAAAGTCAGGCCCGATGGTGGCGGCCTGGAACAGCCCCCTAAGGGGCCGTGATGAAAGCTCTTGACAGCAGGTGGGGAGGCGATTTGGATGCACTGGGGTGATTTTCTCTTGAATCTGCAGTGTGTTCAGAGACATCCACAAAGGAAGGGAGCAGACCTGGAGAAACAAATTAAGAAAATATTTCCACTGGGGTGAGTTTTGGACTGTTGAGCATGCCCTTATGACCCAAGGGGAGGCAGACTGAGTGCGGAAGTTCTTGACACTTGACAGGCGGTGTTTCCGCTCTTTGGACCACACTGCCCAACAGTATAAAGTCGGGATAAGGCCAGGTCCATGAGGAGGAGGAGAAGTTGGAGAAGGAAAGACAAGGCGGGGGTACAGACGAAGGACCACCACATAGGAGGGCAGGCGAAAGAAAGGAAAGAGAAACAGAATACATGGCCATGAAGTGTTTGCAAGTCTAACCCCATTGTTTTTGGTTGGTCTGGTTGGATCTGGAGGTTTTTAACTTTGAGACAAAGAAGCACTTGTGCCAGGTAATCTTCTGTAGCATGACCGCTGGTTTCCTAAGTGAGGCCCTTCCTTTTCCTATGAGAGATGCTATAAAATCTCACCAATATTCATCCCAAACAGGTCACAGCTCTCATGATTACAAGGAAAGTTGCAGCCTTGTTTGTTTTGTGGCCTGTGGTTCCTGAGCACAACGCTAGCCAGTCCAGGGAGTGGCTTTGTGACGATCTGCTGTGTGTCTTCAGAATCCACTCTTTCAAGAAGGCATTTCTTTTTCTTTCATTGTGATTTATTAATCAGAAAAGTCCTAATTTAAAAATAAAAAATTTTTGAAATCCCATCAGCTTGACCAAACACTGGGGATTCAGAATGTGGTCGATTTGGCTAAGTAATAAGAAGTTAGTCTTTATTTCTATACCCTTTTATTGGTAATTACCTCACAAAGTCATGTAGTTACCATTGCCCATGGGCCGTGAATGACGGTATCTCATATAAACCTGGCAGTCCTACAAGTAAGAAGATATTTTCTGAGCCAACAGGGAGTTTATCCTTGTGATCAAGACCTTGGCTTTATATTCTATATCTTCTATAAGCCATTCCTATAGATTGGAGGCAGACTTTATACCTGATCTCATATTCATAATGAAACATCACACAAACACATTTCTTAATGTATAAACCTCAAACCCAGAAGGAATACCTAGAAAGAGGTTGATTTATAGCCTGTTGGTCAATGAAGAGTCCAGATGCTGGCCCTCAGCTTCCTAGGACAAAGCCCTGGCAACCCTTCTCACTAGTTGAGTAACCTTTGACAGGCAATGTATCTGCTCTTTGGACCACGCTTCCCAGCAGTGTAAAATAAGGATAATGCCAGAGCCTGGTTCTTGGTATTGTTTTGAGGATTAAATGAGTTAACACATGTGACAGTGTTTCAGACAGTTCCTGACACTTGGGAACCCCTGGGTATTTGAGTATTAGCTATTGTTAGAGGCTTTGGGTAGGCAGGAAAGGAGAAACCAGTTGGGAATCATTTGATCAATCATCCAGATGTTCCAACACCGGTCATTGCTTGGTCTCTTTCACATTTGTTCTCACCTGAAACTCCGCAGACTTGTGATAAGAGAACAAATATGAATCTCCAGGAACACAGAACATCAAAGAGGTGGGAACACAGAACGCTTGAATAATTGATCTCCACCCAGTGTGACCAAGATTTCTCTATGTATGGCCTGGTCTCTGTTCCAGGTGACTCCGATCTGATCCTTTAACACATTGTATCTGTTATCCAGTCAGCATTGATGGAAATACCCCCTTTCCAGTGTCCAATAGATTCTGAACACTTGGTAACAGCCCACACTTGAGGAGTTTTGTGGGAGTGACAGACATAGGAACAGTCAACGGAGAAATAGGGTGCTTCGGTTCTGTGGCAGGAGCCATTAGGATCCCACCACTTAACCCCAGTCTTAGAGTTGGAATATATAAAATTTGAGGTATCTTGGAATTAGCAATGATTTTCATAGTTATCACACCAAAAGACCAAGTAACAAAAGATACACTGGACTTCATCAAAATTAAAAACATTTTGATTCAAAGGAAACCATTAAGAAAGTGAAAAGACAACACAAAAGAGAACAAATTTTTGGAAATACTATGTCTTTTTTTAAGATTATTTATTTGAAAGGCAGAGGTAGACAGAATCTTCCATCCACTGGTTCACTCCCCAAGTGTCTGCAATGGCTGGAGCTGGGCTGATCTGAAGCCAGGACCTAGGAGCTTCTTCCGGGCCTCCCACATAGATTTAGGGACTCAAGAACTTAGACCATCTTCTACTGCTTTCCCAGGCCATAGCAGAGAGCTGGATTGGAAGAGGAACAGCTGGGTCTCAAACTGGCACCCACTGCCAGCGGCAACTTTACCCACTATGCCACAGCGCTGGCCCCAGAAATCATATGTCTTGATTAAGGACGTACTATTAAGGATTAATGTTAGGAATAGATAAAACTTTGATGTATATAAAGAACATTCAGATTAGTATAGCTTGTAAGAAATTAAAAATATTGATTAGTGGTTTTACAAAGAGTTAAGGCTGGGCCGGCGCCGTGGCTCACTTGGTTAATCCTCTGCCTGCGGCACCAACATCCCATATGGGTGCCGGGTTCTAGTCCCGGTTGCTCCTCTTCCAGTCCAGCTCTCTGCTGTGGCCTGGGAAGACAGTGGAGGATGGCCCAAGTTCTTGGGCCCCTGCACCCACATGGGAGACCAGAGGGAAGCACCTGGCTCCTGGCTTTGAACCGATGCAGTGCCAGCCATAGCAGCCATTTGGGGAGTGAAGCAACAGAAGGAAAACCTTTCTCTCTCTCTCTCACTCTCTCACTCTCTCACTCTCTCACTGTCTATAACTCTACCTGTCAAATAAAAAAGAGTTAAGGCTAAGACTATTATATTTTGTAGTTACAATATAATAATAATGAGACAAGATTGTCTAGTACAAGTTAGAAGAGGTCTACATAGCATTCTAAGAGGATACAACAAATTTATGGATGAGAAAGAATTCCTAGATAAATACATGATGGGCCTCCAATGTTTGATTGCTGGATTGAAAAATGAGTGTAATTACTACTTTAAGATTATACAAATACATTATAGAAAATATATCATTAAAATTTAATTCAGCATACTCAATCACTTTAAGAAAATTCAATGGCATTAAATGTATTTATATATAATTTTAAAATTTTCATATTTTTAAAAAAGCTACAAGCTTTTTTATTAAGCCCATAAGTATTGTTTTAAAAGTGAATACTGCAATAAAGTACACCAGTGGGATTATGTTATCTAAACTTATATATTATACCAACCAAGTATGGAAAGAAATGGAAAACAGAATAAAATACTAATCTATACATACATATATTGCTACATGGAGCCTAACCCTTTCTTTTTTGATTTATTTTTTAAGGAATACAAATTTCATAAGTTCAACTTTAGGAAAATCGTTATTCTTCCCACCATACCCACCCTCCCACCTATACTCCCACTCCTCCCTCTCCCCTTGCCAGCCCCATTCTCCATTAAGATTCATTTTTGTACACAGAAGAACAACTCTATACTAAGATTTCAACATTTTGCATGCACACACACACAACACACACAAAGCACTGTTTGAGAACTAGTTTTACAGTTAACCCTCATAATACAGCTCATTGAGGACAGAGGTCCTGCATGGGGAGTTAGTGCACAGTGACTCCTGTTGTTAATTTAACAATTAATATTCTTATGTATGATGTCAGTGACCACCCGAGGTTCTTGACATGAGCTGCCTAGGCTATGGAAGCCTTTTGAGTCCACAAACTCTGTCACTGTTTAGACAAGGCCATGAGCAAAGTGGAAGTTCTCTCCTATCTTTAGAAAAAAAGTACATCCTTCTTTGACCACTTCTTTTCACTGGGTCTCACTAACAAGATCCTTCATGTTGAACATCTTTTTTGCCACAGTGTCTTGGCTTTCCATGCCTGAAATATTCTCGTGGACTTTTCAGCCAGACCAGGAAGCCTTAAGGGCTGATTCTGAGGTCAAAATGTTACTTAAAGTGATTGTCATTCTATGAGTCTGCTGTATGAACTGCTTCCCATATTGGAACATTCTCTCCTTTTTAATTATATATTATTATCAGGCACTTGATCCTATTTATATGATTACTTTAACATTTAATGCCATCTATATGTTCATTTTAACACTTAATACAATCACTTTAACAAGTAAGATGGCATTTTTACCACCTAGCTTAATGGGATTTGGATTCCCATGACAAGTTTTTAAACTGTACCCTTGGAAGTAAGTCCGTAGGAATGTATGCAGAACTATGCAACTTTACAATTAAACTTCCTCTTCCCTCCTCCCTCTCTTATTCCCACTCTTATTTTTTTACTGAAATCTACTTTCAGTTGACTTGATACACACATGATTAACTCTATGTTAAGTAAAAGAGCAACAAATAGTATGAAGGAAAAACGAAAAAACAAATTGTTCCTCAATAGTCAAGACAAGGGCATCTGAAGTCATCTCTTCTCGAAGTGTCAATTTCACTTCTACAGATTTCATTTTATGTGCTCTATTAGTAGTCACAGATCACGGAGAACATAAGGTATTTGTCCATTTGGGACTGACTGGCTTATTTCACTAAGTATAATGTTTTCCAGACTCATCCATTTTGTTGCAAATGACTGAATTTGATTTTTTAATCTCTGTGTCGTATTCCATAGTGTACATATCCCATAATTTCTTTATCCGGTCTTTCGTTTATGGGCCTTTAGGTTGATTCCTTGTCTTAGCTATTGTGAATTGAGCTGCAGTAAACATGGAGGTGTAGATAACTTTTGTTTACTGGTTTCATTTCCCTTGGGTAAATTTCCAAGAGGGAGATATGATATGATAGTTCTATATTCAGATTTCTGAGGTATCTCCATACTGTTATCCATAGTGGCTTTATCAGTTTACATTCCCACCAACAGTGGTGTAGGGTACCTTTTCCCCCACATTATCACCAGCATTTGTTGTTTGTTGATTTCTGTATGAAAGCCATTCTAACTGGGGTGAGGTGAAACCTCATTGTGGTTTTGATTTGCATTTCCCTGATGTCTACTGATCCTGAGCATTTTTTTCATGTATCTGTTGGTCATCTGAATTTCCTCTTTTGAAAAATGTCTTCTTAAGTCCTTGGATCATGTCTTAATTTGTTGTTTGCTTTGTTGTTGTGGAGTTTCTTGATCTCTTTGTAGATTCTTGTTGTTACTCCTTTATCAGTTGCATAATTTGCAAACAATTTCTCCCATTCTGTCAGTTGCCTCTTCACATTCCTAAGGGTTTCTTTTGCCATACAGAAACTTCTCTATATGATGTAATACCATTTGTGAATTTTGGCTTTGACTGCCTGTGCCTCTGGGGTCTTTTCCAAGAAATCTTTGCCTGTGCCAATGTCTTACAGGATTTCCCCAGGGTTCTCTAATAATTGATGTTATTGGGTGATATATTTAGATCGTTAATCCATTTTGAGTGGATTTTTTGGGGGGGAGATGTAAGGTAAGGGTCTTGCTTCATACTTCTACATGTGGAAATCCAGTTTTCCCAGCACCATTTGTTGAAGAAACTGTCCTTGCTTCAGGAATTGGTTTTAGCTCCTTGGTCAAATGTAAGTTGGTTTTAGATGTTTGGATTGATTTCTGGTGTTTTTATTCTGTTCCACTGGTCTATCCATCTGTTTCTGTACCAGTACCATGCTGTTTTGATTATAACTGACTTGTAGTATGTCTTGAAATCTGGTTTTGTGATGCCTCTGGCTTCATTTTTGATGTATAAGATTGCTTTAGCATGCCAGCCGCAACACACTGGCTGTAGCGGCCACTTGGGGAGTGAACCAACAGAAAAAGGAAGACTTTTCTCTCTATCTCTCTCTCACTGTCTAACTCTGCTTGTCAAATAAATAAATAAAAGATTGTTTTAGCTATTCGAAGTCTCTTGTGCTTCCATATAAATTTCAGCATCATTTTCTCTAGGTCTGAGAAGAATGTCTTTGGTATTTTGATTGGTATTGCATTGAATATGTAAATTGCTTTCAGAAGAATGAACATTTTGATGATATTGATTCTTGCAATCCACCATAAACATAGAAGATTTTTCCATTTTTTTGGTATCGTTTTCTATTTCTTTAAGATTTCATAATTCTCATTGTAGAGATCTTTGACATCTTTGCTTAAGTTTATTCCAAGGTTTTTGATTCTTTTTTTGGTAGCTATTGTGAATGGGATTGATCTTAGAAGTTCTTTCTCAGCTGTGGCATTGTCTGTGTATACAAAGGCTGTGGTTTTTGTGTATTGATTTTATAGCCTGCTAGTTTACCAAACTCTTCTAGTCTCTTATTGGAGTCTTTTGGATCCTCTATATATAGAATCACATCATCTGCAAATAGGGATAGTTTGACTTTCTCCTTTCCGATTTGTATCCCTTTGATACATTTTTCTTGCCTAATGGCTCTGGCTAAAACTTCCAGTACTATATTGAATAGAAATAGAGTGTGCATCCTTGTCTGGTTCTGGATGTCTGTGGGAATGCTTACAACTTTTCCTTTTTCAATATGATGGCTGTCCATGGGTTTTTCATAAATCGCCTTGATTGTGTTGAGGAATATTCCCTCTATACCCAATTTGCTTAGAGTTTTCATCATGAAAGTGTGTTGTATTTTATCAGATGCCTTCTCTGCATCTATTGAGATAATTATGTGGTTTTTGCTCAGCAGTTTGTTAATGTGATGTATCACATTGATTTGCTAATGTTGAGCCATCTGTGCATACCGGGAATAAATCCCACTTGGTCTGGGTGAATGATCGTTCTGATGTGTAGTTGGATTTGATTGACCAGGACTTTGTTGAAGATTTTTGCATCTATGTTCATCAGGGAGATTGGTCTGTAATTCTCTTTCTCTGTTGCATTGTTTTTAGGATTAGGAATTACCATGATGCTGGCTTCATAGGAAGAATTT
This sequence comes from Lepus europaeus, assembly GCF_033115175.1. Lineage (NCBI taxonomy): Eukaryota > Metazoa > Chordata > Mammalia > Lagomorpha > Leporidae > Lepus > Lepus europaeus. The sequence continues at coordinate 81,100,471 of NC_084842.1, read as the reverse complement.
GGGGAGACTCCCTGCCTTACAATTGTTTTGAATAACTTGAGAAGAATTGGAGTTATTTCTTCTTTAAATGCCTGGTAGAATTCAGGAGTGAATCCATCTGGTCCTGGGCTTTTCTTTGTTGGGAGGGCCTTTATTACTGATTCAGTTTCCATCTTGGTTATGGGTCTGTTTAGGTTTTCTATGTCTTCATGGCTCAATTTAGGAAGGTTGTATGTGTCCAGGAATCTATCCATTTCTTCTAGGTTTTCTGATTTGTTGGCATACAGCTCTTTGTAGTAATTTCTGATGATTCTTTTTATTTCTATTATGTCTGTTATATATCCTTGTTCATCTCCAATTTTATTGATTTGGGTCTTTGCTCTCTGTGTTTTGGTTAGTAGGCCAATGGTGTGTCAATTTTGTTCAACAACAACAAAAAAAAAACAGCTCTTCGTATTGCTGATCTTTCATATTTTTTATTAAATTTGTTGATTTCTTCTCTAATTTTAATTATTTCGCTTCTCCTACTAGTTATGCATTTGGTTTACTGTTGTTTTTCTAGATCTTTGTGATGCTTTGATAGCTCAATTATTTATTTATTTTTTTGACAGGCAGAGTGGACAGTGAGAGAAAGAGACAGAGAGAAAGGTCTTCCTTTTGCTGTTGGTTCACCCTCCAATGGCCGCTGCGGCCAGCGCACTGCAGCCGGCGCACCGCGCTGATCCAATGGCAGGAGCCAGGTGCTTATCCTGGTCTCCCATGGGGTGCAGGGCCCAAGTACTTGGGCCATCCTATACTGAACTCCCTGGCCACAGCAGAGAGCTGGCCTGGCAGAGGGGCAACTGGGATAGAATCCGGCACCCCAACCGGGAATAGAACCTGGTGTGCTGGCACCACAAGGCGGAGGATTAGCCTATTGAGCCGCGGTGCTGGCCTAACTCATTTATTTGATGCCTTTCCAATTTCTTGATGTAGGCACCAATTGCTATAAACTTTCTTCTTAACACTGCTTTTTCGAAAGTTTTGATATGTTGTGATGTCATCTTCATTTGTTTCCAGAAATTTTTTTATTTCTCTTTTGATTACTTCTATGACCCACTCTTCATTCAGGAGCATGTTGTTCAGTCTCCATGTGTTTGCATATGCTCTAGAGAATCTTGAGTTGCTGATTTCCAGCTTTTCTCCATCCTGGTCTGAAAATATGCATGGTATGATTTCAATTTTTTTTTTTTAAATTTACTGAGACTTTATTGCCTAGTATGTGGTAAATCCTTGAGAAAGTTCCATGCACTGGTGAGAAGAATGTGTTTTCTGCAACTGTGAGGTGGAAAGTTCTTTAAATATCTGTTAGGTCCATTTGGTCTATAGCGTCAGTTAAATCTGCTGTTTCCTTGGTGATTTCTGTCTGATTGATTTGTCCATTGCTGAAAATGGGGTATTGAAGTTCCCCATTCCTATTGTATTGGAGTCTGTGTCTCCCTTTATATCTCTTAACATTTCTTTTAAATATCCAGGTGCCTATATGTTTATGATAGTTACATCTTCTTTTTGAATTGATCCCTTAATCATTACATAGTACCCTTCTTTGTCTCTTAATACTTTTTGTGTTGAAGTCTATTGTGTCTTATCTTAGGATGGCTACCCCAGCTCTTTTTTGGTTTCTGTTGGCATGGAGTATCTTTTTCTATCCTCTCACTTTCAGTCTACATGCACTTTTTGGTGAGATGTGTTTCTTGTAGACAGCAAATAGTTGGGTTTTGTATCTTAATCCATTCAGCCAGTCTGTGTCTTTTAACTGGAGAGTTGAGGCCATTTACATTCAAGGTGACTATTGATAAATAATGACTTTGCCCTGCCATTTTTCCAAAAATATTCTTTTTTTTTTTTTTTACTTTGACTTTCCTTTGAACTTTTACTGGGGGATTTTATTCCTTTACCTTCTTTTGTAGTGATGACCATCTTTCTGTGTTTCTGTGTGCAGTACATCCTTAACATCTGCACAGCTGGACGGATGGTACAAATTCTTTCAATTTCTGTTTTTTATGGAAGGTCTTTATTTCACCTTCATCCATAAATCAGAGCTTTGCAGGGTACAGTATTCTGGGTTGACAGGTTTTTTTTTTTTTTTTTCATTTAAGACTTGAAATATATCTCGCCATTCATTCCTATCATGTAGGATTTCTGATGAGAAGTCTTCTGCGAGTCTAACTGGAGATTCTCTGAAAGTAATGTGGTGTTTCTCTCCTGCACACTTTATTCTATGGTGGTGAATTTGATTACAATGTGTCGTGGTGAAGATCTTTTCTGGTCATATCTATCAGGAGTTCTGTGTGCTTCCTGTACTTCGATGTCCCTTTCTTTCTCCCAATTAGGGAAGTTTTCTGTTATTATTTCACTAAAAAGACCACCTTCTAATAATTTCTCTCTTTCCATGCCTTTGGGAATTCCTAGAATCTGTATGTTGGGTCACTTGATAGTATTCTGTAGATTCCCAACAGCATTTTTTAGTTTTCTAATTTCTTTTTCTTGTTTTTGGTTTCACTGTATAATTTCCTGTGCTTTCTTCTATGTCTGATGTTCTTTCTTCTGCTTCACCAATTCTTTTGTTAAAGCTTTTGACTGCATTTTTAATTTGTTCTATTGAATTCTTCATTTCATTTTGATATCTCTTTAAGATCTCAGTTTCATGGGAGAGATTCTTTCATGTCCTGCATGTGTTTCAGTAATTTGTGTTTTTGCTTCTGAGTACTGTGTAATCTTATGATCAGTTTTTTGAATTCCATTTCTGGCATTTCTTCCATCTCATCATCTTCAAAATGTAGTATTGAAGTGTTGTGTTCTTTTGGGGGCAGCCTGTTATCTTCCTTATTCTTGTTTCTTGAAGTGGTGCATTTATTGTTCAGCATTTGTGGAGATACTCGGTTTTTTGTTTTGTTTTTTGTTTTTGTTTTTGTCTTTTTTTTTTTTTGCTGTGCTGGCTTTCATCTTTGTACTGTGCCTCTGTAGATGAGAGGAATGTCTGCTTTCAGTGAATATCTAGATATTATAGTGGGTGTGGCCAGGGAACTTCAGTTTCCCAGGATGAGGGGGGTGTCTAAGGTGACACCCAGGTTTGGCAAAGTAAAAATTTTTCTTAATCAGAAGGGAAGTTTATTCTCAGCTGAGCTGCTCTCTTCAAATGAGACCAGTGCCTGAGCACTAGCCCCAGTGGGTATAATATTCGTCTGCTCTGCCCCAGGGACCACACAAAGGATCTGTGCAATCCTCAGTATAAATTCAGATTCCCCAACAATGTTCCTCACCAGGTAACCAGGAAGCCCTGAACGTGTGGAGTCTCCCACAGTGACTGCCTGAAGTCCCAGCCACACTCTGAGTCCTCCCACATAGCTTCAGTTTTCTTCACAGTCCCGGCACAGAAGCCTCTCACATTCATGAGCTCCCAGCTCCCTGTTAGTTCTCCCCACTAGAGTCAGCAACTCAGCTGGTTGCTGGGCACAGACACAAGCTGGTACAGCTGTTACGTATGTCCAAAATGGTGCCCACTCTGTCAGCTTGTTACAGGATGCTGTTGTAAAGTGATCTGGGAAGAGAAACATGTCCTTCCTTTTTTCTTTTTTCCCTCTCGTCTGGCAGGTGCACTACCCCCACAGGGCTCCAAGCTGGGTTCCCTCTAGGCTCTTCCTGCAGCTTTAGCACCAGTGGCTTGGGTTGCTGCAGTCTGTTCTCCCCTCACTCTCCAATGCTGGTGTTTAGGTTCTCGGCTGCTGGAGTCCTGAGTTGTAAGTGTCCACACCCTCCACATAGGTCCACCATGTCCCTCTAATTTGTGTAATTTCCTCTGCCATTTTTCCTCAGACTGTTCCCTGACACTGTACACCCTCATTTTTATTCTGGCCACTGCTGGACATCTCAGTGCACACAGGTGTAATTTTATAGTACCAGATTGCCTTTACTGTCCCCAGTAGCAGTAGTTTTCATCCCAGGGGAATTCCTTCCTCTCCAGACCCATGGAGACTCATTCCACCTTTCTAATACATATGTGAAACAGGGGCTAACACTCACGGGGCACCCATTGACCACTTGGGAACAAGCCTTTGGTTGATGTCCCCCTTTGGCACATATCTTCCTCTTCCATATCAGGTGGACAACTCTGAGAGGCATTTTGCATGTCTCTAAGAGGATCCCCAGTGGATTAAATTCACCCACAGCTCAATAGAATCCTCTCGAATTGACTTAGTATCCTGTTCTCTTCAATCCCCAACTCCTGTTCTTTGATATCACTTGTCAAAATCAACCACTTGTACAAAAACTTTTGCCTCATGTTTTTAGAAGACTAAAAGCTATTTATAGTCATGTTAAGTATGTGTGTACAGGCTGGCGCCATGGCTCAATAGGCTAATCTCTGCCTGCGGTGCTGGCACCCGGGGTTCTAGTCCCGGTCGGGGCGCCAGATTCTGTCCCGGTTGCTCCTCTTCCAGTACAGCTCTCTGCTGTGGCCCGGGAGTACAGTGGAGGAGGCCCAGGTCCTTGGGCTCTGCACCTGCATGGGAGACCAGGAGGAAGCACCTGGCTCCTGGCTTCAGATCAGCGCAGCGCGCCAGCTGCAACGAGCCAGCAGTAGTGGCCACTTGGGGGGCGAACCAAGGGAAAAAGGAAGACCTTTCTTTCTGTCTCTTTCTCTCTCACTGTCTAACTCTGACTGTCAAAAAAAAAAAAAAAAGTATGTGTGTACAAACTAAGGAGACAAAAGGTAGATGTGAAGAAAAAACTAACATGTGATTATCATAGCTTCAATTAATGAGCCTAAACGTTGCTGATAGTTCATGTGCATTGCCTTATTTGATGCACAAACCACGTGGTTGAAGTTAAAACTCCAGAACACATGGTTTCAGTTACCAAACTTGGCCAAACACTACCTGATATGCCTGAGAAAATAAGATTCTAGAAGAGAGAGTTATTTTGGGTGGACTGGTCTGTGAAAAGCATGATCTTGAAGTCAGGGCAGTAGGACCTAGAATGCCTACGTTGAAGGTCGCCAGTGAAGGTATAGCATGTGACCACTGTTGGCTAGAAATTATTCCATGCTGTGAAATAACCTTGGTCCACATAATAACAATCAGGTTTCCACCAGAGGTTGAGTGCTCATTCTTGTTATGAATATCTAGATAGTCCTACTGGGATGACTTTGAATTGCTTAAAAGCAAGGCTTGGTGTCTGCATCATGCCTGGTGAAGGTGGGAGTAGCTAGATTAGAGGGGGTAGATTAGCAGAACAAATGGGTCAGAAGCTGGGGCCAGAACTTATAAATTCTCAGAGAAGAAAGGGGGCACCTGCAAGGGAATTATCACATCAAGTTAGCAAAAATGTGGGGCCATCTCACCAGCGTAGATGGCAGATCCAGAGACAGTGAGGAGGACAGGCCTTGTGCCTGGATGGCGTGCACTGGGCTTGTTTACAGACTGACACTGTTGATGCTTTTCTTCATAGACTGCTCAGAAATGATCCTCTGTGAAGTAGATAATCTGTTGATCTACAGCTTGAAATAACATTCCATTTTGGGGTTTACTTAATCTAAAATCTTACATATGTTTAGTCTTGATAGAGACAGAGTTACAGAAGAAAACAGTAGCATTAAACATTAACCTTCAAATATACGTGAAATGTGTTAGACTTTGATTCCTTAGGAATGAGGAGAGGCATCACTGGTCAGAAGGTAAAGCTGGGGAGGGTGGGTGTTACTCTTCATTTTAGAACATCGTTAGTTCCTTGGTTTAAATGGTTTGTCTATCCTATTCCTACTCATACAGCCAGGTAAAGAGGTACAAAGGACTCAGCAAGAAGATGATTCCCAAAATTATTCAAGAGTAAAGTTCCGTGATTCAGCACGAAAAATCAAGTCTAAACCTCAGGTGGGAAATTCCTTTAAAATCATGGTTTTCCATATGTGTTTCTCAAAAGTATCCAGCAAGAGATGACAAAACAAAGTGTGGAGAATTGAGTCTTAGTTTCAAAATATTAGAATCTACCTGGAAAGATTAGAATAAGGTCTGATTTGAGGATGGGGGTAGGACACACAGAAGGGCAAGAAATGTTAGTGATGGGGACATCCATTCAACTCTGAATTCGCACCAGCTTTTGTTGTGGGAGACAGGAGGGTACTAAGGAAGAACCAAAACAAACAAAAAGTCACTTTAAAAAAATTAGTAAGTCTTGTATTTTTTAAAATTGGGGAAAAAAACTCAGAATTTGCATACAAAACAATGAATCCACTTGTTTGCATTATAATCATATTTTCTAAAGATTTTACTGATGTAAAGAATAGATGTATTGCTTACTGGGATGTAAATAATTGCTTTCTTAAAGAGTAATTAGCCAGCTATTAAAGGAGGCCTCCAACTGTCATGGCAGTTGTTAAAGTTCATTACCAGTGATCTTGTAGCTCGAGCAAAGATGATAGGCTTAGGAGGTGCAGGGTGTGCCTGCCACCACCGGTGGGCGCCAGCTGTGGGCTGCTTGTGCAGAGCTCTTTTCGGTTTGAGTCAACCTGACAGTGCTGTTGCCTCTCCTTCTCCTTAGGCCCCACCTGGCTTCCCTTCTCCAGAGGAAGCCTACAACTTCTTTACTTTCAACTTTGACCCAGAACCCGAAGAAGAAAGGAGAGAAGAGGAAAAAGCAGGAGCGAAAACCAGAGATGGAGCTGATCAAGAGGCAGGGGCACCTGGACAACAAGTAAACCCAACAGCGGTTACTCTGATGATGGCCATGATGGGGGGTGGACTGTGAGGGAGATGACCGTGCTGTCCTCCTAGCAAGGGGAACACGTCCAGCACCCCATGGGAAGAGTCACCCGTGTTGTAGTGGAAAGCAGCAGGATTACTCCTGAGTGGGCAGAACCAGATTCACATCACTTCCCATACCCCTGATTCTATCCCACACTTGGGACAGTAAAGGCCTTGGTTTTTTGTGTGTGTGTTTTTTTGGTGTTTTTTTTTTTTTTTTTTTGACAGTTTTGACAGTGGGAGACACAGAGAGAAAGGTCTTCCTTTTTCCATTGGTTCACCCCGCAAGTGGTTGCTACTGCCTGTGTGTTGTGGCCGGCACGCTGCGCTGATCCAAAGCCAGGAGCCAGGTGCTTCTCCTGGTCTCCCATGCGGGTGCAGAGCCCAAGGACCTGGGCCATCCTCCACTGCCCTCCCGGGCCACAGCAGAGAGCTGGACTGGAAGAGGAGCAACCAGGACAGAATCTAGTGCCCCGACCGGGACTAGAACCCGGGGTGCCAGTGCCGCAGGCGAAGGATTAGCCTAGTGAGCTGCAGTCCGGCCTGTAAAGGTCTTGATTAAATGTGCCCATCACACCCGTGGGAGGGGGAAAAAAAAAATAGAACAATGTGGCTTCTAGATTTTTCTTGCTAGATGTCATACAGCGATTAGTATCCACTTCACAGGCTAAGTGTTTGCCTCAGCAGGGCAAATGAAGCCTCACTGTCTCCCAGATTCTGTAATTGGTGGTGGTGTATGTGAGATTAAAGGAAGGTACACCAAACATTAAAACATAGGTACAGGTCTTAAATAGACATTATTCTGAAGAAGATATACAAATGGCCAATAAGCACAGGACAAGATGCTTAATGTCATGAATTATTAGGAAAATGCAAATCAAAACCACAATGAAATACTACTTTGTGTCCATTATATATTAAAAAAGAAAAACAGGAAAAAGCGTTGGGGAAAATGTAGAGAAATTGGACTTCATACCTTGCTAGTGGGCATGGAAAATGCTGGAGCTGCTATGAGAAGCAGTTGGAGGGTTCTTCAGACCTTAACCCAGAATTTCCATGTGATGGAGTAACTCCTCTCTGGGTATATACTCAAAGGGACTGAAAACAAGACCTGAGCAGGTATTTGTGCTATGAACCAGCGTTCACAGCAGTATCATTCACTTATACCCAAAGGCAGAAACAACCCAAGAGTTTGACAGGCGAAAAGATAAACAAAATGTAATATGTATCTGTCTAATGGAATATTATTCATTCTCACCAAGGGTGAAATTCTGACATGCTGCAACACAGACAGATGTACTTTGAAGACATTATGCTAAATCAGTGAGTCACAGAAAGACAAATATTGTGTGATCTCACTTAATGAGGAAGCTATAGTAATCAAACCGTGGAGACAAGCGGGAGATCTTGATGAATGGAACAGAACTTCAGTTGCGAAGACGAAGAACTTCTACATATGGATAGTGGGGATGGCAACACAATAATAAGTGTGCCTAATGCCACTGAATTATACCCTTAAAATGGTTACGGTGGCAAGTCTTGTATATATTCTACCACATTAAATAAAAAAGGCAGACATGTCAGAACCTTCTAGAATTTGCACAGTTGGCATATTTCTGTGTTTAATTTATAATCTCCTCTCATGAAAGGTGGATATTATGACCCAGGACTCTGGAAGCTTGGGAATATTTCAGCTTCTTCTTTGTTTACAAACCAATACCCAACTTGTTCCGGCTGAAGATCTCTCATGAAGTTGCAGACAAGATGGCCAAGAAAGCAGGCAGCTGGAGGTGTGGCTGAGACTGGAGGATCTGCTCCCAACACAGCTCATCCACCCTCGCCATGTCATGCCTCAGAGTCCTCTCGTGAGAGCCAGCTTCCCCCACAGCAGGCATCTGAGAGAGAACTCAAGGAGGAAGCCACAAAGCCTTTAATGACCTAGTCTAAGGCTCACGTCCCTCCTCTGCTGGTTAGGACATGTCACCAAGTGCAGGCACTCACAAAGGGAGGGAACTGGGCTCTGCGACAGCAGGCACAAGTACCAGTTTGTGGGCAACTTCTGCAGTCGGGACTCTTCCTCCCAAGGGCCACCTCTCTCCTCCTTTCACCGTGTCACTTCCCCAGGCACGAGGATTCCAAAAACTGCATCTTAAGTCAGGCACACATCGAAGCCCCTTCCTCCTCTTTCCTGTGGTGCAGGTTCCGGTCTGCCCAGACCCTTGGTCAGTATTTTCATACTTGAGGTGTATTTAGTCTTTCTGAACAAGTGTTAGGTTTCTGGAAGCCCTTCCACTGCCTTCCCTTTTCTGTCTCCTGGGCAGCTTTTCTCAGTCCTCCTTTGCTGCCCACAAGAAAGATTACACACAGCTATCAACCCTGCTATCTTTCCCCTCCCACTTCTCTGATGTTTGGAGCATTCTCCGTCTTCGCTTTCTGCTGAGTCTTGTTTCCATGGAGAAACATCTTCCACCTGCTGCTTTGTGTATTTGTGGAGGAAACGGGAGATGGGCAGCGAGGCTACCCCCACTGTCTGTGCTTACAAGGAAGTCTCTGAAGGATTTTCAAAGAAGTGACCCATCAATGGACAGCAGGTTTAAATGTTTATGAGAAGGAAAGGAGAAAGAGAAAGACAAAGAGAAGCAGAGGAGGAAGAAGAAAAAGAGAAGGAGAAAAAGTTTGGAAAGCACTCAAAAGGAGCATACTTCAGCTAACTCCTGTGATTTTAAAACCCTGGTTTAGGATTTCTACTGCATGGAAAGTCCTAAGATAAGCTCAGTTAGTATCAGCATCTCACAATTGAGGACAGTGAGGATGAGTAGGTTACATAAGTTCATCGAGCCCACCAGGCTGTATGAGGTGAAGCAGGGATTCAAACCCAGGCAATCTGAGCAGTGTGCACCATGGTGCCCTTGCCCCTAAGTGGATGCCCAAGGGAAGGCTACATCCACGTTACATATAAGCCTAGTTCTTTAGCATCAAAAAATAAGCACCAACAAAGGAGGCCAGATTTGTTGGGATTTCAATCATTTTGCTTACCACATCTCCTCTGGTTCAGCTCTCTTTGATTTCAGTATCTTCCAGGTATGTAGAACAGAAAAAAAATCGGTGAAGGTCCAATTAATAAATATGAAAAGAGTTATTGGATAAATTAAGTTTGAAGAGTTTAGTATGGCAATGCTTTCTCTAGGTAAACAGAATCTCACCTGATTTTTTTCTTGTTACTTGCAATGTTGTTCAGGATGAGGAAGAGCTGCCTGATGGTAGGGAGGCCGAGGACCTCCTGCTGGGCTTAGAGCACCTGGCTGACGATTTTGTGGCCATCAGACCGGCGGAGTATGAAAGCGTCCACCGCTGGCTGCAGAAGGAAAAAGACACCCTGTTCATACCCAGTCGGCTGACAGGTACTTCTTTTATTTTCCTGGTCAGTGTGGACATCTTCATTCTGCAAATGAAATGGGGCTGCTCTATAAGGAAGCCCCATTTCCAAAATTGATTCCGGTTTCTGATCTGCTGTAATAATGTAGGACTATCCTCAGACAAAAGACTCACATCATGGAAAAATAACCACTTACGAAGCACTTATTGATAGGTGAGGACAAGGAATGCCAGGGGCTGTGGGAGCCCCTTCACCCCATCAGTGGCCTGATCTGCATGCTGAGTGTGGGAGACTCAGAGAGTCAAGCCGAGTGTTGTTTCTCACCCTTGCGAATGTGACCACAGTGCTGGACCTGCGACCCTCTGTTGACTGCTGGTTAGTGATCCAGGCTTCATTCCAGACCCAGGTTAAACTTTGCTCTTCTCAGCCCTGGAACATCCCTCCCTTCTGAGAGGGCATGAAGAATATCCAGTTTACTGGGTTCTAGTAGGTGATACAAAGTAGCAGAGCAGCCCCAGGCCTATTAGAAGGCCCCTCCCAGCTGGAAAGGGAGCCTGGCCTTTCCTTGCTTTCTCTCTACTTCAAGTTGGGAGGGAAAGGACGGGAACAGGTACATCTTGATGGAATTTTGGAAGTTGGATTTCCTATTAGTGTGCCATGTTCTATTTGAGTTCCAAGTAATTGCTGAGTCAGGGTCAAATTATTGTTCATTTTGATAGGTCATATTGCATCACATACATTTAAGGTATTGGAATTTGTTGAACAGCCCAAGTTTCTTTTTCAAATAGACACTGACAGAGTGTCCAAAAGGTAAGACTTTGCCCTAATAATGATGATCGTCACCACTGTGATGAATGTGGATACCTCCTGTCCACTTCTCCCCGGGCACTTTCCAAGGCATGAGGCATGCAACAGCCAGTGTGATCCTTCACTGGTTCCTTATCAGGTCTGCTCTGCAGTTGAGAAGGCAGAAGCCCAGAGAACTCGGGCAAATGCCCCAAAACTGTGACCTAGTGAAGTGACAGAGACAGGTGTCTTCCCTTGGTGGTGTGCTCTCAAGCCAAACACCCAGTTACAGTGTGTTAGGGTATTCCTTGGAGAGACAGAATGCAGTCCTGGCCACGGAGGAGCTTGGTGCCTGGGTTTTCGCTCAGAGGACCACAGTTAGGACTCTCCCTAAGCCTGGAGTAGGAACAAAAGACCGACCACAAGCAACCTTCTCTGGGAGCCAGGTCAGGCAGCCAGAAGCAGGGGTTTGGCAAGGGCTGTGCAGGAGATCCAGGGAGCCCTGGGTGTACCTGAGGCCTGCTCTGGGCAGAGAATCTAAACCTGGATTTGACTTCTGCCCGCTGCACTCAAAGGAGGGCTGTGATGGGGCAGTGGCAGGGCCAAGGGAACTGGATAGTCCCAGCTCTGTGAGGTGTGCCTGGAACAATTTTCCTTGTTCTCAGGTGCCCTAGCTGAAGAAAGGAGGAAATAAGAACTAATAGGAGGTGACTCTGGGTGTTTGACTGTAAGCATTAAGAAAATAATGAGTGAAGGACCTAGTATTGTGACTAACACATAGTAGACATGACTAACACATAATAGGCATCGAAAATAACAATGGGTGTTGCTGTTGCTTTGTCCAGAGCAGTAGCTTTTTAAGGGCTGGGTGTTCACCTGGGATATAGGAATAGCATAATAAGACTTCTATTTATATTTCATTTTTAATCTCATTCTCCCCTACTTTACATTTGTGGTCATAGTAATACATGTAATAAATACATAGGGATAGGCTATGGCCCATTGGTTAAGATACCCACAACCTATGGCTGGTTTTGTGGCATAGGGGGCAAAGCCTCCCTCTGCAGTGCCAGCATCCCATATGGGCGCTGGTTTGAGTCCCAGCTGTTCCAATTCTGAACCAACTCCCTGCTGATGCACCTGGGAAAACAGTGGAAGATGCCCCAAGTGCTTGGTCCCCTGAACCCACATGGGAGACCTGGGAGAAGTTCTTGGCATCAGCCTGGCCCAGTCCTGACTATTGCAGCCATTTGAGGAGTGAACCAGTGGATAAAAGATCTCACTCTCTCGCACTTGGTCTCCATTTCCCTCTCTCTCTACAATTCTGACTTTCTTTTTTTTTTATCTTTTATTTAATGAATATAAATTTCCAAAGTACAGCTTATGGATTACAATGGCTACCCCCCTCCCATAACTGCCCTCCCACCTGCAACCCTCCCCTTTCCCACTCGCTCTCCCCTTCCATTCACATCAAGATTTATTTTCAATTCTCTTTATATACAGAAAATCAATTTAGTATATATAAAGATTGTAACAGTTTGCCCTCACATAGCAACACAAAGTGAAAAAATATTGTTGGAGTACTAGTTATAGCATTAAATAACAGTGTACAGCACATTAATGACAGAGATCCTGCATGATATTTTTTTAAAAAATTGATTAATTTTCTATGAAATTTCCAATTTAACACCAAGGTTTTTTTTTTTCATTTTCAATTATCTTTATATACAGAAGATCAATTCAGTATATACTAAGTAAAGATTTCATCAGTTTGCACCCACACAAAAACACAAAGTGTAAAAATACTGTTTCAGTACTAGTTATAGCATTACTTCACATTGGACAACCCATTAAGACAGACCCCACATGGGATGTAAGTACACAGTGACTCTTGATGTTGATTTAACAATTTAACACTCTTGTTTATGGTGTCAGTAATCTCCCTAGGCTCTAGTCATGGGTTGCCGAGGCTATGGAAGCCTTTAGGGTTCGCCGACTTCGATCTTATTCCAACAGGGTCATAGTCAAAGTGGAAGTTCTCTCCAATCTGGAAAACATCATGCTGAGTGAATTAAGCCAGTCCCAAAGAGACAAATATCATTTGTTTTCCCTGATCGGTGACAACTAACTGAGCACCAAAGGGGAAACCTGTGGAAGTGAAATGGACACTATGAGAAACAGTGACTTGATCAGCTCTTGTCCTGACTGTTGATGTACAATGTAATACTTTATCCATTTTAGTATTTTTTTTTGTTCTAGTACTAGTGGTTGAACTCTGTAATTAACACACAATTATTCTTAGATGTTTAAATCTTAACTGAAAAGTGATCCTGGTTAAATATAAGAATGAGAAAAAGAGAGGGAGGAGATGTACAATTAGGGACATGCTCAATCGGACTTGCCCCAAATGATGGAGTTAGAAACATGCCAGGGGATTCCAATACAATCCCATCAAGGTGGAATGTACCAATGCCATCTCACTAGTCCAAGTGATCAATTTCAGTTCACAATTGATCACACTGATAGATCTAAGAGTCAAAGGGATCACACAAACAAGTGTCTGCTAATACTAACTGATAGAATCAAAAAGGGAGAGAAGGATCCAACATGGGAAGGGGGAGACACAGCAGACTCATAGAATGGCAGATGTCCTAAATAGCACTCTGGCCTCAGAATCAGCCCTTAAGGCATTCGGATCTGGCTGAAGAGCCTATGAGAGTATTTTAGGCATGGAAAGCCAAGATACTCTGGAAAGAAGAAGAAGAAGAAGACCTAAATGAAGGATCTCAGCTAGTGTGATCCCAGTACAATTCTGACTTTCAAATAAGTAAATAAATAAATCTTTAAAAAAAAAATAAAAGGAACCCACATCCCATGTCAGAGTGCCTGGGTTTGCCTGCTGGCTGCAATTCCTTATTCCAGCTTCCTGGTAACACAAACCCTAGTAGGCAGCAGGTTCAAGAAGTTGTGTCCCTGCCACCCATGTGGACGACCTGAATGGAGTCCCTGACTTTCCACTTCAGCCCTGCTCAGCCCTAGCCATGGTTGGCATTTGGGGAGTGAATCAGTAGATGAGAGTTCTCTTTTGTTCTTTTCCTGTCTCTCACATAAGTAAACAATTGGCAGGCGTTGGGTGAGTACTCAGAGATTTCAATGAAAAATGTTGAAGGCCAGCGGATGAGTGATGAGGTGCAGGGAGCAGGAAAGGATGAAGCGATAGCCAGCTCCATGTTTTCTGAGGACCTAGGATGGTGTTTCTAGGACCAGGATGTCTGTGGCTTTGGGTGGATGTGAAGGGGATGCTTCATTGAGGGGAATTATTGGGGTGCTAGCCCTAAAGTACCTGGTTCTCCACATGACAGTATGAGTGAATGCCTTCTTGTCCTCGCCTCTGCTTCTAGAAATTAACGTTAAAAAAATTTGCAGTTTCCAAGCTGGTGAGGAGGATCTCCAGTGGTTATTTTAAGTTGCCAAACTGCAGTTAGAAACGCTTAGGTTGGCACTAACATTTATTTATCAATGAACCTTCCAGTGCCGACCTATAAAAAGCTTCCCGAGAACGTGCAGCCCAGATTCCTGGAAGACGAAGGCCTCTACATCGGGGCAAGACCGGAGGTAGCCCGCACCACTCGGAACATCATGGAGAACAGACTGCTGGTGCAGGAGCCGGTAAGCGTGGGCCCTGCTCCCGTGGGCCTGGGCGTGCTCCAAAAAAAGACCCTTCTCCCCACCAGCCCATCATGGCCTCGTGGCTCTCTGCCTTTGGAAGTCATCTACAGCAAGGGCTCCCCTTTCTCCAAGTGATCCTCGAACAACACAACCTCTCAACTGCTCAAACCCCATCTCCTGCCAGCTGATGCCAGCCTTCTGCTTGTTTGTGTTGGCAACTTGTCCCAAGTCACAGAACAGTTTGAGTGTTTGCCTGTTTGATTTTGTGTGTGCTTTTTACGATTTTGAAAGATGTTTAAGTGACATAATATTTATACATATTTTCGGGTACAGTATAATAACTCAATACTTGTGTATAACTATACTGATTAAATCCAACTTATTAGAATTCTTTCTCCTTAAGCACCATTTCTTTTTTTTTTTTTTTTGGTTGGAGAGAACATGGTTTAATTAAAGGCAAAGCTGATTTCAGCAGCTGCAGGTCTTGCACAGACAGACAAGAAAAAAACCAACAAACTCAAAAACCCCCAAACCAACCAAAACCCCAACACAGTTTCCTACACAAGCCGGTTTCCGAGGCCGACTGCTCCCCCATCTCTCCACAGCGAAGGCAAAGCCGTGCGCCCCGAGTCGGCACGGGGGCCGGGCTTGGGGGTACTCGGCGCCAGCTCCTGCCCCAGCGTGCCGCAGCCGCCTGCCACACAGCGTGCACACGCCGGGCAGGGCTGGGAGAAGCACAAAGGGGCTCAGGGTGCCACCGGGTGGGGGCTTCACCCTTTCAGGCCTTGCCAAAAAAACAAAAACAAAACAAAACCCCAAACACCACGGCAAACGAAGCAGTAATAGAAGCGCCCGGGACTCCGGCCCTCGCCCCACATGGCCCCGTCAGCAGCACAGCAGCGGACATCTCCATTGTCTCCATAATTCCTCTCGGACCCCTCAGGAAGGACGGGCGCCGCCTGCCGTCTGCACATGCGCACTCAGTCCTCGCGCCTATGTGTTGAGAACCTCTGGGTATTTTGAACTCTATTAGAGGCTGCCGTGGGCAATGGTCACTCTACTGTGCTACAGAACAGAAGACGAATCCCTTCCAACCCTATTTGCCCCAGCCCCTGCTCTACTCCTCCCCTCCCCTCCCCTGCTTCTACTCCACTCTCCTGTGAGATCGATGTTTTCAGCTTCTAGAAACAAGAGAGAGCGTGCAATATTTGTCTTTTGCAGAATATTTTCACAGTCCATGCATAGAATCTTCCCAATATGAAGTTTCTCTTCTATGGTTTTCTTCCTTAAATCTTTAAGGAACACACAGTAAATGATTTCTTAAGCATTCATTTAGACTTTTTCTTAAAATTTGGGAGAATCAGGGACTGTATCTTAAAGCACTTATGGGGCATGTTAGGGAATACTTCATTGCTACAGGAAACAGACTTTTAAAGTTCTGTTGGGACAGAGCGGAGGGGGAGTGTAATGCGGATGTGATGTTTTCCAGCAAATGGGGTTTGCTTCATAAGCCGTTTTCTGTCCAGTTAAGAAAAGCTGTGGTCTTCCCTCTGCTTGATCCACAGGGGAGAGGATGGTTTGGAGATGATGGCAGGATCCTGGCACTGCCAAGCCCCATCAAGCCGTTTCCTTCAAGGCCACCAGTGTTACCCCGGGGGCAGAGCACAGCAGCAGAACTGGAAACGCTGTATAAAAAGGTAGGCAAATGTAAAATTGAAAGTGATTTGTGTTTTTCATGGCTTGGGGAGCTGAATTTGTATCCTTTTCCTTTGATTTTCTTTTAATGATTCACTATCTGACACATACAGAACAAACAGCTGGTATATTTTTTTAAGACTTATTTATTTAAAAGAGTTACAAATAGAAGGGAGGAGACAGAACGAGAGAGAGAGAGAACACTTGCATCCACTGGTGCATTCCCCGAATAGCCTCAACAGCCAGAGCTGGGCCAGGCTGAAGCCAGGAGCCTGGAGTATCTGTTGCCTGACTTGAGTCCTCGCTTTCAGCACTCCTTGGTGAACTTAGCTCCCAATCTCTCTGTGCCTGAATCCTCTTCTGTGTAGTGGGCATAAAATAGTGTCCACCTCCTAGGATTTGCTGTGCAGATGGAATGGGATGATGGATATACATGCATGAAACAGAGCTCCAGTGCTGGCCAGTGGTAAGTAGACTGAGTCTTGGCCCCCATGGTTAATTACATTGCTCTTGAATTCCTGGAACTGCCTCCTTCAGAAACCTGTGTCATTTAATTGTGTGACATTTCGATGCTGACAAACTAAAACCGAGGGAGGAGTATGCTGGTCCTGCTGTGAAGTGGGACCAGGAGCAGGGGAGACCCTGGCTCAAGTGAGCGAATGTTAGTGGTGTCAGGCTGTCCTAACTGGTGGGTGCTTTGCCCCTCTCTGGACCCTTTCCCTTCATTGATAATTAGAAGGATAATTGTCTTATCTAGCTCAAAGGGTCATTGTGAGTGCCAAGATGATCCACAAGTGTATCCTTCATTTATGTTATAAATTTCTATAAAATATTGTTATTACAGACAAGTATTAATGAATGTCACTGGGTACAGAAATGTGATCCTGGACATAGACAAACAGAAACATAAGTCCCAGCTGATGAAGAATGAATCACCTGTTTGTTTACATGACAAAGATACATGATATAATTAATGATCAAGACAGCTTCAGCTTATGCATATATCAAACAAGCCATCAGTCCATCTCTTCATCCATCTGTGCATTTCAGCATGAAACCCTGGCATAATGAAGCACTCAGTTGTGGGTTAAAATTAGAAAAAAGAAGCAGCATGATTAATACAGAGGGCAGCAGATGAGGGAGTCAATTAATCTCACCTCTCTTTAGAAATGCCATTAGGTTTTACAATTTTAGGATTCAAAGAAGGCAAGGAGGCAGTTGGTTAAAGTAGAAAAAGACTATTTTAGGGGGGACAGAATGGAGAGGGATAGAGAGAGTGGGGATTGAATCTGCCTGGACAGAGTGTGGGGTTTTGAAGCAATGTTTCATCCCCTTTGAGCAGCAGGCATTGCTGGCGGAGGTGCCAAGCACCACATGGACCCTGTAAGGTGGGTAGGGATGTGCAGAAAGGCTCCTTGGTGAAGCTTACAATGCATCATCATAGCAGTTTAGAATGTCCCCAGGTGCGGGGCTTGCTCCCAAGCAATCAACATTCCATCAGCCATTACGTTAGCTACCCACGCCCAGTTTTTCAGGCCTGAGGATCAGGCCCAGTAGCCTAATGGGTTCTGTCAGGCCTCGGTGGCCTAACAGGTGCTAACATTCCCAACTAACATGGACATGCACTCCAGTCAGAGAGGGTGAGATCTCAGTTGCACTAAGGATGCCACTTGGACCCAAGCCCACGTGGTTTCCTGTTCGTCTCTGCATTATATTCACCATCTAGACACAAACTGAGCAGCCAGAACTGCCTGGGTAAGTTTACATCGTGGAGTGCCAAGCAGACCAAAGGGCTGGGATCTCCTAGACTAAAGCTAAGACGGCACAGCCAGAGGCCACTGCCAGCCTTGCCCAACATAGACCTTGGACCTTGTGTTCCAGCCAGCTCTCCAATAGACTCATTCCTGCTCCTCCCCGGGAAGCAGCCAGTAGGGATGGAGAGTGAGGAGGCAAAAAAAAAGAGGCCTTCCTTCAAGAACTCTCGAGAGGGGAGATATCCTTCTTCTGGGCAGGAATGGAAAGTAGAGCAAGTATGCAGTGCCACACAAAGTTGTCAGACAGCATCACAGAGCCAAAGAAGTTAGAGGTCAGAGAAGTCCAAGGGGATGAAGCCTCCCCAGGAAATCTCTAAGAGGCCCAGGCTTTGAACTTGGCAAAGCAGGAAGCATGACTTAGAGTGCTAAGGAAGAAGCTATGTTGTTTAAATTAGATGAGATTCTATACTTTGTTTTTCCATAACAAGTTATCTTCCAAGTTTCTTGTTGGCTTCATGCTTCAGTCTTGTAATGTGGTTATGCAACCTTCCACTGATTGAAAACACAAAGCTTTTCTTTCAGAATTAATACTTTTATAATTTTCCATATTTATCTACTTTAACCTATTCTCTTTTTTTCCAGGAAAACTTTGATTTAAGGAATATAAATTTCATGCATTTCATAAATACAACTTTAGGAACATAGTGATTCTTCTCACCCTACCCGTCCTCCCACCTACACTCCCACCCCTCTTCCTTCTCCCTCTCCTAATCTCATTTTTTACTAAGATCTACTTTCAGTTAACTTTACATACATATGACTAACTCTATACTAAGTAAAGAGCACAACAAATAGTATGAAAAAAACCTGTTCCTCAACAGTCGAGACAGGGACTGTTCAAAGTCACTGTATCTCAAAGCGTCAATTAACTTCTATAGATCAACTTTTAGGTGTACTATTAGTATATATATATATATATATATATATATATATATACACACACCTATATACTAGGTGTACTATTAGTATCACAGATCAGGAAGAATATACAGTCTTGTCCTTTTGGGACTGGCTTATTTCACTAAGTATGATGTTTTCCAGATTCATCCATTTTGTTGTAAATGACAGGACTTCACTTTTTTTTTTTTTTTTTACTGCTATGTAGCATTCCTTGGTGTACATATCCCATAATTTCTTTAGTCTTCAGTTGATGGACATTTGTGATAATTCCATATCTTAGCTATCCTGAATTGAGCTACAGTAAACATGGAGGGGTACAGAGAACTCATTCACATGCTGATTTCATTTTCCTTGGGTAAATTTCCAAGGGTGGGAAGGCTGGACCACATGATAGGTCTATGTTCAGATTTCTGAGGTATCTCCATACCATCTTCCACAGTGGCTGTATCAGTTTACATTGCCACCAACAATGGTTTAGGGTATAATTTTCCCCACATCCTCGCCAGCATTTGTTGTTTGTTGATTTCCGTATGAAAGCCATTCTTTTTTTTTTTTTTTTTTTTTTTTTG
The DNA here is from genome assembly GCF_033115175.1 of Lepus europaeus. Classification (NCBI taxonomy): domain Eukaryota; kingdom Metazoa; phylum Chordata; class Mammalia; order Lagomorpha; family Leporidae; genus Lepus; species Lepus europaeus. Next base: position 81,080,904 of record NC_084842.1, on the reverse strand, counting down.
ACAAATAGAGTTAGACAGCAAGATAGAGACAGAGAGAAAGGTCTTCCTTCCATTAGTTCACCCCTCAAATGGCCGCTATGGCTAGAGCTATACCAATCGGAAGCCAGGAGCCAGGTGCTTCCTCCTGGTCTCCCATGCGGGTGCAGGGGCCCAAGCACTTGGGCCATCCTCCACTGCCATACTCCACAGCAGAGAGCTGGACTGGAAGAGGAGCAGCCGGGACTAGAACCAGCGCCCATATGGGATGCCGGCACCACAGGCAGAGAATTAACCAAGTGAGCCATGGCGCCAGCCCCATGAAAGCCATTCTAACAGGGATGAAGTGAAACTTCACTGTGGTTTTGATTTGCATTTCCCTGATGGCTAGTGATCCTGAGCATTTTTTCATGTGTCTGTTGACCATTTGGATATCCTCTTTTGAAAGATGCCTGTTCAACTCCTTTGCCCGTTTCTTAACTGGGTTGTTTTGAGTTTCTTGATCTCTTTATGTTTTCTGGTTATTAATCCTTTATCAGTTTCATAGTCTGGAAATAATTTCTCCCATTCTGTCAGTTGCCTTTTTACTTCCTGAGTGTTTCTTTTGTAGGGCAGAAGCTTCTCAATTTGATGTAATCTCTTTTGTCAATTTTGGCTTTGATTGCCTGTGCCTCTGGAGTCTTTTTCCAAGAAGTCTTTGCCTATGCCAATGTCTTGCAGGGTTTCTCCCCCAGTGTTCTCTAACAGTTTGATGGTATCGGGTCATAGATTTATGTCTTTGATCCATTTTGAGTGGATTTTTGTGTAAGGTGTAAGGTAGGAGTCTTACTTCATACTTCTGCATGGGAGATCCAGTTTTCCCAGCACCAGTTGTTGAAGAGACTGTCCTTGTTCCAGGGATTGATTTAGTTCCTTTGTCAAAAATAAGTTGGTTATAGATGTGTGTGTTGATTTCTGGAGTTTCTATTCTGTTCCATGGGTCTATCCATCTGTATTTGTACCAATACCAGGCTGTTTTGATTATGATTGCCCTGTAGTATGTCTTGAAATATGGCTTTGTTTTTGTTCTGCAATATTGTTTCATGGATCTCTTGTGTTTCCATATGAATCTCAGCATCATTTTTCTAGATCTGAGGAGAATGTCCTTGGTATTTTTATTATTATCACATTGAATCTGTAAATTGCTTTCAGTAGTATGGGCATTATGATGATACTGATTCTTCTAATCCATGAATATGGAAGATTTTCCCACTCTTTTGTGTCTTCTTCTATTTCTTTCATTAATATTCTGTAATTCTCTTAATAGAGAATTTTGACATTTTTGGTTAAATTTATTCCAAGGTATTTGATTTTTTTTGTAGCTATGGTGAATAGGATTGATCATAGAAATTCTTTCTCAGCCTTGGCATCATTTGAGCATACAAAAGCTATTCTGTCTTGATTTTATATCCTGCCACTTTACCAAACTCTTCTAGGAGTTCCAAAAGTGTCTTAGTCTTTTGGATTCCCTGTATATATAATCATGTCATCTGCAAATAGGGATAGTTTGACTTCCTTTGTTTGTATCCCTTTGATTTCTTTTTCCAGACTAATGCCTCTGGCTAAAACTTTGAGGACTATATTGAATAGCACTGGTGAAAGTAGGCATCTCTGCCTAGTTCCAGATCTCAGTGGAAATGTTTTCAGCTTTTATCCATTCAGTAGGACACTGGCCTTGGGTTTGTCATAGATTTCCTTGAATGTGGTGAGAAATGTCCCTTCTGTACCAAATTTGCTTAAAATTTTCATCATGAAAGTGTGTTGTATTTTATCAGATGCTTTCTCTGTGTCTATTGATGTAATCATGTGAGTTTTGTTCTTCAGTTTGTTAATGTCATGTATCATGTTGATTGATTTGCAAATGTTGAACCATCCCTGCATACCAGGTATAAATCCCACTTGGTCTGGGTGAATGATCTTTCTGATGTGGTGTTGGATTTGACTGGCCAGTATTTTGTTGAGGATTTTTGCATCAATATTCCATCAGGGAAATTTGTCTAAAGTTCTCTTTCTCTATTATATTTTTTTTTCAGGTTTAGGAATTAAGGTGATGCTGGCTTCATAGAAAGAGCTTGATAAGAATTGAAGTTAGTTCTATTTTAAATGTCTGGTAGAATTCAGCAGTGAAGCCATCTGGTCCTGGGCTTTTCTTTGTTGGCAGGGTCTTTATTATTGATTCAATCTCCATCTTGGTTATTGGTCTTTTTAGGTTTTCTATGTCTTATTGACTCAATTTTGGTAGATTTGATGTGTCCAGGAATCCATTTCTTCTAGATTCTAAAATTTATTGGCACATAGCTGTTGTAGAAATTCCTGATCATTCCTTTTATTTCTGTGGTATCCATCATTATATCTCATTTTTCATCTCCGATTTTATTGATTTGGGTTTTCTTCCTCTTTTTTGTGCCTAGTTGGGCCAGAGGTGTATCAATTTTGTTTATTTTTTTCTGAAAATCAGCTATTCATTTCACTGAACTTTTGTATTTTTTGTTTCAATTTTGTTATTCTATTTTAATTCTTTCCTCCTGCTTTTGGGTTCAGTTTTTTCCTACGTATTTTAGATGCATCGATAGCTCATTGATTTGATGCTTTTCCAATCTCTTAACATAGGCACCAATTGCTATAAAGTTCCCTCTTAACACTGCTTTTGCTGTATCCCATAAGTTTTTATATTTTGTATTGTCATCATCATTCATCTCCAAGAATTTTTTTATTTCCCTTTGGATTTCTTCTTTGACCCACTGTTCCTTCAGTAGTATGTTGTTTGGTGTCTGTGTTTTCATATTTTCTAGAGATTCTTAAGTTGTTGATTTCCAGCTTCATTCCATTGTTGTCAAGATGCATGGTATGACTTCAGTTTTTTTACTTTGCTGAGATTTGCTTTATGCCTAGCATATGGTCTATGCTAGAGAAAGTCCCAGGCACTGATGAAAAGAATGTGTATTCTTCAACTCTGGGATGAAAGGTTCTGCAAATATCAGTTAGGTCCATTTGTTCCTTAGTGTATATTAGTTATATTGTTTCTTTGTTGATTTTCTGTCTAGTTGATCTGTCTGTTGATGAAAGTGGGGAGTTGAAGTCCCCCATTAGTATTGTATTAGAGTCTATGTCTCCCTTTAGGTCCACGAAAATTTGTTTTAAATAGCCAGGGCCCTTGGCATTGGCTGCATACACATTTATTATAGTCATAACATCTGTTGACTTTAAATGACCTTAAACATTACATAATGCCATTCTTTGTCTCTTTTAACAGTTTTTGTATTAAAATCTATTTTGTCTGATATCAGCATGGTATGCCTGCTTGTTTTTGCTTTCCATTAGTATGGAATTTTTCTGTCCTTTCACTTTCAGTCTGTGTGTATCTTTGTTGGTGAGATGTGTTTCTTGAAGGCAACAAATAGTTTGGTCTTGTTTTTTAGTCCATTCAACCAGCCTGTATCTTTTAATTGGAGCATTTAGGTCATTTACATTCAAGGTAACTATTGACACGTAACTACTCAGCCTTGTTGTTTGCTTTGGATTCCCTTTGTAGTTTTACTAGGAGACTTACTGCCTTCACATTCTTTCATAATGATGGCTATCTTTCTATGCTTCTATGTGTAGCACATTCTTAAGCATTTTTTGTAAGGCTGGATGAGTGGTGAAAAAATTCTTTCAATTTCTGTTTGTTATGGAAGGTCATTATTTTGCTTTCATTCATAAATGAGAGCTTTGCAGGGTACAGTATTCTGGGTTGAAAGGTTTTTTTTTTTTTTTTTTTTTTTTTCGTTTAAGACTTGGACTATATATCTCCATTTTCTCCTAGCCTGTAAGGTTTCTGATGGGAAATCAGCTGTAAGTTTAATTGGAAATCCTCTGAAGGTAATCTGGCATTCCAATCATGCAAATTTTAGAATCTTTTTTTTATGTTTTACTGTTGAAAGTTTGACTACAATCAGTTATGGTGAAGATCTCTTTTGGTCATGTCTATTAGGAGTCCTATGTGCTTCCTGTACTTGGATATTCCTTTCTTTCTCCAAATTAGGGAAGTTTTCATTTATTATTTCACTGAATAGGTCTTCTGTTTAAAAGATTTTATTTATTATTTATCTGAGAGGTAGAGTGACAGAGAGGGAGAGACAGAGAGAAAAGTCTTCCATCTCTAGTTCACTCTCCAAATGGCCACAGTGGCCAGAGCTGGGCCAGTCCAAAGCCAGGAGCCTCTTCTGGGTCTCCCATGGGGGTGCAGGGGCCCAAGCACTTGGGCCATCTTCTCCTTTCCCAGGCCAAGCAGAGAGCTGGATCAGAAGAGGAGCAGCTGGGACACAAACCAGCATCCATATGGGATGCTGGTGCTGAAGGTCGAAGCTTAGCCTACTACAGCTAAGCGCCAGCACCTGAATAGGTCTTCTAATCTTTCTCTTTTCATACCTTCAGGAAATCCTATCTCACATATGTTGGGTTGTTTGATAATATTCTGTAAATCTCAAAGATTATTCTTAGTTTTTCTAATTTCTTCTTTTTTTGTCTGACATATTTCCAAAGATTTGTCTTCCAGCTCATATATTCTTTCTTCTGCCTCACCAAGTCTGTTGTTATGGCTTTACACTGTATTTTTTATTTGACATATTGAATTCTTCATTTCTAATATTTCAGTTTGATTTCTCCTCAAAATCTATCTCATAGGAAAAATTTTTCATTCATGTCATGTATGGATATCTTCTGCTCATGAACTGGCTTCTCATTATTTCTGAGTAATCCTATGATCATTCTTTCAAATTCCTTTTCAGGCATTTCATCAATCTCTTTGTCTTAACATTATTTTTATTTAGTAAATATAAATTTCCAAAGTACAGTTTATGGATTACAATGGCTTCCCCCACCCCATAATTTCCCTCCCACTCGCACGCCTCCCATCTCCCACTCCCTCTCACATTCCATTCACTTCAAGATTCATTTTCAATTATCTTTATATTCAGAAGATCGATTTAGTATATATTAAGTAAAGATTTCATCAGTTTGCACCCACACAGAAACACAAAGTGTAAAATACTGTTTCAGTACTAGTTATGGCATTATTTCGCATTGGACAACTCATTAAGGACAGATCCCACATGAGAAGTAAGTATACAGTGACTCCTGTTGTTGATTTAACAATTTAACACTCTTGTTTATGGTGTCAGTAATCTCCCTAGGCTCTAGTCAGGAGTTGCCAACGCTATGGAAGCCTTTTGAGTTCGCCAACTTCAATCTTATTCCAACAGGGTCATAGTCAAAGTGGAAGTTCTCTCCTCCCTTCAGATAAGGGTACCTCCTTCTTTGATGGCCCCGTTCTTTCCACTGGGATCTCACTCACAGAGATCTTTCATTTAGGTCTTCTTTTTTTTTTCCCAGAGTGTCTTGGCTTTCTTTCCATGCCTAAAGTACTCTCATGGTCTCTTGAGCCAGATCCGAATGCCTTAAGGGCTGATTCTGAGGCCAGAGTGCTATTTAGGACATCTGCCATTCTATGAGTCTGCTGTGTATCCCGCTTCCCATGTTGGATTGTTCTCTCCCTTTTTGATTCTATCAGTTAGTATTTGTAGACACTAGTCTTGTTTGTGTGATTCCTTTGACTCTTAGACCTATCAGTGTGATCAATTATGAACTGCAATTGATCACTTGGACTAGTGAGATGCCTCCCTCTGCACATCCTACGTGTTACCCATTTAGATTCCAGGGCTATCTTCCTCTCTAAGTGGATGGCTGCTTAAAGATGCTGTAGGCATCCATTAATCTTTATTTAATAAATAATGTGAAGTGCTTTAGATGGATGTCTCATGGTCTATAAAACACTAATTGAATCTTTCCTCAGCCTCCCACCTCTACAGATAGAGATATATAGTGACTTGCCCTAGGTCCCAGAGCAAGTTCAAAGAACCACGACTGGAATCTAAGACTTCTGTCCCAAATTTAGCATCTTTACATGATACCATGCACAAGAATTAAACTCAAAGATCATTGAGCGTCTTCTCCACAATTTATGAAAGATGACAGCTTCCAGCCTGGCTAGTTTTTACAAGTTGCATTTCGCTTCCGAACTTGTAAATACTACATGTGTGCTATATAATCATATGGTACTACTTTTCAGCGAACACAAATCACTTCCAAAGCTCACCTCTGCCAAAAGGAAGGGTGAGTGATGTGTGAAGCCATCAATTTTGACTACAGTCAAAGACACAAAACCAAACATGTTTCCACTCCACATTTAAACACCAACCACAGTAGCCAGTGGGGACCAATACAGGATATCTTGAAGATGACATGAAAGAAGAACCTGGAAAGATTCATAAATTTTACCCAAGTCCTCCAAGAAATTCCCACTGGAAATGTCCACTCCTGTTTTCTGCATTTGCCCCTCCTCTCTGTTACTGTGAACACTTAACTTCCTCCCCAGGAAACCTGAGTGCCAACTCAAAACTCATGTAAGGATTAGTGTCTCCCTGCTGTCTGAAAAATAAAAATTTTCCACATGTTTTAAAAGGGAGTATATCTGTGATCCAAATTCTCTGGACTAGAATCTACACTTCTCTCACTAAAGAATTTCAAGATTGGGGCCGGTGCTGAGCACAGCGGGTTAACGCCCTGGCCGGAAGCATCGGCATCCCGTATGGGTGCCGGTTCGAGACCCAGCTGCTCCACTTCTGATCCAGCTCTCTGCTATGGCCTAGGAAAGCAGAAGATGGCCCAAGTCCTTGGGCCCCTGCACCCACGTGGGAGACCCAGAAGAAGCTCCTGGTTTCAGATCAGCGTGTATCTGGCAGTTGCAGCCAATTGGGGAGTTGAACCAGCGGATGGAAGACCGACCTCCCTCCCTCCCTCCCTCTCTCTCTCTCTCTCTCTCTCTCTCTCTTCCTCTCCCTCTCTCTCTCTCTCTTTCTCTCTGCCTCTCCTCTCTCTGTGTAACTCTTTCAAATAAATAAATAAATCTTAAAAAAAAATTCAAGATCACTAGCTTACAAAACCCAAGATTTCAAGAAACAGAGTCTGCATGAGAAGCGTTAGGACTGTGACTTGAGAGAGTAATGAACCCTAAAAGACATAGGGAAGCAAGACTAAAATGGCTTCTTTTCTCAGTTTTGGTCTCTCTCATTTTCCTTTTCAAGTATCCATAAAAGAACAAGTCCCCCATCACCTGGAGACAGGAAATAGAGCATCGTCCACCTGACTTGACCAGGACAGGAGGTGTTCTGTCTCCGCCTGCTCTCCTACTGCAAATTCGCGCATCATCTTCTAGGAAGTGCCTCACCTGCTCACCTGTGCTTCACCCCCACTCTCTCCCTGGCAGGCAGTGAAGTATGTCCACCGCAGTCAGCACATGATTGGGTCTGGAGACCCTTCTGGAAATTTCCAAGTGGACATCGACATTTCTGGGTTAATCTTCACTCATCACCCCTGTTTCAGCCGAGAGCACGTTTTGGCAGCCAAGCTGGCCCAGCTCTATGACCAGTACCTCGCAAGACACCAGAGAAACAAGGCGAAATTTCTTACCGATAAGGTACGTGTGATCTCCTCCAGGCTTGTTGATGGGATTTGTCATGAGAAGTACATACTGTCGGGGCCACCAAATGGCAAGGGACATGGCCTGATATTTATGATTCCCATTTTCTTGAGAAGAGGTGAGCGTTCTCTTGTCAAATAGTTCATTGGGAGAAAGACAGCTGGGTGCTTGACCACCATTCACAGAATACCTATGTCCAGCAGAAGCGGGTGGCCAGGTCAGCTCACTAGCAGTAGGCAGTGGAGTTTCTGTCTCCAAACCTGTCTCCCTCTCTTTGCAAGCTCCACGCTCTAAGAAACGCTGTTCAGACTGGACTCAATCCTGAAAAACCTCAGCAGTCTCTTGAAACAACTCAGAAGACCATCAAGGAGTATAAAGCTGAAATTTGGTGAGTAGCTCATAAATGTACCTATTGGGTTTTCACTCTGTGAGATGGGTGCCTGTTTACAGTCTGTTTTTTCCAGATAGCTTTCTAACTACATGTGAAATTACACCAAGTGAAATAATGAGCCACATCTGTCATACCAACACAGCATTTGAAGCCCAGTAATATGAATGAGGACGTGGGGAAACAGGGCCTCTCCTACACTGCGGCTTCCATCAAAGTTGCTACAGCTGCCACTCTGTAGAGCAGCCATAGCCTAGGAAAGTGTTGCAGGTACCCAGCTGCCCAAACTCCACATGCTGCTGCAGGTGCGCACGGAAACATGCAGAGACGTACCAACGTCACCTGTGGTGGAAAGAACCAGCAGTAACCGGTCTGAAGGAGCACATCTTGACATAGTCTTCCAGCGGGTCTCTGCACCACAGAGAAACCGCAGAATTGCAGTTGCACGTGTCAACATGATAAATCTGGAAAACCATCTAGAGTGGAAACTGTAGGCACGTTCATTGTATCGTGTGCATCACAGAGCCCAGTGGACTCCCGAAACAGTGTTCATTTGTTTGGGATACACAAGTGTGGTGCAGACAGACAGAAAAGACACATGCCTATTTGTTCCTCCTGGGAGAGGGGGCAGGGGTTGTAATAATGCAGAGGTCTTCAAAGGTGCCTCTAATACTTACAAAGAAAACAACCTTGAGTAAATGTGGCAAGGTGTCAACCAGGGATAGATATGCTATTTATCATCTGCACTGTTCTGTTTGTATTCATCATTCTAAAATGCAAAAGTTAAAACCCTGATCATGGCCAAACAGTAAAGAAATGAAGAATGTGGAATGCGAAGATCACCTACCACCCCACCGAAGAGTTGTTAGGTTTACTCACACACACACCTTTCTGTGTATGTGTTCACTGTTTAAAGGAGTCACGTCTTCTACACCATTCTGCAAGGACACACCTTAGACCATTTCCTCTTACAGTACACCTAGGTCTATGTCATTTAAAGACTGACGTGACGTAGATTCATTATGTTTTGTATAATTCCAATTCAAGAATTTGTATTCTCCCTACTTTATTGTTGCAGTTGTGCCATAGTTAAAATTCTCACGTGCGTATGTCTGTGCACCTATCCGAGTATTACTTCTTGCACTTGTCTTACAATCTAGCCATGAGACGTTAGTGAAGCTTGTATATCGTGGCTGTCAGCATATGAAGATAAATTTTAAAAGCATATTGCAGTCTTCTTGGGAGAAAAATTCTTGTTTTAGTAAACCTTGGATAAGTAAGTGACAAAAAGCTATCCTGAAAGCAATCATGGTTTTATAAGAAATTGTGTTCGTTCATCACTATTTGACAAAAAGCAGAATTGTGTGCCAGACCACAGATAGCAGACCCATCCAACAGTTTTACTGCCCTTAGAAATGAAAAGCACTTATGACCCAGTTAAAGAGTTCAGAACTGCATGCCCTCGCTGACGTCTCATTGTTCTAGGCAGGTGAACTGTTGCTGGCTGTCTTATCAGGTCGACACAGGTCCTCAATCCCCTAGGGACCCACTCGTCAGTCACCCTGTGAAGCGCCCCCTCCCCTCCCACATATCTGCTGAGTCCTAAGGGGTACACCTCGCTGTGCACCTCCTTTCTGTTTTCCAGCCCCTCACCCTCCTACTCTCACCTTACCCCCACAACACAGACCTCACTGCAGCTCGGGCTCCCCCCACCACTGCTGTGAAGTTGACTGTGCCCAGAGGTGGGGGGGGGGGGGGCAGATGGCCCCTTTCCCTGCACCTCCACGGTGCCCTCTGCTGGCCGCCCTCATCCTCCAGCCACCTGTCCCCACTGTCCTCTGTCCAGGATTCCTCCGGGGTTGTTTTCTTTTTAACTCTTTAAAAATCTGCGATTTCTCCCAAGATGACCCTGTGCCTGTGCTGGTTTTAAATACAGTCTCTTCCACACTCCACTCCCGAATCCCCAGTCAAAATTGCCCTTCCCTTCTCCTCCAAGGCTGTGGTTGTAGCTTTTAAAGAAACATTCTCTTGTGATTCTCTCTACTTCTTTAGCTCATATGCCAAATTTTTTTTTTTTTGCTAAGAGTTCTTTTTAACATTTTTGAGAACTTGTTTTGTTAGGTATCATTAAAGGAAGTCAAAAATATGTCAGAAACCTTGAAGATGTCATGTTAACTCCGAAAAATAATTAACATTTTAGCTTTTAACAGTGAGGTGGGGCAGACATTGTGTCGCGGCCAGTGAAGCTGCTGCTTGGGATGCCTGCATCCTGTATTGGGGTGCCTGGTTCCAGTCCTGGCTGCTCTGCTTCCCACTAGTGCCAACCCTGGGAGGCAGCAGATGATACCCAGTGTGCTTGGGTTCCTGCCTCCATGGGCGAGACCCAGATGGAGTTCCTGGCTCCGTTTATCAGCCTTGCCCAGTCCTGACCATTGTGAACATTTAGGGAGTGACCTCTGTCCAACTCCCCCTTTTTTGTTGTCACTCTGCCTTTCCAAATAAATAAAACTTTAACAAATAAAAAGTTAAAAGGAGACAGATAGCATAAGAGAAGAGAGCACTTGCTAATGACAGAGAGCAGTTGTCAGTCACTTTCTAAATACCAGGCAAAGTTCCAGCACATAATGCCTATTAATTCATGTATTCCTCCCACCCGCCCTATAGTCAGCTCTGCCATCATCCACAGCTTACAGACATGGCATGGACAGGTGAAGCGGATGGCCCAAGGCCAGCCAGTAAATGACGGAGCCGAGGTTCCAACCTGGGCAGTCTGAGTCCAAGCCAGGACACTGGCTGGTCCACAAGGAGAATGTGTCATCTTGCATTTCACCACTTTCTTGCTTTCTAAGGATTCAGAGAGTCCCGAGTCTTGGCTTCCCAAACACCAGCTGGCAGTCTTCTGCCATTTTCTGTTTGCCCAGCCGCAGGTTGAACCATCAGTGTCCTGGGCCTCCTTGTTTATCCACACTTCTCTATAGAGCAGCCATGCTAAGCACACCCTTGGGAGCCGGGCCCTCCTCTGGAAGTCAGGCAGGGCTCCTGGGTGCAAGGCTGCCTCCCTGGTGTCTGTGGTGCTGCGTTAGGCAAATCTCTCTGGATGTCATCATCATTTGTGTATGTGTCTCCTGAACCAAACTGTAACTCCCTGAGGACAGAGACCCCTCCTGTCTCCCAGATACTTCCGAATCCCCCAGACTGACACATGGTACTTGTTCCAAGGTAAACCATGATCTCAGTAGTAGCTCATTAATTAATGCACAAGAGTATTTTGAGGTCTGGATTTGGTTATCAATTGTAAAGAGGGCTTAACCTTCGGAGATAAATAATCCCCAAACACAATAAATAATGACAATAAAGATGAAAGCGGGTTCAAATGACACCTCTTGAGTCAAGCCAAAAAATTCAGTAATCTAGATAGCCCTGAGCAGTCTCCAAGGCACGTGGTGAACAAGACTGCCTCTCTGCAGAGTGAACTCAGGATGTGTGTTAGCACAGAAAGACGTCGTGCTCTGTCACTGAGTAGGACACAGCCTAGTTCCCTTGTGTTCCATCAGTTAGTCCGTGAGACCTCTCTTTACCGGGCCCCTTATTTTACACCATGGAACGTTTTGATGAGACTTTTAGAAGACAATTTAGCCAAAGTCAGATGCACATAGAACAAATGAGTTGAAATAAACCTCTGTAAACAGATGGACATCCTGTTGTCTTTGAATTGACATTGGTACATGGTTTTCTAGTTCTTGTTAAGAATCATTATGACTGTCAAACTGACTGTACAATCCCTGTGACGTTATTCCTCTCCAATTTGAAAACAAGCACACTTTTGCAATAACTGACGTATGCCCATTGGTTCTGTCTTGTAGGCAAACAAGACGACTTCGAGATGCTGAACAGGAAAAAGATCGAACATTGCTCAAGACCATCATAAAAGTGTGGAAAGAGATGAAATCCCTTAGAGAATTCCAGAGGTTTACAAATACTCCCCTGAAGCTTGTTTTGAGAAAGTAGGCTTTTTTCCAAAGATTGCTTTAATGGGTTGTATCATATATTGAGAAAAATGTATAAAATATAGATACCTTGGTGGGTATTGTGGTGTAGTGGGTTAAACTGCCACTGGGGCTGCCTGCCTCTCCTAACAGAGTGCCTGGTTTGAGTCCTGAATATTCTGTTTTTCCAATCAGGATGGGGAGGCAAGAAATGATGGATTAAGTACTTGGGTTCCTGTCACCCACCTGGGAGTTCCTGCCCCCACCCCATCATGCCTCTTGGCATGTCCCCAATTATTTGAGGTATTTGGGGAGTGAACCATGGGGTGGGAGAGATTTCTCTCGTTCTCTCTTCTAACTCGCTTGTGCTCTCTCTTCCTCTTCCTCTTTCTGTCATTCTGCCTTTCTAAAAAATAAATCTTTAAAAAAAAAGACAATGTTTAAAAAATAATAATGATGCTGGCAGTCTGGTACAGTGGGTTAAGCCACTGCCTACTACACTGGCATCCCGTCTGAGTGCCTGTTCAAGTCCCAGCTGTTCCATGTTCAGTCCAGCTCCCTGCAAAGGAGTTGAGAAAGCAACAGAGGATGCCCAGATGATTGGCCTCTGTCACCCACATGGGAGACCCAGATGGAGTTCCTGGCTCCTGGCTTTGGCCTGGCCCAGTCCTGGCCATTGTGGCCATTTGGGGAGTGAATCAGCAGATGGGAGATTTCTCTCTCTCTCTCTCTTTCTCTCTCTCTCTCTCTCTCTCTCTAACTTTGCATTTCAAATAAATGTAAATAACAATAGCAAATGGGTAGCCATGAACCCACTCCCCAAGCTAAAAAGTTGTCCGTTGCCAGTACTGGGGAAGCACCGTGATCCTCTCCCCGGCAACGTCCTGCTGCATCCCAGAAGTAACAACCACTGGGATTCTGTGATGATTATTTGTCTGCCTTCAAGTTTTGCCCCATATGTGTAATCCCTAAAAGCAGACAGTTCAGGATTACTGTGTTTGCTTTTCCCAGGAGCAAAGGTATTTTGTACTAGTTCTTCAGTGAGTAAACGTGTTTCCTTTCTTCAATACCATGTTTGTAAGTCCCTCTGCTGGGCAGCACATAGCTATGTGTTTGTGTTATAATACTGCATTGTGTGAATGTACCAAGTTAGAAACGTTCGCAGTTGTGAAGTATTTCATATTGAACTATTCATTTCATGTTTGTTTATCAGCTATTCTTTATATTATAACCTGGTGCTGTATGGCCACAGGCTGGGTTCACAGTCCGGCTCTTCCATTCACCAACCGTGCGTTCTTGGGCAAATTCCTTGCCTTCTCTGGGCCACAGTCACATCATGGATAACATGCAGGTTACAGTGCCTGCCCCACAGCGTTGTGAGTTAACATCAGCCACGATGTGTGAAGAGGAACTGGCATGAACCCAAGGAAGAGTTTGCTGAGATTATTACTCTTAACTAATTCCAAGCAAATAACCAAAGCATTCTAAACTATCTTAAAAGGGAAAAAGTGGACCAGAAAGCAGACGAAGAAGCATTTGAAGCAGAAATCCAAGCAGAAATCGGCGAACTGCTGGAAGAGCACAGGGAAGAGTACGAACAGAACATGGAAGAGTACAGAGCTGCGCACCAGCAATGGAAAGCCTGGAAGAGAGCCCAGGTACGTAGGCTGACCAGGACGGCTAGAGAGGAGGAGACTGGGCTGTGGGCTGGAGTCTCCTGCCAGCCCTGCTCTGCTCCATCTCTTTCCCTGCCCCCTTGCTAGGGGATGAAAGGATGACTGGTTGATGCACTTACTGAAAAAGCCACCCAGGGGCAGGCGCTGTGGCATAGTGGATAAAGCCGCCGTCTGCAGTGCCAGCATCCCATATGGATGCCAGTTCAAGTCCTAGCTGTTCCACTTCTGATCCAGCTTTCGGCTATGCCCTGGGAAACCAGTAAAAGATGGGGCCCTGCACCCATGTGAGAGACCTGGAAGAAGTTCCTGGCTCCTGGCTTCAGATCAGCCCAGCTCTAGCCATTGCAGCCATTTGGGAAGAACTAGTGGATGGAAAATCACTCCTCCCTCCCTCCCTTGTTCCTCCCCTCCCCCCTCCCTCTCTCAGCCCTGGCCTTGGCCTCTCTGTAACTCTGCCTTTAAAATAAATAAATAAATCTTTAAAAAAAAAAAAAAGCCACCCAGCCAGCAGACCCCACAGCCAGCTTTGTTCATGGATGGCTTTGAGTAGCCCTCCTTGACTATGTGGGTGAGCAAACAAGTCTTAATATAGCAGCCTCTGTTTGGAGTATTTCACATGCATTAGCCCGTTGAATGCAGGGTACTGAGGCCTCCAGGTTTCCTTTAGGAAATTCTATGACTTTATGCACATGACCCCGCAACAGTGAATCCCGGGGTGCCTGCAGTGCCCTTTGGCTCTCAAGTCTTATTTTACTATGAGATGCTTTCTTGCCCTTGCGAGCCCGTGTTAATGATCACGTCAATAGCTAATATTTGTTAAGTCTCTTCTAGGCACTATGGTAAGTGTTTTACAGACATTACTTCACTTCAGAAGCCCCAGAGGAGTTTCCTGTGCTTGTGCCCATTTGGTAGATTAAAAAACTGAGGCCCGGAGACATCAGGTAGCTTAGTAACCTGCCTAGGAGCACACAGCTCATTGAAGTGGAGCTGAGCTCTGCATCCAGGCCTGTCTGGTTCTGAACAGTCTATTCTTACATGAAATTCCTGTTTGATGTCGGGTTGCCTCTTACCCAACAGAGGGCCAGGAAGAAGAAAAAGAAACACGCAGCAGAGGAACCTCCTGATGAAGAGACCGAGGAGGCCCCGCCCGAGGAAGACCCTGGAAAGCCCGTCCCTCCAGAGCCCCCCGATAGGGCAGTGTTGGAGCAGCAAGTGAGGGAGCGAGCAGCCCAGAGCAGGAGGAGACCTGGGGAGCCCACGCTAGTCCCGGAGCTGAGCCTGGCGGGGAGCGTGACACCCAATGACCAGTGCCCCAGGTGAGCAGACGTTCTGCCTGTAGATGAGGCTGACGCCTATCCCCCCCCACACACACACATACACACATGGGGAATACGTTTATTGAGCTACCCTGGTGTGATCAGGAGAAATGTTGGCGCTCTCTCGGCTTGGATCAGGCCAGGTTGTATGGAATTTGGTGGCGTTTCCCACTTTGGGCATTTCTTGTTCACCTGCTAATGCATCCCGCTGGCCACTTGGGAGCACGCTGTGGAAGGCTGCCTGTGGGAGAAGCATCCCAGCCACAAATCTACACTGGCTCATACTTTTTAGGATAAAACTTCCTACCCAAGTATAAATCATGACTATCTCTATGGTTTAGATTCATGCCATTCAACAAGAAATGTGTTTACTTAGTAATCCACTGCCTTGGATGCTAATATAAGGCATGTTTGAAGAAAGTGAGGAGACCACAGTACGATGATGTTGGGACCCCAGTTCTTGAATTCCTGTGTCCTTTCCAGGGTCTGACAGTAGCTTCTCCATCAGTTCCATATCACATCGTTTTATGAAAGTAAGTCGTGCAGGACCTGTGGCTTTTTTAGTTAAATGGGGCTGACGTGACTGAGAGAGTAGCCTCCAGTGTATCTTGTTCTGTTCAGTGTCCACTTGCCAAAGAGCCCAGTGATCCTCCATAAATTCATACTAATCCCACCATGCACGGTCTTCCCTCTGCAGGGTGGAGGTTCTGAGAAGAGAAGATGTGAGGAGGCGCTCTGTGTACTTGAAGGTGCTCTTCAACAACAAGGAGGTGTCCAGAACGGTCAGTCGGCAGCTAGGAGCGGACTTCCGAGTTCACTTCGGACAGATTTTCAATTTGCAGATATTCAACTGGCCAGAGAGCTTAACACTTCAGGTACACATTTCAAATGCATTCACTGTCCTATGACTGTTTTGGTCATTGCCTGTGTGAGATGGTTTTATGTCACCCACTGGCTGTACAGGTGAATTGATACCTTCAGGAGGAACAAGTCAGCCTTCTTCTTGGTGGGCAGAAAAAGAGCTGCAGAACGACTCTGGCCATGGTGCTGAAGTGTGTGCCTAAGAAAGAGTTGGGGATGGAGGAGGTTTGGGGACAGGGGCATCTCCAGTTCATTCATTAAAGAAATACTTCAATATCACCTCTACCAGACCCTCACATAATAGAGCAATAACTGGTTTTGCCGCAATCATAGGTAGTTACAATGGGAATAGAGGCACAAGTACTAGTTAATATATCTCCCCACCAGCCTAAATCCCACCATCAGCAATGATGTTCATTTGTGTTTTAGATTCCTCAGGATGTCCTATGTAAGCACCACAAATGCAGTGGGTTAAGACAACAATTTTTTTATTCACAGTTCTGGATGTCCAGTGTCTAAACCAAGGAATCAGTTGGGCCCTGCTCCTTCCAAAAGCTCCAGAGGGGATCCTTCCTCACCCCTTCCAGCTGCTGCCAGTGCTTGTGGTTCCTTGGTTTCTGGCAGCACAGCTCCAGCCCCTGCCCCTCTTCACATAGCCTTCCCTGTGTCTCTACAAGACTTATTGCTTGATTGATTGATTGCCTATTCTAAAAGCACCCTCTTTGGGACTTAGGGCCTCCCCTAATTCATTGTAATTTCATCTCAGTCCTTCACCAATTACATCTGTTTCCAAATTAGTTCATGTTCTGAAGTTCTGGGGGCACATCAATTTCTGGAGGACACTGCCCACTACAGCGTCTTGAGCTTATTTGTTCTTTTGGTGGGTCGTCTTGTATCATGGTAACAGATTCCTCCCCTTTGGTTCTAATAGGCTTAGTAACTAGGGCTGCACCTACCCTTGTTTCCTATCCACCATCCAGCACTGGTCTCACCCATCACTTAGGCAGGAATTTCTCACTCCCATCCATTGCCCTTGCCAGAAATGACTGATGATGCCTTTATTCCCCTACTGAGCCTGGATACAGCATCAGAATCCTTCTCAACACATTTCTTCAGGCAGTCACTCCCTATTGATTGTAATGGACACTAAGTCTGCAGGTACCAGATAAGAGTATATTTATATACTTCTGAACTGAGTGATAAACAGCTGATGCCCTGAGTCCCCAGAAATGTCCATCTGGCCACAGGGACCCCATGTCTAAGACCCCTTGGGCCTTGTCCAGATTAATCAACTAAAGGGGTGGCTGAGCAGCTGGCATTTGCATCAGCCGTTAAGCCATTGCTTGGGACACTCACACTTGGGACACTCTTGGCTCTGCTCCCAACTCCAGCTTCCTGCGCCATGCACCCTGGCAGGCAGAGGTGATGCTCAAGTACTGGGGTCCCTGCCATGCGTGTGGGACACTCAGATTGTCAAGATCCTGATTTTGACCTGGCCCAGCACTGGCTCTTGCACGCATCTGGGGGAAATGAACCGCAGGACAGAAGATCTCTGTCTGCCTGTCTCTCTGCATCTGTGCCTTTCAAAAATATATAAAAAAATTTTTTTTAACATTTTCCTTGAAATTTTAGAACTTGGCTTAATCCAGTCACTCATATAATTCTGTAAAATATTACCTAAGGTTTTAAAAAAAGTCTAAATATTCTGGAACCTAAAAAATAAGAAATCATTTTGCTGTTAATATGGGTGAGGGGATGACACTTGTGCTTTTTTTTTTTTTTAAGTATAGTTGTAGAAATAGGTTTGCATTGGGAGTTTTTGTGGAAAACTAGATTTCCTTAAGCCTGGAAACTCCATTCTGAATATTATCCACGGGAAAACAATCTCTCCATAAATTTCTACTCCTCCCCCACTCCTGTCCTCACACGAGGTGATTCTGTGTGAAGAGGAGGGCGGAGGCTGCCCCACGCTGCCCTGGGGTGGTGGGCCGGGACCTGGGGTGGGCACAGCCGGCCCTCACTAGCCCTGCTCTCCCTGGGCTCCTCACCCAGCTCCGTCCCCTGCTCTGGGGCTGATGGCCTAGGAACACCCGAGGGGCAAAGCAAGGTCCCTGTGGGCGCTGTTCTCCAGCTCCCTGCGCATCTGCTGTAGTGACCTTCTCCTCGCCACCCACGGACACGCAGCTCAGCCTGACGCACAGTCCAGCGAAGGCCAGAGCCCGCCTCAGGTGTGGCGAGGAGGAAGCCCCGTGCTGTGCCCACCTAGAGGAGAGCAGCCAGCAGGGCACTCCTCCAAGGGCGGTGCCTTCTGCCCGGCAGCGTCTGCGGTCGAGTGGCCCCGCGTCCTCACGGCTTCCCACAGCCGCCCCACCCTTGCAGGGGTCACTTCAAGGTTCAGTAAGACTGGCATTGCACACAGGCGCGTCTCAGTCCAGTCTCACTTGACAGTAATTATCACAAAGTCCAGGAGTCCCGCGTGTCACCTGCCCCGCATCCACGAGGGGGCGCTAGAGGCCCCCCTCTGAGCCACCCCCTCTGCTTGCGCACAGTACAAACATTTCAGCATTCTGAGTTCTGCCTCCTAGTTTGAGGTGCGTGGTTAAAACCTCATCCCCTGTAGAGGAAAAGCTGGCGTGAGGACGATCAAGGCTAACAAGAAGAACAGACAGAGGGCCAGAGTGAGGCGAGGGAGAGCAGCGGGCTGTAGGGTAGCAGGTGGGAAGCAGAGAGGAGGCTCCCACCTTGGACTCCTTAGGGGCAGGAGAGCAGGCCCCAGCCCGGCCGCGCGGCCCTCTGCTGAGCAGCGAGAGCTCAGACCACGAGGGCAGTGCCTGAACGCCACTGTCATTATGGGACGCCCTAAGTTCTCTGAATTACTTTAGGAAGGAGCACGATCTTCCGTCTTCCGCCAGCACACCAATGTTTTATTTCACAAATATCCTAAATATAAGCAAAGCCGCCAGTGCTATTGCCTATTAACTACCTTGAATATTACCTTGTTCTGAATCTTACAATGGAATAATTCTTTAAAAGATATTGTGAAAAGGGCAATTTTCTGAAATATGATAAAATGAATTTCTAAACTAAAAGGGAAGTTTTCTCCTATACCGCCAAGACTATACTCATAGGCAATTAGTTCGAATCTTGTAAACTTTTTCTGAAATATGGCAAGTTAAAGGAGTCCTGGCTTAGTGCTTAAATTATCTAAAGAGATTGAATAACTGATCAAACTGTGTATTACATTGGCATAATTTTATGACCGCGTAGCCACTATAGATGTAATCAATTTAAGGGATATTGCATTTCAAGTCTCCAGTGCTGTGTTACTGAAAAATCTTCCATATAATTGCTAGTTTCGAACTAGAAAAGGTTCAAGATTACTGGCAACTTGAGGAACATAAGAAAATACTCACTTAAAATGCATGTTTAGGCCGGCACCGCGGCTCACTAGGCTAATCCTCCGCCTTGCGGCGCCGGCACACCGGGTTCTAGTCCCTGTTGGGGCACCGGATTCTATCCCGGTTGCCCCTCTTCCAGGCCAGCTCTCTGCTGTGGCCCAGGAGTGCAGTGGAAGATGGCCCAAGTTCTTGGGCCCTGCACCCCATGGGAGACCAGGAGAAGCACCTGGCTCCTGCCATCGGATCAGCGCAGTGCGCTGGCCGCAGCACGCCAACCGCGGCGGCCATTGGAGGGTGAACCAACGGCAAAGGAAGACCTTTCTCTCTGTCTCTCTCTCACACTGTCCACTCTGCCTGTCAAAAAAAAAAAAAAAAAAGGAAAAAAATGCATGTTTATGCCAATGCTATCACATTCTTAGCTTTACAGCCTAATGTATTTCAGAAAAACTTGTAAGGGTCTCAAAACCATGATGCATCTACTGTTGACCCAACAACCAATTCATGAGTGTTTGCTACTTGATTGCTAAGGGCCATCTGAGTATCTGGTACAGAGCTGGGCGTGTGGGGAAGAATTGGAAGCCATGTATAAAAAGGGGTGCACAGGGGCCGCTCTCCCCTCCATGGGGTGGGGGGGAGTTTCTAGTCCAGATAGGAAATGAGAGAGCTACAAAGAAACAGCATGCAGTGGTGTGTGGCTGTCAAGAACCACAGAGGGAAGGAGCCGACTGTGTCTTTGAGTTTTGCACATTTGTAGGGCTCGATGCTTCCTGCCAGCCCTAAGATAAGAATGTCACAGTGCACGCAGCAGATAAGGCCAAAATGGCTGGCACAAAAATCCCAGGGTGACAGGACGGGGTCAGGGGTCAGGGCTTCGCTATAGAACTGAGAAGAAGGAGTTAAGTGAGAGCATTGCAGCCCCAAGTAGTGGGAACAGCACAGCTTGAGGAGAGTCAAAAAAGTGGGGTCAAAGTTGGCTTCGGAGAAGGGTGAGAGTGGCCTCTCCAGGACGGGGGAGTTAGATCAGAGTCCTCGCAGAACGATCTGGAAAACCTTGGCTTCCAAAGTTGTTTGTTTCACAATAAATGCTTAGCCTGTCACAAATGAAATCTAACTTAGAAATGTTAAAAGCTTTGTTAATGGCCTTCCTCTCTTTCTCACTCATGTCTGTCATGTTACCCCACACTCACCTTTTGACCCCCTGAAACTGCCGTGTCCTCACTGCTGAATGGCCTGAGATTTTCTAGCATTATTACTCTTCCGTCTGAACCAATCCTGTTGAGCTTTGTATTCCTGCCATGTGAACTGAGGCGGGGAAATATCCCTTTTCACCCCAGTGGTGATGACCTGAGTCTGTCTGCCCCGGGCCTCCCCTGATTTCTCTGGCTTGTCTGTGGACTAACACTATCAGCCTGGAGAAAACACGTTTGGAGAAATGTCTTCGTCTAGCTCATTTTTTGGCTTCTGTTAGTCCTTTGTGCACATACATTTTTGCACACATCTCACTTGTCTGCAGTCTGCGTGAGTGACAGTGAGTCTGTGCCAAGTGGAGGAACTGGGTGTCTGGGAGCAGGTAGAAAGGGCAGGTGGCGGAGTGCCAGGATCGGTGGCCCTGAACAAGGGGAAGCCAGGTGTAGACATCTAAATCTGAGAGCGTGGGTAGTTTGGAGCCAGTGGAAATGAGGAAGTCTCTAGGAAACGGCGTTCATTATCATTATGTCTGACGCTATCTCATCCTGTACCCGAGAAAACCAGAGAGACAGCTAATCTTCCAAATTAAAGATGAGAAATCTGAGCTTCAGAAATGCATAACTCAGCACTTTGAAAGTCACCTGCTAGAGCAAAGTTAAACCCACGTCTGTTTGACGCTAACTTGTATGTTTGCTTTGCTGTATTCATTGAATCTAATGGTTAAGAACAAAGTCCAAAATTAGAGACAGATCCCCACGCCCTGACAGATCCCCAGCACCGTGACAGATCCCTGTATTCTGAGAGATCCCCAATGCCCTAACAGGTCCCCAGCACCAGGTCTTATCTCCCACACTCTGAGTACTGATGCATCAGGTGTCATCGTGTGTTGAGTAGTGTTGAGTAGTGTTAATAACATCTAGTGCAGCAGAAGAGCTATTGAATGATTACAGTATGCCAGGCACCATTTTAAACCTTTTTGATGTACGCACCCATTTAATCTTCACAGCAGTCCTACTGTAGCTGAATTATCCTCCCATCATACAGATGGGAAAACTGACATGTTTGGAAAAGTTAAGTCACTGCCTTGGACCATACAGAGAGCGTCAGAGCCAGGGCACGGACCCAGTACTGTTCTCTGAACCACCTCACAATGTTGCAATGACTCTGGTTTGTGCATTCAGCCCACAAGGGCTTACTGACTAAGCATTGTGGGAAGGGGAGGATCAACTAGACAGGATTCCTGACGCGACAGTTACACTGAGGTGACGTGACAGCAGGGCTTGAAGATTAGGGTCCAATAGAATGGGAGGAGAGAAAATGAAGACACAAGAGGAGGCTTGGTGGGAAAGGGAAGGAGGGACGTGGAATGGGAGGTTGAAAGGGAGGAGTGGTTTACTTTCAGGTGTGATCATTGGAGCACAATTGTCAGCTATGAGCAGAGCAGCCAGGGCGTGAAAGATGATGACTTTGGAAATAAGGGAAGTTAGGAGGGTAGGAGGGTTCAGAATACACAGCATTCTGGGAAGGGGGTCCAGACGTGCTGAAGGGATCGCCTTGGAAAGATCTCTTGATGGGAAGAAGTGAATGCGGGCAGGCCTAGGGAGGGAGTTCTCAACTTTCTGAGTGGAGAAAGGGAGTCTGTGGGCACAAGAATAGGAAACTTCCAGCTCAGTGCCGAGTGGAGGCGTGGACACTCACCAGGAGACAGCCTCACTGTAGAAGTGACATCCGGAGCAGCCAGGATGACAACTGTCACTGTGCTGGCTCCAGTACCGCCAAGTGCAAGAGGTGAAACTGTCTTTCCAATCCAGAAAACATGGCTTAAAACCATGCAATAGGGGTGGGTGTCCTGGAACAGCAGTTTAAGCCACCACAGGGCTTAACCACACATTGATTCTCAACATGTCAATTTCATTTCCACAGATTGCCTTCTAGGTGCTCTATTAGTTGTCGTGGATCAGGAAGAACATATGGTATTTGTCCCTTTGGGACTGGCTTATTTCACTAAGTATGATGCTTTCCAGATTCATCCATTTTGTTGCAAATGACCAGATTTCATGTATGTTTGTTTTTTACCGCTGCATAGAATTCTATGGGGTACATATCCAATAATTTTTTTATCCTGTCTTCAGGTGATCTGAACATTTGGGTTGATTGCATGTCTTAGCTATTGCAAATGGAGCTGCAATAAATATGGGGGCACAGATAACTCTTTCATAAGCTTTCATTTCCCTTGGATAAATTCCCAGGAGTAGGATGGCTGGGTCGTATGGTAGGACTGCATTCAGATTTCTGAGGTATCTCCATACTGTCTTCCATAGAGGTTTTACCAGTTTAAATTCTCACCAACAGTGGATTAGGGTACCTTTTCCCTCACATCCTTGCCAGTATTTGTTGTTTATTGATCTCTGTATGAGAGCCATTCTAACTGGGACGAGGTGAAACCTCATTGTGGTTTTGATTTGCATTTTCCTGATAGCTTGCAATCCCAAACATTTTTTCTTGTGTCTGTTGGCCATTTGGATTTCTTTTTTTGAAAAATGCCAGTTTAACTGGCCCTTTTATTAACTGGGTAGTTTGTTTTGTTGTTTGTTGATTTTCTTAATCTGCTTATATATTCTGGCTGTTAATCCTTTATCAGTTGTATAGTTTGCAAATATTTTCTCCCATTCTGTCCATTGCCTCTTCACCTTGCTGATTGTTTCTGTTGTAGTACAGAAGCTTCTCAATTGGATATAATCCCACTTGTTCATTTTGGCTTTGATTGCCTGTGCCTCTGGGGTCATTTCCAAGAACTCTTTGCCTAAATCAATGTTTTGCAGGGTTTCCCCAATGTTCTCTATGGTATTGGGTCATACATTTAGGTCTTAATCCATTTAGAGTGGATTTTTGTATAAGGTGTAAGGTAGGGGTCTTGTTTCATACTTCTGCATGTGGAGATCCAGTATTCCCAGCAGTATTTGTTGAACAGACTTTCCTTATTCAGGGATTGATTTTAGCTAATTTTGCAAAGATAAGTTGGTTGTAGATGCTTGGGTTGATTTCTGGCATTTCTATTATCTTCCATTGGTCTATCCATCTGTTTTTGTACCAGTAGAAGGCTGTTTTGATTATAACTGCCATATAGTATGTCTTGAAATCTGGTGTTGTGATGTCTCTTGCTTTGTTTTTGTTGCATAAGATTGCTTTGGCTATCCAGGGTCTCCTGTGTTTCCATACAAATTTCAGCACTTTTTCTTTTTATTTAGAAAACTTTTATTTAATAAATATAAATTTCATAGGTATAGCTTTTGGAATATAGCAGTTCTTTCCCCCAATACCCACCCTCCCACCCCCACTCCCATCCCACCTCCTACTGCCTCTCCCATCCCATTCTTCATTAAGATTCATTTTTAATTATCTCTATATACAGAAGATCAACTTAGTATATACTAAGAAAGATTTCAACAGTTTGCACCCCCACAGACACACAAAGTATAAAGTACTGTTTGAAGAGTAGTTTTACCATTAATTCTCATAGTACAACACATTAAGGACAGAGATCCTACATGGGGAGTAAGTGCCCAGTGACTCCTGTTGTTGATTTAAAAATTGACACTCATTTTTTTTTTTTTTTTTTGGACAGGCAGTTATACAGTGAGAGAGACAGAGAGAAAGGTCTTCCTTTTTCCGTTGGTTCACCCCGGAATGGCCGCTGTGGCCTGCGCGCTTCAGCCAGCGCACTGCACTGATCCGAAGCCAGGAGCCAGGTGCTTCTCCTGGTCTCCCATGCAGGTGCAGGGCCCAAGCACTTGGGCCATCCTCCACTGCACTCCTGGGCCACAGCAGAGAGCTGGATTGGAAGAGGAGCAACCGGGACAGAATCCGGTGCTCTCACCGGGACTAGAACCCGGGGTGCCAGCGCTGAAGATGGAGGATTAGCCTATTGAACCGTGGCGCCAGCCAGACACTCTTATTTATGACTTCAGTAATCACCCGAGGTTCTTGTCATGATCTGCCAAAGCTGTGGAAGCCTCTTGAGTTCACAAACCCCAGCCTTATTTAGACAAGGCCATAATCAAAGTGGAATTTCTCTCCTTTTTCAGAGAAAGGTACCTCCTCCTTTGATGACCCATTCCAGCATCATTTTTCTAGGTCTGAGAAGAATATTCTTGGGATTTTGACTGCTATTGCATTGAATCTGTAAATTACTTTCGGTAGTATGGTCATTTTGATGATATTGACTCATCTAATCCATGAACATGGGAGATTTTTCCATTTTTCTGTAGCTTCTACTTCTTAAGTGTTTTGCAATTCTCTTTGTAGATATCTTTGACATCCTTGGTTAAATTTATTCCAAGGTATTTGATTTTTTTTTGTCACTATTGTGAATGGGATTGATTAGAAGTTCTTTCTAGCCAGGGCCTTGTTTGTATATACAAAGGCTGTTGATTTTTGTGTGTTCATTTTATATCCTGCTATCTTACCAAACTCTTCTATGAGTTCCAATAGTCTCTTAGTAGTGTCTTCAGGATCCCCTAGGTATAGAATCAAGTTATCTGAAGGTAGAGATAATTTGATTTCCTCCTTCCTAATTTGTATCCCTTTCCATTTCTTTTTCTTGCCTAATGGCTCTGGCTAAAGCTTCCAGTATCATACTGAATAGCAGTGGTGACAGTGTACATCCTTGTCTGGTTCCAGATCACTGGGAATGCTTCCAACTTTTCCCCATTCAATAGGGCACTGGCCATGGGTTTGTCATAAATTTCCTTGATTATGTTGAGGAATATTGCTTCTGTACCCAATTTTCTTAGAGTTTTCATCATGAACAGGTGTTGTATTAATGCTTTTCCTGCATCCATTGAGATAATCACGTGGTTTTTGTTCAGAAGTTTGTTAATGTGGTGTATCACATTGATTGATTTGAGAATGTTGAACCATCCCTGCATACCAGGGATAAATCCCACTTGGTCTGGGTGAATGATCTTTCTGATGTGTTGTTGGATTCGATTGGCTAGTATTTTTTTGAGGATTTTTGTGCCTATGTTCATCAGGGAAATTGGTCTGTAGTTCTCTTTCTCTGTTGTATCTTTTTCAGGTTTAGAATTTAAGGTGATGCTGACTTCCTAGAATCTGGGAGGATTCCATCCCTTTCAATTGTT
The DNA here is from genome assembly GCF_033115175.1 of Lepus europaeus. Classification (NCBI taxonomy): domain Eukaryota; kingdom Metazoa; phylum Chordata; class Mammalia; order Lagomorpha; family Leporidae; genus Lepus; species Lepus europaeus. The sequence goes on along the minus strand of NC_084842.1, from coordinate 81,055,416 downwards.
TTGAATAGCTTGAGAATAATTGGAGTTCTTTAAATATCTGGTAGAATTCAGCAGTGAAGCTATCTAGTCCTGGGCTTTTCTTTGTTGGGAGAATCTTTATTACTGATTCGATTTCCATGTTGGTTATGGGTTTGTTTAAGTTTTCTATGTCTTCATGGCCCAATTTGGTTAGGATATATGTGTCCCAGGAATCTATCCATTTCTACTAAGTTTCCCAATTTGTTGGCATACAATACTTTGTAGTAATTTCTAATGATTCTTTTTAATTTCTGTGGTGTCTGTTACATATGTCCAAAATGACACCCATCCTCTATCACCTTGTTACAGGGCACCCGTTGCAGGGTGATCAAGGAGAAAAATGAGCCCCTTCTTTTTTTCTCCCTAGTTTTGCAGGTATACTGCCCCCAACAGGGCTCCAAGTTGGATTCCCACCAGGCTCTTCCCACAGCTTTATCACCTGTAGCTTGGGCTGCTGCAGACTGGTCTCACTTCACTCCATTGCTAATGCTGAGCTTCTCAGCTGCTGGGGTCCTGAGTTGTGCATGTCCATATCCTCCACATAGGTCCACTAATTTGTAGGAAGTTTCCTCTGCTGTCTTTTCCCTATTTTTCCTTGAGACTGCACTCTCCACTTTTTAAAAGCTATCTTCTCCGAGACTAGAGCAGTAAGCTCCCTCTCTATTCCACCATCTATTTAATGTTGTTCTTCTTTACCTCCTTGCCTTTGGGAATCTAGAAATGTAGATGAAGTATAGTTTATTCTTTAATATTTTTACTGGCCTGCTGATTTAATTAAAATAAGGAATGTACCATGAAATTTCTATAAATGCTCTGTGATTTATTCATTAAAAATAAGCAAGGCATCCTGAAAAGATAGATTTTATGCTTAAATTTAATTTAAATAAAATTATTATGCCATCAACTTTACTAAAATCAATTCAATGGGATGTCATATTTGGGAACCATAATCATCTTTATGAAAGAGCTTCGTGCCCTGCAAAGCATATGCTTATTGACAACTGTATGCCTAACAGAAGAACATTTATTGAACTCGTAATGAAGGTAAGAGGCTTTTTATCCATCTCAGCTAAGCTTAACCTTTGTCTTCCCCTTGAGCCTTAGGTAATGTCTTTATTTTACAATGAGAGCAAAGCTTTGGTGTCCTGCCAAAGGTCACACAGCTAGTAAGTGGCAAAGCCAGGATTTAGATCTGGAGCTGCTGGCCCACAAGGCTGCCCTTTCCTGGCCACCATGCTGCCCCCTGCAGGTGTGGAAGGAGGTGAGGAGTAAAATAAAAAGTGAGAAATTGTGAGCCATAGCACACCCACATCCAAGAGTTGAACAGAGAAGAGAACAAGTCCATTTCACAGAGTTTTCATCCAGTGGTTTCTATTAATAGTTGGCATGTGCCCTCCTACCTATGTTGATTCACAGAAATCCTAGGCATTCAAGGGGAAATCAAATAAAATTCTGACCCTCAGGAATCTCATTGTCTAGGGAGAGAAACTGACATGGAGTAGACAAGTGCTTCTACAGGGAAGTACAGGATGTGGTGGCACCGTAAGTTGGTGTTGGTGGGTGCCCCGGTAAGTTCAGGCTGCACCATAGACTGCATAGCTTTACAGATCATTGAAACCTATTTCTCACCATTCAGGAGGCTGGAAGTCTGAGGTCCGGTTGCCAGCATGGCCGGGTGAGGGTGAGGACATCTTCTGGTTTCTGGTTGCTGTCTGTTCAGTTGTGTCCTTACATGGTGGTGAGACAGCCAGAGAGCTCCACCCTCATAACCTAATTAATTCCCAAAGGCCCCTTGTCCTGCTACAGTCACATTTTGGGTTAGGATTTCAACATATGAATTTTGAGGGGGACAGATATTCAGTCCATTGCAGTTGGTATTTGGCAACTAAGAAAATATGCCTTGTTCAGTACTCAGTATGAGATGGGCGGCCGGCGCTGTGGCTTAACAGGCTAATCCTCCACCTTGCGGCGCTGGCACACCGGGTTCTAGTCCCGGTTGGGGTGCCGGATTCTATCCCGGTTGCCCCTCTTCCAGGCCAACTCTCTGCTATGGCCCAGGTCCTTGGGCCCTGCACCCCATGGGAGACCAGGAGAAGCACCTGGCTCCTGGCTTCGGATCAGCGAGATGCGCCGGCCGCAGCGGCCATTGGAAGGTGAACCAGTGGCAAAAAGGAAGACCTTTCTCTCTGTCTCTCTCTCTCACTATCCACTCTGCCTGTCAAAAAAAAGAGAGAGAGAGATGGGCACGTGAGTACGTTAATGTACCTGAACGGAAGTGAACAAAGCACCTTGACAACATCCTTAGGAATACTGAGCAACACAAAGTCTCACACAGGATGAGGTCAGTTGTTTGGTTTTGTTTTACCACCATTGCATGCAAATAAGGTGATGCATTGACCTTTTATTATAGCCATTGCATTTACTGAGTTTCCATTTCTTCTGGTTCTTTCATTCAGGTTTTAAATTCTCTTTTGATCACTCACTATTTCTTACCAATTTATCTTACCAATTTATCTTATGGATCTTGGTTATGACTTTAAAGAACTCTTATCACCTTTCTGATTTTATCTGGCCTATGAAAAAGCTATTGAAAAAAATGAGTTTTGAAGTGAAATAATTGTTAGTTGTAATCCTAGATTTTTTACTTAACTGCCTGATGATCATGAGCAATTTCTCCCCGTGTTGAGCCTCAAATCCATCACCTAGAACTGCTGGGACAGTTATAATTGTCACCATACATCATCCCTTCACGGGACCATGGGAGAGATTAAACAAGATAGTGCACCCACAGCTCCAAGTGAGCTTCATAGGAAAGGAGTCAGTGAAGCAAAATTTTGGAAAATGTTAAACATGTAAGAAAAACCAAAGGAAATACTCTCAGGCTGGAGCTTCGTGCCGTTGGGTCTGTAATTTAACAGAACAAATCAAATTCTTCTGTTCAGTTACTTATAACCGACTCCATATTCTTCAAACTGTGTGTGTTTATAGACCTATTGGCTCTTTTTTTTTTTTGTTTTTTTTTTGACAGGCAGAGTGGATAGTAAGTGAGAGACAGAGAGAAAGGTCTTCCTTTTTGCCATTGGTTCACCCTCCAATGGTTGCTGCAGCCGGCGCACCGCGCTGATCCGAAGCCAGGAGCCAGGTGCTTCTCCTGGTCTCCCATGTGGGTGCAGGGCCCAAGCACTTGGGCCATCGTCCACTGCCTTCCCGGGCCACAGCAGAGAGCTGGACTGGAAGAGGGGCAACCGGGACAGAATCCGGCGCCCCAACCAGGACTAGAACCCGGTGTGCCGGCGCCACAAGGCGGAGGATTAGCCTGTTAAGCCACGGCGCCGGCCCTATTGGCTCTTAAGAGTGTTGGAGCAAGCAATAAATGGCACTTTTCATCCCCATCTGAGTTCTGAACCAATAAGAATATAGAGAAAACGTGAAAACTGGAGGAGTCACTCACAAATAATAGAGGCTGGAGGGAATAGCTGTGCGTTGCAGTGGTGTCATACGTTGTGAACTGAGTCAAATAAAACGTTACAGAACGTTCTGAGGCTGTTAGGAGATTTGAAACTTACCAGTAGCTGATGCTATTAAGTAATTACTGTGGCAAGAGTAATTGAAATCATGCTATCCTGTCTTTTAGAGATATACGCTGAAATATTAATATTGCAGGACAATGAGGGCGATCTCAGTTCTTGTCTCACATTGAAGGAGAATTTCCATATGGACAGGGACAGTGAGCAAAGCAAGGTATATTGAAAGTGAGACACTTCCTGCCACAGCAGTCAGGAGGTGGACTCCAAGGGAGAAGTTGCCTAGGGAATCTACAAGTACTCTCTTAACTCAAAGTGACTCTCTCCAATTGGCTCCTTTCTGAAAAGTGAGTGCAGATTTAACCAATCAGGAGGGAAGAGTAACAACCAATCAGGAGGCAGGCATTAGTAACTATGTATAGCCTGCTTTCACTCGTCCCTCCAGCCATCCTGAGCAAGCCCCAAATATGTGTGGGAGTTCTGGAGTTGGTGGCACAGGAGCAGTGGCAGGAGGAGTCTGTGGCTTCAGTCGCTCAGGTCTGCGTCTCACTGGGAGATGTGGCGGATTCTGTTGGATCCTTGAGGAGCAGCACAGCTCTCATGTTACAGCTCTTTGTGCTGTGACTGTGTTATAGCTCTCTCCTCTCCGCGGGTCCACTGAGTGCCCGTGTCTCTGGGTCCTAGCCTCTCCCCTCTGCTGGCTCCATCAATGAGGGCTTTCTTCTTTTGGGTTGCTGCCTCTCTCCGCTGGCTTGATTGAGGTTGAGCTTCAGCAGTCAGGAGTACCTGCCCAAAGGACTGGCTACCCCTAAGTGCTTGGCTGAGACTTTGATGGATTTCTAAAAAGAACATTCTCCATGATTGGTCCATGTGTGTGCTAATGAGGCTTACTACATGAACCAATCAGGGAACTGACATGGAATTGTCTGTGTTGCATAGAATTTGCAGAGTTCTCAATCAGGTCTGTTCAGCAGATTCAACACTATCTGAAGATTAGGTTATACGTGCTTCCTCAGTCTCCTGTCTCCCCCTCCCTTAGGGCTCCTGGAGAGTTAACATTATGGGTTTTTTCTTTCCTGTGTTTTTCTTTCCTTTCTGTGAGCCCCTAGAGTCCCTATCATTAACAGCTGATATTATGTCTAGATTCAAGACATTAGAGGGGAAGGAAAGTATTGAGAATAGAGGTGAATGGGATTGGCCATGGATTCATGATAGTTTAGGTGGTGAGTCCATGCATATCATAATTCCTGAATTATGTATGTTTGAAGTTTTCTTCAAATACTTTAATATAAATACTTTAATGTAAATCAAAAATTACCTCTTTTTTTTAGTAGAGTTGAATTACTGGTAACGTTTATTGGTAGATCTTTTTACTAGTAAAGATTGTACATTCTCCTTAATCCTTGGTTGCCCTGGCAGTGGGCCCTTCACTGCATGGTGATGGCATTAGGATGAGACATCAGGGGTCCTGGTCTCAGCTGCAGGTGTTCTAACTGGCCCCATCTTGGAAGAAGTCCTGAGAAGGAACCAACTGGGCAAGGTGTCAACAGCTAACAAATAAAGTGAAGTCTTCAAGGGAAGAAATTGAGAGAATTATTACATAGCAGGTCCAAACATGACACTCAGGAGTGCTTCTGGGTAGGGGGTTCTACTGATGTTGAAGTTGGTGCAGATGATATACTGTCTAATGGGATGTCCATGCTGTCTCACCCATTCCACTTGACAGCACAGCTGTCTGGACACAACCTCAACTAGGAAAAGAAGAAAGCCCATTCTCTTAGTAACTTGCATGTTGATCTGGAACAAAAACAACCATACTAGCCTCCTACTTTAATGAACTACCCTACCCTAAAAGTTTAGGCCAGGTGAGAAGACAAGGTGTCAATAACTTGACCACAAACAGAATGTAAGCTGGTCTCCATGGTGACCATAGTAGCACAACTCACTTTTTCACTCTGAGATGGCTCTCTGAGCTGGGCAGTGGCCTCCACACACTGACAGTGGGGACTGACTACCTGAAAGTGAGCACATTCTGTGGAGTTTCTTATTGGCTGTTTCTCTTCCTGGTTTTCAGGTCTATGAAACCATTGGACACAGTAGTGCCTCCTTGCTGGCGGAAGTGTTTCTGCCCATTCCTGAAACTACTGTGGTTACTGGAAGGGCTCCTATTGAAGAAGTGGAGTTCAGCAGTAACCAGCATGTGACACTGGACCACGAGGGAGTTGGAAGTGGTATGAAAAGACTTACTCTCAGTGATTCACAGTACACTATCAGATTTGAATATACATTTTTATTTTGCTTCTTAAATTAGCAGCTTATTATAAAATTACCATCAGAAACTCAAAATAATATGATTTTTTGCCAAATCATTATTATTGTAAGCTTTACAAATACATTTATCTATGTACCCATAGAGTAGTTTGGCAGTGTGAATTAAGGACATTCAAAATGGCCCTTGATGCCTTAATTTCACTTCTAGGAATCTTTCCAAAGAACATTATTTGATATGAGGACAAAGTCTTATTAATAAAAAATACATCAGTGATATTTCTATGGTTGAAAAGGTTATGGTGGCCGGCAGCACAGCTCAATAGGCTAATTCTCTGCCTGCAGCACCGGCACCCCGGGTTCTAGTCCTGGTCGGAGTGCCAGATTCTGTCCCAGTTGCTCCTCTTCCAGTCCAGCTCTCTGCTGTGGCCCGGGAGTGCAGTGGAGGATGGCCCAAGTCCTTGGGTCCTGCACCTGCATGGGAGACTGGGAGGAAGCACCTGGCTCCTGGCTTCAGATCAGTGTGGTGCACGGGCCGCAGTGCGCCAGCCACAGCGGCCATTGAGGGGTGAACCAACGGAAAAAGGAAGACCTTTCTCTCTCTCTCTCTCTCTCTCTCTCTCTCTCTCTCACTGTCCACTCTGCCTGTCAAAAAAAAAGAAAAGAAAAGTTTATGGTAACTTAAGTAATTGTAATAGGGAAATTATTTCTCAGTATTATCACATCTCTTTCTCCAATTCTAATAAGATATGTGATAGGCTTTCATTTTATCCTCTATGTCTCTTAACTTTTCTTTACTATATGAGGGTGCTTCAAAAACCTTGTATAGGGATGGGTGTTGTAACACAGAGAGCTAGGTTGCCACTTGCAATGCAGGCATCCCACATGGGAGTGAAAGTTCAAGACTTGGCTGCTCTACTTCCCATCCAGATCCCTGCTAACGTGCCTGGGAAAGTAGTGGAAGATGGCACTCATGAGAGACATGGACAGAGTTCCTGGCTTTGTCCTTACCCAGTCTTAGCAATTGAGGCCATTTGGGGAGTGAACCAGAGGATGGAAGATCACTTTTCCTGCCTCTCCCTCCATTTGTCACTCTGCCTTTCAAATAAAGAAAATAAATCTTTTAAAAAAAACTTTGTATGAAAATGGTATTAAAAGATAGCATTCATTTTGGTTCTAAAAAAAATTTGAAGTCTATGCATAGTTTTTTTCATGATGTGCATTTCCGTGAACTTTTTGAAGAATCCTCATATTTAATCTTTTTCTTTCTCTGATACATTCTATGTAATTTCTTTAAATTTATCTTCCATGTCATGAATTCACTATTTCTCTATGTGTAATCAACAAAATTCACTGTCTTCTACTTAAAGTTACTGTGGTTTTCAACTCTAGAAATTCTATTTAGTTCTTTTTCAATGTGTTTAATCATTTCTGATAGCTGTTTGTCCTTACTTCAGACTCTGATTTGTTTATTCATTCACTCATTTTGTTTAAACACTGGCTTGAATAATTTGTTCCACCCCTACCATCCCACGCACTCCAAGTTCCTTCTGTCTGTCTTGTTAACATGATAGGCTCACTGCCTATTTCTAAACATCCTCTCAATCTGGTGTTTCCCTAGGAGTGCCGTTCTCCTTTGAAGCTGATGGCAGTAATCAACTCATTCTAATGACCTCAGGGAAAGTGTCCCACAGTGTGGCATGGGCCATTGGAGAAAATGGGATTCCTTTAATTCCTCCATTGTCTCAGCAGAACATTGGATTTCGGAGGTAATACATGGTTTAGCATAAATTCATGAGCAATGTCAATGTTATCATTGAAGATATCCCTGGGGGAGTGAGGAAGCTTGCAGCATCATATTCTTTGCTTTTGTTGTCAGGTGCCTGTGTTTTCAAGAGGTTGTTGTTGTTTGTAAGGTAAAAGTTAAAATATGAAAAGCCTAACAAATATCATGTCTATCAGTCAGACACAGTGAGAAGCACTCGATATCATCTTCACAATGACTCTCTGATATAAGCTTTTCTCCCTCTGATACACGAGGGAGGCGCACAGCACATCCTTGCATACACCTGGCCTTCGGAAAGGTCTGCTGTTAGTGATGACTGGACTAGAACTTTCTGGTTACGTGGAATCTCTACTCTCCAAGCATCATCCTATTCCTGAGTGTTCAGTCTCTCCTCCAAGCAAATGAAAGGGTCTCCGGCCTAGCCAGCGCTCCCTACTGGTCCCTTTGCGTGACGATGGTTATCCAGGCCATCTGGCCCCTAGAGCCCATGACATAGAACTTCTCCTGTTATATCTCCAAGACATGTCTGAGGTGATCACCATTCTAGGCCATGGTTGCCTCATCTCTTAAATAAAAGGATTTTTCCTAATCATCGAGAAAACACTTTACAAGTCACAGGCTGTCATTGTCAACATGTGGGAAACAGATGAAGCTTATTTTATTCCCTCAATGCACTCTCCATCCATATACCCACTACCCACATCCATTTGATAAAATCATGAGGAAGGGCAGCTAATTGGCACAACAGCTTAAGTCCCTGCTTAGGATGTCAGTATCCCATATCAGAGGGTCGGATTGAGTGCTGGCAACCACTTCTGATTCAGCTTCCTGCTAATGTGCCTGGGAGGCAACAAAATAGGACTCAAGTTCTTGCTTGAGTATCCATGTAGGAGACCCAGATGGAGTTCCTGGCTTCAGCCTGGCCCACCCCTGGCTGTTGAAGGCATTTAGGGAGTGAACCAATGGATGGAAGATGTGTCTGTCTGTTTGTCTCTCTCTCTTTAAATTAAAACAACACAAGAACCATAAGGAGCTGTGGCTCTGCCCTTTCTAGGTCAGGAGTCACTTCTGATGGAGGCTTGGTTGTGCCTTGGAGTGTGAGCATTTTGCATTGATTTCATTTGAGTTTAACGCTAGACACATTTCCTGGAGAGTAAAGCTTCTAGGTGCTCAGGAGAAGAGGTAGAGCACAGTGTGCTTCATGGGAGATGAGGACTACTAAAGCACCAGCTTGACTTGACCATGCTCACCACCTCTGCTGCCTTTGAATCCCCTTTGGCCAAAGCCAATGCTGGAGTTTGTTGTGTAAGCGATGCTTTTTTCTCCTGATTTGTCCTTAGCCCAAGCGGGTTCCAGTGGCCTGGGATGTAAGGCTTTAGGCCTTCTCACCAGCCTTCATTGCTGTGGTCCAGGGACTGAGGGGGCATAAGGCCCTGAGCAGAGAATGAGGTGCTTCTGTGTCTCTCCAGTTCCCATCTCTTCTCTTGTTCCTATGGCATGGTCAACAGTAATCAGCAAGTAAAGGAAAGCAGTGAAAGTCCTTCCTTTATAAGATTTTCTCTTAGGGAAGGAAAAAAGCTTGTGTTTCTGATGCAAGCGCTCTGTGTTACAGTCAGTCTCCTGGAATCAACTTGCTTTTCTTCCAGTGCTTTGAAGAGAGCAGACGCCATCTCGTCGATTGGCACGTCGGGACTGACAGACATGAAGAAGTTGGCCAAGTGGGCAACAGAGTCCAAGCTCGACCCAAATGACCCTAACAATGCCCCTCTGATGCAGCTCATCTCGGTAATGTGCCAGTTACAGTGTGGTGAGATAGTCGAGCTGATGGCCGGCTCTTCACCCATTTCCTTTTACACTGTGTTGGTCTATGCAGTCGGCTTAAGAGCGTGAAGTGCTGGGTTGAGCAGCAGGAGTAAATTGCAGCCCTGCTGCTTCCCTGTGCCGCCCTTGTGGGTAGGCAGGAGCTACTCCATGGGAACACTGAGCTGAACACACAGCCCGTGGGCAGGAAGTATCGGCTATTGCTGTTGTGACCTTAACCGGCAACCTCTGAAAAGCACCTAAAGACTTTCTCCATTCTGTAGAGAAGAAATTGGCATCAGAAACTCGGTCACTTATTCAAGGTCACCGAGGTAGTCAGTCAGTCCACCTTGGAAGCACCTGGTCTTTCCATCACCCCTTAAAGTGCTAAGTATGAACTAGATAAATTGCTTTTATTCACCGTAACAGTCATTTCTTTCTTCAGTGAATTTATAAGGAAAATGGAACATGGGTTGATAAATTCTTTCTTCATATCAAATACAATTGGTTTTACTGCCAGTACTTTGCACAAAAGCAGAATGAACAAGTAGGTGCTCTGGAGTGTGGCCACAGCATCACATTCTCGTGGTCCTAGAGATGGTTATTACCACGAGTTCATCACTAGGATAATTATAACCAGGCGGAGGATTTTCATCATGCTTCTCATCAAACAAAGCTTTGATTTACTCTGACATTTGTCGTTACAAACCCTCCTTCCAACCTGTACTTCTTCATGTGCATAATAGAAATATTAGAAAGAGCAGGCTGTACTACCTCCTGCGCAGTCTGTTCTGTGTGGTTTTGAAGTCCTCTTCCTCTTACTGTCTTTAAATCTGCAGTGACGTGGATGTACACATGAACATCACATGCGTCATTTTCTTTTTAACTTTTCATCTTTCCCTAGAAGAACAAAACACAGGGATTCCCCTCCAGGCTGGGATCTTGCTAAAGATCGGAATTTTCCATAAGGTAAAAGCAGGATCACTGCGCCAGTCAAAACTCGACTCACTGGCTTCCGCCTGCCCAGGAGCAGATCACAGTTGCGAAGCAGCATGTGGTAGCCCACACTGGCTCATCTCAGTGTGTCCTCAAGCTGTGTTGCCTGTGCCAGCATACAGTGGCCCTGGAAGTTGGCTCTCGTGGATCCCTCTCTGGCTTACTTTTCCCCCAAGAGCATGGCTGTGAGGGGCTATTCAGAGAACGCAGGGCTGAGGAGCCGAGTGGAGCTAGCAGACTGACTCTGGCACCTTGATTTACATACATGCATAAATACGTCCAGAAGTCATGTCTAGGAGCAGGCACTGTGCCGCAGCTGGTGAAGCCACCACTCAGGATCCCTGCATCCTATGTCTGAGTGCTTGGGATCCTGCTCTGTTTTCTCTGCTTTCAATCCAGCTTCCTGGGATTGCAGTGGATAATGGCCCAAGTATTTGATTTCCTGCCACCCACATGTGAGTCCCAAATGGAGTTCCAGGTTCCTGGCTTCAAACTGGCCCAGCTCTGTCTGTCATAGTCATCTGGGAAGTGAACCCTCCGATAAAAGATATCCCTGTATCTCTCTGTCTTTCATTCTGTCTGTTCTACCTTTCAATTAGTAAATAAATCTTTAAAACAAAAAAGTCGTGTATATACTGGCCTTTATATACACTGTGTATATGAGTGATCTTATTTCTAGTAGGCACCAGCCAGTAACATTGGGGTCTGATATCAATCTCTCCTTTCAGTGTATATGTTTGCCTAGAAACATTATTAGGGGAGTATGCCCACCAAAAGTGAAACTTGCAACTTTTATTATTTTTGGGTGGGAAAAATGATTTGTGATACTTTTTATAGCTGCCAAATGTATGTAACAGTATCTGCTTCATCTTTACAGTGTATTTTAATGTAGGTTGTGTTTCAAGTCTCTCACTCTAAAACTGACAAATGTTCCCAAAAGTTTGGTGCCAGGTGTCTTTGGATGAAGCCTGCCTGCGGTATGAAGTCTAGTGGTTCTGTCTGCCACAGGTTGCCACCAGTGGTGAGTCTTACGTCCCGGATTTCTTTCGACTGGAACAGCTGCAACAGGAATTTAACTTTGTGTCCGACGAGGAGTTGAATAGATCCAAACGATTCCGGCTTCTTCAGCTGAGAAACCAAGAGGTGCCAGAATTCCGAAATTACAAGCAAATTCCGGTGTATGACAGAGAAATTATGGAAAAGGTATTCCAGGTGAGAAGCCACTTGAGAGGTGTTAATGAAATAGTGAAAAATCTGCTTTGCCACGTGGGATACTATTACATAGATATTCTGTATTGGAAGTGGCGTTGTCCTGCTCTCAGTAGCAGGATTGGTTTCCTTTAACAATGCTTTTTAAACTTTCAAAAATGATTGATTTATTTTGGATATTAGAGTTACAGAGTAAATGAAGAAGAAACAGAGACAAAGAGATCTTCCATCTGCTGGTTCACTCCCAGATAGTGGCAACAGCCAAGGCTGGACCAGGCTGAAGCCAGGAGCCAGGAGTCTCCCATGTGGATGATAAAGCCCCAAACACTTGGGCCATCTCTGCTTTTCCCAGGCCATTACCAGGGAACTGGATTGGAAGTGGAGCAGCTGGGACATAAATTGGCGCCCATATTGGAGGCGGCATCTCAGGCAGCAGCTTTACCACTATGTCCCAACAGCATTTTAATATATAACTTTTCTCTAATTTGTCTTGTATTCAACATGTGAATAATCCCTTCGGGGCAGTCACTGAACCACAGGTGCAGTGATCAGGTTGCCAAATGAGATGTCTACATCACATCAGAGTTCCTGGGTTTGACTCCTAGCTCTGCTTCTAATCCGGCTTCCTGCTCACATGCACCTTGGGAGGCAGGCAGTGATGACTCAGGTGAGTGTGTCTCTGTCACCTATCTAGAATGAGTTCCAGGCTCTTGACTTACCCCTGGCCCAGCCTCAGCCATTGCAGGCAGATAGAATACTTTCCCTCTCCTCCCTCCCCCTCCCCCTCCTTCTCTCCCCCCTTCCTTCCTTCCTTCTCTCTATCCCTCCCTCTTTTTTTTTTTAATTGAATGTGCTGTGAGATGCAGTTCAATCTTCTATTCAGTTGCTGTTAATTTATTTTTTTAATTAAACTTTTATTTAATGAATATAAATTTCCAAAGTACAGCTTATGGGTTACAATGGCTTCCCCCTCCCAAAACTTCCCTCCCACCCACAACCCTCCCCTTTCCCGCTCCCTCTCCCCTTCCAATCACATCATGATTCATTTTCAATTCTCTTTATATACAGAAGATCAGTTTAGTATATATTAGGTAACAATTTCAACAGTTTGCCCCCATATAGCAACACAAAGTGAAAAAAAATACTGTTGGAGTACTAGTTATAGCATTAAATAAGAGTGTACAGCACATTAAAGACAGAGATCCTACATAATATTTTTTTAAAAATTAATTAATTTTCTATGCCATTTCCAATTTAACACCAGGTTCTTTTTTTTCATTTCCAATTATCTTTATATACAGAAGATCGATTCAGTATATAATTAGTAAAGATCTCATCAGTTTGTACTCACACAGAAACACAAAGTGTAAAAATACTGTTTCAGTACTAGTTATAGCATCACTAAACATTAGACAACACATTAAGGACAGACCCCACATGGGATGTAAGTACACAGTGACTTCTGTTGCTGACTTAACAATTTGACACTCCTGTTCATGGCGTCAGTAATCTCCCTAGGCTCTAGTCATGAGTTGCCAGGGCTATGGAAGCCTTTAGAGTTCGCTGACTTTGATCTTATTCCGATAGGGTAATAGTCAAAGTGGAAGTTCTCTCCTCCCTTCGGAGAAAGGTACCTCCTTCTTTGATGGCCCCGTTCTTTCCACTGGGATCTCACTCACAGAGATCTTTCATTTAGGTCTTCTTCTTTTTTTCTTTTCCATGGTATCTTGGCTTTCCATGCCTACAATACTCTCATGGGCTCTTCTGCCATATCCGAATGCCTTAAGGGCTGATTCTGAGGCCAGAGTGTTGTTTAGGACATCTGCCATTCTATGAGTCTGCTGTGTATCCCACTTCCCATGTTGGATCTTTCTCTCCCTTTTTGATTCTATCAGTTAGTATTAGTAGACACTTGTCTTGTGTGATCCCTTTGATTCTTAGACCTATCCTAGCCATCGAATGTGAACTGAAATTGATCACTTGGACTAGTGAGATGGCATTGGTACATGCCACCTTGATGGGATTGTATTGGAATCCCCTGGCACATTTCTAACTCCATCATTTGGGTATCCCTCCCTCTTTCTCTCTCTCTCTCTCTCTCCATTTTACCTTCATCTATATCAAATAGTTTTTAAAAATTCCTTGCCTCAGTATAATGACATATAAACTAACCAGGATTTTGAAACAGTTGGTTAAATTGCCTACAATTAGAATTGTAGGATTGAAAACTACCTTAAGGGTTATGGTAATTATTCCTACCTTGGTTAAGAATCCAATTTTGTTTTAAAGCAGTAAGTACAATCAGCTCTCTACATCTATGAGTTTCACTCCAACTGTAGATGAAAAACATTCTGGGAAAAAAATTGTATCTGCACTGCATATATGATTTTAGTCATTATTCCCCAAGCAATACAATGTAAGGAATATTCATATCATATGTCAGATCACTATAAGTATCTAGAAGTTAGGTATTGTAAATAATAGGTGTTATAAGTAATGTAGAAATAGCATAAATCTACAGCAGGATATGTGTAGGCTCTGTGCAAATACTACATCATTTTGTAGAGGGACATTGAGCACCTGCAGATTTTGACACATACAGGGATCCTGGAACTGAATGGATGCATTAACTCAGCACCACATACAACACGCCGTGGCAAAGCACTACAGGAACAACTAGACGGGTAGGATATGTACAGCCTTGGGAACAGCAGAACACCCATCCTAGGCAGGAACAACCAGCTCACAGGAGGACAAATCACAGCAGGCATTTAGAATCCTTTAGGGAATTATGGGTATCAGGCTGTTTGGATGGAACTGGCCTGGATGTGTTGGTCTTCCCTGAAGGAAATGAAAATTAATAGAAATTAATGCCATTATGGTTTTTTTCTGCAGAAATATTCTTAGAGAACATTTTCAGCTGCTTTGATCTTCCTTGTATTCATTTGTACCTGCAATCCCAAGGAAAACAGACCCAATATTTAACCATCTTAGACACCTATGGGAGATTGGGTGATGAAATCCAAAAGTAGGGTTAAATGTCTAAAGCTGTGTAGATGCAGGAATGCACCTGTCCTTCAGGGTCCCCCTTTCCCTGCCTCCCCCCGACACACACACACTCAGGACCTGCCTGCTGCCAGGCACTTGTCCATCCTGTCTGGCTTCTTCGAGGTGTTGGTTTCATTGTCCCCCTCTGCAGAAAGGTTTCCTCACTTGGCCACGTGGTCACCAATGTCATCCATGCTTACATCTAGTGGTTTCATTCTGCAGAGAGAAATGTATCCTCTTGTCTCAATTTCAGAAATCTAGGGGCCAGTTCGTACTCCCTGGGCCTGGGTAAGGTACAACTGCTGGGCATTCAGCTGACCAGGAAGAGAGGCAGAGAGAGTGTGACAGTTCCCAGGGGCATACACACGGTTTTACTGATAGAAAACGGACAGGCCTGAGCAAAGCCAAAACTACCTGTTACCCTCCTCCAGGGAGAAGACACAAGTCAGCTGCAGCCAGATGTCTTGTGATAATGGTAAATGGTTTAACTGAGGCTTTTCATTATTTTTTGTAATTCCTTTGCTTAAAATAGAACAGGCAACACCAAGTGGGGGCTTTGGCTGATTTGCTTGATAAGCGTAGCACCTTGAATTATAATGGCTTTCTCTCAAATGTCCAAGGTCTCTCTTTCTTCCTGGATGAACTCTCTAACTTGTAACTCTCTTCTGCTAATTCTCTTCACTGACCAGGCAGTTCAACCAGCTGACTCAGAATTCCGGTTATTGTATCAATGATCGGTTCTGAGCCAGGAGTTAGGAAGAAAGTAGAAGAAACATTTAGAACCATAATTTATTACTTGAGTCACATATGATAAACAATTCTCTAATTCTAGGAAATGCATCAGAGTACTTTAAAATCAAAAAATTATTCTTTTTAATTTTAGGACTATGAGAAGCGGTTACGAGACAGAAACGTAATAGAAACTAAGGACCACATAGACACTCATAGGGCCACAGTAGCCAAGTACCTCCAGCAGGTAAGAAAGGTTTTGTTTTTTTTTTTTTTTTTTTTTTTCAAACAAGCTCTATAGGGGGAAACAGGCTAGCATCCTAAAATGGGAAGTCCTCCACTCTTGTACAAATCTGTGTGATGTCATACAAGCCACTAAATTTTCCAGACTCATTTTCTTATGAATACAGACATGTAGTTGACTGACAGCTGTCTTCACCTTCTAATGACATGAAACCACTAGGTTGTGTCCCAGTTCATTATTGGTGTTTATGATAATAGGGAGATGTTTAAAAGAGACTCAACTTCTAAGTTGTGTTTTTCCTGACATCTGAATGTTGCATTGCACAACAATGATCCTCTTTGTATTCGGGAGAAACAGCTGCATGAAAACTGTCCTTATGCACTAAAATTAAAGTTGGGACACCCTTTCATTGGCCCTTTTCCTTCCTGATTTTCTTTTTCTTCTCTCCCTCGTTCCCTCCTTCTTTCCATGAACTTAAAAGAAATGCTACAGTGACTACACTGCATTTGTCCTACCAGCTAATCTACCCTGTAGGTTATATTTTTAAAAAAAGAATTATGCTGAGAGGTCCTCTATTTAAATTAAGAAGCAGTTAATTCTGGAGTATGGAGGGAGAGCCCAAGGTTGCGGTCTAGCAACAGGATGATTGGAGTCAAGCAGGGCAAAATAGATAGTTAAAAGGAGAGAGGATACAAGCTGCAGATAGAGCCATGGGAAATTTGTACAGGGAAGCCCAAGAGTTCAGCAGAGACTGGGCAGGTCCACGCTGAAGGAGAAAATAAGAAAGGGAAGTGGCAGAGGTGCGGCAGAGGCACAGTGGAGACGCAGAATGGGGAGGCTGGAGCCACCCCCTATCAGACCAGGTTAGACAGGAAATCGCGGGTCCACAGAGCTGCAGATAGTGGGAGGGGGAGCTTGGTGAACTGCATGTGAAGTTCCATGCTGGAAGAAAGAGAAGGTACAGGGGAGCAAACGGACAGGTCGGGCATGCCCCTGTCCATCTACATCTCCCCACTCCCTCAACCAGAATTGCAGCTGGCTAGGAGAAGCCATATTGAGTGTTTACATTTCCGTACACAAGGGGCTACCACATTTGCCTCATGTACACACGCCCATCACTTGCGGGGGCCTCCTCACCACATCCTCTACCCGGAAATGAGGACCCCAACATTTCAGAGTAATTCCTTCCCCGCCACGCAAGCTGTACAACAAGGAGAAGTCCTGAATATCGAAAACTCCAGCTTGTTTCATGCACCACTGAAGCGAGCTGGGCCCCCGTTGGCGGGGCTTAGTGCAGGAGAGCTCGTACCCACTCCCATCACGATTGAGAAGTGGGCTGGACTCCAGGAGGCGGGGCTGGGTGCTTCCACTTGCAACGCACAGACACATAGCAGTTCATAACAGAGGGAAATCTCACCCCAAGCACAAAGAAACAAAGAGAAAAGCAACCAGAAAGAAAAATACACAAATGCTGAAAAACAAAGGAAAAACCCTAAATAAGAATAAGGAAGACACTATGAGCCCCCCAAAGGAACGCTACAACTGTTCAATGGTAGAAGGTAAAGAAGATGAGGTCAAGAATATGCCAGAAACAGAATTCAGAAAATTAATCGTCAGATTACTTGGGAGCAATCAGAAGCAAATTCCTGATCTAAATGAAAAGTGCTCCCAAGAAATTGAGACATTAAAGAGAAGTCAGAACAAATACTAGAAATGAAGAATTCAAGAGATCAAATAAAAAATGCAGTGGAAAGCCTTAACAACAGAATAGGTGAGACAGAAGAAAGAATATCAGAACTAGAAGACAAATTTCTGGAAATATTACAGTCAGACCAAATAAAAGAAGAAGAAATTAGAAAACTAAAAAACATGGTTGGAAAACTAAGAGTCTATCAAAAGACCCAACATACAGATCCTAGGAATTCTGGAAGGCATAGAAAGAGAGAAAGGATTAGAAGGCCTTCTTAATGAAATAATAACAGAAAACTTCCCCAATCTGGAGAAAGAGACATCCAAGTACAGGAAGTACACAGAACTCCCAAGACACAACCAGAAAAGATCCTCACCACAACACATCGTAGTAAAACTCTCCACAGTAAAACATAAAGAAAAGATCTTAAAATGTGCACAAGAGAAATGCCAAATCACATTCAGAGGATATCCAATTAAACTCACTGCAGACATCTCATCAGAAACTCTACAAGCAAGGAGAGAATGGTAAGATATATGCCATTTCCTAAGAGAAAAAACTGTCAACCCAGAATACTGAACCCTACAAAGTTCTCATTTATAAATGAAGGATCTTCCACAATAAGCAGAAATAGAAAGAAATTGTAACTACTCACCAGTCCTATGAAAGATGCTTAAGAATGTGCTACCCACATAAACACAGAAACAGAAACATCACTACAAAAGAAAATGAAAGCAGAAAATGACCCAGCAAAAAGTACAAAAGGAAATCCAAACTACAAGAACAGGACTATATGGAAACATGGCAGGACAAAGTCGGTACTTAACAATAGTCACCCTGATGTAAGTGGTTTCGACTCCCCAGTTAAAAGAGACAGGCAGAATGGATTTAAAAAGAAAACCCATCTATTTGTTGCCTACAAGAAACATATCTTACAAAGATGCACACAGACTGAAAGTAAAAGGAAGGAAAAAGATAATCCATGCTAACAGAAACCAAAAAAGAGCTGGTGTGGCAATCCTAATATCAGACAAAATAGACTTTAACACAAAAACTCTTAAACAAAGAAGGACACTATATAATGATTAAAGGGTCAATTCAACAGGAAGATGTGACTATTATTAATGTATATGCACCTAATTACAGGTCACCTGGCCATTTAAAAGAAATGCTAATGAATTTAAAGGGAGATATAGACTCAAATACAATGGTAATGGGAGACTTCAATACCCCACTTTCAGCAATGGACATATCAACCGGACAGAAAATTAACAAGGAAACAATAGTTAATCAACACCATAGAACAAATAGACCTAGCAAATATCTACAGAACCTTCAACCCTACAGCCACAGAATACCCATTTTTCTCAACATTGCATGGAACTTTCTCTAGGATTGACCACATTCTAGGCCACAAAGAAAGTCAGAAAATTCAAAAAAATCGAAATCATACCATCCATCTTCTTGGACCATAATGCAATGAAGCTGGAAATCAGTAACTCGTGAATCTCCTGAACATATGCAAACACATGTAGACTGAACAACATGCTCCTGAATGCACAGTGGGTCATAGCAGAAATCAAAGGAGAAATCAAAAGATTTTCTGGAAACAAATGAAGATGACAACATATCAAAACTTATGGGAAACTGCAAAAGCAGCGTTAAGAGGAAAGTATAAAGCAATTGGTGCCTACATTAAGAAATTGGATGGAGACCTCTGTACATAATGTGGAATATATGTAGGTGTGTGTAGATGCTTTGAAAATAGTATAATGAGGGGCTGGCATTGTGGCGTAGCAGTTAAGCCACCGCCTGCCATGCCAGCGACGCATATGGGTATCGGTTTGAGACCTGGCTGCTCCACTTCTGATCCAGATCTCTGCTGTGGCCTGGGAGGGTGGTGGAGGATGGGCCAAGTCCTTGGGCCCCTCCACCCAAATGGGAGACCTGGAAGAAGCTCCTAGCTTTGGATCGGCACAGCTCCGGCCCTTGAGGTCAACTGGAGAGTGATTCAGCAGATGGAAGACACCCCCGCCCTACCTCTACTTCTCTGTTTAGCAAACTAAACCCAAAACTAGTAGAAGATAAATAAATAAAATCAGAGAAGAAATCAACAAAATTGAATCCAAAAAAATCATAAAGATCAGCAAAATGAAGGGATGTTTTTTGAAAAAACAAAAATGTCACACCATTAGCCCAACTAACCAAAAAAGGAAGACCCAAATCAATGAAATTAGAGATGAAAAAGGATATGTAACAGACACCACAGAAATAAAAAGAATCATCAGAAATTACTATAAACAGCTGTATGCCAAACGACTGGGAAATCTTTAAGAAATGAATAGATTACTATACACATACAACCTACCTAAATTGAGCCATGAAGACATAGAAAACCTAAACAGACCCATAACCAAGAATTGAATCAGTAATAAAGACCCTCCCAACAAAGTAAAGCCCAGGAGTAGATAGCTTCACTGCTAAATTCTACCAGACATTTAAAGAACTAACACCTATTCTTCTCAAGCTGTTCAAAACAATTCAAAGGGAGGGAATCATCCCAATTTTTTTCTATAACACCAACATCACTGTAATTCCTAAACCCAGAAAAGATGCAACAGATAAAGAGAACTACAGACCAATTTCCCTGATGAACATAGACACAAAAATTCTGGCCAAACTAATCAAATATAAGAAATCATTCACTCGGACCAAGTAGGATTTATCCCTGGTAAAGAGGGATGTTTCAACATTCACAAATCAATCAATATGATGCATCACATTAACAAACTGAAGAACAAAATCTATATGGTTATCTCAGTTTATGCAGAGAAAGCATTTGATAAAATGCAACACCCTTTCATGCTAAAAACTCAGCAAACTGGGTATAGAAGGAACATTCCTCAACACAATCAAGGTAATTTATGAGAAACCCATAACTAGGGTCCTATTAAATGGGGGGAAAGCTGGAAGCATTCCCACAGAGATCCGGAACCAGACAAAAATTTTTGCTCACTCTCACCATTGCTATTCAATATAGTCCTGGAAGTTTTAGTCAGAGCCATCAGGCAAGAAAAAGAAATCAAAGAGATTCAAATCTGGAAAGAGGAAGTCAAACTATTCCTATTTGCAGGTGACATGATTCTATTTAAAGGGGATCCAATAGACTCCACCAAGAGACCATTGGAACTCATAGAAGAGTTTGGTAAAATAGCAGGATATAAAATCAATACATAAAAATCAACAGCCTTAGGGCTGGCTTCATGGCTCACTTGGTTAATATTCCGCCTGCGGTGCCAGCATCCCATATGGGTGCCAGGTTCTAGTCCCAGCTGCTCCTCTTCCAGTCCAGCTTTCTGCTGTGGCACAAGAGGGCAGTAGAGGATGGCCCAAGTGCTTGGGGCCTGTACCCTCATTGGAGACCAGGAGGAGGGACCTGGCTCCTGGCTTTGGATTGGCATAGTTCCAGCCGTGGTGGCCATTGGGGGAGTGAACCAGTGGAAAAGGAAGACCTTTTTCTCTGTCTGTCTCTCTCACTGTCTATAACTCTACCTGTCAAATAAAATCTTAAAAAAAAAAAAAATCAACAGCCTTTGTATACAGACACTGCCACAGCTTAGAAAGAATGTCTAAGATAGTTCCAATTCACAATAGCTACCAAAAAAAAAAAAAAATCAAATACCTTGGAATAAATTTAACCAAGGATCTCTACAATGAGACTTACAGAACATTAAAGAAAGAAATAGAAGAATACACACAAAAAATGGAAAAAACTTTCATGTTCATGGATTAGAAGAATCAATATCATCAAAATGTCCATTCATCTGAAAGCAATTTAGAGATTCAATGCAATACCAACCCAAATGCCAACGACATTCTCCTCATATCTGGAAAATGGATGCTGAAATTTATATGGAAACACAGAAGAACCCGATTAGCTAAAGCAATCTTATACAAGTAAAATAAAGCCAGAGGCATCACAATACCAGATTTCAAGACTTACTACAAGGCAGTTATAATCAAAACAGCCCGGTAACAGTACAAAAACAGATGGATAGACCAGTTGAACAGAATAGAAATGCCAGAAATCAATCCACGCATCTACAACTAACTTATATTTGACTGAGTAGCTAAAACCAATCCCTGGAGCAAGGGCAGTCTCTTCAACTGAATTGCCAGGAAAACTGGATCTCCACTGCAGAAGTATGAAGCAAGAACTCTGCCTTACACCTTACATAAAAGCCAATCAAAGTGGGTTAAAGACTTAAATCTATGACCCAATTCCATCAAATTATAAGAGAACATTGGAGAAACCCTGCAAAACATTGGCATAGGCAAAGAGTTCCTGGAAAAGACCCAAGAGGCACAGACAATAAAAGCCAAAATTAACAAGTGGTATTACATCAAATTGAGAAGCTTCTGTACTACCAAAGAAACACTCAGGAAAGTGAAGAGGCAACCAACAGAATGGGAAAAAAATATTTGCAAACAATATAACTGATAAAGGATTAATAACCAGAATCTACAAAGAGATCAAGAAATTCCACAAGAAAACAACCCAGTTAAGAAATGGGCCAAGGGTTTAAACAGACATTTTTCAATACAGGAAATCCAGATAGCCAACAGACACATGAAACAATGCTCAGATCACAAGTTGTCAGGGAAATGCAAATCAAAACCACAATGAAGTTTCACCTCAAACAGTTAGAATGGCTTTCATATAGAAATCAACAAACACTGGCAAGGATGTGAGGGAAAAGGTGCCCTAATCCACTGTTGGTGGGAATTTAAACTGGTAAAACCACTATGGAAGACAGTATGGAGATACCTCAGAAATCCGAATATAGTCCTACCATACGACCCAGCCATCCCACTCCTTGGAGTTTATCCAAGGGGATTGAAATCCACAAATAAAAGAGTTATCTGCAGCCCCATATTTATTGTAGCTTGATTCACAATAGCTAAGACGTAGAATCAACTGAAGACTTGATAAAGAAATTATGGGATATGCACTCTTTGGAATTCTACACAGCTGTAAAAAATGAAACCCAGACATCTGCAACAAAACAAATGAATATGGAAAACATCCTACTTAGTGAAATAAGCCATTCCCTAAAAGACAAATACCATATGTTCTCCCTGATCTAGGATAAGTAACAGAGTACCTAAAAGGAAACTTGTAGAAGTGAAATGGACGTTATGAAAAGCAATGACTTGAACAGCCCTAGTCTTGACTTTCAAGGAACAGTTTTTTATTTATTTCATTTTTATTTCTTTTCTTTCTTAATACCACTGGTTGAACTCTTTACTTAACATAGAATTAATCATATGCATATAAAGTCAATTGAAAATAGATCACAGTAAAAAATATGAGTGGGAATAAGAGAGAGAGGAACTGTATACATTCCTACGGACTTACTTCTAACAGTAAAGCTAAAAACTTGCCATGAGATTCCAAATCCCATTAAGCTAGGTATTAATAATGCCATCTTATATGTTAAAGTGATCATATTAAATGTTTAATTGATCATATAGATCAGATTGTCAAAGGGATCCTATAAATAAGATCTACTGTCTGGTAATAACAATAGAATTAAAAAGGAGAGAATGTTCCAGCATGGGAAGCAGTCCACACAGCAGACTCATAAAATGAAAAATGCCCTAAACAGCATTCTGACCTCAGAATCAGCCCTTAAGGCATTCTGGTTTGGCTGAAAAGCCCATGAGAGTATTTCAGGCATGGAAAGCCAAGACATTGTGGCAAAAAATAATAATAATAATAAATAAATAAATAAATTCTACATGTAGGATCTCTGTGAATGAGACCCCAGGGGAAAGAAGGGGCCATCAAAGAAGGACATACTTTTCTCTGAAGGCAGGAGAGAAATTTCACTTTGCTTATGGCCCTGTCTAAATATTGATGGACATTGTGGGCTCAAAAGGCTTTCATAACCTTGGCAGCTCATGACATCATGACAAGAGTCTCGGGTGATATTGATGTCATACATAAGTGTTAATTTTTAAATTAATAACAGGAGTCACTATGCACTTACTCCTCTGTCTTAATGAGTTGTACTATGAAAATCAACTGTAAAACTTGTTCTCAAATAGTTCTTTATATTTTGTGTGTTTGTGTTTGGGTACAAATTGTCGAAATCTTTACTTAGTATATAGTTTCCTGTATAGAAAGTTAATTAAAAATGAATCTTAAGAATGGGATGGGAGGCCGGCGCCGCGGCTCACTAGGCTAATCCTCCGCCTTGCGGCGCCGGCACACCGGGTTCTAGTCCCGGTTGGGACACCGATCCTGTCTCGGTTGCCCCTCTTCCAGGCCAGCTCTCTGCTGTGGCCAGGGAATGCAATGGAGGATGGCCCAAGTCCTTGGGCCCTGCACCCCATGGGAGACCAGGATAAGTACCTGGCTCCTGCCATCGGATCAGCGCGGTGCGCCGGCCACAGCGCGCCTACCGCAGCGGCCATTGGAGGGTGAACCAACGGCAAAAAGGAAGACCTTTCTCTCTGTCTCTCTCTCTCACTGTCTCACTCTGCCTGTCAAAAAAAAAAAAAAAGAATGGGATGGAAGAGGGAGAAGGAGGTGGGATGGGAGTGGGGGTGGGAGGGCGAGTACAGAGGGAAGAACCACTATATTCCCAAAGTTGTACTTATGAAAGTTGTATTCACTAAATAAGTTTCAAACAAAAATTAATTCTGGTTTGTTTGAACTTAGAAATTGGCTCTTTTCTCTGTAATTGGCCATTCATTTTTTCAGCAAAATTTTAGTGCCTTAAATGCCAAGAACTTCTCCAAGTCCTGAGAATAGCAGTAAGAAAAACAGAAGAGCCTCCACCCTTAGGTCTAGTGTGGGGAGCTAAAGGATCTCCAGCAACAGGGCTTCCGTTCTGCAGGGAAAATTAATAGCTAGATTGGGGGAATGGGACAGAGGGTGAGACACTGAGGTAACATGGGCTGTAAGGAGTGACCCCGAAGTTTAATAAGAACATTTTACGTAAAGCTGATTTCTTCCCTCAGGTTAGAGAATCAGTGATAAATCGTTTCCTGGTTGCAAAACATCATTTTCTCCTTACTGATTTGATAGTAGAAGAAGAGGTTCCAAATATCAGGTAAAAATAATCAAAGCCACTGTCATTACTTCTCATAAAATGTTTTATTTATTTCTGTTCTATGAAAGGTATCATGTACTTTTTTTTTTTTTAACAATCATATGGTTTGGGCCAAGTCTAATACTGGAGACCAGGCTACACCTGATTAAGGCCTTGTGATGACAACAGCTTAGAAATTTCTGTGAGGACAAGTCGCCTTCCAGCCTCTCCTACCACTTTCCAGTGGAGCCATTGGACCTCCCACTCCTTCAGAGTCCAACTCATCAGCCTCATCTAAAATTTCCACATTTCCATTTCTCTCCTGCACACTCTCCCCCTATTTTCCTAATCTCCCAATGCCAAGGCTTCCCCATAACCTCCTGTCCATAGTGGGGCAGTGGAGGTGGCTGAGTCCTCACCCTCTGAGGTGCTGGCATAGGAGGTTTGGTCCCTGTACCACACTGGGAGGCAGAGAGCTTGGATGTGTGCTTATTGAAGGTGAAGGGCAGCAGAGAAAATGGATATTGATGTGGAAATTGGGAATTAGCTCTCTGTTATTTAGAACGATCCTCGGATTGTCTCATCTAGGGCTGGGTGCACAAAAGATGATGGGTAATTCCCCATAGGGTGGTCCTGTGTAGTCCGTTAATGTCATGACCTGTGAGACAATCTCTTGGTCTCCTAGGATGGCTATTTCATATCCTCTCCACATCCAGTTGAGAAGGATACAAAAAAATTGTCATCCACGGCAGCACCTTTCCTTGGCTCCACCTCCATCCATGCACAGGAGGGAGGCCACACCCACATAAATTCATTCAAAGCCTCTCTCTTTACTCCTGGCCCAGAGTCTAGTCATTGAATGTTTTCACAGTCATGAAAATTACACTTAGAATAGATGATGATTTTTCACATTGTTCTTTTTCTTTTCTTTTTTGTCTGCTTTACTTTCTGCATTAAGTTCTGAAGGCTCAGGGTATGTTCTTTCTCCTTTTAATTTCAGTTTGTTCATAGTTTCTGTATGTGATGGGCCCAGCCAACATGGTGCTGCCATGCTGACTGCTATGGAAGCATCACACACCCTGGGAGAGGGAGGGAGTGTTGGTAAAGGGAAGGGGGTTGTCACGTCGGGACCCCGGCAGAGCTGTAACTCTGAGGCCCCCAGTTTGGGTTAGGTGACCGTCCCAACACTGTGACTGAGGATCAGAGCTGTATAGCCTGTGGTTGAGGTTGAACCCCAGCTCCTTCTCCTATTAAGAAGCTTTCAGCAAATAACAGCATCTCTTAGAGCCTCTAGTTTCTAATCTGAAAAATGGGACAACTAGTATACTTACATAGACCAGCAATTCATACAGAAGTACCTAGAATTCTCTTTGATACCTCAAGGGTGCATCTACTTGGCAGCTCTTGTGTGCAAGACCCTGGCGATCAAATGGAAACGGCAGCTCCTGCAAACCTCCTGGGGTTCCTCTGGGCACCCTCAGCAGTGCCTAGACAGCAGCTGCTGGGCTCTCATCCCCAGCAAAGATGGCTGCAGTCAAGAGGCCGCTCAGCCAGTTCTGATACTGGGCAAAGAGCCGTGAGCACCAAAGCCTGAGGCTGGCTGTGCATAGCTGGTGCCGTTCTGTGGCTCTGTAGCAAGTCATTAGTGTCAGCTTCTGATGCAAAGTCACACCTGTTTTCCTCTTCACCCTCTGGGCTAGAGCGTATTTGCTCCATGCATCTTTCTCCCTCAAGTCACTGGCCCTGTTGTTTTCACTTTCCTGGAAGAGTTTGTTGGATACCATCTCAGGATTTGGAGAGATGAAAGAGCCTTCCGCTCTTTGCCCACACCCTTCCTCCTTGCCTCCATCTCCTCCTCTTCCTCCAGCATAACCACTGGCATCATAGTCATTGTCATCATCCCGTTGTTAACTGAAAAGTCAGAGTCTGGTGGAGAAATCAGAGTTGAAGTTCATTCAGCAAGTCAAGTTTAGATCTAAACCCAGATTGAGCTCACACGTCTGGGTTCAAGTTACAGGTCTTATACTTTTCCTACAGAGTGAGTCTATGCATTAAGTCAGGCTTAAACAATGCTGATTTGTATTTGGCTATTGACCACATTGAAAATCGAAGAATACCTCACTGAAAACTGGAGAGTACTTGGTACCAGCTAGCAGACTTGGTTATTGATTAAGCAGGGGCATTGCCATCCCACTCTCATTTCCACATGGGATGAAACATATCCCTACATGCAGGAGTCATTCACAATGGCCCTAAGATGGGAAGCTCACTCCTCCTTAATGTATGGTAGATGTGCCTTGCCCATGACTGATGCTTCCTTGTTCAGGGTTGAGGTTGGTTGCAAGGCTCTGTTACCTGGGAACCGGGTAGCACCTTCACAGTACTGACAGCCCCTGGGTGACTTGGGCCTCTACAGGATTTAAGGTCAGATTATTTTAGGCATCCACAAGGTGCTAGACAGCTACTGGGATGCTCCACTCCCCTCCTCACTTCATCCTCTCAAGGAGCGCAGGAAGTAGGTATTATCCCCATTTTACACGTGGTGAAACGGAGACCTACAGAGGTGAAATTATTTGCTCAATAGCAAAGAATGGAGCCAGGATTCACACCCAGTTCCAGCTCCAGAGAGCAAGACACCCTAGGAACTGCCCCCGAGGGCAGGTTACACCCACAGCCACGTGACCAGAGTCTATCCTAATAGGTGCTCAGAAGAGCGAGTGCCCCTTGCAACTGACGTAGCTGCTGCTTTGCAGAAGACACTGGTCCTGAGAGACAGGTCAGCCTGCCTTGGGCCAGCAGACAGGGAAAGAGAGGTATTCCCTGTGTGGGGACTGGCAAAAAGAAAGGTGACAGACAGGTGGGAGAGCACAGGACACATGTGAGGCACTGGTGCCTACGCCGCAGAGATCAAGGTAGAAGATGCAGGAAGAGCCACACTGGGGCTGTCTTCTCCTGAGAGTAGCAGCTAGAATAAACTTTAAGAATCCATGCAGTGGGATCATCCTATGTGGGAAAATTGTTAGACTGTTTCCACCCTCCTTAAAAAGACAAAGAGCTGTTCGGGGGCCTAGGAGAGAGCTTGGGACAGAGTTTGGAAGTCAGTTCACAGTATTCCAGACCGTTGTTTTCCTTTGAGTCCTAATTCTCTTCTGTGTCTGTTAGCATTTTGGGCCTAAGCCTTTTCAAGCTGGCAGAACAAAAGCGACCACTGAGGCCGCAAAGAAAAGGCCGGAAGAAGGTGACAGCCCAAAACCTCTCAGATGGAGACATCAAGCTGCTGGTGAACATTATCCGGGCTTATGACATCCCAGTGAGGAAACCGACGCCAAGGTGAGAGCGCTTGGAACAGCCCTGGGTGGCAGGTGCTGGGCCCCAGCCAAGTACAACCTTCTTTATAGCAGCTCACTCTCGTGCTCAACATAGTATTCAGCAGGGCCTGTGAGTTCTTGCTGGCAGCATGGCCCTCCTGTTTGCAAGAGGTTGCAGTTCGGTCCACTTAGGCTACAGGGATCAGAGGTGGGTGGGTATTGGAAACATCTCATAGAACCCAAGACAGGAGGCAAAGCAGAGCTACGTGGTGGACTGCGGGAACTAAGAAGGAACTCCTGAGACCCCTCCGTCTCTGTCACTTGATTCCCTGGGTTTACATCATGTCCCCATGTGATGGAAGCGGTCCCTACAGCCAGGTCCCAGCAACCAGGCATCATCTCAGGAGAGACTCTGAAGGTGCTAACTTGGGTCAGGTATTGATCCATGGTCTAATTACCTACAGCCAGAGAGGCAAGGTAAGGGCCAGCCATGGAAATGGGAACAGTCCTCAGGGAAGAAGGTGTGAGGTGTCTGCCATGGTTCTGGAACACACGTGCTGTGTGCAAATGTGACTTCTCTTTTGTTATGTTCAGGGAGATGGGTCATAACTACCATGGCTTACTACTGGGGGGGCAGTGGGGAGCCCTCAGCCATAGGTGTTTCCTATGCCCGCGCAGAGCAGAGACAGAAACTGCTTTTGGCTGGAGCCCTGATTAGGGTAATGAGAGAAAGTATCATTTACTGGATATTCACCATGTTTCCAGCACCGTGCTAGGCACATTTACCCATCTTATTTCATTTCACACTTAACTACCATTACTCCCCTCGTTTGACTAAAGGAAAAGGCAGGAAGGGGCTTGTCCTGGTCATTGAGCTGCACTCCCTGTGTCACCTTCTTCCCCTTTAATGTGTTCCTTCCTCTCACTCCAATATTCTGCCCTGGTTTCCTATTTTTTTATTTAAGAAAAGGAACAAATTTCATGCAGTTCATATATAAGTTTCGAGAGCATAATGATTCTTCCTACCCTCCCTGCCCCGCCTGCCTTCACAGTTTTCCTTCCTGGCTGCTGATTTGACCTGTCACAGGACATCCTGTCATCACCAACCACGTCCAGTGCTTTGCGCCCTGGAATCTGGCCCATGCATTGTTTTCCCGAGCCCACGGGCAACCCTTCCACCCTGCTTGCCTCAAAGCTCAATTCTGTTGAGTGAAAAGCTGTTTAGTAACAGAACACATAGGTGTTTCTTTTATGGTTGTCTATATAATAGTTCAAGTAGTGCAGCCATTCATTAACGTGTCTCAAAGAAGGTAGTTGGTCCTCCGTGCTACACATCTCAACCGAGCTGCATCAAGACAGCTCAGAGGTCAGGTTTCTGTTGAGCCTGCCTGAAACTGTACCTTTCCCTTGCATCATCCACCAATGGCTCTCAGCTCTGCTCTGCACTCCTACAGCCTGTGCCCATCTAGTCTGACAGTCGTTTCACCCATGAAGTTATGTTTGCATTTCGGTCTTCTGGTCTAGACTGGGCTGAAGTGGGGTCTGACTTGTCTTTGCAGCCCCACAGTATAGTGGGTCCTAAGTGAATCTTCACTTAATAATCTAATTGACAGTTTTACAAAGAGAAAAGGTTTTTTTTTTTTTTCTGGTAGCCATTAAATTCCATGTTCAACTTTGTATGGACCCTGAGCTGTGAAAGGTTTTGGTAGAAAGGAACGATGTATACCTTGCCCAGTGATGAATGCAAAAACCCTTGGTAAACCTTAATGTTCAGTGCAAATATGAATGGGGTTATTGGTTGAGAGTAGGGGGGCCTGGTAGAGATTCTCTGGAGATAAATTTCATTAGTTCATGTAAGAATAGCGGCTGAAAAAGGAAACGGAGAGTAAACTCATTGGTCCTGACTCAAGCTGGGAGTCCCTGAGCCTGCTTTCCCAGGGAGACTTGGCAGAGGGAGCTGTCTGGCCTGGGATGTGCAGCTCAGGGTCAGTGGTGAGTGCAGGTTCGGTGAACATTTGGCACAGCAGTTAAGCCACTGCTTGGGATGCCCACATCCCACATCGGCGTGCCTGGGTCTGAGTCTTCTCTTCACTGTGGCTTCCTGCTAATGCACACACTGGGAGGCAGCAAGTGATGGCTCAGGTAGTTGCATCCTTGACCCATGTGGAAGACCTGGATTAAGGTCAGGGCTCCTGACTTTGGCTGTCATGGGCATTTGGGGAGTGTAGCAGCAGATGGGAAATCCCCCTCTGTCTCTCTGCCTCTAAAATAATGAAAACTTTAAAATTGGGCTTTATGGAGAGAGAGAATGAGAGAGAGAGAGAGAAACAGAAAGAGAGAGAGAGAGAGAGAGAGAGAGAGAGAGAGAGAGAGAGAGAGAGAGAGAGAGAGAAACTGCCGTGGCAGAGAGCTAAAACTGGATAAAGACAAAGACAGGGCAGGCTGGCTGGGAAGCTCAAGAATCTGCTGAGAGCCTGCAGCGCTCTCATTAATGGAGAAAAACCTGGTCCCTATTCAGGCATTCCTGGGAGGGGACGAGAGAGGAGGAGGCTTCCTCTGTTCCCAGCCAGACACACATGCCAGAGTCAGAAGGCCCTGGTAATCGTGAGGAGGCTGGAGAGGACCAGACCCTACTAATACCCTTCTGAAATGTTGGTGGCTTAGAGAGAGTGGAATATCACAGTGGCCAGCAGCACATTCATCTTTGAAGGAAGCATCTTGTCTAGACTCTCATTTATTTCTTCCACATGTTTTTCCCTTCTAGCAAATTCCAGCAGCCATCAAGGTCTTCAAGGACTTTCGTCGAAAAGCACGCTGCCTCCCCAAGCACACACAGCCCCACCCACAGTGCTGACTACCCCCTGGGCCAGGTGAGAGAACCCAGTGCCGGATTTCACCTTGAATCTTGCCCCTTATTGCTTTTTTCAATTTTTAAAATTTTTGTTAATTTATTAGGGAGTGTTCCCATCTGCTGGTTTACTTTCCAAATTCCCACAATGGCCGGGGTTGGGTTGGGGCTGAAGTCAGGAGTCGGGAACTTAGTCCAGGTCTCCCATGTGGGTGGCAGGGACCCAACTACTTGAGCCATCACCTGCTGCCTCCCAAAGACTGCATTAGGGGCTGGGTATGGAAGGCAGGTACTCTGATATGGATGCAGGCATCTTAACCAGTGTCAACAGCTAGACCAAATGCCTTCTCGCACCTCTTATGTTTAAAGACTTGCCAATAAGCCTCACAAACATTCTTGCTTTCCACTTCATTTTCTTTAGAAACATACTATTAGGAAGTACATTCTACCTCTGCTAAGAAGCAAATAATTCTACTGACCTTATCGACTCATGATCTGCTCTTGGTTTAAGGTTTTGGTACGCCCCTTTGTAGAAGTCTCTTTTCAGCGGACGATTTGCCATACAACTACAGCTGAAGGGCCAAACCCCAGCTGGAATGAAGAACTTGAACTTCCGTTTAGGTAAGCACGTCATTAAAGAACTATAGGATACTTTGAGGAAATGTGGAGGCGATAAAAGACTCAGCAGAAAATGGCTTAGGTGAAAGGTTTGAAATTGACACGTGAGAAAAAGATCCAGGTGTCCTGACACCCAAGTCCTACACCTTCCCTCCTCTCCCACTGCTCACTCCATCTAAGAGTAAAAATGGAAGGGCCAGAGCTGTGGCACAGCAGATTAAGCCACCACCTGCATTGCCAGATTCCCCTATGAGCGTCAGTTCAAGTCCTGGCTGCTCCACTTCCTTATTCTTTTTTTTTTTTTAAGATTTATTTTTATTTATTTGAAAGACAGTTACAGAGAGAGGTAGAAACAGAGAGAGAAAGAGGTCTTCCATCTGCTAGTTCACTCCCCAGATGGCCACAACGGCCGGAGCTGTGCCGATCCGAAGCCAGGAGCCTGGAGCCTCCTCCAGGTCTCCCATGTGGGCACAGGGGCCCAAGGACTTGGACCATCCTCTACTGTTATCCCAGGCCATAGCAGAGAGCTGGATCAAAAAAGGAGCAGCCAGGACTAGAACCGGCCCCCATATGGGACAATGGCACTGCAGGCCAAGGCTTTAACCCGCTGCACCACCGCGCCAGCCCCATGCTCCACTTCCAAACCAGCTCCCTGCTAGTGGCCTGGGAAAAGCAGCAGAGAATGGCACTAGTGCCTGGGCCCTGCCACCCATATAGGAGAGCTGGAAGAAGCTCCTGGCTTTGGCCTGGCCCAGCCTCAGTGGTTGTGGGCATTTGGGGAGTGAATTGGTAGATGGAAGATTTCTCTCTCTCTCTCTGGAACTCTGCCTTTCAAATAAATATATAAATCTTTAATAAAAGAATAAAAATGAAGAAATATCCAACTTTTGAGATTTGGGCTCATTTTTGGCTCTGGCATCTTGTACCCCAAGGTTTCTCACTCTCTTCTCACACTGTCCCTACTCTGCTTTTCTTTCTTACCTTCCCTCCTTAGGCAAACTTGGAACCTCCTGGTTCCCATCAACTACACTTTCTCCTTCATCAGAAATACTGTGGCCTTTCCACAGTCTGGTCAAAGGATTTTTTTAGATATTTAAAAGACATTATTTCAATGTTTGAAGGGATCTTAGAGATTATCTAGTCCAAGTTTCTACTCCAGTGGAGAAGAAACTAAAATCCAAACAGCTACGGTGACTTCAAGTCACGTAGTAATGAGAGAAACCAGGATTAGCGTGAGCTAAGTCAGAAAAGAGGACAGAGACCACAGTTATACATGGAGCAAACAGAAGAGTTGAAGGCAAACGCTCAGTAAAGCACAAACAGTACCCTAGACTCCCATCGTGCCCTAGAGAGAAATTCTGGACCAGGCCAGCCTGGTCTTGGCTGGGTTGTTCCAGCCAATGAACCTTGCCCCTACATTGCTTTACTTCTACATGGGAAAATAAGTGAGAGGCAGTACCCATTCGACTAGCCACAGAGTAGAAGGAGGTGAGTGATAGGAATGGTCTTGCTGCAGAAGCCCTGTTGGAGTCGAAAGTTTCAGAAGTCCATAGGTGGCTCGAGTTTCAGCTGCAGACCTTGAAGCCGCCCATCGAGTCACCTCCGTCCTGGCCAGTGAGCTCCTTGCAAAGCCTGCCGTGGAGGGTAGGGGAACAAGCCAGCAGAGGGGGCTCATTTCCTTTCCACTGTAGGCATTGTATTACAGTACCCGGAAACAAATGCTCCTGCCTCTGCTCCTGTGTGGGTCTTTTTCAAGTGTTGACATTTAAATGCTCATCATCTCTGATCTGCCTGTCTTCATGCTTCCTGGGCATGGTTCTTTTGCAGGGCTCCTAACGGGGACTATAGCACAGCCAGTTTGCAGTCTGTGAAGGACGATGTGTTCATTAACATTTTTGATGAAGTGCTGTATGACGTGTTAGAGGTACGTTCTCAGTTTCCAGGAAGATACCTGGACTTGTTTTCATTTCTTCTACCTACCACTGATTTAAGTCCAAGCACATTTTCCATCTTTCTTCTGTTTTGAAATCTTCAAAACTTGATAAGTATAAATGAGGAGAGGAGAGGAGAAGAAAGAGAATTAGTTCTTGTTTTCAGTGGAGTATCTGTTCTACCCTAGAAGTTTGCTATGTCATTTCCATCCGTTGTCTTATTTAGTCCTAAAATAACTCTGTAGAGTGTTGAATCTCCAGTTTATTGATGAGAAGACTGAGGTTCGAGAAGGTTAGATGACACAGAGTCAAAGCTACTAAGTGTCTAAATCAGAATCTGATTAATATTCTAAATGCACATGTTTCAATTACAATCCTGCTATCAGCTAGTGTCCGGAGTTCCTCAATAGTTATCACCAGGGGTCAGTGTTGTGGTGTGGCAGTTAAAGCTGCTGCCTGCCCACCAGCATCCCAGAGGGGTGTCAGTTCAAGTCCTCATTGCTCCATATGTGATCCGGCTTCCTGCTAATGCACCTAGGAAAGCAGCAGGGGATGATCCAAGTACTTGGGTTCCTGCATTCACATGGGAGACCCGGAGGAAGCGCCTGGCTTCTGACAGCAGGTCCAGCTCCAGCTGTTGTGGACATGTGGGGCATGAACCAGTGGATGGATGGAAGATCTCTCTTCCTCACCCCCCTTTGCAACTCTGCCTTTCAAATAGATAAGTAAATCTTTACAAAATAAATAAATAGTTGTCAATTCCTACCCTTCCTTTAGGATGACCGAGAAAGAGGAAGTGGAATCCACACCCGTATTGAAAGACACTGGCTGGGATGCGTGAAAATCCCATTTAGCACAATATATTTCCAAGCAAGGGTAAGCATAAGAGGTCAGAATTCTATGGAAATGGGGAGGGATATGCATTTTTCCTGTGAAAACTTTTTTGCGGGGTCTACCCTCAACAGTGAGAGAAAATATATTTGTGCAAGCCCTGGGAAAGATAAAAGCCACTGTATAAAGCCATTGTTCTTATGTCACATCTGCATGACTTACTAAACCTCTGTGTTCCTTACAGTGAGTAGTTAATATACTACGTTCAAATCAGAGAATTTTTTAAGCACTTAGATGGCAATGAAGCAGAAGTGGGGCAGAGTAGGAACCTGTCCAGGTGACAGCAGCAGAACAGATAGATGCCTGAAGGAAACCTGAAGAAAACAAGCAGGACAGTGATGGCCCATTTAACCAAGTGCATCCATTAATATCCCCACAAGTCTTTACTATTTAAAATCTGAAAAATGTTAGTATAGACATGCTCAGCAGGGACCTCCTTCTTCAGTGAATGATTTTGCTTACAGGGTTCCTTAGACTGACAGCCCTTGAATGACTTAGTAGCCCTAATGTGGGACAGTTAAAGATTCTAAAGTTGCTTTAACATCCCAGCATTACATCCATGCCAACAGGCGATTACGTGCGCTGTGGTGACTACACCGAGTAAATGCCACCTGTACCACATAATCTCCTGTAAGGCCCAGGCCAAAACTCAGGTCTGAGAGGCTTGCGTTGGTTGGGACCTCCAGGAGCAATATTGCAGGGAGAGTCTACAGGCTTGCTGCAGTGATGTGCCTCCCAGAAGCTTTTAGACTTTCAATAGGTTTTAAATCTAAAAAATTAAAAGCACATCATTTGCAAACTGCCTGTGATAGTTGGCATTGCTGAATTGCACATTGCATATTAAGGCATGTTGTGTCCCGAAAACACTTTTTCTTTTTTTTTTTTTTTTTTTTTTTTTGTGTCTCTTCCAAGTATACTGCATTCTGTGGATCACTTTGAACAGCTTTTCCACCTTACTTGGATAGTGATAAATTGAACCAAGAGTGTAGATTACAACTGTAATCTTCAAAAGAAAGACTTACAGGTCTCAGAGGGATAAATGGTCACACCAAAATAGACTGATGCTTTGTTAAGTAAGGTTTTCTGTTTTAAGTATTTTCTGTGTCCTGAATAATTTTCAATGATCCACACTCCTGAAAATGCAATAAAAGCTAGTGTTTTTACAAAAAAAAAAAAAAAAGATATTCAGAGTGTTACTCCAAACCCCTTGATGAGTGAATCTCCTTTACTGCACCCTGTAACACCTGTGCAGTTCGTTTTCTTTCCAACAGCTCTGTCAGGAGTGTCTTCCTTGAACTCTGCCATCATGTATGACTTCCCTGTCATTCCCTCTCAGGTCCTGGTTCAGCTCTCTGGAGGTATCCACAACATCAGAATCCCGATTCCGTAATAATTAGTAACTACATGTATTGGGTGTATCTTACATACCATTATTGAATTCTATGTGATTTGTGAATTTCAAATTCTAGTACTGAATAGTTTTGTAGTACTAGGCAATCTAGTAAATTATTGCTTTCACTTCCCAAGGATTGCAAAGTTCTCCTTTTGAAGCTGTACATAAATCAGTCCTTCTCATTACTTTGAGTCAGTTTGTCCTCTTGACAATAGTTCTTCCATTCAGCCCACATTCACCGAGCACTCACTGGTAAACAAAACAATGCTATCCACCAAAGAAGGATGATACACAAGGGGGTAAAATACGGACTCTGTTCTCGGAGAGCAATTACCTAGAATACAACCTGGGAAGGCAGAATGCATTCATGTAGCAAGCGGGAGAAACCAACCATGTGAGAGGGTGGCAGAGGTGGAGACAATAAAGCCGTTCTTGAGAGAGACAGCGTTTGACCTAAGCCTTGAAAAGTGATGAGAATTCTGAAAGGTGGAGAAGGGAAGCTGAACATTCCAGAGAAGAGGAACGTTGACTGGGTACTCACCATGTGCCAGGCACTCACCATGGTGTTTGATACCTGCTGAGTAATTCTTTACTCAAAACAATACTGCAGGGGTAGCAAGGTTACTGCCTCCTTTGTACCAAAGCACCTGGAGTTTATCCCAGGATTTGAATTCAGGGACTTCGGATAAACAGATCCTTCTCTCCCAAATGGAAAAGGAGATGGAAATATAGAACTTTCTCTGAGGAAAGTGTAGGGAAACAGGCTGATGATTTGACCTGTTTTTACTGATTCATCAATTAATAGTTGACACTTGCCTTTGAACTTTAGTTGTAAAATCACAGGCTGTTTACAAAGTCGTATTTTCTTCACAGATCGATGGAACATTTAAAATCGATATCCCCCCAGTTCTTCTGGGCTACAGTAAAGAGCGAAGCATGATGATTGAGCGGGGTTTTGATTCTGTTCGAAGCTTAAGTGAAGGCTCCTACATCACCCTGTTCATCACCATGGAGCCCCAGCTGGTGCCTGGAGAGTCAGTTCGAGAAAAGGTAATTTTGCTTGTAGTCTGGGAACCCAGGGTCTGGTGGTAATGGGACGTGACCAATGCCTGCCAGGCTATGGTTCCATAAATCTGGACTATGCTGCACTGCACAAAGTCTCCCTTACTCTAATCTCCATTTGTTATCCCTTCAGTTTGGACAGAATGATGGTGAGAACAGATGTGTGCTTTTGAATGTTCACTGAGCCGGTAATTAGGTCAGTTAGCAACTTAAACTTCT
This sequence comes from Lepus europaeus, assembly GCF_033115175.1. NCBI lineage: Eukaryota > Metazoa > Chordata > Mammalia > Lagomorpha > Leporidae > Lepus > Lepus europaeus. The sequence goes on along the minus strand of NC_084842.1, from coordinate 81,018,734 downwards.
AGGCAAAGCAAGACAAATACAAACATGCTCTGCTTTCAGAAGAATTTCCTCGATGTGAAGAAAGTGATACGTGACACACTAAAAAATGACTTTGTTCTTTTACTTGACATCTATTGGCAAGCATGCTGAAATATGTCTCCATGTCTGTCTTCACATGCATTGAGTCAGTTCATAGGGTCTTAAACCTAGATGACCTGCATGGGTTACTGCCACTCAATCCATCAAACAAATATATGCCCAAGTGCTCCACTAAACTTTTTTTGTAAGTTTTATTTATTTATTAGAGAATCTTCCATCCACTGCCCCATTCACTGCCCAAAGGGCCATGATGGCTGAAGCTGGGCCCATCCAAAGCCAGGAGCTTCCCCTGGATCTTCCACATGGGTGCAGGGGCCTTAGCACTTGGGCCATCTTCTGCTTTCCCAGGCCATGCCAGAGAGCTGGATCAGAAGTAGAGCAACCAGGTCTTGAACAGGTACCCATATGGGATGTCAGCACTGCAGGCAGCGGCTTTACCCGCTACACCACAACACTGGCCCCTAAATAGTTCTTAAAAGTAGGTTTCCAGAACTTCCATTTGTTAGCAGTTGTTTGCCAACCTTCATTGTTGGGAAGTAGCTTTCTTGATGTAATCTCTGCTCCATTTACGCCTACTGCCTTACCAGATTTGGGAAAAAAATTTTGACCTCTTATTCATATACAGACTAATTCAATAATAGCAACCACTACCACCCCTAACATATTTTGAATCCTTACTCTGACCTCATTGCTGTGTTTGGCATTGGATATATGCTGTCTCTTTCAAAACTCACAGCTCTCTTCTACAGCGTGTCTTCAATTTACAGATGAGGAAAATAAGGTTCAGTGTATCCGGGGGTCACCAGGCAGTTCCTAGGTGTCTGCCTCACTCTACATTGTGTACATATTCAGGTATAGCAACCTAGAAAAGCAGGTAAAAATTCCACCAAGCTTACAGGCACACATAAGAGCAAATTGTTAACTACTGAGTTATACTGCATGGATTATTTTACTGGCTCTAATTTGTCCATTGTTAAATACGGCTTGAATGGAGGTGAAAAAAATGAGTATATTCTTGTTTCCAGTATTACAGTTTTGATCACAGAAAAGAATATTATTGCTGTCTCCCATTTGCAAGGCGTTTACAGAGGACATGCAGAATTTCTGGGAAAACAAATCTACCAAAACTCAACCTCAAATACTAGGCTGTGTCACTAAATCTATGGTTTTCTAGAAAACACACTGGGATATATGCATTCTAAGATACTTTTAGAGAGGGAAGTACATAGATTCTGGCTGTTTGTCATCATGTATAAACTGAAGAGAAAGCTCACAAGCACGTTTACCCAGAATAATCCTACCAGACAAAATTTCATTATTTCTGTGAATTCTTAACAAGAAAAAGCAGTCAGCTAGTACCCTATGCAGAGGGGAGCTTCCAAAGCATGTGAGTGCAGCCTGTGCCCACAAGGGCAACTGAGACCCCTCCACCCCAGGCAGCCTTCCTGGGCTGTGTGTGCAGGATGTAGCAGAGGTGCCAGGAGTCTGAGGCATGGACCTCAAGTCCTACAGCTTGTCTCCCCCAGGGCGGCTAAGCAAGCCACAGCCACTGCCTCCGGTGGCATTTCACTGCCCCACAGTGGCTGTGTGAAGAATTTCAATTAGTCCTCTACAGCCTGCATTTGTAGCTGTTTGGAATAATTCCCTATGGTTTCTAAAAAATATCTACTAATGGAAAAGTTTTAAAAATTAGTAGAAACTCTTGAAATTCGTATTTAAACATCCCCTACTTTGTCTTGGTTAAATACACGTTTTAAAAAATAGGTCATTTCTGTTAATACCACCTTCCTCTCATGTCTTTTCTTTCTTTCTTTCTTTCTTGCCTCTGATAGATGAGTGTCATGCTTAAGAAGGTACTAAGTATTTTGTTTTACAATTCATCAACCGACAGTTACTTGGCTTTCATTAGCTGCTTTTGTCCCTTAGAGACAGGTGCTGTGTCCTGGTGCATGTGTGATCCCTAGCCATGAACTGTAGGTACAGGCAGTTCATGAAGAATGTCTGGCTTTGTCTTCTGGCCCATTTCACTTTTTCAGGCAGATTTTTAGTTGGCTTTGAACCTAACAAGTCATTGGTCTGAATGTTACATGAACACTAGGCGCTACCTCTGTTTCCAAATCCGTAAGATCTCAAGTGGTTTGCAGAGACAGCATAGCTGACAATTATGTCTGTAGGTTTTCAGAGGCAAGATAGACCCATTCATTTTTCTGTAAACATTTACAGTCTAGAGATCCAAGAATTAAACCATTTAAGAATTCCAGATTTCAAGTTGAGCCAAATTGTGCATTTATCAGCTCTACCTTAATTTGTTTCATGATAAATGTCCCTAATTTTTTTAGTATTTAGGTTTCCCTTGGTGCTTCTTAGATTGCCACATGGCATGCTACTCCTTGGATTCCTGTTATCCTGGTGGCCTAAACAAGTATTAATGGATTTTAGTCAGCTCCTCACCACTAGGTGCAGGAAGGGTCACAAGCTTACTGAAACTCAGGGCCTGCCTTCAAGAAGCACTAGTTAGTCACTATACACAATAGAACACTTGGGTCCAAGTGTAGATAAGGTTTAGACAACAGCTATATTTTCAGCTTTGAAGGCCAACAGTCGACACTGGTTGAGAATTTTGCTTGTTCTTTCTGGACAGTGCATGTAGATGTATCTCTTAAATGTTCCCATAGTGATCTGTGTTTAGCCCCATAGAACCTTTGGTCAATTATTTTAAGTACTTGGTTGCTTATTAATGTCCTCCCCTAGACTAGAAGTTCCTTGAGGAAATTGTTTGATAATCATTTATTTTTTAAAAAAGATTTATTTATTTATTTGAAAGACAGAGTTACACAGAGAGAAAAGAGGCAGAGAGAGGTCCTCCATCTGCTGGTTCACTCCCCAATTAGCCACAATGGCCGGAGCTGCACCAATCTGGAGCCAGGAGCTTCCTCCAGGTCTCCCACATGGGGGCAGGGGCCCAAGGACTTGGGCCATCTTCTACTGCTTTCCCAGGCCACAGCAGAGAGCTGGATCAGAAATGGAGCATCCGGGTCTCAAACCAGCACCCATATGAAATGCCAGCGCCTCAGACCAGGGTGTTAACCCACTGCACTATAGCGCCAGCCCCATAATCATTTATTTTGAATGCCTGGAACCTTTTAGGGATTCTTAGCAAACATTTTTTTCAAAACACTGGACGAATAAGTAAAGAATGAGTTTAAAGGAATAGCAGTGAATTCAACTGGATTCTTCACAACACCCTTGTTTCATAATTCTCCAGCTCCCTAAAATTACAATTATTTAGGACTTGATAATTCTAGGTCTCTGTGGTACACCCACCACAAACCCTATTAGCTCACAGTCTTCACTCCTTTTGGGTAGCTGCCCTGTCCTGGCAGTATGGTAAGTGGTTACAGTCATTAGGATGATGCTAAAATTCAGATGGATGTCAGGGGGCACATCCCATGAGAATAGACAGGAGGCTTTTGGAGATGCCCCTCTCCTAAACAACCCCTGTAACCACTATTCCAGCTTCTCACAGTATAGCAATTAAGTTAGAAATGGATGCCACAATCCAGCCCTAATCAAAAGGGGAAATCAAGATTAATTAGGATAACCTAGCTTCCATTTGAGGTCATAAAGAATGGGGTGTTTTCCACTCATTCAGTACTTGCTAAATACTTCCTATGTGCTGGGTTGGTACTGGAAGTAAAATATGAGGTCACAATAAGATCTGACTCAGGAACCTTACTCTGAGGGGAGACAAAACTGACAAGTACAATCGGAGGCTTCAAGTCTTACACGGCGAAAATGAAGCAGAGTACAGGGGCGTGGCTTGACACGTGTCCTTCCTCCGAAGCAACAAAAACAGGCAAGGCCTCTTCTGAATTCTACTTCAAAATTAACTTTCCTAATGAGAGTTTGAGTTATCCTTGAAATCCCTTAAAATGTAAGCAACCATGAAAAATCTTATAAAAACAAATATCTTCTTTTTTTAATGACATATTTTTAGCAACAGATTAGGGCAGGGGCTGAGATGTGACTAAAGGCAACTGAAATGTTTTGTCTCTTAGTTGCTCATCTTGGATCAAAGAGTCACTTTAATGAGTATTTTATGTCAAGTGTATAATGAGTATTTTTACACTTGACATTTCTAGTTCTGCTTCCTTCTTCCTGAATGATCTATTGCTGTAACTTATTATAGTGATTATGGATTTGAAACTTTTAGCCTGCCTATTTATACCTATAACCTAGCAACCCAGTTAATTTGAATCACTTAAGATTTGCACTTGAGATGTTAAATTTCTGAACCTCCTCCCTCAAAACCAACATCAAAGTACACATATTGTTTAGTCTTCATTAATCAGAATTAGTAGTCACAGCTTAATTTTCACAGATGGTTTCATTAACCCAGTAGTTTCCACATGCCTGCTTCCTGTTGACTACTTTCCTTAATCCTGTTGAGTAACTACATATTTAACGAATCAGTCTAATTTTTAAAGTATAAACTAAAGCTGCAGGAATACCAGAGATGATGGGTCTTACAAGGAGTGACTTGATCATCCCTTCCAAACCACACATTTAGTTCATGTTGACTGTGGAATTTGAACATGTTCTGCTTTGTCTCCTTAATTGATTGTGAACCCCATGACGGCTTTCTTTTTGAAGTTTGACTCTCAGGAAGATGAGAAATTGCTTCAAGCAACAGAGAAGTTTCAAGCTGAATGTGCCTTAAAGTTTCCAAATCGCCAGTGCCTCACAACAGTAATTGACATAAGTGGAAAAACTGTTTTCATCACTCGCTATCTCAGGCCTTTAAATCCTCCCGAGGAGCTCCTTACTGTCTATCCCAACAATCCACAGGCAACTGCGGTGAGTATTTCATAGCCAGTCCATGCTGGTGCTAAAAGTGTCCTAAGATTTCAATATACTGTCACTTTAATTACCATAAGGGACAGTACTTGAGATACTGACTACATCAAGATTATTCAGGATGAAAGTAAAAAACTCTTACCATGAAGCTTGCTTTCTTTAGACTGGGATATAATAATCCTTAGCTCATTCTTCCAGCCATTACTGAGTGCTTACTATGCAGAGGAAACTATGTGGAGGGTGAAGATGTGCACAAGTCGGGACCCCAGCAGCCGAGAGCCTCAGCACCAGCTCTGGAGACTGAGGTGAGCCCAGACTGCAGCAGCCCAAGCCACTGGCGATAAAGCCGTGAGCCTGCAGAAAGCCGTGACTGAAGACACTGAGCTGGACGTCCCCAGATCTGATGGAAGACAACCACCCTCTGACTCAGCGACTCCTCAGCAAGATAAATGAAATCAGCACTGAGGCATGCCACAGACAATCACAAAGACAAGGATGATCTGAAGAGCAGCTAGAGACATGGCACAGATTATCTACAGAAGAACCATTAGGCCAGCACACTTCGCAGCTGCGCAAATGAAAGACAGAACGGGCACAGCTTCAAAGGCTGAAGAAAATAGCTGTCAAGCTAGCAGCGTCTATCGTGTGAGACTATCTTTCACACAAACACTGGGAGGATGTGCAACCACAAGATCCTCACGAAAGGAAGCTCTGAAAAATGTACCCTACTTCAAAGAGAAGGAAGGCTTTCAGGAAAATCCTAGATGCCACACATCATCTAAGTAAAGACAATGGGACACTTGGGAGTGAATAACAGCAAGCAATGTGGCTGAAGAATTGGCTGCTCTCAGAAACGGATGGGAAATGATCCTGGAAAGTATTGTTATCCTTAGACATTGAGTAGTACAAAACAAAAACCGACAAGGCCATGTCAAGGGGACTTAGGGACCAGTTTCTTCACCGTAAAAGTTGGTGGTAACAGTGACCTTCCATATAGGATGCTCGGTGAGGATGAACTGAGATATTAACAGCACTGGGGAAGCTGTTAGTGAGCATTAGCTTCATTTCATACACATAAATGTCTGTGATAAATAAAGCTGATTTAAGAAATGATGTAGGGGTGCAGCTCTCATGGGAAGTTAACCTTCTAGGCTAATTTTGTCTGTGTCTTTAGGAACTAGTAGCTCGATATGTGTCCTTGATTCCTTTCCTGCCTGACACTGTTTCGTTTGCTGGTATCTGTGACCTGTGGAGCACATCTGATGTAAGTTGTTCTTCCTCATAAACTTACTAACTTGAGCTGACTTAATTGAAAATTAGCTAGATGGCTTGTATCATTTTAAACTGCAACATTTATTAGTCACCATAAAAATCTGCTTAGCCGTCTGTTTAGCAGGATGAGCTAAATTCTGGAGTACTTTCTTTTCTTTCTTAAGACTTGTTTATTTGAAAGCCAGAGTTGGAGAAAGAGGAGTGACAGAGATCTTTCATCTGCTGGTTCATTCCCCAAATGGTTGCAATGGCCAGGGCTGGGCCAGGCCAAAGCCAGGAATTTCTTTTGGGTCTCCCATATGGGTACAGGGGGCCAAGGACTTGGGCCATCTCTTGCTGTTTTCCCAGGCTCGTTAGCAGGGAGGTGGATTGGAAGTAGAGCAGCGGTGACACAAACTGGTGCCCATATGGGATGCCGACACTGTAGACGGCTGCTCAACCTGCCGTGCCACAGCCCCAGCCCCTGGAGTATTTTTTCTTGCTAGTTCAATTTTCCCAAAGTTCAGAAATTAAAAATAAAATTACACAAAGAATAACATTTCAGATGTCTGCATCCTGCTACTCTGTTATTCTCTTAACAATATCCTAGTTTTATTCATAAAAAAATCAACATTGCATCCTGTAATTGAAAATTTCATAATCCTTAATTTGTGGGCTCCTCAAGGCATGGCATGTCATTATTTATTCAGTCTGTATTTCTTCATCACCTACTAATACCAGACGCCACACTAAATCCTGGCTATGTGCAAAATAAACAGTCTCTGTCTTCAAGGAATTCACAATCTATGCATACTATGTAAGCTTCCAAACAGATCTTTGATAGCATGAAACAAACCTATGTGACCACGGGTATTAAGTATGTATCTGATGTTGTACTATTTGAACTATACTGTATTATACAGCTTACTTTGAAGGACAGCCTTAAATTGAAGGAATTTCAAGGCACTCTGATTGTTTTGTTCCTCCATGTATTCTGGTAGCATACATGTTGACAATTTTGGAAATAAAATTCCTACAACTCTGAGGCATCTGTAAGAAGACACTGAAAATGAATAGTTCATGTGCTCTAGAGCCAGACTGGTTTTATCTCTTTGTAGCTTTTGCCTTATTAATCTGGGCCTCCACTTCCTCATCTATAGAATGGGAACATAAAGAATATCTCCCTTAAAGGAATGTTCCAAGATTAAATGAGTTAATGCATACAATGTGACTTAAATATTGTGAGTTATCATATGAAAAGCAAAACTGCATAATTTGTCCACCCCATCTCAATCGTAATTATTGATTTTAGAAATCCATAACATCAATGTCAGAGGAAAAAAAACAAGTCCACTAAAAGTGTTTCTTTTAAAAAATGGAATTATCAACATAGTATCAAGAGTCGGGGAAGGAACTTGAAAAATGGGTCTTAAGGCATAGTTAAGAATAGTGCCTTAAAGTTTATTAAACTCCTGGGCAGCCAGTCCAGAACGGAGTCAGTCAATGCAACCTCATTGTTTTTCCTTTTTATCAGCAATTTCTTGATCTCCTGGCAGGAGATGAAGAAGAGCATGCAGTGTTGCTCTGTAACTACTTCCTGTCCCTGGGTAAGAAGGCCTGGCTGGTGATGGGCAGTGCCATTCCTGAGGTAAGATCGCAAAGGCTAGCTTCAACAGAGGGCTGGTTTGCTAACCTACCTGCATAGTCCAGATCGCGGCAGCCCTTTGAGGTGCTAGGACAGTGTCCCAGAGATACCACCAGTGATGAGGTATCAGCTGGTTGACACTGGTACTCAAGGGCCTACTCAGACTGTTTCTGCCAAACCTGAATACTTTACCACCCTTTACTCTCTCATTCTGTCCCTTTAGTAGTAGCTTCCTCCCATCTATGTTCTGAAGAATTATCCCCTTAGGCATCTCCACTTCATGCTAAGCAGTCAAAGGGATCCAAAGAGGTATGATAGATTAGAGCTCTCCTTTCATTCCTCTGCTTCTGCAGGTACCTGTTGATAACCTGGAAGGCAACAGGGAACAAATCAGATAATCACAGAAGAGACCGGTGGCAGCTATATTTTATTATTAGATTGGAAACTTAGTAACATTAAAGTTTTTTTTTTCCCTAGTACCCTCCAAATACCCCTAAATTTTGGCCTCGATGGATAATTATGGATGGAAAGTTGGAAACATGACAAGGATTGAAGCACTTTATTCACAGGGTGCTTCAGAAAGAGGCTGTGAGCCTCTAGGAATCTTAGGGAATTAGAACACATGAGTTGCTGCCAGTCAGGTAATGAGGCAGGATCATACCTGTCTTCAAGTTCATTCTCCATCATTATCTTTCAGATAGCCTAGAAAAGAGCATTGGGCTAGAAAATCGTAAGGCCTGGTTTTAAGTTTCTGTGCCCACTCCTCACCAGCTATGTGAGCCTAAGCTAGTGACTTCACAATCCCAAGTTCTACAAGTAAACTGGAATAACTTCTGCCCTGCTTTTCCCAGAGGACTATTGTGAGCACCAGCTGGAACCATTCGTGAGCAAAACCTCAAGGAACATGCATTCCGAGAAAAGCCCCTCTTCAGGCTACAGCCCCCAGTCCCAACTCTTCCTCAACTCTAGTTATTCTTAAATTTGGCATGAAGACTTACTTGTAACTCCTACAGGCACTTATAAAGCTACAAATACATATCATGTTACTGTATCAGGAATAAAAATAGTATTTAGATAATCATGCTTCTATATACTTAAATGACAACCTTATTGAGTCTAAAGAAGAAAATGCTAATAACAGCTGAATAACCATTAATGGAAAACAGCAAATCCTAAGATATATTGTTCGAGTAAGGTGACTGCTATCATTTAATAACTACCGTGCACTAGTAACAGATGCAAGAATTTTGCAAAACTAAGTGTTTGGCTTCATTTTTTAAAATCTAGTACAACATAGAATCTCAAAATAATTTTCACCATTAACTGAGGTTTTCGAAATTAGAAGTCTAACTAAAATAACAAATCATCTGTATAAAGTACTATTGACCTTAATGGTATAATTGGCTAGAAGCTGTTTTTAATGACTTTTTTTTTTTCAGGGTCCTACTGCCTATGTGCTAACTTGGGAACAAAATCATTACTTAATATGGAATCCCTGCAGTGGACATTTTTATGGACAATTTGATACCTTCTGTCCCTTGAAAAGTGTTGGCTGTTTAATCGGTCCTGATAATGTAAGTATTACTATTTCATCTTATACATGGTGGGTTGACTGTCGCTTTTTTTTTAAACTGGCCTATTTAAGTAATATTGTATGTATTATATACATACAAATAAATAAATGTAGACATACACACATACACCAGTTAATGAAATGTAGTGTCTAGCAGTGGCAGAACTGTCTTAACTAAAACTTTTGGTTGAATTAGCCACCTGAGCTGTAGAAGAGAAGAAGGTTAAAGAAGGAACATAAGATTTAGATTCAGAGGACTTGAGTTTGTGTCCTGGCTCTATCCCCAGGTATCTCTTCTGAGAGCTTACAATGCCTAATGCACTGTATTTAAAAACTAAATGAGGCAAATTCATCAACTGAGATTAGATTTCTTTCTCTTTTGCAAAGGCATCTCCAAGTGATTCTGGTTGTTCCTGGCTAGGAGGGCTGTGTGAGTTCATTGTGAAGGGTACTCTATACAGCAGCAGTTAAAAACATGAGCTACAGGGTCAGAATGCCTGAGTTAAACACCAACATCTTCATGTGCTAGTTGTGTGATCCAGCCTCAGTTTCTCCACTGAGAAAACAGAGGCAAAAGTCAAGTCATTACTCTGTAAAATCACTGCTTGGTAGATCAGTTGTAGGAAGTGAATGAGACAATCGATGGGTAGCACCTCACAACCCTAACACATCAATTATGTCTCTTTTTTCATCATCACCTTAAAGGGCTCTGAACCCTGTGCCATTTGTCAGTAAAAATTATTTGTGCGTGCATCCCAGTATGTACATTTTTATTTATAAATTGTATATAATTACTAGTGGATCAACATATTACTTCTAGCTGTATTATACAAAAAAGTACTTTAAAAATTTAAGAAAATCTAATATTTCCTCCCCATGTTCCTAAAGTGAGGATCATACTTTGGGAACCACTGGTCTATTATTTAGAGACTATCACTAAAATTAGAAAAACACAGCCAGCGTACAGCAAAGCAACTGTCTGTCTTAGATGCTCCCCAAACAGCAATTAGTGTTAATTACAAATGTAGTAAGAGCACTGCGGAACACTAGTCTCATGTGAATCATCAGTGACAGGCTTGATTCCATCAACATTTAGATAATCATTTTAAAGTCAGGAAGAATCAGGTAAGGTCAACAGGCACCAAAGAAAACCTCCAAAGAACTCATCTCTGTCAAAATTATTATTAGCTCTCAGACAGCTGCAGTATAGTTGACTAATTCTGATCAAGCCGGTGTTTTGTGAGGAAGAGAGAACTGCCTTTTGTCCTCTTTGGCTCCCAATGCTTTGCTGTCAAAGCTGCTCCACGCTTTGACCACTCAGCCGAGGAGTGTGGGCTGGCCTGGCATTCTGAAGGCTTAGCTGCTCTCTTCTCCACCTTCCTGGGTAGTTTTTCTCCTCCTCCACTCCTTTTCTATTCACATGTTGTTTCCACTCACACCCAGACCTGGCTCTACTAAGTGACCCAACATCCCCACATGCATTTTCTCTTTTCTCCTCTACCCACTGTTATGCTCAGCCCAACAGTTCTAAAACATACTTCAGACAACCCAGCTACACCCTAAACTACCCTTGTGCCTTTCCTTTCCAGAATACAACAAATACAGGTTACACCTCCTGCTTCCATTATTTTAGCACGTCAAGAACTTAACCTACTATAATCTGGCTCCTCTTCCCTGTCCATACCACAGAGGCCAATCTCTGAGAAGTACCATTATCTTGCTAAGGAAGAGTTCCAAGGGTTACTCCCATGCCCCACTCTCCTCTCCTTCCCTGTGGCATATGACGCGACTAATCCCTTCTCCATGGCTTACTGATGAGGGACGCTTTCCTTTTCATCTGTCTGCAGCGGCTTCTTATGTTTCTTTTGCTGGTTCTAACTACACTTTAAAAGTAATGTTCCTGAAGATCCTGTAGATTTCTTCCAGGACCATAGATACCATTTTTAACTGTGGCTCCATCTACTTTATCCTGGCAGATAAGTAATTGTTACCAGCCCCAGGATCTTCAAGTCCTAAATTTTCAATTGTTTGCTAGACCCTGGACACTTTATTAAATAAATCTCAAACTTAAACTCAGCACATCTGAAACTCAAAAACTAGGTTCTTCCTCCTGGATTTCTATTTCCATGGATGTCAGAATTGTCCCTGATTTTCCTTCTCCCTTACTTCAATCCCACTTACAGAAACCAAATCATAAATTCAAACTCTTGTCTCCCAGGTCATGCCATCATTGTTTCACTCCACAACAATTACTGATTAAACTTCCTAATGTTCAGTTTTCATCATCGTATGGTTCTAAGTGTATGCAGGAGCATTTTGTGGCACACAGATTTGAGTAAACTGCTCACTATGGATTTAAAAGCCCTATATAGTAACCTGACCTCAACTATATCTCACTAGCACTATTTCCCACTACTTTTCTGCACATCCCTACCCTACCGCCAAATTGTAGGATTTTTTTTTTTAAGCTGTGTTGATTTGGCTGCCGCCGCAGCTTACTTGGCTAATCCTCCACCTGCAGTGCCGGCACCCCAGGTTCTAGTCCCAGTTGGGGCGCCAGATTCTGTCCCGGTTACTCCTCTTCCAGTCCAGCTCTCTGCTGTGGCCCAAGAGGGCAGTGGAGGATGGCCCAAGTGCTTGGGCCCTGCACCCACATGGGAGACCAGGAGAAAACGCCTGGCTCCTGGCTTCGGATCGGCACAGTGCACCGGCCATGGCAGCCGTTTGGCGGGTGAACCAACGGAAGCAAGACCTTTCTCTCTGTCTCTTTAACTCTGCCTGTCAAAAAAAAAAAAAAAAAAAAAAAAAAAGATGTATTGATTTATGTGAAAGGCAGAGTTACAGAGAGGCACAGAGAGATCTTGCATTGCTGGTTCACCCCAATTGGCCCCAATGGCCAGAGCCAGGCCAATCAGGAACCGGGGCATCTTCTGGATCTCCCACAAGGGTGCAGGGGCCCAAAGACTTGGGCCCTCTTCCACTGCTTTCCCAGGCCATAGCAGAGAGCTGGATCAGAAGTAGAGCAGCCAGGTCTTGAACCAGTGCCCATATGGAATGCCAGCACTGCAGGTGGTGGCTTTACCCACTCCAGCACAGTGCTGGCCCCCAAACTATAGTTCTTAAAAGATCTTGTCTCCTTAAAACAACTTACTGCTTTGGGCTGTAAATCACCACAAGCCCCTGCTGCACTGGTTGACAGTTCTGTCCTTTGCTGCTTTCTCTGTTTCTTCAAATTTCAAACATGAGAAATCCTCAAGTCTCTACCTACCCTTTATCCCTAGGAACTCCATACATATGTTGATGGCTCCCAAATATCTTCAGCACATGTAGCTCCCCAGAACGTCAGACAGAAATAACCAGTCATCAATTTACCATCCTCATTTCGACATCTCAAACTTAAAATGCCCAAAACTTGGAATTCCTGATTTCCTTTTGGAATTTTTCCTTGTTCGGCAAATGGCAACTCCATCAGCACAATTACTTAGGGTGAATTCCTCAAAATCAACTTTTGATTCCTCTTACACTCTCCTACATCTAATGCAACAGCAAATCCTACTGGCTCTACCATTATAGCACACCCAGAATCTGTCCACAGCTCATGGCTTACACTGCTACCATTTTCCTCCAAGTCACCAGCATTATTCCAGCCCTACCTAACAGCAGACTTCACCTCTTGCCTCTACCCACTTCTTTCTAGTTTCAAACAGCTAAGAAAATTTCTGCTGAGACAGAAGACAAATTGTCATTCTTCTACTGTCTTCCCAATACATCATAGCTAAAATCTTCAAAATGGCCCACAAAGCCTCCTTGATCTGACATCCTCCCTGCCTACCCCTGCCTTTTCCCCTTCCTTTGCTGATATCTTTCCAACTTGCCCACTCCTCTAAAGCCACTTTGTATTCCTTGTTATTCAACAATCGAACACATTTCGCATTTGCTATTTCCTTTGCATAAATGACCACCAATGCCTTCCCAATACCCCTCCCACCTTTACTGATTAGATTCACAAACTTCTCCCTTATTTCTTGCATTTCTGATCAAATGTCATTTTTTTTTTCCAGGAAAAATTCCTTGCCCATCAAAATTTCTTCTGTTCCTGCAACTTAGTTTTCTCCGTGGCCTGTGCACATTTAATTATTATCATAATATCGTAAAAACCCAACTCCAAACTAAATGGCTTCAAGTCTCTATTTTCATAGATTTGTGGGTTAGCTGGGAAAACTTGGCTGAGGCTGAGCAGCTCTGTTTCATGTTTATTATGGAACTCAGGGCCCTGACAGTGGCAGAGGCACAACAGGGCAAAGCCTCTTAGCCTAGACTCAGAGGTGACACAACAACACTTCCGTTCCAATCAACTAGCCAAAGCCAAGTGGCAGGGAAGTGTTTCTCATCTTTCTTAATGGAAGCAACTGCAAAGTAACCTGAAAAAAGATAGCCATAGAGGAAGAGAACTGAAGCTAACGATACAATCTCTTACCCTTCAACACCATCTATATCCCATGTACTTACTTGCTGATTTGTTTGCTTATCTTTTTGAAGATTATTTACTTGAAAGAGAGGGAGAGAGAGAGAGCTCTTTGGTCCACTGGTTCACTCTACAAATGTTTGTAATAGCCTGGGCTGGGCTGGTTGGGAGCCAAGAGCTTCTTCTAGGTCTCTCACGTGGGTGCAGGCGCCCAGGGAATTGGGCCATCCTCCACTGTTCTCCCAGGCACACCAGCAGAGAGCTGGATTGGAAATGGAGCAGCCGGGACTCAGACCAGTATCCATATGGGATGCCAGCATCACAGACAGTGGCTCTACCCACAATGCTGGCCCCACATCTTTTTTTTTTTTTTAAGTTCTATTTTATTTGAAAAGCAGAGGTAGAGAAGGAGAGACAAGAGATCTTTCATCTGCTGGTTCATTTCGCAGATGGCTACAACGGCCAAAGCTGGGCCAGACAGAAGCCAGGAGCTTCTTCTGGGTCTCCCACGTGGGTGCAGGGGCCCAAGTACCTGGACCATCTGCTGCTTTAGCACATTAGCAGGGAGCTAGATTGGAAGTGAAACAGCTGAGACTCAAATCGGTGCCCTTATGGGCAGCTTTACCTGCTGTGCTGCAACGCCCGCCTCTGATATATCATCGTATTAGATACTCCTTGGGTTAGAACTGTGTCATTCACTACTTAACCCAATAAACCTGGGACTGAACACCAGTTAGATGAAAACACTTAATCTGTGCTAGACATATCATTCAATATGACTAGAATATGCCATGAGGTAAGCTAGTGCTAAAGATTGAATGGCAAGTAATGCCTATGGTGAACATTCTCAAGGCGAAAGTTTAAAACAATAGTGAAGATGCAGATAAATAATCAGGCAGTTACAAACAATGACAAATGATAGAACAGCTAATAGTTATTGAGCACTTACTACATATCCTATGCATTTTTCTAATAAGTACAGGTAAATCAACTCTGAATTCACTTAGCCTTATGAAGTAGTTGTTACAATTCCATTCTTATAGATGAGAAAACTGAGGAACAAAAAAGTTAGATAAATCATCCAAGTTCAGACAATTAAAAAGTGTTAGGGTCAAAATTCAAATGCATGTAGTCTAGTTCCATAACCAACATGCCACACTGCCTCAACAAGACAGGTGTGGAGAGCTGTAGAAACAAAGAGGTACACATTTAATTTAGGGAGCTGGAAAAGCAGGGTAGGAAAGAAAACATGTATAGTCTATGTGTCCATACAATATGCTCACACACCAGAGACATGCATGTATTTTGGATAACATATATGCTAATATGGTATTGGTTTTTTAGGTTTGGTTTAATATTCAACAATATGATTCTCCACTAAGGATAAATTTTGATGTTACCAAGCCCAAGCTATGGAAATCTTTCTTTTCAAGAAGCCTTCCATACCCTGGCCTTTCCAGTGTTCAGGTACAATTTTTTGTTTATTTTTAAAGATTTATTTATTTGAAAGGCCAAATTACAGGAAGCAGAGGTAGAGACAGAGGTCTTCATTTGTTAGTTCACTCCCAAATGGCCAAACGGCCTCAGCCAGGCCAATCCAAAGCCAGGAGTCTGAAGCTTCTTCTAGGTCTCCCAGATGGGTGCAATGACTTGGGCCAGCTTCTACAGCTCTCCCAGGCCATAGCAGAGAGCTGGATTGAAAGTGGAGCAGCCAGGACTTGAACTGGCATCCATATGGGATGCTGGCACTGCAGGTGGCAGCTTTACCCACTATGCCACAGCACCTGCTCCAGGTATAATTCTTTTACTAATAATAGAAAAAAGAAAGTGTATTATACTATGTAGCTACATTTTTCCCCCTTAATCCCACTCTTGGGTAAGTCTACAACCATATTTTTCAAACTTACCTGAGCTCCTCATATGTCTTTATGTAGGTGTGAAAAGATCAATATATGCATTTTAATGTCAAACAGTTTTGATATAAAAATTCCCATAATAAATACCACAAAATATATTCCATTTATTTTTTTTAAATGGTGGTCTCAATTTGCCAATTCAGTTTCATGACTGCTAATCAAACATGAAATCAAATGTCAGATATGATCCCTTAGAGGCTTATAATTTAGAGGGTCCTGGCCAGTGGAAGACGGTAAGTGGTAAGCCTGAGTTGTTTACTAAAACTTTGTTTTCTTCCTATCAAACAAATCAGTATACACATGCATCTGTGTATCAAACCTTTCTTTAAAAAAAAAAAAAATATTGTCCTAGAGAAATTTTCTCATATGTGAGAAGATGACATATACAAGATTTTGTGAACCGGAATGACAAGAGAAAAATTGCTACATGCTAGAATGCTAGGAGTTAAAATGAATCAATATAATGAATCAGGGCCTGCTCCATAAACAGGTAATGCCGCCACTTGTGGTGCCAGCATCCCACATGGGCAAAAAGTTCCAGTTCTGGCCGCTCTACTTCCAATCCAGCGCCCTGCTAATGTGCTTAGGGAAGCAGCAGAAAATGCTCCAAGTGCTTTAGCCCCTGCACTCACAGGGGTGACCCAGAAGATCCTGGCTTCAGCCTGTCCCAGCCACAGCTGCTGCAGCCATTTAGGGAGTAACCCAGCAGATGGAAGATCTGTCTGTTGGTCTCGCCCCCATCTCTCTGTAATTCTTTCAAATAAATTAATTAAATCTTTTTTAAAAATATTTTAATGGGGGCCAGCACTGTGGTGTAGTGGGTTGAGCCTCTGCCTGCGGTGCCAGCATCCCTTGTGGGCACCCGTTTGAGTCCCAGACACTTCCGATCACGCTCCCTACTGGTGGCCTGGGAAGCTAGCAGACAACGGCCCAGGTGCTTGGTCCCCTGCACCCGTGGGGAATCCCAGAAGAAGCTCCTGGCTCCAGATCAGCCCAGCTTCAGCTGCCGTGGCAATTTGGGGAGTGAACTAGTGGGTGGAGGATCTGTTTCTCCCTCTCTCACATGCTCTCTGAGGCTCTGCTTCTCAAATAAACCAAAGAGAGAAGGAGAGGCAAAGAGAGGTCTTTCAACTGTTTCACTCCCCAAATGGCTGCGACAGCTGGAGTTTTGCTGATCGGAATCCAGGAGCTTCTTCCAAGTCTCCCACACGGGTGCAGAGGCCCAAGCACTTGGGCCATCTTCTACTGCTTTCCCAGGCCATAGCAGAGAGCTGGATCCGAAGTGGAGCAGCCGGGACTCTTTACCCCCTACGACACAGCGCTGGCCCCCATAAATAAGTAAATCTTTAAAAAAAAAAACACAAAACTCTATTGATGAACTTAGCACTCTGAAAATTTGCTATAATCTCTAATGTTAAGCAAGAGCAAGTTTCATATTCACAAAGTAAAATGATCACATGACATTAATAGGCAATACAGTATGAAAATCATTAAGCATATTATGTTGTCTATTTTCACTTACTATAACATAAGCACCATCATGGCAGGGATTTTTATTCATGGTCATATCTCTGTCCTCATCACCTGAGAAAAGTTCTGTGCACAAAGAAGGTACTCAGCATTAGTTGAATGAAGGAATGCTAATTCACATCATGGTTATCTCTGTGACAACAGAGAACGGAAATGAAATTGACAGCTACATAGCCCTATTTGACTTACAGTTGTTCATGACTATACTGGCATCCGTTATCCTCTGTATATTACTGAATGTCTGAGATTTCATTATTTTTAAAAATTTTTTAAAAAAGGAATGTACCTACTGAAATTAAGTATAGATGATTTCTGACCTAGTTTATCTTTTATAGCCTGAAGAGCTAATTTACCAATGCACAGACAAAGCTGCAGCAGCTGAATTACAAGACAGGTAATGTAACGTTCATAAATCCACATATAATCTGTCATTAGAAATGAATGCTAAACTTTAAGCCACCTCCCAGCCTGGATCACTGAAATAATTTGGACAATTTAATTTTAATTCATGTTTATAGATACCAAGTAGGGATGAGAGCTCAGAATCCCAAAGCTCAAGAGGAGGCGTTACTTCTCTTTGTCCCACACCATAATGATGTGAATACAACTAACTTATCTCATTATCCGTCCTCAGATTAGAGTTTAACACCATGTTATTATGGGTCTTGTTGAGACACATCATTATCCTCAATTTACTATCTCTTCTGCCAGTTAGTGGCTTCTAGAACTTTAGCTAGTTTATGCACCTACCTGCATAGAATACATGAGTCCTTCCTTATAATTTATTCTCCCAGTTACACAAAAGTGGAATCTGAGGCTGAGTGGCCTACATACTGTTGAGTGTTAAAGGGGGCTCCTAAACCCAAATTTCAAAGCTTATGTGCCATTTCTACTATAGCAAGCTGTGTGGGAAAAAAGCATGTCAGTTTCACAAGATTAAATCTCACTCCTTTAAGATTATTTGAAAACAACCAGTTAACTGTTTCCATACAGCCTTGAGATCCCCATGCACAACAATATCCAATTTTTTTTTCCTTCTAGTAGCTGTTGCATGCTACTGATTAGACTCAAGTTATTTATTTCTGTACTACTAAAGTGCTTGGTAATTGATTTACATCCTTGCTCAGATCATTTTGAAACCCAAAACAAAAATATGTAACTGCCAACAAAGAATTACATCCTAAGGCTACTGCACAACAGGAAATTGGCTGGTCTCTACTCTGTGCATGGTTACATGATAGATAAGAACCCATCAGCAGGGTTTCCATTTGAATGCTAGCTCCCTTGCTTCAGTCAAGTCACTTAAGCTACCTCAACTTCCCCCTTAACTGTAAAATCAAGACAATATCCCCTACTCTCATGCAGTTATTTTGGGGATTAAGTAAACATGTTTAAGCAGCATTTACCATAGTGCCTGGTAAATAATGGCTTAATAAACTGTAGCCATTTTCCTCATTCCAAGTTCAAGCTTCACACCCTATGCACTCAATACGTGCACATACTAAAGTTGCAATGATGCTTGGTATTTTTAAGGCAATTTCAAAACAATTTATCATGAATAAAAGTCATTGGGAAAAAATTAGTATAAGGCACTAACAGCTTTACAAATATTTCAGGCCTTCAACATATGCCTGGGTCTATTTCTATATATGTTACCAACAAGAAAATTGATAAAATATCTTATGATAATCAAAAGTCTCATAGTAAATGTATTGAAGGCCATCACTCAGTGCTCCCTTCCCCCTCTTACATTTCAGGCATTTGCTATCGCGCTTACAATATCATCTACTTTGTATTTACAAAATATTTTTAAAATGGGTCTATAGCCCATCTCAACCCATATACAATCCTTCAGGACAAGGATTTGTATCAATTTTTGAATTCGCAGGGATTAGCCCATATTAGGTACTAACTATGCCTGATGAATGACATCACCAACAAAATATAATTGGGTGATCATCTGAATCCCTACTGCATACAATTTTTTTTTAACAAGCAAAGTCAAGTCACTAAAAAAAAAAAAAAAAATGGAATTTGCTTTTACAAACAGGATTGAAAAAATACTAAAAGAAAAAATCATGGACTGGAGGCCACGTCACCTGACTCGGTGGAACAGGTACTGTACCTCCACTCTGCGTCACTTCTTGCCTCTGTTGGAAAGAAGTCAAGGAGAGGATGTGGAAGACGACCACAGAGCAGAACTGCTGAAACAGCTGGGTGACTATAGGGTGAGTACAAGCAGATCCTAAATTCACCGTGGTGATCTGCTGGTTTCAAACAGAAAATGAACCATTCTACCCTGTCTTCCATGTTTGACATCATCCCCACACTCTTTTCTTGAGGTAGCAAATGCTAGAAAAGGTCCAAGAATCACACCTGCATACAATGTTGTCCAAAAAGAGAGTAGCTGCATGCCATTAATCCTATCAAGTGTCCTGAGATTCACTTTGAGATTTTCTTTGCTCATATGCCCATCCGTCTTGATTACTGTGGCCAAGGGGATGGAATACACTGAAAAGTTTAATCTAAATTCTGAATTACCAGAGTTACTAGGGGCTGTCAGAAAGAGAAAGGGAACAATGACTGGATGAGTGGCATCTTACATAAGTAAAACAAAGTAAAGCAGGTAAGACAAAGATTAAGTCCCTCTCCATTTTCTGTATTGCTAAAATATAGGTGAATAGAAAACATCACTAAATTGATTATTATATTAAGAACTGTATACAATTATATAGCAAAAAACAAAAACGAACCTTAAATCTTCAGATTTCAGTAACAACTAATTTTTTTCTCTCCTCAGTTCTCGGGATTTCCCCTTCACATGGCCTATTCAGAAGTGAAGCCCTTGATTGAAGCTGTATATAGCACTGGTGTACATAACATTGATGTTCCTAATGTTGAATTTGCTTTAGCTGTATATATCCACCCGTATCCCAAAAATGTCTTGTCTGTTTGGATTTATGTTGCCTCCCTTATACGAAGTAGGTAGTTTTTACATGATATAAAAAGTATAATGAAAATATTAAGTGGGGTATAAGAATATTTTTAAATTATATTGATATCAAAAGGAGTAAAATACTTGAAAATAATGAAATAAAATCATTATATATTTTCAAACTGTGCAAAAGTGTTTTTATTAGTGTTCATTTCTCTACTTTGACCCTAAGTTCAATTGAAACTACTTGCAGGAGGATACATTACAAGCATCATGCATCTAAGGCTTTAATACTTGCTTACCTCTAGCCTGGATTCCTTCTTCCTTGCCTTCATTCTTGTCCAGAATGTAAACCATATTTAAAAGACTCAGTAAAACAACGCTTCACAACTTTTCTGGGGAAAGGAGGAACAGTTTTGCAGAATCACATTTTTAATGAGTATCTCATGTTACTCTATGGAAATATGGAACAAGCACATCCATGTGTGTGTATCCACTGCAACAATGTAGTATTTTAGTAAAAACAGGAATATAAATATTTATCCAAAGCAAAATAGTTAAGAAAAAAACAAACTGCCATGACTTGTGACAGCACCACAGTCCCAAAAGTCCCATGTGGAAACTCTAATCCCCAGTGAGGGTATTTGGATAGGGCCCTGGAAAGTAATTAGGTCATGAGTAAAGCCCTTATGATGGGAATAGTGTGCTGCTAGGAGACGGAACAGAGCTTGTTCACTCTTTTTTTCTCCCTCTCTCTTTGCTATCTGAAGTCTAATGAGAGGATGACCATCAAACTGCCCAAACGACACTGGATCCTGAACTTGATCATGGACTTCCCAGCCTCTAGAACTGTGAAAAACAGATGTTTATTGTTTCTACAGTATTTCGTTACAGTAGCTCCAACCAAGACAAATTCATATACTACCAAGCGATTAAAAAGGGTCTGGTATTCCTTATTGGTGCCAGTTCATATCCTGGCTGCTCCAAAATAAACCAAATATATAATGTCTCATCAGTCACTAATTAGCTCCTTTATATAGGACAAATATGTATAAAACTTCATAGAGTATGTGTCTAAGCAACTGTGGGCGCAGGGTAAGGGAGACTGTAGAAAACAGTGAAATAATGAATTCCCACAAGACGGTGAATTCCCACAAGACGGTGTGCTGACATAGTGAAGTCAGTTTGACTGACTGCCAAAATGGTTTATTAACAAATCAAAGAAGAACAGGCATCTCAAGTACCTAGGATCTCTGAGGAAACTAACTGCTTGGAACCAGTGAAGTTATAAAGGACAACATTTAAGACAAGCCCTGAAACATCCTTCAGTCATGATCTGTTTCCATACGGGCTACCAAAACTTCCCTCAACAATATTCAATTGCTTTTTAATCACAAGATAAACTGCAGTACTCCCTTGAACGGGCCATCAGTATGGATAAGCAATTTTATCATACAGTTCATGTAAATACAAGATGAAGCACATGCTAGAATGAGACTCACCTCAGAATTCTTGTAGTGTGTTTTTCTCAAAACAGTCCCTAATATCAACTTTTCAAATAAACTTTATTAAGCAGTTAAGGAAATAAAAATACATAACTACAAAAGAACCAACCTAACAAAATAAACTTCTGGTCCTGTAACTACTCAGTTCAGATTTCTTTTCTAGTTCTCTTAGGGAATTAAGAACTTGTTCTCTCCCTTGTGGCTAGATGTAGTGGTGCCATTAAAGACACAACTACTTAAGCCTAAGAGAAAACTCAAAAGCTAAAATGGTCTGGTTATACAGTGCCCCACCCTAACTGCAAGAAACTTCCAAGGCTCCATCTTACATTTTGCAAATTTTAACAGTAATGCAATCAAAATGAGAGAAACAGAGCAGGGTAAAGCTTCAAAGATATCTTCTTTTTTCAAAAAAGATTTATTTCAAAGTCAGAGTTACATAGAGAGACAGAGATCTTCCATCTGCTGGCTCACTCCTAAATTGGCCACAATGACCAGGGCTGGAACAGGCCAAAGCCAGGAGCTTCATCTGGTTCTCCCACAGGGGTGCAGGAGCACAAGCACTCAGACCATCTTCTGCTGCTTTTCTCAGGCCATTAGCAGAGAGCTGGATCAGAAGTGGAACAGCCGGGACACAAACCAACACCCATATGGGATGTGGGCATCGAGGTTCACAGCTTACCCACTACATCACAATGCCAGCACCAAATATATTGCCTAAGTTGATCCTACCTTGAAATGCAGAGAAGTATAGAGTAGGCTCTAATTGTTACTTTAAAACGTTTCCATGAATTCTTTATATTCCCATCAAATGATTGTTCCTTCTCTAGACAACACTGTCCAAAATAAGAGTATTCTCTTAGCCTGAACTAGAATCTGTCTATAGTTATCTCTCTCCTACTCATTCTCTCCCAAAATAAAACAAAAACATACCTAGGGCCACAAAGAACCTGAATGCAAGATTACTTCCTCTTGGTAGTCTTGCATATATTTATAAAAACAAATGCCATGTTGCCATTTTCCTCTTCATGACATAAAGTTATACACAGAACATAAACCTGACCTAATATGTGCTTTTCTGAGTGGTAGGTCTCTACTCTCATGATCTTTTCAAAAAGCAATGAAGATAAACACAAAACTTCAAATTCTGACTACTGAATACTTCCAAAAAAATTTAGCTCAACAAAACTTAGTATTTGTCTAAAACATTATTTGTCATGGTAATGATTTCATACGTGCCCAAAAGACAAAATATTTAGTCTTATTTTACAGAAAAACCTAGATTGAGATTTATAATAAATTGACAACCAAAAAAGACATTACTTGGTAAAGTTCTCAAAGTAAGTTTTATTGATACATTTCTTCAAATGATTGTAGGATTTTAAAAATCCCCCTCAAATTTGACAACTTAGGAACAGTGATGGGAACCAGGGGTTTTGAAGAAAGCAAATAGAAACAGATTGATGCTATGTTAGCTCATTGAGCTATCACCAAGAAGCCAATTTATTGATAATATAAACAGAATCTCTTATGTGTATGTTTGAATTGGCCCTCTGAAAATTGTCCAAATAAAGGAAATGTTATGGAAAAGAGATTAGTCTCCCAAATGTACAATCTTTGAAAATAAAACTTCAGAAATTTAAGTTTTGGAAAAAATCTGCAAAGCTTGATGTACAGTGCTTATACATAACAAGAACCAATAACTCCCTTTAAGTTTAAAATTCAAAATAACCTTAAAAATACTTTAACTGGCATGGTATTAGCAACATTCTTTTGAAAGTATTTCATTTAAAAGAAATCTGATACAATTGTTCTAACCCTTATGAAAACATCTAATCCTTTTCTGAAACAAAAACATAATTTGTAAGAGAAACAACACTGTACAATTCACTGGTAATTAAGATTTCTGAGATTGTAGGAGTAGGGCCAAAACAAGTCACACTTAAAAGGGATGGTTAACACAGGAAATGTGCTGTAAGTAAAGTGCATGAAAGGAAGCCTGCTCAGCTAAATGAAGTAGACAAAGGTCAGGAGTCAAGGGTCATTCACCAGAGCGGCAGCAGGCTCGAAAACCACACTGCAAATTCTGGCATCCACTGGCGGTATCAGCGTGAGGACCTGTATGAAAACAGAAAAATGTGAAAGGAAGAATTTCTCAGATCACATAAAAGTAATTTTACTTATGAGGGAGCTAAAAATGTATTTGTTTACTAGCAGTACACTTACATTACAGAAGTAAAATCTCACAATGGGTACATTAAAAGTCAGGGAAGAAAATATCACCAAAAGCAGTTTGACTTTGGTTAATATATCCTTTGTGGTCCAAGAGGTAAGTGGAAAAAGCGAAATAATTTTTTGGCAGTAATCTTACAAGATGAAAGTCCAAGAAAAAGAAACAATCCACAGAAACAAGATTGGAGGTCAATTTAACAACACATTTTTATAATCTGAACAGTCTTCCTAGAATTAAATAAGGCAAGACAATCCTACCTGTTAATAGATAACCAAGAGTCCAATATTGAACAATTACAATAAATTCAAAATTTATAATAAAATATAGAAAAAGTTAACCATACTTTTATTTAAACATTTGTAACTAAAAAAAAATCATATGGCAGGATTAGATGAAAATGTTTTTCCAAAGTTATGCATATAAGTGACTAAATAAAAATTAAGGCACAATAAAAAAGTGATGTACTTTCAAAAAAGGAGCAAAACATTTGTAGAATAACTGAAATTTTATTCTAGTCACACTGTACTACCTAGACAGTAGATAAAAGCTGCGTTAGTGAACAAAGCTGAGAATTCAAAATATCAAAGAGGTTTCACAGCACATACTCAAATGTTAAGTACTTTGAATAAATGAGCTCTCACAGAAGCAAGCAACTGTGGAAAAGGCTGTTTCAACTAAGTGAAATCTTTCAATATGACTGCACTATGAACAAACAAAGAGTTTATCAGTTCTTCACCTACATATTAGAACACAATTGTTTGGGGCCAGCGCCGTGGCTCACTTGGCTAATCCTCCACCTGTGGCACCGGCACCCCATATGGGCACCAGGTTCTAGTCCCGGCTGCTCCTCTTCCAGTCCAGCTCTCTGCTGTGGCCCAGGAAGGCAGTAGAGGATGGCCCAGGTGACTGGGTGCCTGCACCCGCATGGGAGACCAGGAGGAGGCACCTAGCTCCGGGCTTCAGATCGGCGCAGCATCGGCCTTGGCGGTCATTTGGGGGGTGAACCAACGGAAGGAAGACCTTTCTGTCTGTCTCTCTCTCACTGTCTAACTCTACCTATCAAATAATTTTAAAAAAAACACACACAATTGTGACATAGACAATGAAAAATGAAAAAAGTACACAAAATACAATTTTATTACAGAATTATCAAGTGAATTGTAATTGAAAAACTTTACTTCTCTGGAATGATAGTTAGTTTAACTCAAACTTATTTTAAATTCGCAGGGCTTTTTCTTTTTTTAATTTATTTACTTGGGGGTCACTTACTGTGGCATAGCAGTTAAGCCACCATTTGCAGTGCCAATATCCCTTATGGGTGCCAGTTTAAGTCCCAGCTGCTCCACTTCTGATCCAGCTCATGTTAATATGCCTAGGAAAGCAGCAGGAGATGGCGCAAGTACTTGGGCCCCTGAATCCACGCGGGAGACCCAGAAGCAGCTCCTGGCTCCTGGCTTTGGGTTGGTCCAGCTCCAGCCATTGCAGCCTTCTGGGGAGTGAACCGGTAGATGGAAGATTGGTATCTCTCTAATTCTGCCTTTCAAATAAATCAGTAAATCTTAAAAAAAAATAAAAAAATTTTAATTGAAAGGCGCAGTTACAGCGAGAGAGAAAAGAGCACGAGCTCTTCCATTGCTGGTTCACTCCCCAGGTGGCTGCAATGGCTGGAGCTGGACCAACCCAAAGCAGGAGCCAGGAGCTTCATCCAATTCTCTCACGTGGATGGCAGGGCCATCCTCTACTGCTTTCCCCAAGCCATTAGTGTGGAGCTAGATTGGAAATGGAACAGTCAGGATGTTGGCAGCAGCTTTACCCTCTATGTCACACCACAAATCAGGCCCTAAATTCGTAGCTTTTTAAGGTGGCACTTGTGCCGAAAATACCAGAAGGAAATAATTACTTGCAACTAAATGCAAAGAAAAAACTTATTTCCAGAAATTTAACTTTCCTTGTCTTTCCAAGATAGTATAAACGAAATAACAGGACAAATTTCTTAAAGACTGAGTATAATATTCACACATCTCACTATAGAAATGACAACACATCTTTAAGAAAAGAAACTAGGACAGGCCAGTACCACGGCTCACTAGGCTAATCCTCCGCCTGTGGCGCCGGCACCCCGGGGTTCTAGTCCCAGTCGGGGCCTCAGATTCTGTCCAGGTTGCTCCTCTTCCAGGCCAGCTCTCTGCTGTGGCCCGGGAGTGCAGCCCAGATCCTTGGGCCCTGCACCCGCTTGGGAGACCAGGAGAAGCACCTGGCTCCTGGCTTCAGATCAGCGCGGCGTGCCAGCCACAGCAGCCATTGGGGGGTGATCCAACAGAAAAAAGGAAGACCTTTCTCTCTTTCTCTCACTGTCCACTCTGCCTGAAGGAAAGGGAAGGGAAAGGGAAGAGAAGAGAAAAGGGAAAGGAAAAGGAAAGGAAAGAAACGAAACGAAACTAGGGCCAGCACTGTGATATAGTGGATAAAGCCACTGCCCACAGTGCCAGCATCCCATATGGGCAACAGTTCAAATCCCAGCTACTCCACTTCTGATAGATGGAAACTCACTCACTCTTGCTCTCTCTCTCTCTCTCCTTCTTCTTCTCTATTTCTGCCTTTCAAATAAATTACTTTTAAAAATTAAACTAATGAACTTTATACATATGTTTGGAACTGCTATCGCTCATGATTTCATTTGTTTCCAAATAGTTATAATTAATTTTAAAACTAATGATGCCTGGGATTAGCTTTAAATTATTGAATGGGCAATGGTAACAGATGAAAGAGGGTTGACCAGGGTTATAACTGCTAAAACTGCTGGTACATGAGGACTTCTTATATTGTTTATATCTTTAAAGCTTTCCAACAGTTTAAAATTATCTTAAATGTAAAACTGAAATACCATAAAGCCTATTTTTATTTAATGAAAATAAATGTTATATTTTTAAATAAAAAATTAAATATGGCAAATATTCAAAGTTCAAAAAGCATCATTTTTGTGAAATTATTTCCCCTTAAAATAGGACAGTGTTATGTCATCTTAACCACAAAGTCAAGATAAAATTTTTTGGTACACACCATTAAGTATTTATTAGAAATGCCCTGATAAGGAATCCTATGTTTTGAAACTCCTAACACCATCAGCTTCTGACAAGGTGTTCCCTTTGAATATATTTCCAGTTTTACCTACAATGCAACTCCCACTGTCTTTCCCTTCTTAATTTGTCTTTCCTCATTCCCTACAGTAGTTACTGTTTTGCCCATCACGTAGTACCTGTTCCTAAGGCCCGAGTTCTGCCTCACTAACATGCCCCTGTCTTGAAACCTAGTCCAGGACAAAAGGCCTAGATTGCTAGGTTTTGTCAAGAAGTATCTGATCTATAATTTATCAGTGTGTAATTACATTCTAAGTTTCTTTTTAAAGGGAGAAATAAGGAGAGAGAGACATGGAGACTTTCATACAGTTTTCCAAACTAAGACATCCTAAAATACTTCAAAATGTCTATACTCTCATTAAGTATGCAACTGATTTACATGGGTAAAAAGTAAAAGGGGACCTCAAAGAAGCAATTGGTCAAGGAAGCTGTTCTCCTGGAGATTCACATTTATCCAGATCCCTACAGTTTTGAACTATCCTCCCCCGCGACTCTGAGGCCCAGCACCCTCAGTTTCTACCCTGGTTACCAGGGTCACTATGCTTCAATGTCAAATGGATGGTGATAGAAATAATAGGGGAAGAAAAGTATGGGAATAAAAGTTGCACTCTAAGATAGGTAGAAAGCTAATAATCCTGCTGTCAACAGTTCCTTCTTAGTCATAAAACAAAACTTCTGCTTTCACTGATATAAAATGTGCCCTCTGCTCTAAGTATGCACCAGAATATCTGAGTTCCAGTGGGATTCTAAGTGCACAGAGAAGTAATTAACAAACTGGTATTTCCAAATTTGAAAGTAAAGTCTCTCTAGAGAAGAATATTAAACACCTCAGAACTACAATCCTGTACTGAAGTCTGGAACAAAGCAATTACTGGTGTCTGATACTAATAATCATGAAATTTATAGTACCGATGAAAGGATTTTATTCTACCAAAGACCCAAAGCAAAACCAAAATAAAGACAACAACTGAAAGACCTTAAATATCACATAAGACTGCTCAGAAAACAAAAAAATGGACAACGGACATAATGAGGCAGCATTAGAAAGAAATATCATTAAGACAGGTTAGGTTGCCAGGTGTATCAAGTAGACAGCTATGCTGCCACAGATATTGACAAAAAGCAGTTTCTTTAAAATATTTATCACCAGCAGATTTTTATCTCAACACAGAACTCAGATGATTATGAGGAAGAAATTATAAAGAATAAACAAAATAGGAAAACAAAACTGCATAAGCACTAAATAAAATCATTTAAAATATTAAGTGAAAAGAACTATAAAGTTAGCTAATATCTCCCCCAATTTTTATTATTAAATGACTTGTTTTTCCTGGGTTTGAGGTGCTGTACTTTACTCAGGCTATATATCTGCACTTACCTTCACTTACCTTTAATTCCTCTTTAACTTAAATTAGAAACATAAGAGAGCAAATCATCTGAGACATCCAGAACTATGAACTAATCTATCTTAATTCATAAATTATAAATACATTGAATGCAAATATGTATGAAAGTTTATTTGCTATCATTGTTCAAATGTTATTCAGAGCACTAAAACTGCTATTACAATTAACACTTTAAAATGATAAAGAATTTTTTAAATGTTACAGCTAAGAAGGCTTTTATATTCAAATCCTTATCAATTAAATAGTAAATTTAAAAGTTATAAAGAATCATTCAGAATATTCAAAAGTTGCACTTCCTATCAGTGCTTAGGATAATGTTTTTTTGCTCAAAATAGTAATTATTTGAATCGCTAATGACAATTTTGTCAAAAATCTCTATTAGTGCTAAGTTTTGCTGTCCTTATCATTTACTACTCAATGACTAATGTTTCTTAGCATTTATTTCCTTTAATTAATAACCTAGCAGTTAATAACCTGATTAACTATGTAGATTTTCACTTAACAAAACACATTTAAAGGCTACGCTCAAATATTTAAAATATAATTTGGTACCTAAGTATGCTTCCTCATTACTCCACAGCCTTGTATTAAAACAGACTACTTTCAAAAATAATAATAATAAAAAGGGTGCCAAAGCAAGCCACTAGGCATTCACTAAATATTTAGAAGCTAAATTGTTTTGAAATTGTGATATCTTGCAAAACTAGTTACAATGCAACTGTAACACTTTGTAGGCTGTCCAACGTCCTTTTAGGGAAAAGATTACATCAAATCATTAGCTGGAACTCTGCAACACAAGTAACAAGTCACCCTATAAACTTTAAAGAAGTTCTAGCTCCCCCAAACCATACTATAAAACAAACTATAAAGGGAGAATGAATATTGGGTTATACAAGCACTTCAATTTCCTTTCAAATCTTTCAAAGTCAGATCACTTCATTAAAATTTATTCATCGAAAATTACCAATCATTTACCAAAACAAAAATCTTATATTTAATAGCTCCTTTGGAATTCTTTAACATTTACATATTCAAAACAGATTAACATGAAAAGACTACTGACATAGTGCAAAAGATTTTATATGTTAAATTTATCCCATCTAAAGTACTTTAAGAAGTTTAAAAACACATAAACACAAAACAAGTAACTAGGTCATAAAAATGAACTGATATTCAAGGCAGCATCACCCAAAACTCCTATATATCCCAAAATAAATATAATAAGTTAGGTCATTAGATTTATTCCCATGCATAACCTGTGTTGAAATCAATGTGAACAATTCAAAATTCAAATAAAATGTGTTCTTATAAAAGTAATTGCTTAGTTAATTATTAATATTATGAGAGTACTTCAAAAAGTTCATGGAAAGTGGAAATAAGCATTAAGTTTATTTTGCTGAAAATTTTTTGTAAACCCATGCATAGTCTTTTCATAATAACATTTTACTTGAACTTTTAGAAGACCCCTCATATGTCCTATTTGCTTAAGAAGTACACTGAGTCTACAATAATACAACTTCCTATTAAAACAAAAAACCTTTTACTTATTTGTTGAACTCTATTTAGTAGAGCCATTAAGCCTTTGACTATAATGTAAATTTAAAATGTTATCTCAAAAAATAAAATATTAAGAAAAAAAACAAAAACAAAAAACTCCCTTCTCAAACCAACTGCATCCACAAAAGTGAGTGCTATGGGGCCAGCGCTGTGGCATAGTAGGTAAACCCACCACTGCAGTGCTGGCATGCCATGTGGGTGCCAGTTCAAGTCCTGGCTGCTCTACTTTGATACAGCTCTCTGCTATGGCCTGGGAAAGCACTGGAAGATGGCCCAAGTGCTTGGGCCCTTGCACTTGTGTAGGAAACCCAGAAGAAGCTCCTTTAGCTTTGGACTGGCTCAGCTCCAACCAGTGGAGCCATTTGGGGAGTGAACCAGCAGATGGAAAGACCTATCACTTTCT
Source organism: Lepus europaeus (assembly GCF_033115175.1). NCBI lineage: Eukaryota > Metazoa > Chordata > Mammalia > Lagomorpha > Leporidae > Lepus > Lepus europaeus. Next base: position 80,988,246 of record NC_084842.1, on the reverse strand, counting down.
TTCTGCTTCTCCCTCTCTGTAACTCTACCTTTCGAATAAATAAATAAATAAATCTTTAAAAAAATTAAAATAAAAAAAAATAAGTGCTACACTATATTTTGTTTTTGCCAGCTCGGCAGTTTGCAAGTAAAATGGCAACCATCTTCAGCATTCCCTGACCATACAGTGAAGTCAACAGATATGTTCCAATTTAGTGTTGATGTATAGGAACAAAGGTAGTCATCTCCTGCATAACATCGTGATTTCCAAAATATTAGAGTTGTCATCTCAGATCTCCTTATATATTCTAAGGAAAATCTAATTTCTAAGAAATAGCAGATTTGGGGGCCGGCCACTATGGCCCATATGGGTGCCGGTTCGAGTCCTGGCCGCTCCACTTCCCATCCAGCTCTCTACTATGGCCTGGGAAAGCAGAAGATAGTCCAAGTCCATGGGCCCCTGCACCCACATGGGAAACCTGGAAGAAACTCCTGGCTCCTGGCTTCAGAATGGTGCAGCTCTGGCCGTTGTGGCTGATTGGAGAGTGGCCAATTGGGGAGTGAACCATCAGATGAAGACCCCCTCCCCCGGCCTCTCCTCTCTCTGTGTAACTCTAACTTTCAAATAAATACATAAATCTTAAAAAAAAAAAAAAAGAAATAGATTTGCTAACTTCTCTATCTCCCAGTACATCACTATTCTCTCTTATCTTCCTGGCTCCTATCAATTGTTCTGAGAAAAATTCAGCTGATTTTTCTATCACTTTAAGGTGAAGTGGGTTCTCAAAGACAATAGTATATAGCATAAAAATGTGCACAGGAGAATCTGGGCCATCTGAATTTTTTCCAGCACTAAAATAAATAAAGGAGGTTGAACCATTTACTAATGACTGAGGAACAGCTTGTTATACTTCTGCAAAATTTAGTGTCTAGCAGTGACTATAAAATGCCTAAAAAAGTACTGAAAGCACTTTCAGAAAACATAATCTACAGGACCACTGGATGGTAGGGTAGTCTTGAAAAACAAAACAATGACCAAAAAAAACCACCAAGAAATATTTTTTTTAAAGTACATTCAGGAATCAAATACTATAGGAATTTTAGTCATGTCTAAAACATATCAGCCTTTTCTCAACACCATACTATCCCCTCCTCCATCTTCGGTTAGATTTATTTGGAATCAGACCCAGAACTCATAAGGAGTTCACATGATCAATGCCCTTTTTTTACTGCACTTGTTAAAGGTGTACACTGAGTCTACTGTTCCTGAGAAATCAGTGCATCTAGAACACCTCTGACCTTTGAAGGAGCATCAAACACTACAGAAATTCCCAAAACTTTTTAAGTATTTCAGTATTTCCATAAAACAACCTACCATTTTTAATAATTTAACTACTACATGACTCAAAAACCTGACAGAATGTACATATGAATAGCTATCTGAAAAGAAAAACTTACCTTTCAAGATACTAATCAATAAATACATGGCTATTTTATCAAATTAAAAGTACTAAATCTGAAAGCAAGACAACTGAATTAGAAATCTAGAAAACTTAAAATCATCAAAATTATCAGAATTGCTAAGATACTTTAAATAAGTTTAAAGTATCTCAATGTTAAAAGGCATTACCGTTAATGTTGTCACAGTAATAAAAATATTCATCATTTAGAGAAGGGCATGCTGAAACCAAATCCTGCAGGCCTGCACCAGTTACAGTAAGACAACCAGAGAGATTAAGGTGCTCCAAATAAGGCAGCCCTCCTCCCAGAGTCAAAACCCTGCAACAGAAATAATTCAACAATTAGAATATATCACTCTATGAAAATTTATGTACTCCTATTAACCACTAGACCACTATTTTATACACTTTTTGATTGGTAATGAGAAAATACAAGAATTTCTGATAACCAACCTCATTCTTGGGCAGGAGTCCATTTTTTTTTAACTTTTATTTAGTAAATATAAATTTCCAAAGTACAGCTTATGAATTACAATGGCTTTCCCCCAAAAAACTTCCCTCCCACCCCCACCCCTCCCATCTCCCGCTCCCTCTCCCCTTCCATTCACATCAAGATTCATTTTTAATTCTCTTTATATACAGAAGATCAATTCAGTATATATTAAGTAAAGATTTCAACAGTTTGCACCCACACAGAACATAAAGTGTAAAATACTGTTTGAGTGTACTAGTATAGCATTAATTCACATTGAACAACACATTAAGGACAGAGATCTTACATGAGGAGTAAGTGCACAGTGACTCCTCTTGTTGACTTAACAATTTGACACTCTTGTTTATGGCGTCAGTAATCTCCCTAGGCTCTTCCATGCCAAGGCTATGGAAGCCTTTTGAGTTCGTGGACATCAATCTTATTTAGACAAGGTCACAGTCAAAGTGGAAGTTCACTCCTCCCTTCAGAGAAAGTTACCTCCTTCTTTGATGGCCCGTTCTTTCTAGTGGGATATCACTCGCAGAGATCTTTCATTTAGGTGTTTTTTTGTTTTTGTTTTTGTTTTTGTTTTTTGCCAGAGTGTCTTGGCTTTCCATGCCTAAAATACTCTCACGGGCTCTTTAGCAAGATCCGAATGCCTTAAGGGCTGATTCTGAGGCCAGACTGCTATTTAGGACATCTGCCATTCTATGAGTCTGCTGTGTATCCCGCTTCCCATGTTGGATTGTTCTCTCCCTTTTTTATTCTATCAATTATTCTTAGGTGTTTAAATTTAACTGAAAAGTGATCTCTGTTAAATATAAGTGGGAACAAGAGAGGGAGGAGATATACAATTTGGGACATGCTCAAGCTGACTTGCCCCAAATGGTAGAGTTAGAAACATGCCAGGGGATTCCAATTCAGTCCCATCAAGGTAGTTCACAATTGTGGCATAGCTTCTTGGCTCCCAGCTCTGGCATTGGCCCTAGCTGTGATGGGTTGGAGAGACGCAGGGATGGAGGAGTATTCTCCTCTGTGCTGTTTGGTCTCTCACAACAAAATTACAAAGTAATGTTCAGTAAAAAGTACACAAACTACTGAGATCCAAAAGAAAGAAAATATTACTGATAAATGTGTTCAGTGAGGACGATAATGAATGGTAAAGACTGGAACATTTTAAAGTTTTGCATATGCAAGTTTAAGAAACATAATTATCTCTTCAAAACAGCTTATCAAGAAACCAAATCCCAAGAGAAATTTAAAGGCATACTTCCCTCTACCTTTTGATTCAATTTTAAGAACTTACTTTTAATCATCGATTTCCCCTATTCTTACAGACTTTGGGTTAACTGCAGCATCATTTCATAATTCCTATGATTTGACTGGACCACAGCAGTTAGTCAAAGTAGCCTTTAAGGAAAGAAATACAGGGTTTAAAAGTTTACTAATTCTCTTCCAGGGTCAGCGTTGTGGCATAACGGGTTAAGCTGCTGCCTACAACACCAGCATCCCCTATGGGAGCTGATTCAAGGCTGGTGGTCAGTAAAGATTTCCTGGAAGCAGCATCTAAGATGTGATAGAAATGATGAGTAAAGTTAGCCAATAATAGTAAATGAGACAGAGGAAGCAAATACAATAACCCAAGGCAAGAGAAGTGAGGTACCTTGGAGACTGAGCAAACAGCAGACTATGAGCAACTAAAGAATGGGGTGAGTGTGTGAGGAGTATGTTTATCCATTCAATGTCTTCTTTGGTAAGGATGAACACAGGAGGATGAGGAAGATTTATAGAAGATTAAAAAAAGACAAATCACAGACCCAAGCAAAGGCCAAGAATCTGGGTTTTTGCCAAAGGACAGTAGGACTCAATGAAAGGTTTAGATAGAGAAGTAGTAACAACTAATAAGAAATGCTATGAGCTAGGAGAGAATGGCGAGATATATTCCAAGTCTCAAGAGAAAAAAAAAATCTCAACCCAGGATATTGTACCCTGCAAAGCTCACATTTTTAAATGAAGGTGAAACAAAGATCTTCCATAACAAAGAGAAATTGAAAGAATTTGCCGCCACTCATCCAGCCTTACAAATGATGCTTAAGGATGTGCTATACACAGAAACACAAAAAGATAGACACCATTATGAAGGAATGTGGAGGCAGGAAAAACTCCTGGTAAAAGAATAAACGAAATTCAATGAATTCAATAGGAATATTTATGTAAAATTGGCAGGGCCAATTTATCACTTGTAACCTTAAATGTAAATGGCCTAAATTCTCCAATTAAATGGTACAGACTAGCTGAACAGATTAAATAACACGACCCACCTTCTTGCTGCCTTCAAGAAACACCTCACCAACAAATGGCTGGAAACAAAAGGACAGAAAAAGATATTCCATGCTAATGGAAAGCAAAAACGAGCCAAGTATAGCCATGCTAATAACAGATAAAATAGACTTTAACACAAAAACTATTCAATGAGACAAAGAAGGGCATTATGCAATGATTAAGGGACCTATTCAACAGAAAGATGTCATTATAATAAATGTATATGCACCCAATGCCAGGGTGCCCAGATATTTAAACAAATGTTAATGTATCTAAAGTGAGATATACACTCCAATACAACAGTAATGGGGGGCTTAGACACACCATTTTCATCAATGGACAGATCAGCAAGACAGAAAATCAGATAAACAATACAGCTAATCTATATTATGGAGACCCAACGGATCTGATCTCGAGAGAACATTTCATCCCATAGCTGAAGAATACACATTCATTTCATCAGTTCAGGTAACTTTCTCTAGGACAGACCATATGCTATGCCATAAGGCAACTCTCAGCAAATTCGAAAAACTGAAACCATACTATGTATCTTTACCGACCACCATGGAATGAAGTTGGAAATTAACAACTTAAGAAACTCTAGAAAATATGCAAAAACACAGATTGAACAACATGAACAATGGGATCACAGAAGAAATCAAAAAGGAAATCAAAATATTCCTGGAAAGGAATGAAGTAGATAATACAACATATCAAATCTTAGGGGATACAGCAAAAGCAGTGTTAAGAGGGAAGTTTATAGCAGTTAGCGCCAAAATCAAGAAATTGGAAAGGCATCAAATAAACAAGCTATCAATGCATCTCCAAGATCTAGAAAACAAGGATCAAGAACAAATGAAACCCCAAATTAGCAGGAGAAAAGAAATAGTAATTAAAATTAGAGAAGAGGAGCTGGTAAGGACATCATCTGCAGTGCCAGCATTCCATATAGGCACCAGTTCGAGTCCCAGCTGCTCCACTTCTGATCCAACTCTCTGCTATGGCCTGGGAAAGTAAAGAAGATAGCCTGAATTCTTGGGCCCCTGCACCCGCATGGGAAACCCAGAGGAAGCTCCTGACTCCTGGGTTCCGATCGGCATAGCTCCAGCTGTCATGGCCATATGGGGAGAAAACCAGTGGATGGAAGACCTCTTTCTCTTTCTCTCTCTCTGTGTAACTTCTCTGTAACTCTACCTTTCAAATAAATGAATAAATCTTTTTAAAAAATTAGAGAACAAAATTGAACTCCCTCCCAAAAAACAAAAAAACTACACAAAAGATCAGCAAATGAGAAACTGGTTTTTTGAAAAAATAAACAAAATTGAGATACCACTGGCCCCCAAAAAAGACCCAAATCAATAAAAGTAGAGATGAAAAAGAAAATGTAACAGCAGACACCACAGAAGTAAAAAAGAATCATCAGAAATAACTACAAAGAGCTGTATGTCAACAAATTGGGAAACCCAGAAGAAATGGATAGATTTTTAAACAAATACAACCTACCTAAAATTTATTTATTTATTTTTTTGACAGGCAGAGTTAGACAATGAGAGAGAGACAGAGAGAAAGGTCTTCCTTCCATTGGTTCACCCCCCAAATGGCTGCTATGGCTGGTGTGCTACGGCCGGCGCACCGTGCTGATCTGAAGCCAGGAGCCAGGCGCTTCCTCCTGGTCTCCCATGTGGGTGCAGGGCCCAAGCACTTGGGCCATCCTCCACTGCCTTCCTGGGTCACAGCAGAGAGCTGTACTGGAAGAGGAGCAACTGGGACAGAATCCGGCGCCCTGACCGGTATTAGAACCCGGTGTGCCGGCACTGCAGGCGGAGGATTAGCCTATTGAGCTGTGGCACCTGCCGACCTACCTAAATTTAGTCATGAAGGCACAGAAAACCTAAACAGACCAATAACCAAGACAGAAATTGAATCAGTAGTAAAGACTCTCCCAACAAAGTAAAGCCCACTGCTGAATTCTACCATACATTTAAAAAAGAACTAACTTGGGGCTGGCACTGTGGCGCAGTGGGTTAACGCCCTGGCCTGAAGCGCCGGCAACCTATCTGGGCGCTGGTTCGAGACCTGGCTGCTCCACTTCCTATCCAGCTCTCTGTTATGGCCTGCGACAGCAGTGGAGTATGGCCCAAGTCCTTGGGTCCCTGCACCCATGTGGGAGACCCGGGAAGAAGCTCCTGGCTCCTAGCTTCGGACTGGCGCAGCTCCAGCCATTGCGGCCATCTGGGGAGTGAACCAACGGATGGAAGACCTCTCTCTCTGTAACTCTGCCTATCAAATAAATAAAATAAATCTTAAAAAAAAAAAAAAAAAGAACTCTAATACTTCTGAAACTATTCAAAACAATTGAAAGGGAGGGTGTCCTCCCAAATTTTTTCTATGAGGCCAGCATTACCTTAATTCAAAAACCACAAAAAGATACAACAAAGTAAGAGAACTATAAACCATTATCACTGATGAACACATGCAAAAATCTTCAACAAAATACTTGTGAAATAAATCCAATAACACATCAGAAAGATCATTCATCCAGACCAAGTGGGATTTATCCCTGGTACGCAGGGATGGTTCAAATACAAAAGCTATAAATGGATACATCAAATTAAGAAATTAAAGAATAAAAATCACATGATTATCTCAACAGATGCAGAGAAAACATTTGATAAAATAAAACATCCTTTCATGATGAAAACTTTAAGCAAATTGGGTGTGATAGTAATATTTCTAAACACATCAAAGCAATTTATGGCAAACCCACAGCCAGAATCATACTGTTTGGGGAAAAGTTGGAAGCATTTCCACTAAGATCTGGAACCAGACAAGGTATATCCACTTTCGCCACTGCATTCAATATAGTCCTGGAAACTATAGGAGCCATTAGGCAAGAAAAAGGAATTACAGAGATACAATTTGGAAAAGAGGAAGTCAAATTATCCCTGTTTGCAGATGACATGATTCTATATGAAGGGGAACCTAAATAATCCACTAAGAGACTACTGGAACTCATAAGACAGTTTGGTGATGGTGTACGATAGCAAACTAACACATAACAATCAATAGCCTTTGTACACAAAGACACTGACGTGCTGAGAAGGAACTACGACCAATCCCATTCACATTACCTATAAAAAATTTAAATAACTTGGAATAAAGTCAACCAACGATGTCAAAGATCTCTACAATGAAAATTATAAAACATTAAAGAAAGAAACAGAATAAGACACACAAATTAGGAATAATCCTCCAAGTTTGAAGATTGGAAGAATTAATATCATCAAAACTTTTATACTACTCAAAGCATTTTACAAATTCAATGCAACACCAATCAAAATACCAACAACACTCTACAAAAAACAATGCTAAAATTCATATGGAGACATCAAAGACCCTAAATAGCCCAAGCAATCTTTTACAACAGAAAAAAAAAAAAAAAAGCTGGAGGCATCGCAACACCTGATTTCAAGACATAATACAACAGCCTGGTACTGGAACAAAAATAGATATGCAGAACAATGGAACAGAGAGAAATTCCAGAAATCATTCCATGAATTCACAACCAACTAATCTTTGACAAAGGAGCTAAAATCAATCCCTGAAGAAAGGACAGTCTCTTCAACAAATGGTGCTGGGAAAATTGTATCTTTGTATGCATTAGTATGAAATAAGACCCCTACCATACACCTTAAACAAAAATCAAATGAAATGGATCAAGGATCTGATTCTATGACCTGATACCATCAAATTACCTGAAGAGAACACTGAGGAAACTCCATCCATTGGCACAGTCAAAGAGTTCTTGGAAAAGACACGAGAAGCACAGGCAATCAAAGCCAAACTTGACAAATGGGACGACATCATACTTAGAAGTTTCTGCATTGCAAAATAAACACTTGGGCAACCAAAGAGGCAATTGACAGAATGGGAGAAAATATTTGCAAACTATGTAACTGATAAAGGATTAATATCTAGAATCTATAAAAAGCTCAAGAAAATCAACAACAAAACAATGCACTTAAGAAATGGGCAAAGGATTTGAACAGCAATTTTTCAAAAGAGGTAACTGAAGTGGCCAACAGACACATGAAAAAAATGTGCAGATCACCAGCCATCATGGAAATGCAAATCAAAATCACAATGAGGATTCACCTCACCCCAGGCAGAATGGCTTTCATACAGAAATCAACAAACAATAAATGCTAGATAGGATATGCAGAAAAAGTGACCCTAATCCACTGTTGGTGGGAATGTAAATTGGTGTATCCATTGTGGAAGACAGTATGAAGATACCTCAGAAATCTGAAAATACATCTACCATATGATCCAGAAATCCCACTCCTGGGAATTTACCCAAATAAAATGAAAACAACAGATGAAAAGAGTTATCTGTACTTCCATGTTTACTGTGGCTCAATTCACAATTCCTAAGATATGGAATCAACTGAGATGTCCATCAACAGATGACTAGATAAAGAAATTGTGGTATACCTACACCATGGAATACTGTCTTTTGCAACAAAATGGATGCAACTGCAAACAATTTTACTTGGTGAAATAAGCAGTCCCAAAAAGACAAATACCATGTTTTCCCTGATCTGAGGTAAATACAGCACCAAAAAACCTAATGTATATGAGTAAAAATGACACTTTGAGATTCAATGATCGTCTATAGCTCTTGTCTCTACTGTTGAGGAATGGCGGTTTTTTTCCCCTTGGCTTATTATTTGTTGAATTCTTTACTTAGTGTAAAGTTAATCTTGCGAGTATATAATAGACTGAGAGTAGATAACTGCAATAATTGAAGGAAGGAAAGAGCAGTGAAGGTGGGAGCATGGGCAAATGCAAAGTATCACTATGCTCCTAAGTCTGCATATATGAAATACATAAAATTTGTACACCTTTAAAAAAAATTGGGGTCAGTGCTGTGGCACAGTGGGTTAAACCCCTGGCCTGCAGTGCCGGCAATCCATATGGGCACCGGTTCAAGTCCTGGCTCCTCCACTTCCGATCTAGCTCTCTGCTATAGCCTGGGAAAGCAGTGGAAGATGGCCCAAGTCCCTGAGCGCCTGCACCCATGTGGGAGACCCAGAAGAAGCTCCTGGTTCCTGGCTTCAGATCAGTACAGGTCTGGCCATTGCAGCCAGTTGGGGAGTGAACTAGCAGATGGAAGACCTCTCTCTGCCTCTCCTCTCTCTGTGTAACTCTTTCAAATAATAAATAAATATTTTTTTAAAAAAAAGAGAGAGAGAGAGAGGAGGAGAGGGGGGTGGGGTTTCTTCCATCCACTGGTTCACTCCCCAATTGGCTGCAACTGCCAGAGCTGCGCTGTTCCAAAGCTAGGAGCCCCAAGATTCTTCTGGGTATCCCAAGTGGATGCAGAGACCCAAGGACTTGGGTCATCTTCCACTGCTTTCCCAGGCCATAGCAGAGAGCTGGATCGAAGTGGAGCAGCTGGGATTCAAACCAGTGCCCATATGGGATGCCAGCACTGTAGGTGGGCTTTACCCACTACACCACAGCACCACCCCCTCAATATAGTTATAAAAGTTTTAGTCAGAGTCATTAGGCAAGAGAAAAAAATAAAAGGATTACAAATTGGAAAGGAGAAAGTCAAAGTATCCTTGTTTGAGATGACATGATCCTATACATAGGGGAACCAACAACTTCACTAAGAGATTATTGAAAGTCATAAGAAAGTTTGGTAAAACTACAGGATATAAAATCAACACACACACAAAAAATCAACAGTAGGTCGGCGCCGTGGCTCACTAGGCTAATCCTTCGCCTGCAGCGCCGACACACCGGGTTCTAGTCCGGGTCAGGGTGCCGGATTCTGTCCCGGTTGCCCCTCTTCCAGGCCAGCTCTCTGCTGGGGCCTGGGAGTGCAGTGGAGGATGGCCCAAGTGCTTGGGCCCTTACACCTACATGGGAGACTTGGAAAAAGCTCCTGGTTTTAGACTGGCCCAGCTCCAGCTGTTGTGGCCATTTGGGAAGCAAACCAGTGGCTAGAAGACCCCCCCCCCTCCCCCATTTCTGTCTGTATGCCTGCCTTTCAAGTAAGTAGTCTTCGGAAAAAAAAAAAAAAAAAAGTAGAAAGACCACAGTTCTACAGGAGTATCAACAAGGGCCAAAACCAACAATCAAATCACAAGATGTCCATTTCATCCCTATACATTTTTCTTTTTCTTTTCTTTTTTTTTTTTGTATTCTATTGTAACTACCACATATCTGAGAAGGCATATGATATTTGTCCTTTTTGGATGGCTTTCCCAGGCCATCAGCAGGGAGCTGGATCAGAAGTGGAGTAGCCGGGACTCAAACCAGTGCCCATATAGGATGCCAGCGCCAGAGGCAGATAATTAACTTACTATGCCACAGCACCAGCCCTGGTCTTTCTACTTTTTACTTGAATATTAGGGTTAGTGATGCATTAATACTGTGATTATGGAGTGAACTGAAATCATGTTTTTGGAAAAACTAAAGGAAAAAAAAAGAAAGGAAAGAAGGGGATTGAAGGAGGGAGAAAGGGAAAGAAGTAGTATGGTTATCTTCTTACGTTTAGTTTTTTGACTCTGCTTGTGCCTTCAACACTTTCACAATGATTTTCTGCTCTTCAAGTAAGTAAAGTGTGCTTGATATTCACAGACATATTTAGCACCCATGGAACCACCATAGGCCTTGATGACATGTTTTGTTTTTTGTTTTAGACAACCTCATAAGAACTTTAGGTCTCAAAGCACAAACTCTTCAAAGTCTACCTGAGCACACACCACAAACATTTTTAATGTATCCCTAATTTCTTACTTTAAAGGTAAACAACTAATTTACCAGGGGTTCAGGGCAGCCCAGTTTTGTTAGAGGCTGTACTGTAGGAAAGCCTATGGAAGTACATCAAACACTGGACCATTCTTAGTGTTTTTTTTTTTTTTTTTTTTTTTTTTTTTTTTTTTTTTTGACAGGCAGAGTGGACAGTGAGAGAGAGAGACAGAGAGAAAGGTCTTCCTTTTTGCCATTGGTTCACTCTCCAATGGCCGCTGCGGTCGGTGCATCACGCTGATCTGAAGCCAGGAGCCAGGTGCTTCTCCTGGTCTCCCATGGGGTGCAGAGCCCAAGCACTTGGGCCATCCTCCACTGCACTCCCTGGCCACAGCAGAGAGCTGGCCTGGAAGAGGGGCAACTGGGACAGGATCAGTGCCCCGACCGGGACTAGAACCCGGTGTGCCGGCGCCGCAAGGCGGAGGATTAGCCTATTGAGCCGCGGCGCCGGCCCATTCTGAGTGTTTCTAAACACTGTCCCAGAACAGGTTATAACTCATTATCAAGAAAAAACAAAAGGGTACTTCAAAAAATTCATGGAAAAATATAATTAAGATTAAATTTCCTTCTGTGAAAAAAATATTTGAAATCTATGCAAATGAGGATATTCAAAAGTTCATAGAAACTGCATATTTTATGAAAAAACTATGCATGTACTACAAAATACTTTTGCACTCAAACATCTTTTAATCCCATTATCCCTAAACATTTTTTAATTAATTAATTATTTAAAAGGCAAAGTGACAGAGAGGATCTGCTGGTTCACTTGTCAAATGCCTACAAGAGTCGGAGCTACGCCAGACCAAAGCCAGAAGCCAGGAACTTCAAGTAGGTTTCCCATGTGCATGGCAGGGACCCAATTATTTAGGCCATATTCCACTGTCTTCTGAGGAATATTAGCAGGAAGCTGGATCAGAAGTAAACCTCCTGGGGCCGGCACTGTGGCATAGCTGGTGAGGCTGCCACCTGTAGTGCTGGCAACCCATAAGGGTGCCTGTTCTAGTTTTTGCTGCTACACTTCTGATCTAGCTCTTTGCTATGGCCTGGGAAAGCTGTGGAAGATGGCCCAAGTGTTTGTGCCCCTAAACCCATGTGGGAGACCCAGAAGAATCTCCTGGCTTCAGATCAGCCCAGCTCCAGCTGTTGCAGCCATTTGGGGAATGAACCAGTGGGTGGAAGACCTCTCTTTCTCTGTAACTCTTTCAAGTAAATAAATCTTTAAAAAAAAAAAAAAAAACTAAACCTCCTGGAACTCCAACCCTGTGTGTCACATCAGCCCACCAGAACCTTATGTTGTAACAATTTCCAAAGGTTTATATCAATGGTAATCAAACAATTATTGCACAGTAGCTATATTTATTGAAACCCTACCTCACATTATTGTTAGATGCTTTGCATGTAACCTAAGTTTCACAACAATGAAGTTAAATATTTTACAAAATGTCAGTTATACAGATAAAGAAGAGCATAATCTACCCTAAGTCAGTCTGGCCCTAAAGCCAGTAAACCATGGTATTGTCCCCAACATTGTCCATTAGAGTACTCATAACCCAACAAAATTCCAATTGGGTTTCATAAATTATATAGCAGAACCTGGTTTCTGAAAAGAGCTACTTCTCTGGGCTAATGAATGTTTCACTTCTACCTCTCTTTTTGTCTAGGGGAGAAAAAAGGAGAGTAGGTTGAATCTCTGTCTGGGATGCCTACATCCTATATTGGAAAGTTTGGGTGAGAGTCCAGGCTGCACTTTTAATTCTAGCTTCTTACTAATATTAGTGCACCTTAGGAGGCAGCAGGTGATGATTCAAGTAGTTGGGTCCCTGCCATCCATGTGGGAGACCTGGATTGAGTCCCAAGCTCTTAGCTTCAGCTCCAGCCAATGTGGACATTTGGAAAGTAAACCAGCAAAAAAGGAAGATATGTCTTTGTCTCTGTCCAATAAATAAAAACGTATAAATAATTTTAAAGGGTTCAATTTAATCTGCTAAAGGTTGTGTTCATAAAAATGAGAAAATAAAATGAAGAACTTCCACAACAGAAGATCAGGTACGTCATGATCAAAAATTCTAATTTCCAGCTACAGTATCTAAACTCTGCCTCAGGGATGGGTATTTGGTACAGCAGTTACAATGCTACTTCAGGCACCTGCATCCCATTTTGGAGTACCTTGATTCAAGTCCCCACTCCACTTCTGATACAGCTTCTTGCTAATTTCACACCTGGGAGGCAGCAGGTGATGGCTCAAGTACTTGGTTGCCTGCCACACGTGTTGGAGACCCAGATGGAGTTCCAAGCTCCTGGTTTTAGCCTGGCACAGCCCCTGTAGTTGCAGGCATTTGGGGACTGAACCAGCAGATAAGGGGATCTCTGTCTCTGCTGCTCTTTCAAAGAAGTAAAAAATTAAAAAACAAAGCAAAGTGCTTCTAAAAACAAAAAAAAACATGAAATTTAAAAAGTTCTACCCTAGAAGTGCTTTTGTTCCTATAAATACTTAAAAGCTATATAGCTGCACCAAATTATTTCTGCATTCTGTTTTTCAAAATCCTCAATTCACCATAACAATATTCAGCAACAGTATATGATAACACATATTTTCTTCTGTTTGATGTACTTGAAGCTGAAAATTATTCATCTATTTTATTATCTTTTAAAAAGGTAATGTAGAGGCTGGCACTGTTGCATAGCAGATAAAACCACTGCCTGCCATGCCAGCATCCCATATGGGTGCCAGTTTGGGTCCCGGCTGCTCCATTTCCAATCCAGTTCCCTGCTAATGTGCCTAGAAAAGCACTAGAACATGGTCCAAGCCCTTGGGCTTCTGCACCCACGTGGGAGACATGGAAGAAGCTCCTGGTTCCTGGCTTTGGACTGGCCCAGCTCCAGCTGTTGTGGCCATTTCGGGAGTGAGCCAATGGATGCAAGATCTTTCTGTCTGCTCTTGCCTCTCTGTAACTCTTTCAAATAAATAAATAAAACTTTAAAAAGAAAAAAAATGTAATGTAACCATTACTAAACTTTGATTAAACTTTTAAATTTATGTTCTTCTATATGCCAAAATGAATTTGAACTCAATGAAACTATGCTGATATGAGAAATCATAATGTTCCAGCACTAAGAAGTAAGACTGATCTTTATTAACTCTCTTGCCTATACAAAGGGGCATGATTAACTTATATTAAAAATTTCTTATTCCATTCATGTATGAGAAAGATATCCATTTCCTAATACTATATAATTGAGTACTTACCTGAGACCATGATCTGTAATTTGATAACATCCAGACAGACTGAGAAACAAAAGTACACGTCCAGTCTCTTGATCAGATTTTTCACTCCCAAAGTAAATTAAGTCTTTTCCCTTGGGCAATGTAGTCCTTGATGCTTTTCTACACATTGCAGAAGACCCTGGGAGTGCTGACATAGTTCTTAGAGTTGTTGCTGTACAACAAAATGAATGACCACAATACACAAAGGCTGGTGAAGCACAATGCTGTTGCCAACAGACACTAGTCCTTAGTCCAACGATATCCTTATTATAACAACCAGAGGTCGAACAACTAAAGTTGGGTGCTGTTTCCATTACACAAAGATTCTCAACATTTCTATGTCTCCACTCTACAGCATCTTCAATATCAGCCAAATCTTCAGCATCTAACATCCACACATATGGAGAAGTAAAATTTTCAGGAGAAACAGACTTAGTCCAGGTGTGTTCATTATTTATTTCTTCTCCAATGCCTTCACTGGTTAAACTGTGCAAACGGGCATACCGCCTGGTGGACTGCATGGCAATGTCTTTATTTTTCCATGTAGTCGAAGTAATTTTCCTCGTGGAAGTTTTCAAAAAGCCACTCTGATGAGATGTTAGAATTCCAAGAGCCCTGGAAATCTTCTCCAGAGCCACATCTGTGATTTTTTCACATCCAGACAAATCAAGATGCCGGAGACTCTGGCAGCAACCAAGCCAAGACCAACTATAATTAAGAGGTAAAAGATGATTAATAGATATTGTTAAATGGATCAAAATCATTATACATACAAACACACACATATAAGTAAAAGACTGTAAATTTAATATAGTTACTCAAACATTCACTATCATTTGCAGGCACTATTTTGGACACTAGGGATATGAAAAAAAAAAAATGCCAATAATTAGGAAATAGAGTTGCTAACCTAACAAAAGGGTAGACTAAAGAAAGGTAAGAAATGGCAAGTCTTCAGTTTATTATCAAAGTAACAAGTTGAGGATAGGCAGTCTCTATCCAGTAACTACTGATTAATGAGGAAGATCCAGAAGAAACAAGCTCCAGACATGGGAGAGTATTATTTGGGAAAGAGGGATGAGACAGAACAGGGGAAATTGTTGGTACCCAAGGAAAAATTATCTGTTAAAAGTGCAGCTTGAAGAAAGTGGTAGCATTTGAGAATAACTGTAAAGAATTTAAGAGAGAGCTTTGCCAAACAGCATTCAGGGACCAACTGAAGCCTGAAGAACATAATAGCAGTCTACATGGTTGCACAGCACAGCTTTAAGGCCCAGACACAATAAAAGATGACAGAGACAGCAAGATGATACCAATCAGAATTTAAAATCAGCTAAGACCTATAGACAAGAGGCAAAGAACAGGGCAGCAGTGGGATGGGGATATAGCGAGGAGATGTGGGGACATTTGGCTCAATGGTTAGGATGCCATTTGGGATACCTGCATTTCCTATCAAGAGTGCCTCGTTCAAGTTCCAGCTAGACTTGCTTCCTGCTAGGGTGCACCCCAGGGGACAGCAGGTGATGGCTCAAATACTTGGTCCTTGCCGCCCAAATCAAAAACCCAGATTGATTCTGAGCTCCTGGCTTAGTCTGGCTCAGCCCTGGCTGTTACTGGCATTTTTGGGGAGTGAACTAACTAATGGGGGAATCTGTTTCTTCCAAATTAAAATAAATAAAAAATTTAAAAAAACAATTAGTGTTATCAAGTAGTAAGTCATGTATGACTAAGACTTGGTAGTAAAAAAATAACAATATGATTAAACTGCAATTATGTAAGAAATTACAGAGCAATTCTACTGATTAATAGCTAGAATTCATTATATTTAAATATTTATAAAAAATAAACTAACCTGTCAAAAGCAGAATCTGAAATGTCAGTCTGGGTAAGATCCAGATGCTCCAGGTTAGGACAAAGCTCTAAAATCTGCCTAACCTAAGAAGGGGGAAAAAGACACTGTAAAGATCGACAGACCTTCAGTTAGACAAGCAATAGATAACTATTAGTAAATACAACCCATGATTCTCAAACTTTTGTGGATGTAAAACATTAGTTGAATAGCACAATAAAAATAAATATTCTGGGCTCAATCCCTGGGAACCAATTTAAGTAGTCATGCAATTGGGAACCAGTACTTTTATATTTTTAAGAATGTAGAAGTCAAAATACTTTTATAAAACTGGTTTCATCTGATTTGCCCATCGTACCATGTCTTACATATTTTATCATAAAGTTATATAAAACTGGTCTTCATCACTTAACATCTATTAAACTCAATACAATGCTTATCAGCCTCCTCCAGTCTGCTACCTTTTCTACAATATGTAGGCAATGATATTTGTGCTACACAGATTGCTGTGAAAACTGAGTAAAATTATATGAAATCTAGCAGTGTGTGCCTACTCATGGGATGGCACCTAATAATTGTTTTGGTTTCTTTTTCCCTTAATCAAACTCAAGAATTAGCAACTGAAGTAATATCACTGCAATTTTCCTTAATACCCAAACTAATGCTAATGCATACATACCATTTTGCTGGAAACTGCAGAACTGTATGCTAATACTAACGTTTTTACAGAAGTACCAACATATGGGAGCACATTATGGATTAAGCCATGGAGTAAACGTTTTTCCATCTGTGCAATGCTGATAGCAATTGATTCCTCTGCAGCCTCTTCTGTAAAATGAATTCAAAAGTCTATGAACTTGATAAACTAATTATAATTAGGCCACTTAAAAATTCACCAAATTGTTAAGTATAAAATATTTTACATTATCTTTAAACTCCCTAATGTAAAATCCCATTTTCAGGCAACAAAATAGTTTTGGGGAAAAAAAATTCTGAATATTAGAACAGTAAAAATTTTTTAAGAGAATACACGATATCAAATGAAAAATGGCCCATGGTAAGAAGTATTACGAGTTATTCTACCTAAGCAAAAAGGTCACAGAGCTAGAAGGCATTTGAAGCTGAATTAATCTGATCACAATGAGTCAAGCAAAGTAAAGTACCTCACAATTTTTCAGAAGTTAAAAATAAACATGACTTTTTTTTTTTTTTTTGACAGGCAGAGTGGACAGTGAGAGAGAGAGATAGAGAGAAAGGTCTTCCTTTGCTGTTGGTTCACCCTCCAATGGCAGCCGCGGTAGGCGCACTGCTGCCGGCGCACCGCGCTGATCCGATGGCAGGAGCCAGGTGCTTCTCCTGGTCTCCCATGGGGTGCAGAGCCCAAGCACTTGGGCCATCCTCCACTGCACTCCCTGGCCACAGCAGAAAGCTGGCCTGGAAGAGGGGCAACCGGGACAGGATCGGTGCCCTGACCGGGACTAGAACCCGGTGTGCCAGCGCCGCAAGGCGGAGGATTAGCCTATTGAGCCGCGGCGCCGACTTAAACATGACTTTTGTCTTTCACTTAATAACTCCCGTGAAGCTTGAGTGTTTATAAAGTTGTACTACCGAAGCAACAACTACAATAAAAATACTACAAACTCCAATTTAATAGAAGGCAAAAACAAACTACACTAAAAAGAATGACTCCTATTATTATGCTCACCTAAAGACCCAACTTGAATGTCTCTAAACATGAAAGAATTTAAAATAGTGAATTTAAAGAAATCTCACTTAAAACAAAATACAGTAGACAAAAGGAATATAAGTGAAAAGAACAATTACTGATTTTCTTATGAATGGCTCTGGGTTTACAGTATTATCCTCAACTCCTGTTTTAACCAGACATACATGTAAAATATAAAAAGAAATCAAAATTAATTTAGTAAGCCCTATTTATTCTACTTTAATTTTATTCCCAAGTCACTCTTTTGTTTCTGTGGTCCTCTACATCTAAATGTGTACAGTTTCCTGTGAAATCTAGGAAAAAGGAAAACTGGGGCTGGCATTGTAGTACAGCAGGTTAAGCTGCTGCCTGCACTGATGCCAGCATACCATATGAGGACTGGTTTGAGTCCCGCCTGCTCCACTTCCAATACAGATCCCTGCTAACACACCTGGGAAAGCAGCAGAGGGCAGCCAAAGGGCTGAGGCCCCTATTATCCACATGGGAGACCCAAATGAAGCTCCTAACTCCTGGCTTCAGCCTGTCCCATCTCAGGCTGGTGCAGCCATTTGGTGAGTGAACCAGGGACAGAAGATTTCTCTCTACATAACTCTTTCAAATAAAGGAATAAATCTTTAAAAATAAAAAACTAAACTAAAAATCCTTTCTCTGCAGGACTACTAAAGAAAACAAAACTGATAAAGCACTGTAGTAGACAGGAGATCCAAAGTTGTCCTTTTTTTTTTTTTTTCGGACTTCTGTGTATCTTTTTTTTTTTTTTAACTTTTATTTAATGAATATAAATTTCCAGTATACAGCTTATGGATTACAATAGCTTCCCACCCCCCATAACTTCCCTCCCACCAGCAACCCTCCCCTCTCCCGCTTCCTCTCCCCTTCCATTCACATCAAGATTCATTTTCAATTCTCTTTATATACAGAAGATCAATTTAGTATATATTAAGTAAAGATTTCAACAGTTTGCACCCACATAGAAACACAAAGTGAAACATACTGTTTGTTTGAGTACTAGTTATAGCATTAAATCACAATGTATAGCACATTAAGGATAGAGATCCCACATGAGGAGCAAGTGCACAGTGACTCCTGGAAACAAGTCTTTTCTTTGCCTTTCTTCAAATACTGAAGCAAACCAACTAAGCTGGGCAAAGCCTTTAAAATTCTGAATATAAACACCATGAAAAAATCTTCTAGAATGGGTAATTAAGTCTTACCTAAATTCTTTGCTCAAATTTCTAATAACCCCTCCATTTAAAACTGCAACAGTTTCAACTTTTTCTGGCATATTTCCCCCTTCTTTTTTGTTTTTCTCCAAGATGGTTATCACCATCTAACAGAGCACACATTTTATCTGAGTTTATTGTTTGCCTACCCATTCCAAATTTTAAGTTCAACAGGATCAGAGTGTTTTTTCCCTTTTCTTCACCTTTATATCCCTCATACTACAACAGTGCCCGTCACAGGTAAACACAACACCAAATCTCACTGGAATAGAACTCTTCCTTAAAAAAGCACCTTCCAGGCCGGCGCCGTGGCTCAACAGGCTAATCCTCCGCCTTGCGGCGCCGGCACACCGGGTTCTAGTCCCGGTTGGGGCACCGATCCTGTCCCGGTTGCCCCTCTTCCAGGCCAGCTCTCTGCTGTGGCCAGGGAGTGCAGTGGAGGATGGCCCAAGTGTTTGGGCTCTGCACCCCATGGGAGACCAGGAGAAGCACCTGGCTCCTGCCATCGGAACAGCGCGGTGCGCCGGCCGCAGCGCGCTACCGCGGCGGCCATTAGAGGGTGAACCAACGGCAAAGGAAGACCTTTCTCTCTGTCTCTCTCTCTCTCACTGTCCACTCTGCCTGTCAAAAATAAAAAAAATAAAAATAAAAATAAAAAATAAAAAAAAAAAAAGCACCTTCCAAGGGAGGTGTGAACCTCCTAGGGGAAGGCACTCTGTTGACTTTCATTACTTGGCTGGCCTGGGAGGAGAGCTGGCCAGGTAAAGGCAGGGGGCATCTCTAACAAGAAATTTACAGTTCTGCCTGCAATGCTGCTGACCCTACTTGGCTGTCCCCTCAACTGCAGTGGTCACTTTGGAAGTTGGGCTGAGTGAAGGGCTTTTCAGCTTGGAGCCAATAAGATCTGTGGCTCTGACCTGGGCATCCTTCGGTATATCCTTAGGATATACCCCATGTGAAGAGATAGATAGGTCTGGGCCTCTTAACTTACAAGGCCTAAAGCCCAACAGATTATTATCAAGCCCCTTCTATCAGGTTCTATTTGCCTCTCAATCAGAAAAATTGTAGCTTAGACAGCACCTTTCTTAGCTCCTCTAATAATGACTCTGTCCTTTGTTCTAGACCCTGTCTAGTGCACTTGGGCCTCATTCCTTTGTAATCATAACCTCTACTCTACCACCAATGGCACTACTCCCAACCTGTGTGTACTGATGGTCCTCTTCCCCACTTAATGCTGTATAATTGTTCAGACCTGGTTAAGGCCACTCTTAGGATCATTGGTTACTATCCTCAACCTGTCTTTTATGACCTTGTCTAAATATGATCAGAGTCGGGGAACTTGGAAGGCTTCCATAGCCTTGGCAACTCATGACGACAGCCTAGGGTGGTTACTGGCGCCATAAACTAGAGTGTCAATTTGTTGGGTCAACAACAGGAGCCACTGTGCGCTTGCTCCTGATGTGGGATCTCTGTCCTTAATGTACTGTACATTTTGATTTAATGCTATAACTAGTACTCAAACAGTATGTTTCACTTTGTGTTTCTATGTGGGTGCAAACTGTTGAAGTATTTATACTAAATTGATCTTCTGTATATAAATAGAATTGAAAATGAATCTTGATGTGAATGGAAAGGGAGAGGGAGCGGGAGAGGGGAGGGTTGCGGGTGGGAGGGAAATTATGGGAAGGGGAAGCCATTGTAATCCATAAGCTGTATACTGGAAATTTATATTCATTAAATAAAAGTTTAAAAAAAAAAAAAAAAAAGCACCTTCCAGAAGCTAGCATTATGTTGTACCAGGTTAAGCTGCCACTTGCAACAAAAGCATTCTATAGCAGAGGGCCAGTTTGAGTCTAGGCTGCTCCACTTCTGATCTACCTCCCTGCTTAACTTGCCTAGGAAAGCAGCAAATGGCAGCCTGTATGCTTGGATTCCTGCCACCTACATTGGAGACTCAGATGAAGTTCCTGGCTCATGGCTTCTGTCTGGCCAAGCCCTGGCTGTTGAAACATTTGGAGATGGATGACATATCTTTCTCTGCCTCTGCTGCCCTCTGTCACTCTGCCTTCTGAATAAATGTTGCTTTGATTTTTTAAACCTTTTAAAAAGAAACACTTTCCAAAGTTTCAAAGCTATACCAAAATGTGGCAGCTTCATTTCCTAAGAATAAACTACATTGTGGCCATTGCTGTGGTGCTGTGGTGCAGCAGGTTACAGCCCTGGCCTACGGTGTTGGCATCCTGTTCGAGTTCTGGCTGCCCTACTTCTGATCCAGCTCTCTGCTAGGGCCTGGGAAAGCAGTGGATGATGGCCCAAGTTACTTAGGCCCCTGCACCCGCTTGGGAGACCTAAGAGAAGCTCCTGGCTTCGGATCAGCTCAGCTCTGGCCATCAATGTCATTTGGGGAGTGAACCAGTGGATGAAAGACCTTTCTGTCTCTGGTTCTACCTGTCTGTAGCTCTTTCAAATAAATAAAATAAATCATTAAAAAAAAGAATAAACTACATTAGCTGCTGAAAGATTTGTCCTTACACTTAGAGTAATTACTTTCCACATGTATAGTTTTTTGTTTGTTTTTTTATTATTTCAAAGATTTATTTATTTAATTGAAAGGCAGAGCTACAGAGAGAAAGAGAGGACAGAGAGAAAAATGTTCCATCTGCTGGTTCACTCCACAAATGGCCACAACAGCAAGGAGCTGGATCAGAAGTGGAGCAGCCAGGAATTGAACCAGTGTCCATATGGAATGCGAAAACTACAGGCAGTGGCTTAACCTGCTAAGCCACAGCGCCGGCCCTTCCATGTGTAGTTCTTTTACCAGACCACCTAACTTTTAAGTGGGAAGCTTTACAAATAAAAACTCCCTACAGTTTCAGTTTTACAAAAACAGGAGTCAGAGCTGTGGCATAGATGGTTAAGCCTCAGTTTGCAGTGCTGGCATCCCATATGGGCACCAGTTCAGTTCCTGGTTGCTTCACTTCTGATCCAGCTTCTTGCTGATGTGCCTAGGAAAGCAGCGAAAAAGATGGCTCACAGTACTTGGGCCCCTGCACCCACATGGGAGACTCAAAAGAAGCTCCTGGCTTCGGCCTGGCCCAGCCCTGGCTATTGCAGCCATTTAGGGAATGAACCAAAGGATGGAAGATTGATCTCTCTCTCTCTCTGTATTTCTGACTTTCAAGTACATAAAATCTTTTTTTAAAAAACTACAAAAATATCACAACTGTTAACTTTTCACTATCATCTTTTACTAATTATTATCTAGCTTAATCTCAATGACAGAATTTAGGTCTTCTTCCTCCATACTCTAGGAGTATCTCTGCCCTTCTATTACAGTATTTTTCATTACATACCTTGAATTAAGTATTATACAGTCTAAATCCTCCCATTTGTGAATTCTTTAAGATTAAAGATATAGAATGAGTCACCTGTGAACTCTCCCACAGTGCTTAAAGAATGGTTAAAATAGTTTTTACAATCTCTTATCACTAACAAATAATTTTCATATCTATTACTTAATTCTATAACAATCTTATGAGGTAAGGGCTATGACTTTACAAATGAATAAACAGACTCAACAGCTTTCATGGCGTGCTCTGCTACACCACAGATGACTGAATAAATGCCACTGAACTGAAAATTGAATTGAAATGGCCCCTAAAAACACAATGTAAACTATAAAGCATTATAATGATTATACATTATTGCCCAAGAGAAAACAGGTATTATCTCCGACTTTTAATTTTAATATAAAAACACATAGGAGGGGCTGGTGCTGTTGTGCAGTGGGTTAAAGCAGTGGAAGATGGCACAACTCCTTGGACCCCTGCACCCACGTAGGAGACCTGGAAGAAGCTTCTGGCTCCTGGCTTTGGATCAGCTCAGCTATGCCTGAGCAATTATTTGGGGAGTGAACCAGCGGAATGGAAAACCTCTCTCTGGCTCTCCTCTCTCTGTAACTCTTTCAAATAAATAAAATAAATCTTAAAAAAAAAAAAGCCACATGGGAAACAATCCTGTATACCTCAAGAAAAAATTTAAAACAGAATAATTACTCCTTCAAATTTTAAAAAGTAGTAGGCTTAAAAACACCATCTCTTGGTGGGCGCTTAGCCTAGTGGCTAAGATACCACCAGTGTCCCATATCAGAGAATCAGGGACTGATCCCTAGCTCTTGATACAGCATCTGCTAATGCAGACCTGGGAGGCAGCAGTGATGGCTCAATTAAATGGGTTCCTCCACGCATGTGAGAGACCTGGATTGAGTTTCCAATTCCTGGCTTTGGCACAGCCCAGTTTTGGCCATTGTGGACATATGGGAAATGAACCAGCGGAAGGAAGCGCTCTGTCCTTCTGCCTCTTACTGTCTCTCTGTGTCTCAAATAAAAAAATGAACAAAGGGGCTGGCACTGTGGCATAGCGGGTAAAGCCGTTGCCTAAGAACCAGCATCCCATATGGGCGCAGGTTCGCATCCTGCTGCTCTGCTTCCGATCCAGCTGTCTGCTAATGACCTGGGAAAAGAGGAAAATGGCCCAAGTGTTTGGAGCCCTGCCAGCCATGTGGTAGACCTAGATGAAGCTCCTGACTCATGGCTTCAGCCTGACCCAGCCCTGGTCATTGTGGCTAACTGGGGAGTGAACAAGAGGATGGAATAACTCTGTCGCTCCCTCTCTCTAACGCTTTGAAAATAAATAAATAAATCTTAAAAGAAAGCACCAAGGGCTGGCGCCGTGGCTCACTTGGTTAATCCTCCACCTGCGGCACCAGCATCCCATTTGGGCACCGGTTCTAGTCCCAGTTGCTCCTCTTCCAGTCCAGCTCTCTGCTGTGGCCCAGGAGGGCAGTAGAGGATGGCCCAAGTGTTTGGGCCCTTGCACCCGCATGGGAGACCAGGAAGAAGCACCTGGCTCCTGGCTTCGGATTGGTGCAGCGCTGGCCGTAGCAGCTATTTGGGGAGTGAACCAATGGAAGGAAGACCTTTATCTCTGTTTCTCTGTCTATAATTCTACCTGTCAAATAAATTTAAAAAAAAGAAAGAAAGAAAGAACCAAAGCCGGGGTAGTTAAAGCCCTGGCCTGAAATGTCGGCATCCCGTGTGGGCACCGGTTCTAGTCCTGGCTGCTCTTCTTCCAGTCCAGCTCTCTGCTATGGCCTGGGAAGGCAATAGAAGATGGCCCAAGTTCTTGGGCCCCTGCACCCACGTGGGAGACCCTGGCTTTGGATCGCCGCAGCTCCAGCCGTTGCGGCCATCTGGGGAGTGAACCAGCAGATGGAAGACCTCTCTCTCTGTCTCTACCACACTCTGTAACTCTCTTTCAAATAAATAAAATAAATCTTAAAAAAAAAAAGAACCAAAGCCCCATTTCCTCAGAAAATACAAAACACGTGAATCTTAATTCCTAATTATTAAACATAATATCAGCTATTAAAATGTCATGTAATAATTTTAATCCCAAACATGGTTTACCAGATTCATCGATGTCAGCATCTTCATCCCACTCTTGAAAAGCACGACTTTCATCTTTCCTATTTTTTACCCATTCCTCATCAGGTTCAGTTTCAAGTTCAGTTGCAGGACCACTATACCAATCACCTATCCAATGAATAAATAAGAGGAACAAAATCAGATTAGATCACCTATCTATTTACAATAAAAACCTCTACACACTGGAAACATCCAAGTACAGGCAAAGACCAGCTACTTTTAGAAGTATTTAACTATGGATTAAAGAAAGCAAAAACAAAACAAAAAACCCTACACTTAAATAAGCTAATGCTTCCATTTCAAACATACTGAAAGAACTAGGACTATATATGGATTCAGTTAATAATATTAACAAGTTAATCAATAGTTCATATTTTCCCAAAGTAAATCCTTCTCTAAAACTAACAGAACTACAAAAATGTACATAGACTGTTATACCCTTACTATGTATTTATTCTCTATATGCAATGTTTTTCAATTGTTATATTTTACAGAATAAATTTAGTGGTTGTAATATCTTTTCTAGAAAAAGTAGTTATCAATGGCCCTACATGAAACTTCAGAAACCACTGAAAACAGCCTAACCTTTTTCCCCTACTGTGGCTTCACCTGGCTCCTGAGACAGTCCCAAAACAATGCTGGCTAATAAACCAAAGCATATTGGCCTCTGTAATTCAGAAGTAGGCAGGAATAGAACTCAAAGGGAAAGACTAAGATAAAGCTAAACCATAAATAGAAATCCTGGAAAATATATTGCAACTAAACTACATTATTGTGAAAAACAATGCAGAATATATTTATTCTTAATATTATATCTGAAATA
Organism: Lepus europaeus; assembly: GCF_033115175.1. Lineage (NCBI taxonomy): Eukaryota > Metazoa > Chordata > Mammalia > Lagomorpha > Leporidae > Lepus > Lepus europaeus. The sequence goes on along the minus strand of NC_084842.1, from coordinate 80,962,820 downwards.
GGGATTCTCAACCTTAATATTACTGACATATCTGGCTGGAGTATTCTTTTTTTAAAAATACTTATTTGTTTATCTACTTGAAATGGAGGGAGGGAGGGAGGGAGGGAGGGAGAGAGAAATAGTGATCTACTGATCTTCCATCTGCTGGTTTACCCTCCAAATGCCCAGAACAGCCAATGTTGAGCTAGGCCGAAGCCAAAAACCAGGACTCCATCCAAGTCTCCCACGAGGGTAGCAGGGGCCCACCACTTGAGCCATCATCCCATGACTCCCAAGATGCATTAGCAGGGAGCTGGATCAGAAGGACAGTAGAAAGGTCCAAATGGCACGCTAAGCCACTATGCCACAATACTTGCCCTTGGCCAGAAATTTTTTGTTACGGGAGGTTGTTTTGTGGATTGTAGGGTGCTTAGCAGCAACCCTGGCCTTCACCCATTAGATGCCAGAATAAAACAATATGGGATGAACAAAAAATGTTTCAAAACATTTCAAATGTTGTGTGGAGGGAGAAAAAAAAAATCAATTTGGGAGGGTCGGTGCCAGTTAATCCCATATGGGCACCGGTTCTAGTCCCGGTTGCTCCTCTTCCAGTCCAGCTCTTTGCTGTGGCCCAGGAGGGCAGTAGAGGATGGCCCAAGTGTTTGGGCCCTTGCACCCACATGGGAGACCAGGAAGAAGCACCTGGCTCCTGGCTTCGGACTGGCGCAGCGCTGGCCATAGCGGCCATTTGGGGAGTGAACCAACGGAAGGAAGACCTTTCTCTTTGTTTCTCTGTCTATAATTCTACCTGTCAAAAAAAAAAATCAATTTGGACTGAAAACCACTCAAAACAAATCCCATAAATAAAAACCATTTTTATTGGAACTCCTTACTTAAATACATTTTTTTAAAAAGGCACATTAAAGTTTTGAGTACATTCACTAATAGCACTATTACATTTGCATTCATATGTGAAATCGTATCCAATTATGAGTTCTTAATTGAAGACAACAAAAAAGTACTTGATGCATCTCTTATTTAACTGCTCACTCGATATTTCATTATCCTACAACAGGAAAAGTTATTCTGCATAAAAAATAACGATTCTAATTATTTGGATCATATAAGTCTACCCAACACTCCAAATAGCTTAACTCAAAAAATATAAAATATCTTTTTTTAAGATTTATTTATTTATTTGAAAGTCAGAGTTACACAGAGAGAGTAGGGGAGGCAGAGAGAGAGAGAATCTTCCATCCACTGGTTCACTCCCCAATTGGCTGCAACAACCGGAGCTGTGCCGATCTGAAGCCAGGAGCTGGGAGCTTCTTCTGGGTCTCCCACACAGGTACAGGGGCCCAAGGACTTGGGCCATCTCCTACTGCTTTCCCAAGGCCATAGCAGAGAGCTGGATTGCAAGTGGAGCAGCTGGATCTCAAACTGGCACCCATATGAGATGCCGGCACTGCAGGCGGTGGCCTTACCAACTATGTCACAGCACCTGCCCCTCTAACATTTTTAATGTTATATATTATTGGAACAAATAAGAACTTTTTAAAATATTCATAATTTGAATCAAACACAAAATGATGTGATAAACACATACTTCTGGGGCCACTGTGGTGTAGCAGATAAAGCAACTATATGGAGTTCTGGCATCCCACATGGCCATCAGTTCAGGTCCCGGCTGATGTACCTGGGAAAGCAGTGGAAGATGGCCCAAGTACTTGGATCCCTGCACCCATGTGGGAGACCGGAAAGAAGCTCCTGGCTACTGACATGATAGGTCCATCTCTGGCGGTTGCGGCCATTTGGGAAAGATCTCTCTGCCCTCCCTCCCTCCAACTCTGCCTTTAAAATAAATAAATAAATAAATAAATAAATAAATAAATAAATAAACCTTTTTTAAAAAAAATTTTGCATGCTAAAATCTCACAAAATGGAGAATTATAAAAAAGCTAATGTAAATTTTTAAGTTAATATTCACCTAGAAAACACTTTTAATTCAGTGACAGGAGATGCCATGAGCTATATGAATCCATGGTTGTAAAATGTGCTCATGAAAATAAAATGTTCTTTAACTGTTCACATGTGTAACATACTACAATGAAATTAATGAGCTTGTGATATGAGAAATTACCCATCATAAAAAAATGTTATAGATAAAAATTATTTTGATTCACCACCAAGATAAGCTATAATGGTACCTCATCTTAAAATTTCATAGAATTCTCTATTTTTAAGATATTCAAGGGGCTGTCACTGTAGCACAGAGGGGTAAGTCACTGTATACAGTGCCAGCATCCCAAATAGGCACCAGTTTGAGTCCCAGATGCTCCAATTCTGGGCCAGCTCCCTGCTAGTGTGCCTGGGAAAGCAGCAGAGGATGGCTCATGTGCTTGGGGCCTTGTACCCACATGGGAGATCAGGATGGAGCTCTTGGCTCCTGGCTTCAGTCTGGCCCAGGCCTGGCCACTGGGTCCATTTGGGGAGTGAACCAGTAGATGGTAGATCTCTCTCCCTCTCTAATTCTTTCAAATAAATAAATAAATAAATCTTTTTTTTTTTTAAAAAAAAGATCTCAATCTACTTAACTGTTCTGAAAATCAATTTTAAAAGTTTTATTATGAAAAATTCTAAACATAGTTAAATATAGAAAGAACTAATACAATGAATCTCCGTGTACCCCATTACCTATCACGAACATTTATCAACATTTTGCCATTCTTTGCATTTCCTCCCCCGACTATTTTTCCTAGTTATTTTGAAGGAAACTGTAGACACCATATAATTTAGCCATGAACATTTTACCATTACTAGCTTTTCAAAAATGTATACCAAGAATTCATCACCTAACAATGAAATCCACTTTTTAGTGAACCTCTCAGTTTTCTTCCCTGATTCTGCTTACTAATGACTACAAGTATTCATCTAGAAAAATACATCATAGTATTTTTAAAACAAATTTAAAAGTCCCATTAACATACCTCTTGCCCAATGAACAGGGTAAAGATGTTTCCAAAGTGATCCAGTTTTTGCCAGCTGAGACCATTTTGTGCTTACTTGACTGCATCGACATAGTTCCTGAGGATTAAGATAACTGAAAATTGACAGCATTACCTCAGGAGGAAGATGGGTTATACCTGTGGAATGTTCTGATACTTCTGCTTCTGAAATAAAAAAGAAAAAAATTATCAGTAAAGGCTTTAAGAACAAACACAAACAAGAAAATTACAACCACATTCCTACAAATAAAATCCAGTACCTAGAGTTAATTCCTTCCTGCTTGCAAGATGTGAACAGGAAGTAACATGTTTTACAGGTCCCATGAGGATGTTAAAATTGTTAAGAACCTGTAGGGTTAAACTATCATAGCCCAAATCATACTCCACCAGTGGGAGCTACAATAATGAATACAGATTTGACTTCCTCTTACAAAGGCATTACAGCAAAAACAATACTCACTTTGTAGTATAAGTAGCATCATTTGGAAAAGGAACCAAACAGGTTACACAGCTTTAAATCAGTAAGTATATAGTAGGCCAGATTATGAGATCTCCAAGGCATTTTAATGACACCCACAAATCTCATATGTTTTATTCAGGAATTATGACTCCTGTTAGGACTTTCTTCATGTTCTCTTTTAATTTTGTTATTTCATACAGAAGGTCTGTGGTATCTAACTTCATTAACCTATACATAACTTACCTAAGTTATATACTAGTTGATACACTATAAATATTTCTGATACTGGTATACAATGAAAGGGACTCTTGTCAGCAACTACCAGAGAAACTAAGTCATTAGATGTATTTCTTACAATGTATTATTTCAGTAGCAATTTTTTGAAAGCAAATGAAAATAAGGTACTAAATAAAAGATTTATACTAAATTCTACTATAAAGAACTTAGAATCTTGTATATCATGTCTTCACAAAACAAATTAAATATAGAAATAGGATGATCAAATTGCTTTAGACTACCACTTTTAAAATGTCAAATATTTTAAAAAATACAGCTATAATTTGCTTTGAAGAAGAAAATTAAACATAATTAAGTGTGATGCTTTTAAATCTCATGTTATAATTACAATTAAACCAGATCTAACAGATCTTAGCTTGGTATATGAGGCACAAGCTGCATTTCAGAGTAAAGTATACAAACTTTATGGGCCTAATTACAGCTTAACTTACAATATTTTTGTTTCAACATGGGTTTCACCTACTTTATTATATAAAAACAAGAATAAAGGACTAATTTTAAAAAACTGTAGTCTATTTTAACAGGAAAACCATTGCTACCACCCATCAGGAAGTAAAGAAATTTTAACTAACCTGAGAATGCCAACTGTTTCTTTAATTATGTCTTAAAGGGTAAAACTATTAAAGATAAATAAGAATAAAAAATAAAGAGGTAGTCTGCTATGAAAAAAAAAAAAAGCAGGTATATTTTCAAAGTAACTGTATACAGAAAAGCTTTGTCATACTCCCTTGAGTACTACTGGATATAAACATACAGAATAATACATGAAAAAGGGTAGAAATATAAGTAGTTTGCTCCTCGACTTATGATGAGGTTAGAGCACAATAAACCTACTGAAAGTTGAAAATGTATTTAATTCACCTAATCTACCAAATATCATAGCTTAGCTGCACAATACATTGTGCTGTGTCATCTTTTGCCTTTGTGACTGCATGGCTGACTGGAAGCTATGGCTGCCACTGCCCAGCACCACAAGAGAGTATCATACCAAATACGGCTAGCCTGGGAAGAAACAAAAACAAAAAACTTGAAGTACAATATGCCTTCCACTTCTGCACCATAATATAGTCAAAAAAAATCATTAATTGAACAATTTTAAATTGGGGACCAACCATATGAATGATTTAGAAAATCAATGAAAAAAAAAAACACAAGGAAAAAAAAAGCCACTATGATCAATGGAATCCATAATGTTGGATTACACTATAAAAGTGCTCTGTTCATGGTGGTTTTCAATAACTTTGGTTGGCCAAATATTATTAATATTGTTTGCATATGTAAATTCATTCAAGAAACACTATACCATATATGACCCAAGTATATGAGATGATAAATCATAAACACTAAATTATAAAATAGAAACTACACAGATTGGACATTACACAATGTATACATGTACCAAAACATCATCACATGGCACACCATACATAGCACCATTTTTATAAGTTAAAATTTTTTAAATAAAATAGAAACTACAGTCCATTTAAATTTGTTAAGTGATTTAAAAGGCTTCAACTAACCACACTGTAAACCTGAGTTAAATGAGTCCTCAAACAAAATCTACAGTTCATATCAACAAGATGTCAAAGGCCTTGAGCTAATTAAATGTTCTCTAACTAAAATGTTCTCTACCTACATATATCAATCCCACCTTTATCTGACTTTTCATCCACAGAATATTTAAAAAACTTCTGTCGTTCTTCAGCTTGATTCCACAGACTAAGTCCTCTAAGGAGTTCTGCAGTATCCTTCTGAGAGCAGTGTTGTGCAATCACTTTCTTTTTAATATCCTTAAGTTCTTCATAAGTAAAATATTCCATTAACATGGGCTGAAAAACCTAAATTAAACAGAATATTCATAAGGGAAGATGATTAATTTGTTTTGTTTTACTCTACACTCTTCATATTAGTAATGGCTCAAGTGTATTATTATGACTGTATATTTCAGAGATAAAGTTGCAGAAAATGTTGTCAAAAGGATCCTTTTCTCTATGCTTTCTCCAGCTGGTAAGTCAAACCCTAAGCAACTTGAAAGCATCAAGACCAGAGGATTCTCCTGCACTGAGTTTCATAAACAGACATTTTTAGTGTTAGACACAGGTCAATTTACTGCCTTCTTGCACTGTAAAAACTGAACTCCAGTGCCACGGCTCAATAGGCTAATCCTCCGCCTGCGGCGCCGGCAACCCGGGTTCTAGTCCTGGTCGGGGTGCCGGATTCTGTCCCAGTTGCTCCTCTTCCAGTCCAGCTTTCTGCTGTGGCCCGGGAAGGCAGTGGAGGATGGCCCAGGTGCTTGGGCCCTGCACCCGCATGGGAGATCGGGAAAAGCACCTGGCTCCTGGCTTCAGATCAGCGTGGTGCACCGGCCGCAGCATGCCGGCTGCAGTGGCCATTGGGGGGTGAACCAACAGAAAAGGAAGACCTTTATCTCTGTGTCTCTCTCTCACTGACTGTCCACTCTGCCTGTCAATAACAACAAAAAAAAACTAAACTCCACACAAGCACAACCTCCACCTCAAGTGAGAATGAAACTCAAGAGTAGTGAAACAATCAAAGTCAGAATTCTACTAAAATTCTGAACTATTCAATATTGTTTCTGGGTTTTGGAGATGTTTCCCCAAATCACTATTTTACCACAGGGGCTCCTAGATAATCATTTATGGAAACTTCTTCAGTGAAACAAATGAGAGGTAGAAACAAAGTTTTCTATTTTTTTTTTTTTTAGTTTCACAGATAATTATTTTTTATTTTATGCATTTATTTGAAAGATAGAAACAGAGTTATGTTTCATCCATTGGTTCATTCCCTAAATGCCTGCAACAGTCAGGTCTGGGCCAGACCAAAGCCAGGGACCAGCAATCCAAGTCTCCCATGCAGGTGGTAGAAACCCAACCATTTACGTCAGCATCTCTTGCCTCCCACAGGGAGCATCTGCAGGATGCTGAAATTGGGAGTGACTGGACTGGAATCCAGGCACTGCAATATGGGGTGCAGGCTCCCAACCATCATCTTAACTACTAGGACAAATGCCGGCCCTCCACAGATAATTTTGATTAGTGTCACAGTATGGGCAACACTGCTTTAGTAACACTGGTTTCAAAGCATATTCAATGTAATACGCTGGCTGCATATTACATTAAGTTTGGGAGCCCTGAAAAAATACTCATGCCAATGCCTCCTACCTGATTTAATTGGCCTGGAAAGGGCTTAAGTAGGTTGTTGTCTTTTTTCAATCAGTCTGATTATAAGATGAAGTTCTAATTGACAACTGCATTATAGCTGAACAAGAATGCAGATCCTCATAAAATGTTTTCTCTGTATCTTACACTAATGTTCATCCCAGAAGGGAAAATGTTTTGCCCACCCACTGAATAAATCCCTTAATATATGTGTATTAGGCATAAAACTGATGAATTTTTAAATATTTATTTATTTATCTATGAAAGGGAGAGCAAGGGAGTCAGTGTGCATAAGCAAGCATTGAAGAGCACTCCTATGTACTGGTTCACTCCCCAAATGCCCACAATGGCTCAAGCTGGGTCTGGACTGAAGCCAAGAGCCAGGAACTCCATCCAGGTCTCCTATGTGATGGGCAGGAACTCAAGCACTTGAGCATCACCTGCTGCCTCCCTGCATTAGCAGAAAATCAGAACTGAGCTATCAAACCTAGGTACTCCAATACTGGAGACGAGTATCCTAACTGCTAGACCAAGCACTCACCTCTTATTTGAGAGGCAGAGAGGGAAGAGAGACAGAAAGACAGAGACAGAGAAAACTGATAAACTTAAAACCTCATTTAATTGCTAAAGTCCACTACCAAAAAAATAAAATAAAAATAAAAATCCTTAAACTTAGTATATAAACAAAGTCAAAAGTTTAAAGAACCTTCTAAAGTATCTGAAAAGATAATTGGGTGATGTAAAAAATTATTACCATTTAACACAGTCCCCATCTACAGTAACAAAATAAAAACTTCTTGATGAAATGAATTCAATCACTCATTCAAAAAAAGTAACAACCTTTCTGAGGAAATGAAATGAATGCTTTTCTTTCTTGGGTTTTTTTTTTTATTTCTTTGAGCTCCCAAAAGAAACTCAAGGCTTCTCACCATTAGTCAGAATTATCTTTCTATGCATTATTTTGACTCTAAGGAGGTAAAGTATTTGTAAGATTTTATAAATCTAAATCACAAGGCATATAAAATATACTTACCTCCTCTTCCTCTTTCATGTGAGGAAGAAAATCTCTTGTAAAAGCCTCCAATCTCTCTTTCAGCTGTTTTGCATAATTTAATTGCTCATATTCATTCTGGAAACAAAAAAATATTTCTTATGAAAGTTTTGCTTATGTATATTGTCCCTGACCCCAGGAAGTCAGTTTGAATGCAACATAAAACCTCAGAAAAGATAGACAAATAGCAGTTGCCTCTTTACTTTCTATGATATTAAAATAGTGGTAAGATCCAAAACATAAATATTTAATTTCTTTAGCAATGTCATTATTTTTTAATGAATAAAACATGTAAAAGCAGGAAGTTGCTGCTCAAAACTTCTACTGATTTGATTTCTAATTTATACCTTCATGTAACCATGTGTTAATAACCTTATGTCTCAGAGCAGCCAGCCCCACAAAAGCCCATCTAAGTGTATCATTACAAAATCCCTTTAAGATCATGGAGCATAGTCCACTAAAATATTCAGAATACTTGTGATGTGATCCTGATACAGAAGATCTTATACATTAGCATCAACACTTCCAAAGGCAAGGGGCTCATTATACCTAAAGTAAATCATTCTAACTCTGGAAAACTCTAACAGCTAACAAATTCTTCCTCACACTGACTAAAATCACATTTTCCTGTAACCTATCCATCACTTCTATACCAACCTTCTCAATTTCAAACATGTGGAAATATACAAAACTATGAAAAGTTGAAAATATGTGAATATTTTGTTTTTAGACTTTTTACGCATTTTAAAAATATTATTCTACTTAATATTTACTAGTATTTAATAATTTTATTTTTACTATTAGTTAAAAAAATCACATTACTAAAGGAAACCAAATCTTAGGTGTTAGATCTGATCATCCTGTTTTACACTAAAAAAAAAAAAGTAGAGACTACTGCTGTCAATATTTTAATACATGTTGAGTTCTCTCTAGTCTCCTTTTTCTTGAGCTAATTTATTTAACTGCTTCCCAAGGTTCAATCCAATGTCTTATTATCTTAGGTTTTCACATATTTTAAGCATAGCCATGTGGCTTCCATGTCTACTTATATTCTAGTAATTGTCATATTTGCGTTTCCGTATCAGATTACTCTCCTGACCTTGAAATCCATTTATTCCTCCTCCTATTAATAAATGTCCACCTGGATTATATAAGCAGTTCAAGCCTAACCAGTCCAGAATGACCTTTCTATTTTCCAACCTTCTTCTATTCACCCTATAAAGTCAGCCTCAATCCTCCCACTTCTTTTTCCCCCTCTCTCTATACACAATCACCATCTTCTATCAGTTTTATTTCCTATAAAATGTTGTCTATCCCTTCCCCTATGTCCAGTAGTCATTAGTTTAGCTCGGATCTTACTGAAAAAGTAACACATAAATATGATACAAAATTCCAAGAGCACAAAGGAGCTTTCAACAGAAAAATAAATCTCTCTTCTGTTACTATCCAGTACCCTACCCAACCTCCTACCCTCTTGACCAGGTAGCTCCTAAGTGTTCTCCAGAGACTGTTACAATAATATTTCTGTAACAGTCTTCCTGCCAGTCTTTGCCTCTCCTTCAATCCATCCTCCTCCCCACACCTACAGAACAGCCTTTCTAGAATAGAACACCAATCTCAAAAGGGTACAGCATTCTTTGACAAAGCTTTAACTTAAGCCTATTCTTCACTGAGTCAGAAGGAAAATAAGATGAAATTTCAAATATCTACAACATATAAACATAATTAAGAGGAAAGTATATCATTACCCTGAACTAAAAATTATTTTGTTATAAAATTAAAAACTATCCTTTTTTAGTCATCTCTGCTACCTACCATGAGAAAAATAAAATACAGTAAACATTATATATGGCACTGAACTTTAAAATCAAATTTACAGAGGTCAGCATTGTGGCACAGGTCAAGCCACCATTTGTGAAACAGGTATCCCTTATATAAGACAGTTCAAATTTGGGCTGTTCTGCTTTTGATCCAGCTCCCTGCTAACCTGCCAAAGAAAACAATGGATGATGACCCAAGTACTTGGGTCTCTGTCATCATGTGCAGGATGGAGTTTCTGGTTCCTGGCTGTTGCCTGGCCCAAATCTTGGCTGTTGTGGGTACTTGGGAGTGAACCAGTAGATGGAGTATCTCTCTCTCACTCTGCCTTTCAAATAAACAGTATAAAATTAAAGTGTGTATTCAATCTAAGTAACAATTTTACCTTTAGTCCCTTGTACCTGCACTGATAACAAATGTCAACAAACTAACAACTTTATAGTAATTAAAATTTTAATTCAGTTTTGGTGAGTAACATTTATAAACTTTCATAAAACAGTAATAAAGAAGCAATTGACTAGTAAGACTCTTGCTAAAGCTAAGCCAGGCTCCTCTGAACCCTCTTCTCATATGCCTAACTTTGCACTCCACCCTTGGCCCACCCAGCCCATTTTATCAAGAATCCTGAGTTGGTTTAGTGAAAACCTTCTCCCTTGAGATCTGACTACTCCCAGTATCTGGTCAAATTAACTTACTCCCCTGTTTGCCTTCAGCAAGAATCCTGTAGAGCTGTTCTAACAAGAAGGCCCCTAGCTTTCATGTTTCCTCTTGGTGTGTTTTCATCCATTGAGTCCCACCTTGCTCCCTGGCTATACACTCCTACTTATTCTGGTTTTATTGGGAGTTGACCCTTCTCTATCCTACTGCAAGCCTCCACTGCAGCTGTGCCTCTTGAATATCTTCTTTTCCACCTTTAACAGCTACAAAATATTTTTTTCTTTTTTTTTTCTTTTTTTTTTTTTTTATTTTTTTTATTTTTGACAGGCAGAGTGGACAGTGAGAGAGAGACAGAGAGAAAGGTCTTCCTTTTGCCGTTGGTTCACCCTCCAATGGCCGCCGCGGTAGCGCGCTGCGGCCGGCGCACCGCGCTGTTCCGATGGCAGGAGCCAGGTGCTTCTCCTGGTCTCCCATGGGGTGCAGAGCCCAAGCACTTGGGCCATCCTCCACTGCACTCCCTGGCCACAGCAGAGAGCTGGAAAATATTTTTTTCTTTAATAGCACTTACTCTAAATTGCTAACAAATTTTGCCAGTGACATACCAGAATGTGGTATAAGTTGTGATAGTTAAATATCAATATTTGTAACTCACCTTAACATTCTTCAGTCCCTTTTCAAAGAGACTAAGCATCTCAGAGAGCTTATTGTCAGAATGTACATTATAAATGGTCTGACTGCGCTGTTGAAGCAAACCAATAATGTATTCATTTTCAATCTGCTCATGCATTTTGAACTCCTTGAAAGTAGCATACAAAGACTGTAGAAGAGCACGGAAATCGTTGTTGTTGGAAAAGTTGGTTTTAGAAAGCTAAATAAAAATTTTAAAAGAAGGCCATAGTAAATACATGCAGACATGTACCAGTAAGAAATATTCAAATGCATTTTTACTAACTTTAGTACATACCAAGATACTTATAACAGGTTATATCAAAGTACAAATAAAGAAAATCATGAATTATTGTTTTATAACATATAATAAAAAATACATTAGGTCAGGAGGATGTTGGTTTGCATTCTAAAGAACTTGGTAATAAAGAAAAATGAGGCATGCAAAATCAGTTTCTTTAAATAAAAGGAATTAAACCAGGTCCCCTCAACCAAAAATTCCATTACCCTCTATGGATACTAAATACAAGCAAGCATATCAAAGAGACACATGTAAACATTAGAACAGTTGTGTTAGTATGATGTGCTTTTTTCTTTACTCAAAATATTCTTCATGTTATTCTACTTTTACAAAATAAAATTTCAGAAATATCATATAGCTTGTTTAAAATTTAATATCAAAATGAGACTGACCTATGCAGGAAATATTTATACAATATTGATTACTCGAATGCCATCAGACAATCCTACTATAGCTATTTTTTAAAAAAGAAAACTAAGATAAAGACTTAGTAGCTTATTTATTTTTCTGGGCTGGAAGCACAATAGTAGTACAATGTGGAAATCTAACACATCATGATATGAGAAAGTAGGCCGGTGCTGCGGCTCACTTGGCTAATCCTCCACCTGCAGCGCCAGCACCCAGGTTCTACTCCCAGTTGGGGTGCAGGATTCTGTCCCGGTTGCTCCTCTTCCAGTCCAGCTCTTTGCTGGGGCCCGGGAAGGCAGTGGAAGATGGCCCAAGTACTTTGGGCCCTGCACCTGTATGGGAGACCAGGAGAAAGCACCTGGCTCCTGGCTTCGGATCGGCGCAGTGCGCCGGCCATAGCAGCCATTTAGGGGGTGAACCAACGGAAAAGGAAGACCTTTCTGTCTCTCTCTCTAACTCTGCCTGTTAAAAAAAAAAAAAAAAAAAAAAAATGAGAAAGCAAATGCATTTGGAAGAAAGGTGCGAATCAATAAAAATATCAAGAAATATAAACACTACCATTTTATATCTAGTATTCAAGAGAAAATGACTATTCTTAGGTAACTTTACACTTAATGACAAATTAAATTCTAATATTTAACACACATATTATAAAAAATTCTATAAAGTTAAAATTCAAAGATTCAAACCATCTATTACCTATATTAAATCTACATTCCACTGTGTCAATTCTAGTTTCAAAATTTATTTTAAAGGAAAAAGGCTGATTAGGTTAAATATGACAGGTAAAAAAGAATGAAAAGCAACTAATACCATACTTCACATTTATTTCTGAAGTCTGACCCAGTACACCTAAAACAAAGCACAATCCAAGCTGCCTTACTGCCTGCTCCAGGCAGGAACTGTATTCTGATTAAAGAGTAACAGAAAAGATAACATGCGAACTCCTAAGTCAAAACAATTCCACTACACATAAAAAAATTAACTAAGTACCTTCCATAAAAGGCATTACAGGTTAGACATTGGGTTATTTATAGAGAACCAGTCCTGTAGTCACATACCAATTCTACCATTTAGCTGTGGAACCCTGGGAGGTAAGTTACTTTTATTTCTCAGTGTATTAGTTTCTTCTTGGTGTTTAATGGATTTCATATGATTGCCTGGTACTTAATAATGCTGATTATCATCATTTTGAATATTACAGACGTATTATAAATGTATGCATTTTTTACTCTATTCAAGTATTTACCAAGCAGCTATCATAAGCCAGGCACTGTTCATGGTACTTTGGGCATATCAGTGAACAAAATAAAGATTTCTGCCTTTATGGAGTTCTCATTCTAGTGAAGGTAAGTAAGAAATGAGGAGTTAACCACAATACATAGTAAATCATCTAGAACAGAGGTTGGCAATTTTTTCTGTAAAGGGATAGATGCAAATGTTTCCATTTTTGCAAGGCATATGGCCTGTAGCTACTATTTAACTCAGTTGTTGCACAAAAGTAGTCATGAGCAATAGGTAAAGTAATGACTATGGCTGTATTTTCATAAAGGTTTATACTTATGGGCAGTGAAATCTGGATTTTATATAATTTTCACATTTCATAAAATATTCTTCGTTTTTCTCAACTGTGTGAAAATGTAAAAAAAAAAAAAAAACCTCTTAGCTCTTGAACCATACAAAAACAAAACACAGAAAAGACTTATTTAAACTCATATTGTAGGTTTTAAGGATCGTAAGAAATGCCACACACTATTAGAAAATTTTAGATTTAATAACAGGTTAAGGTAAAGATTAGTTTTATATGACATATTGAGAAGAAAATAAACATTATAAAAGGACTCAAAGACACTGACACTGGAGCCAGATTACTACAGTGTGTTTCCATCTGCCAGCAAGTCCTAAACGCCTCTGTGCCTCAGTTTCTTCATATGTTCAACAGTATTAACTACCTCATAGGGGTCATATGATGACTAAAAGTTAATACATTTAAAGAACATAGCATATAACATCCATATAAAAACCCAAGTCAGTTTTTCTTCACATGAGAAATTCAGTTTTTAATGTTTATTTTTCATCTACTTGAAAGGCAGAGTGATAGAGAGAGTGATCTTCCATCCACTGCTTCACTCTCCAGCTCAGTTTCAGTCAGAGCTGAGCCAGGCCAAAGCCAAGAGTTTGAAACTCTCTCCAGGTCTCTCACATGGGTAGCACTTGACCTATCATTACCTGCTGCCTCTCAGGATGGATTAGCAGCAGAGATGCAAAGATCTGAATCAGTACTCTGCCAATAAGGGATGCATGGGTCCGAAGTGGCAGTTTAACCCACTGCACTACAACACAAATGCTTTTAATCTGGTACCTAAAGTTAGTAGATTTGGAAGTTAAAACAGAGAACACAGGATTCACATTTTTTTAAAAAGTCAGTTTATATGAACAGTTTTTAAAATTTATCATTTGCTAGGGCCGGCTCCGTGGCACAATAGGTTAATTCTAGGCCTGTGGCACCAGCATCCCAAAAGGGTGCCAGTTCTATTCCCGGCTTCTCCTGTTCAGATCCAGCTCTCTGCTATGGCCTGAGAAAGCAGCAGAAGATGACCCAAGTGCTTGGGCCCCTGCACCCACATGGGAGACCTGGAAGAAGTTTCTGGCTCCTGGCTTCAGATCGGCCAAGCTCCAAATGTTGCAGCCTTCTGGGGAGTAAACCAGCAGTATGTCTGTAACTATACCTCTCAAATAAATAAATAAAACCTTAAAAAAAAATCACTTGCCTCCACAAAGTTATTCAAACATGCAGACTTGATTAGGAAAAAAAATGGCCTGGACACCCATAATTTCTGGGTTGTATTGAAACCTACAGGATGCTAAGTGCTATACTGGGTGTTTTAGATACTAGTTCATTCTTAAAACAATCACAGGAAATAGGTATTAAAATCTTCATTTTATAAATTTAAAAAGTGAGGCTCAGAGAAATAACTACATGGGGCAACAAAACAGAGACCAGATATATTACTCTAACACTTATGTGCTTTCTGCAAGATACAATAGTCCCGATCATAAAACTATCTTCTCAAAGCCAAGAGAGTAAATTGTCAGAAAGAATACACAGTGCTGGGGCCGGCAGTGTGGTATACCGGGTAAAGCCACCACCTGCAGTGCCGGTATCCCATATGGGTGCCAGTTCGAGTCCCAGCTGCTCCACTCCCGATCCAGCTCTCTGCTATGGCCTGAGAAATCAGTAGAAGATGGCTGGCCTTTGCAGTCATCTGGGGAGCGAACCAGCAGATAGAAGACCAATCTCCCTCTCTCCCTCCCTCTCTCTCTCTCAGCCTCTCTATAACTCTGCCTTTATAAAAAATAAAAATAAAAACAGTTATCAACAGTTGTCCCCTAGGAGGTAGAGGGCTAGTTCTGGAACAGTTTTGCTGTCACCACTGAGAAGTGCTGCTGACACCTAGTGGATAAAAGACAGGGACGTGACTAAATATCCTACAACACATAGGACAGCCTTCACAACAAAGAATCATCTTGCCCAAAATGTCAATAAGCACTTTGGTTGAGAAACACTGCTCTAGAGAACCATTATTCAAACACTGTTACACATGCCCTTCAGTATGAAAACAAAGGGCAATCCTGACATAGGCACAACACAAACACTTCAAAAAAAAAAAAAATCTCAGGAAACAGTATTCTCCTCTCTAACCTGTGATGTACTGTAATACTCTAATACTTTTCCACTTTATTTTTAATGCTGTTTCTGTCCAACAGAGTTGTTTTATGGCCTACTAATGGACACCATGATATATTTTTAAATTTTTAAATATTTATTTATTTGAAAGGCAGAGTTAGAGAGTTAGTTGGAGAGTTGGAGAGGGAGAGGGAGATTTCTTAAATCCGTTGATTCACTCCCCAAATGGTCTCCCAAACGACTGGTTCACTCCCTAAACCACCAAGATTTGGCCAGGCCAATGCCAGGAGCTTGGAACTCCATCAGGGTCTCCCACATGCGTAGCTGGGGCCCAAGCAGTTCGGCCATAATCCCTGGCCTTTCCTGTCACATTAGCAGGGGGATGAGCTGGAAGTGGATGACTCAAATCGGTGCTCATATGGGATACTGGCATCACAGGTGGCAGCTTAGCCCACTGTACCACAATGCCAGGCTCCTTTTAGGGTACATTTTGAAAAACAGAAAAGTTCCTAGCAATCTACACGTTATACACCATAGTGCTTCACAAACTGAATGAGGATTCAACACAGAACATGATACACATAATCAACAAATAGTAACAGTAACATGTCACTGTATATATTTCAAAAGATTTTATAACTTTCTATTGCAAACACTTTGCAACCTAAAACATTACAGCCTGGTTTAAAGGATATTATCAAAAGCACTGTTTCATTAAAAGACAGAAAGCTCAAAATTAGACATGAAAATAATATATAAAAACACAAAACTCTGTCTACTCCACCAGGTTATTTTCATTTTATTAAGACTTACACTCAACGAAGAAACTTTAACCCAAATTAATAAAATTAGAGATGAAAAAGGAAATTTAACAAGACACCACAGAAATAAAAAGAATCATCAGAAATTACTACAAAGAGCTTTATGCCAACAAACCAGGAAAACTATAGAAATGGATAGATTCCTGAACACATACAACCTAACTAAATTGAGCCATGAAGACATAGAAAACCTAGACATAAAAAATCTAAACGTAATTTCCAAGATGGAAATTGAATCAGTAATAAATATCCTCCCAACAAGAAAAGCCCAGGACTGCATGGCTACACTGCTGAATTCTACCAGACATTTAAAGAATTAACAATAATTCTTCTCAAGCTATTCAAAACAATTCAAAAAGAATGGAATTCTCTCAAATTATTTCTATGAAGCCAGCATCACCATAATTCCTAAACCTGAAAAAGATACAACAAAGAAAGAACACCACAGACCAATTTCCAATATGAACATAGACGCAAAAATCCTCAACAAAATTCTAACCAATCAAATCCAACAACACATCAGAAAGATCATTCAACAGGACCAAAAGGGATTTATCCCTGGTAAAAAGGAATGGTTCAACATTCCCAAATCAATCAATGTGATATATCACATTAACAAACTGAATAACAAAAACCATATGATTATCTGAATAGATGCAGAGAAAGCATCTGATAAAATACAACTTTCGGCCAGCGCTGTGGCTTAACAGGCTAATCCTCTGCCTTGCAACGCTGGCACACCGGGTTCTAGTCCCGGTTGGGGCACCGGATTCTATCCCGGTTGCCCCTCTTCCAGGCCAGCTCTCTGCTATGGCCCGGGAAGGCAGTGGAGGATGGCCCAAGTCCTTGGGCCCTGCACCCTCATGGGAGACCAGGAGAAGCACCTGGCTCCTGGCTTCGGATCGGCACGATGCGCCGGCCGCAGTGGCCATCGGAGGGTGAACTAACGGCAAAAAGGAAGACCTTTCTCTCTGTTTCTCTCTCTCACTATCCACTCTGCCTGTCAAAAAAAAAAAAAAAATACAACCACCTTTCATGATGAAGACTCTAAGCAAATTGGGTATAGAAGGAACAATCCTCAACACACAATCAAGAACATTTATGACAACAGCATTTCTATTGAAAGGTAAAAAGCTGAAAACACTCCCACTAAGATCAAGAACCAGAAAAGGATGCCCACTCTCACCATTGCTATTCAATGTAGTCCTGGAAGTTTTCGCCAGAGCTATTAGGCAAAAAAAAAGAAATCAAAGGGATACAAACTGGGAAGGAAGAAGTCAAATTATCCCTATTTACAGATGCCATGACTTTATATATAGAGGATCCAAAGGCTCCACCAAGAAACTATTGGAACCCATAGAAGAGTTTGGTAAAGTAGCAAGATATAAAATTGATACACAAATCAACAGCCTTCATATACACAGATAATGCATGGTTGAGAAAGAACTTCTATGATCAATCCTATTCACAATAGCTACCAAAAAAATCAAATGCCTTGGAATAAATTTAACCAAGGATGTCAAAGATCTCTATGATGAGAATTACAAAGCATTAAAGAAACAGAAGATAGAAAAAAATATTCAATGTTCATGGATTGGAAGAATCAATATCGTCAAAATATCCATACTACCAAGAGTAATTTACAGATTCAATACGATACCAATCAAAGTAACAAGATATTCTTCTCAGATATAGAAAAAATGATGCTGAAACTCATATGGAAACACAGGAGATCCCAAAGAGCTAAAGCAATCTTATACAACAAAAACAAAGCGAGAGGAGCCGGTGCTGTGGCACAGAGGGTTAGTGCCCTGGCCTGAAGCACCGGCATCCCATATGGGTGCCAGTTCAAGGCCTGGCTGCTCTACTTCCGATCCAGCTCTCTACTATGGCCTGGGAAAGCAGTGGAGGATGGCCCAAATCCTTGGGCCCCTGCACCCACGTAGGAGACCCAGAGGAAGCTCCTGGCTCCTGGCTTCAGATCGGTGCACCCTGGCCATTGCAACCAATTGGGGAGTGAACCAGCAGATGGAAGACCTCTCTCTCTGCCTCTCCTCTCTCTAGACCTCTCTCTCTCTCTTTCAAATAAATAAATAAATCTTAAAAAAAATTAATGGAGGCATCACAATACCTGATTTCAACACATACTACAGAGCAGTTATAATCAAAACAGCTTTGTACTGGTACAAAAACAGATGGATAGATCAATGGAGAAGAACAGAAATGTCAGAAATCAATCCAAGCATCTACAACCAACTGCTATTCGACCAAGGAGCTACAACCAATCCCTGGAGCAAGGACAGTCTCATCAAAAAATGGTGCTGAAAAACTGGATCGAACACCAGCAAGACCCCTAGCTTTCATCTTACACAAAAAATCCACTCAAAATAGATTAAAGGTCTAAATTTACAACCCGACCCATTCAAATTATTAGAGAACATTGGGAAAACCCTGCAAGACATTGGTACAGGCAGAGTTCTTGGAAAAGTCCCCAGAGGCACAAGCAATCAAAGCCAAAATCAACAAATGGGATTACATCAAACTGAGAAGCTTCTGTTCCACAAAAGAAACACTCAGGAAAGTGAAGAGGCAACCAACAGAATGGGAGAAATTATTTGCAAACTATACAACTGATAAAGGATTAATAACCAGAGTATCTAGAGATCAAGAAACTCAACAACAACAAAACAACCCAGTTAAAAATGGGCAAAGCACTTAGACATTTTTCAAAAGAGGAAATCCAAATGGCCAACAGACATAAGAAAAAAATGCTCAAGAACAATAGCTGTCAGGGAAATGCAAATCAAAACTACAATGAGATTTCACCTCACCCCAGTTAAAATGGCTTTCATACAGAAATCAACAAACAACAAATGCTGGCAAGGATGTGGTGAAAAAGGTACCCTAATTCACCACTGGTAAGACTGTAAACTGGTAAAGCCACTATGGAAGACAGTATGTGATGGAATGAGAAGGCCATGCCAAGGTGGCCACTGGCAAGCGAGCATCAGTTACTCAGGAATGGCTTTGGAAACTGCCTGGCAACAGGCTGTGATTGGATGGCTTTGGAAACCGCCTGCCAAACTGTGATTGGTTGGGGCATAGACCGCCCCTTGACAGGATTGGCTGGTCTTGGCTATATAAGCTGTTGTACCACCTGAAATAAACAAATCTGCGGGCTGCTCGCCTCAAGCCCGCTTTCACCGGACTCCCGGGGTCTGTGTGTTGACTCGGCGTCTCTTGCCCCCACCATGCTGCTCCTCTCAGAAACGAATCCACTGCAATATTGTTGAGAAATCAACGGCAACAAGTATGGAGATACCTAAGAAATCTGAATGTAGACCTAGCCATCCCACTCCTGGGATTTACCCAAACCAAATGAAATCAGAGTAAGAAAGAGTTATCTGCACCCCCATGTTTATAGCAGCTCAATTCACAAAAGCTAAGATGTGGAATCAACCCAAATGCCTGTCAACTGAAGACTGGATTAAAAAAAAAAATTACGGAATATGTACACCACAGAATACTACATAGTGGTAAAAAAAAAAAAAATGAAATTGATCATTTCCAAAAAAATGGATGAATGTGGAATACATCATATTTAGTGAAATAAGCCAGTCAGTCCCAAATGAACAAATAGCATCCTGAGCTGTGATAACTATAGAGCACCTAAAATGAAATCTGTAGAAGTGAAACTGACATTTTGAGAAGCAATGACTTGAACAGCCCTTGTCTTGACTACTGAGGAAGTTTTTGGTTTTTTTTTTAATACTATTTGTTGAACTCTTTACTTAGCATAGAGTTAATCATACGTGTATAAAGTCAACTGAAAATAGATCTCAGTAAAAAATAAGAATGGGAATAAGAGAGGGAGGAGGAAGTTTGTAACTGTAAAGCTGCATATATTCCTATGGACTTACTTTTAAGGGTACAGCTTAAAAACTTGTCATGGGACTCCAAATCCCAATAACCTTGGTGTAAAAAATACCATATTAATTGTGAAAGGGATCATATTAAGTGTTAAAGTGAATATATAGATAGGATTAAGTGTTAAAGTGATCATATAAACCGTATCAAGTGTCTGGTAATAACAACCAACAGAATTAAAAAGGAGAGAATGTTCCAACATGGGAAGCAGTCCACACAGCCGATCCACATGACGACAATAGCTCTGCTCTAAGTAACACTCTGACCTCAGAATCAGCCCTTAAGGCTTCCTGGTCTGGCTGAAAAACCCATGAGAACATCTCAAGCATGGAAAGCCAAGACACTGTGGCAAAAAATGTTCTGCATGAAAGATCTCTGTGAGTGGAACCCCAGCTGAAAGAAGTGACCATCAAAGAAGTATGTACTTTTCTCTAAGGAGGGGAGAACTTCCACTTTGTTTATGGCCTTGTCCAAATACTGAAGGAGTTTGTGGACTCAAAAGGCTTCCATAGCCTAGCTTCTTCCACAGCTTATGTCAAGAACCTCAGGTGGTCACTGACATCATACATAAGAATGTTGTTAAATTAACAGGAGTCACTGTTCACTAACTGGCCATGCAGACCTCTGTCCTCAATGAGTTGTATGATGAGAGTTAACTGTAAAACTAGTTCTCAGTACTGTGTGTGTGTCTGTGCACAAATTGTTGAAATCTTTACTTAGTGTAGAATTGGTCTTCTATATACAAAGTTAACTGAAAATGAATCTTAATGGAGAATGGGGCTGGCAAGGGGAGGGGGGTGGCAGTGTGAGTGGGAGGGCAGGTATGGTGAGAAGAATAACTATATTCCTAAAGTTGTACTTATGAAATTTTTATTCCTTAAAAAATAAATGTAAAAAAAGTTTAATATAAAAACAAAAAAGTCACTTGAAAATAGATCTTAGTAAAAAATAAAAGTGGGAATAAGAGAGGAGGTAGAGGGGTGGGAGTAGGGGTAGGAAGAATCATCGTGTCCTAAAGTTGTAATTATGAAGTGTATGAAGTCTGCAACTATAAAGCTGTATAGTTTTGTATAAAAAACGAAACATAAAAGGTTATGTTAAAAAGAAACTTGGCCGGCGCCGTGGCTTAACAGGCTAATCCTCCGCCTTGCAGCGTCGGCACACCGGGTTCTAGTCCCGGTTGGGGCACCGGATTCTATCCCGGTTGCCCCTCTTCCAGGCCAGCTCTCTGCTATGGCCCGGGAAAGCAGTGGAGGATGGCCCAAGTCCTTGGGCCCTGCACCCGCATGGGAGACCAGGAGAAGCACCTGGCTCCTGGCTTCGGATCAGCGCGAAGCGCTGGCCGCGGCGGCCATTGGAGGGTGAACCAACGGCAAAAAGGAAAACCTTTCTCTCTCTCTCACTATCCACTCTGCCTGTCAAAAAAATAAATAAATAAATAATTAAAAATAAATAAATCTAAAAAAAAGAGAAACTTTTGCACTATCTAGTCAAATTTACTTTTATAGATGGAAAACTGATGACTCACACGTGAACTGTTTTGCACAAAATCAAAAAGCTAGTAGTATGTAGCAGAATCACTGAGGTAATGTAAAAAATATGCACTTCAGAAGAGTAAAATAAAATTCTTACTATTAAAATTCAGGCTCCACTAATTATTTGATGAATGAGTTGGATAAGTCATTTAGCCACTAGGACTGTTTCCTCATTTTAAAATGAAGTATAATACTTGTCTTACAAAGTTTTTGTAAGGATTAAAATAATATAAGCACATAGAAAGAACTCATTAAATTCCCCTTTCCTTCTTCTCTTGGCTCTCAATTCAATATTCTATCACACCAATCTTCACAACTAGTCAATAAATTTCTACACGTAGGCAGAGTACAGAGAAAAACAAGGAAAAATGATCACAAAGCTATGTTCATTCAACTTTTTTTAAAATATTGTATTCAAATCATTTATTACTTCCTTCTCAGAATTTTGGTCATAAAACAGCCTTTCTTTATAAAACAATAAAATGGATGGCATTTTTAGTATATTTAACTGGAAAACTTGGGCATTCTCTAAGGCTACCACCAATTTAACTTTACTGGTCTACATATAAGTTTGAGAATTTTTTGGACTTACCATATCCTTACAACCACCACTTACTTTGTCTTCAGAAATCAACTCAGATGAAGAGACCACTACTGACACTTCAATGTAAAACTGACCACATACCTCCCTTTGCTCTCACAAACATATTTGGATTTCTATCCTAGCACAAATGTCATTATATACTAGATTGTGAACTCCTTCAGAGACCATATCTCACTTTGCCAACAAGAGCTACTACAGGTGGGACTGACAGAAGAAACTCTCATTGAGAGAAGTAATGGTATTAAATTTTCAAAATTAGAGGAACTGGAGTACTACCAGAAAAGGATGTCACTGAATGCTAATCTTTCTCTAAAATCATCCTAATTTTGAGGTTAGTGTATTAGCAAAAGAAAAAAATAATTTCTTAGCAGGCTGTGAACCCAAAAAATTAGAAACTACTACGGTTTCATACATAGAAAATAAAGCTAGGAGCCATAATTCTCACATGGATTTCCATCTGATCTTTCCCTCTTTATGTAACATTGACCTAGCTAATCTATGCCTACAAATCCCCAGCTGTACATAGAAATACCCCATCTGCCTTTACCTATCTCAAAAGATACTGTCTGGATAACAAAACTGAAAAACCTTTCCAGGAAGCCTTTTATAAATATAAAGGAATTCATGGAAAAAGTATTAAACTAGGTATTATACAGCAATAATTAAAATAGTCTATATAAATAAATAATTTTAAGTATAGAGCTGACATTGTGGCACAGCAGGTTCAGTCACCACTTGCATATCCCATATCAGAGTGCAATTTCAAGTCCTGGCTACTCAGTTTCTGATCCAGCTCTCTACTAATGCTCCTGGGAAGATAGAAGACCGTCCAAGTGTTTTGCCCCTCCCCTCCCACAGTGGGGACAAGGATGGAGTTCCTGGTTGCTGGCTTTGGCCTGGCCCAATTGGCTGTTGCAGCTAACTGGTAAGTGAACCAGCAGATGGAAGATCTCTAATAAATCTTTTTTAAAAAATAAATTAAAAAAAAATTCCAACTAAGTATATAAATGACTGATTTGATGCTAGTAAACACACAGATGCTTCCAACATATTCTGCAGTTGAAAAATTCAATATTGGAAATTAAAGTAACTTCTTTATAACTATTGGATGTTTAAAGTAAAAATGTAGAATACAGTAAAATGACATTATTTGTGCCTTTTTACTTTAACTTATAAAAACTAGTTTTCACTTTGTATAGATTCATTGTTCCTGTTTGGGTTGGATATCCTTGGTCTATACAACTAAAGAATGGTGATGTTAGAAGTTGAGATGACAAGTGAATAAAAATAAACAAGGCACTCTTCCTTTAATTCCTTTAAAACAGTTCAACCATCACAATATATTTATTTTTCCACTCTAGGACCCAAAGGACATCCTAAGATAGATTTTCACTGACTACCAGTATTGAGAAGAAATCCAGGTAAAAAATTTCTACATAGTTTTTTTTCTAAATCACCTTGGTCCCAGTTCAAGAAATTGGACTTTCATCTTCATGATCAAGCAGTCTCATTAACTATATCTAATTAATTCAGTTAGTGATAATTTGGACTTAAACTATGCCAAATTCAAAATGCTTTATTAAACTAGATATGGAAGAAGAAACATTTAACTACTGAAAATCTTATTTTTGTTTTTAAGGTAACAGCATTTTCAAAATTTGTTAAAATGTTCTCCATCACCAAGAGACACAAAAATAGTGAATAACTCCCACAAAAATTTTTAAATAAGGCTAGTTAGTGTAGTACACAACTAAATAAATGTGATTTTTGGGGAGGTGTCACAATTATTTGGGAGTCTGATGAAAGCTACAGATCCCCCAGGAAAACGTACACAAACATAAACTTTTCCATAGACTATCAGGTGATGTCTGGACTACCGCGCCCAGTCTACCCTTGGGAGAAAACCTTGGTTTCTGTAAGTCCTCATTAACTTCTTTAAGTCTGACAAAATATAAAACCTGCCTAGTTTTTTCTTTCCTGCAATTAAAGGATATTGTTAGAATGAACAAAATTCAAAGCCAGAAGGTATAAAAACACAATACAACTAACTGGAAAATTCAGGGTTACACAGTTCTGCTTAAGATTTATCCATTCCTTAGGCTTCTCCAAGATACTGGGTTCTCTCCCTTGGTCACAGTCTGCACTCACCTGGAGAACATTAAATCAGGAACTCCATGTCTGGTTCCCATCTCAGAGATCTTAATTTTAGTGGTTTGAGTACCAGGAGTTTTCACAGCTTTTGGAGTAATTCTAAGAATTAACCAAGATTGAGAACCACTGGGCTAAATAGCCCTAGTGTTTAAAACTGCATCTGAATATAGTATTTTTAATTTTCAAAATGTAGGGAGGGAGAAGATGGTTGTGGGGCAGGGGTGCTAAAACCTAAAATTCAACCTTAGCGCTTGAAGTGGCTGGTCCTGAGTGTGGCCTAGCATCCAACTCAGCGGACATCCTCCGAAAACCTCTCTGGGTTGCAAGACACCCCGGATTTTTGTCGAAGGCGTTCTCCTTAATGGTAGGTAATTCCTGAAAATTCGTAAACGTTGATCTCTCTGTTTACACAGCAGTCATTTAAATGCCTTTCATGTGGCTCACATCTACAAGTAACAGAACTGCGAGAAGTTTTCAGGGCTTCCACGAGATTTCCCTCCAACAGAGGTGGAAATGGTTACATTTTCCTTAGCTCATGAGCAGAAGGCCCTGAACTTTCTGCACAGAACTGGTTCTCCAGCCTAAGCTGCAGCAGTAGAGTCCAAAAAAGTGTCCCACAATGGGTTAAACCAACTTTCCCCGGGGTCCCTCTCAACAAAAATCTACCTCGAGCGAACGCTCTGAGCAATAAAATTTGGGAGGGAGAAAGATGGCCATAAATGAGAAGCCAAGGCTCTCAAGTTCTTCAGCCTCCCAAATCAGCCAGCGGAAAAGCTAGCAGGACAAACCGAGCAGCGGGAACCTGGAGACGCCGCCGCCCGAACCGAACCAGAACGCAAGCGAGCCCCGAAACTGACCCGGGCGGCGGCGGCGGGGGGCGAGGCCGCCTGGAGCAACGGCCCCGCGGGCGGAGGGGAACCCACCGCAGGTGGCCGGCCCGAGTCCCCGAGGGCCCCTCGCGCCCCTCGCGCCCAGGGGGCAGCTGCGACAGGCCCGGCGCGGCGTCCGGGCTGACCCCGCGGCCGGCGGCGGCCAGGCAGCGCCCCCTCCCCTCAGCCCGCCAGGCCCGCGGGCGGGAGGACGCGGCCGGGCCGGGGCCGCGCCGCCCGCCCCGAAGGCTCGTCCGAGGCGGCGGCCCGGCTCCCGGGGAACGGTGCTGGAGGGCGCTGACAGCTGCGCAAGCGGCTCGGAGCGCGGCGGCGGCGGCCCAGGGGGCTGCGGGCGCCGCGCAGGCCAGGCCGCCCGGGGACCCGGCCCGCTCCCCGCCGTCTCCCGCGCCGCCCAGAGCAGCGGGCCGAGCGCTCCGTTACCTTGTCGCAGTAGAGCCCCACGAGCTGCTTCATCCGCCAGTGTGGGGCGGTAAAGACGTCCACTTCTTCAGGGAACGGCGCCATCGCCACTGCCTCAGCCTCCGCCTCAGCAGCCGCGGCCGCCGCCTCTCCATAGACACCCTCGCCGCGGGGCAGAGGCGGCGCGCCCCCATGCGCATGCGCCCGCCCCGTCGGCGCGCGCGCCCGGGGTGCTCGGCCGGCAGAGTCGCGGGGGCGCGCCGGCCGCCGCCATGCGGTCAGCGCGGGCCACGTGACCGGGCGCGCGCGTAGGCTCGCGGCTGCCACCTCCCTCCCCCGACTCTCGGTATCCCTTGTCCTCGCATGGTGGGGAAGAAACCAAGCATGTTTCATTATTTGTTTCACCGCGTGAAAACGCACTGTCTGAGGGGCGGGGCGCACGCGGCGCTTCTCCTCGGAGCTGCCCTCAGGCCTTGAGGCCGAGGCCGCTGAGCACAATGGCCGGGGTCACTCTGCCCTGGGCCCCGGTGGCCTGGGGGCCTGGGGGCGCTGAAGCTGCGCAAGCCCGGGCCCTCCCGGGCCGCTGCTTGCTCCCCCGCCTGCTAGCGAAGGCCCAGGCTCGGCTCCCGGCCCAGGGGGGCTCCACGGTCTTGCAGCCCCTTGGAAAGGCAGCCGTGCGCCCAGCCGGTGTCCTGGGGGTCCAGGAGCGGAGAGGCCCGCAGCTGTGGGCCCTGGGCGAGGGGCAAGGGCGGGCCATCGTGGGCCGCCTGCGGGGCACACCCCGGCCCAGTCCCTTCAGGGTGGGGGTGGCCCAGAGGACGAGTCTAGACAAGGTCATTGCGAGTCTAGACAAGGTCATTGCGGAGAGGTCAGCGTCTCTTCCCCACGTGCCTTCTCGTCCTGCTCCTCAACCTCGACTGGTTGGCTGCGGGACTGAAGGACGCACAGGGGCGCGGCAAGGCTGAGCACTTGGTACAGAATATTACTTTGCTCAAGAGCCGTCAGGTCCAGGAGGACAAGAGTTAAAATATGCTGTGTTCACCCTCACAGTTCCGCGACAACGTGGAGGGTCCATAGGTTCGATAAATATCCAACAAATTATGGAGTAGGAAGGAAGAAAGAGGCGTGGAGGGAGGGGACTGCGTTCTTCCTACTGACATTTACCGACAGGCTGTGTGGGCGGTGGTTAAAAACACTCTGGAGGTGAAGTTAGGTTCCTGGTTTTGCCAGGGGCCCGTCGTACAACCTTGGACAAGCTATGTGACCTCTCTCTACCTCAGTTTTTTCCTCTCTAAAATGGAGACGATAATACCTACATCAGGAATTTTATAACGAGTAAGTTCGTATATTTGAAATACTTAACAATAGTACTTTGTAAGCCTATAATAAGTACAATCTGTGAGCTAATAATTCTAAAACAGGTAGCCCTGTAGGAAACTGAGTCTTGAAGACCTTGTGCTAATTGCCCAAGGCCTTACAAATTAGTTTGCAAATAACCTGGCCTTCTGAATCTGGTTCTAATACCCTCCCAGGCACTACCTTAGGAGGGACACGGAAATAGCTTGTATGCAGTTAAGAAAATGCATGAAGCCCTCCTCCCTCTATTTTTCCATCATTTTTTTTTTCCCTGCACTTTTACTAAGGCTCTGCCTCTGTATTTTTTAATATCTGCCAGAAGACATTTCCTTATTTACCTTCTGTTTCTTTACTTCATTCTGATCTCTTAACCCAGCTATCTTGGAATGTAGAACCACACCTCTAGTGAACCAGTCACAGAGAAACGGGCTTCATAAGAACGGGCCCTTTGTTTTATCCTCAGCACTTAGAATACTGCCTATCATACAGGTGGAACTCAATAAATATTTGTTAAGTAGTTCATGACCTATTTTCATGGTATTCTGTAATATCCTCATTTTAACTAACTTTTAAATCACCTTGCTGTAATTCCCATTCACTTCTGTCTGTATTATTCACTCATATACATAAAACCAGGGACTTTTTTTTTTTAAAAAGTGCTTTACAACAAAAAACTCCATGCACAAATGTTCAGCTTCACCCAGACCTGAAGCTGTGTAGTCAGTTGAATAGTATTACCAGCCACGTTGGACTCTGACCATTTCCGGGAATTTAAGATGACAAAATGAAAGAAATAAAATGATAAAAATAAAATAAAATGATAAAAATAAAAAAAGATAAAAAATGATAAAAATAAAATTGTGGGTTATTTTTTCCTTCTAAGAAGCTGTTTACGTTAGCTCCATATGCTGAGTAATGTGGCAATTAATCACCTTATATATCCAGAATAAATGATTGACTTATATTAAACTTTAGCCCTAGAGAGAAGACATTAATCAATGTAGTATCTTTACTGTAGGACTACTGCAGATAGAAACTGTTTTTAAGATAAAGATTGTTGGTCTAATCACCTCTCCGTATGATGCCTTTGGTTATATGACAGCACTGGAATTCTACCAACCTGCTAGGTGGTGGCCTCTACAAGGACACTAGATGACTCAAGTGAAAACAGTGCCTGCAACTTCTGATCCCTCTCTAGACTCTTCCTACTCTCACTCTCTGGAAAAGTCAAGTCATTCCCTGGTAATCAAAATACGAGGACACTAGGCCTCTTCTGTAATATTTTCCAACCATAGTTTTGCAGACTCTGGAAAGGATTATTAGTCAGGGAAGGTCAATTCTAAGGCTTTTTTAACTGAGGCTCTGACAGCCCTTTACCCACTAGGGGTTTCCTGGTGAAAATAAGCAATGAAAAAAAATTGCAGTTGCAAAACAGAAACAATCCTAATTTTGTACCAGCTGAACCCCATTGTCATTCAAAATAGCCAATCAACAACTGCTCTGGTGCTCTGGGCAGTCTAAATTGACTTAGAGGTAAAGCTTTTAGTGTGGATCATGGCATTTTAAAAGAAAGACAGTGAGTTGAAATGCAGTGGCCCAATGCTACTTTTTTTTTTTTTTTTCATTTTCCTTTAGTACACTTTATGGGTAAGTGAACCTTAGTGAATGAAATATATATACGTACATGTGTAAATATGTTATATATTTTTCTTCTGAGATCACTCTCCTTGGCCTGCAGTTGGCTGCCTTCTCAGAGTGTCCACACGAGGCCTTTTATCTGTGTGTGTGTGTGTGTGTCTGATGTCTCTGCATGTGCTAACCTCCTATTTTAAGACACCAGTCAAATCAGATTAGCCCTCTCTCAACCACGTCATTTTTAGGTACTCAAGCTCTTTAAAATCCTTTCTCCAAAGGAGTTACATTCTGAGGCACTGGGGGTTAGGGCTTTAAAATAAAAATTGGGGGAAAACACAAACTAGCCAATAACATTGGAAATAAAAGTTTATTCCAAATATACAATCCTCCCTTTATCACAATGAGAAAAAAAATTGGAAACAAATAAATGTTCATCAGTAGGATATGAAGTAAATTACAGCACATCCATTCAATTGAAAAGTATGCATCTGATCTTCAACTGCTTTCTCAAGCACCTTAGCAGGGAGCTGGGTTAAAAGCAGAGCAGCTGGATCTCAAACCCACACCTGTGGCTGCTTAACCTGCTGCACCATAACACTGGCCCCAAAGCAAGCAATTCTTATTTTTGTGCTAAAAAAAAAAAAAAAAAAGTATGCATCTGTTACAATGTATGATACATTTCTATTTGTTGCTGCTGTATGAAGCCAAGATTTATATAAAGTAAAATAATAAAAAAAATTTTAAAACACTGTTAAATATGCTGTCATTTGTGAAAAGAAAGTTTCTAGAGTTATACCGCAGAATTATGCGCAGGGGTATTAAGGTAGGAAGTAGTAAAATTACTTTTGTAAATCTACAGTTTAGGGGCCGGCACTGTGGCATCACATATGGGTGCCAGTTTGAGTCCTGGATGCTCTGCTTTTTATCCAGCTCAGTCTTTTTTTTTTGACAGGCAGATTGGTAGTGAGAGAGAGAGAGACAGAGAGAAAGGTCTTCCTTTTTGCCGCTGGTTCACCCTCCAATGGCCGCTACGGCCAGCGCATCGCGCTGATCCGAAGCCAGGAGCCAGGTGCTTCTCCTGGTCTCCCATGCGGGTGCAGGGCCCAAGCACTTGGGCCACCCTCCACTGCACTCCTGGGCCATAGCAGAGAGCTGGCCTGGAAGAGGGGCAACCGGGATAGAATCCAGCGCCCCAACCAGGGCTAGAACCCGGTGTGCCTGCACCGCAAGGCGGAGGATTAGCCTGTTAAGCCACGGCGCCGGCACTATCCAGCTCACTTCTAATGTGCTTGGAGAGCAGCGGAAGAAGGCCCATGTGTTCGGGCCCCTGCATCCACGTGGGAGGCCCAAATGAAACTCCTGGCTCCTGGCTTTGGCCTGGCCCAGCTGCGGCCTTTGTAGTCATTTGGGGACTGAACCAGCAGATGGAAGATAAACACTTTCTCTCTCTCTCTCTCTCTCTCTCCCTCTCTTTCACTCTCTCTTTCAAATAGATAAATAAATCTTTTTAAAAAAAAAAGTGTAAAAGAGAAAGGGACAGATAGAACACAAGTAAAAAAGACAGGGGAAAAAGCAGACTAAAGGCCGGCGCCGCGGCTCACTAGGCTAATCCTCCGCCTTGTGGCGCCGGCACACCGGCTTCTAGTCCCAGTCAGGGCGTCGGATTCTGTCCCGGTTGCCCCTCTTCCAATCCAGCTCTCTGCTGTGGCCCGGGAGTGCAGTGGAGGATGGCCCAAGTCCTTGGGCCCTGCACCTTCATGGGAGACCAGGAGAAGCACCTGGCTCCTGGCTTCGGATCAGTGCAGCACGCCGGCCACAGCACAGCGGCCATTGGAGGGTGAACCAACGGCAAAGGAAGACCTTTCTCTGTCTCTCTCTCTCTCTCTCACTGTCCACTCTGCCTGTCAAAAAAAAAAAAAATTTAAAAAAAGCAGACTAAAGAAAAGAAAAAAAATAAAGATACAGGTGGAAGTGGAAAGAAGAAAACTGTCATTAAAATACATGGCAGACTTACCATGTACCAGGCACTGTAAATGTTTTCCATGAGTTATCACATGTAATCCTCACAATATGTGAAATTCTCTACTATTTTTCTCATTTCACAGGAAAAGAAAATGACATTCAGAGTCATTGACCTATCTAAGGCCATAGAGCTAGTGAGTGGAAAATCAAGGATTTAGATCCCAAGACCTTCTCATTCCAGAATATGCACTTACCCCTATAGTCAAAAGTCAATTCTTGATCATTAGTTCATATCAACAAGTTAAATGCCTAATGTGTGCTGATAATCTCTAAGCTGCAGCCAAAGGTGACCATGACAGAATTCTTTTTAAGATTTATTTATTTATTTGAAAGAATTACAGAGAGAGGGAGACAGAGAGAAATCTTCCATCCACTGGTTCACTCCCCAAATGGCCACAGCCACCAGGGCTGGGCCACACTGAAGCAAGAACCAGTAGCCTCATCTGGGTCTCTCATATGGGGGCAGGTGCCCAAGCACTTGGACCATCCTCCGCTGCTTTCCCAGGCACATTAGCAGGGAGCTGGATTGGAAGTGGAGAACCATGGCTCAAACTGGTGGCCATATTGGATGCTAGCAGTGCAGACGGTGGCTTGACTGGCTGCGCCACAGTGCTGGCCCAGGAATTCTTACACTCTGTCCTGGTGAACAGAGAAGAATGCATGTTAGCATCAGAGTAAATAGAAGCCCAATGGACACATAGAGAATGGTGTCTTACTGTAGTTCCCAAATAGCTCAAGGGGACTTTCTGGTAGAGGTGCCCTTGAGCTCAGCCATGGAGATGCAAAGGAATTATCCATCCAGCACTTCTGGGACTTTATTTTCATTTGGTCAGCATTAACTGAATACCCACTATGGAACAGTGGCTCAGGATATAAAGTAGAATAAATCCAGATTACTATTCTTGAAAAACCTCACAGTTTTTAAGGAGGTTCAAAGTCTCGTATTACACATGCCATCCTCAATCTGTGATGTCAGTGTTTCCTCTTTGTCATTCCTGTGGGTGACAGCTTTAACTCCATAATATTTTTAATAATCACATTCAGAACAATAGCAGACATAAAAGAGTAGTCCATTAAATAAGTTATTTATTTATTAGCAATTTTAAGTACCTGATATTATATGATAATGTGTTTATCTCCTTTATCTATGTTCTTAGAACAAACAGTAGACAGACATAAGAGGCATAAAATATTTGTGTTGCATGAATAAAAAAGAATTTGAAAGACTTTTACAAAGAAAAATTCCTGTTATTTATTAATACACATAAATGGTTTTTAAGATCAACCAACCCAAATAAGCTATACCTAAAGTCCTTCTTACTTTCAAAATATTTTTCCTTCTTTTAAAGGATTCTTAGTTTAACCTCATAAGCAAGAATTCACTCCTAAACTGGGTACTGGATGAGGCTCAGCTATGGGCACCTCTTTGGCCAGAACAATGTGAGCTATACCACAAACTACATAAATGTCCAGATATGGAGTAGTCTCATTCCTTAGATCGTCTTTTGATGAGAAGTAGTTAAGATAGTGTTAAAGCCATATTTTGCTTCATTACAAATATAGAGACAGAATGTATACAGTGGGCCATCGTACTTCTAGGCAAACATTCCAGACAACAAAAACTTTCCTTTTCCTGTCACCTATTTTGGTCTTAATAAATATGGCTAAGTCAACAGCAACTCCTTGACTTCCAATCAAAGGTTCTATTATGGGGAGCAAGGATGTTGTATATATGGCCTGAGGGAAAGGTGGCTGCTCTCACAGACAGCATGACTCAGCTGTCACATTACATAGTGAGGGAAAGTATCACCAGTTTCTAGACTGGAAGCGGACAATAAGCTTCCTGTAAATTCTCAGGTTTACATTCACTGCAATGATGAAATCTGGCAGCGATTGCTTAATCACTGCCTACAGAGAGGAAACAGAAATCATTGAGGGAAAAATTCTGTTTCCTTCCTTCCTAGACATTAAAAAAGTCTGAAAATAGTACCAAAAAAAATCCTTAGTTACATAAGCAACTCCCAGAAAATTTTAAAATGTTAAGGACTATGTTGGTAGAATGAAACAGGAATTCCTATTCACCAATAGCAGTTCTTTGGAAACAGCTTTGTTCATACTTAGAAGACTGACCTGAGTTCCAATCCCCCCTCTGCCTACACCCATAGAATGTTGCACAAATCACCTGTCCAATCTGAGGCCTCAACTTCCTCAACTGAGGAGTCGATCTGGGATGCTTTTAAGTCCTAAGTGATCACCATGATGAATTCATCTACATATTATAAAGAAATTCTACAGGCACATGCCTGATTTTTCCGGGAAATCAGTCATCAACCATCTAGGTAAGTGAGTTGGGAGTTAGGTGGCCTTTAATCATTATTTTCTTTTGGCAACTAGCTCAATTATGATTCCATTCCATCGACTTTTCCTAAATTGTCTCTACCAAGGTGATTCTTTGGACTGCTATACTACTATAGGTCTTTGCTGTTGTGTGCAAGATTAAATGTTGACATACGTTTGTAATTGAATTATTTTTTAAAATATGCTTGAACAATTAACAGGCAATAAAGCAAATGGGATAGGCAGTCTCTGCTTCACAGGGTATCCTAAGAATGCAATGCTGAATGTGGAACTAAGCAGAGACTGGCATAGGACACATGATGGTAGCTGTTACTTTTACCTGTAAAATGAAGAGAGCACACAAGATGTTCTCTGCCAATTCTCAGCTCCTGAGAACCCTAGAACAATAGAAGCTGTTTCTTAAAGTTTATCCTACAAATTAACTTAAGGTCAAGTTCCTGGAGAAGGGATTTAGAGTTAGATAGCAAGTGACAGGAAGTACAAATGACAGTGACTTAAATAAGACAGAGTTTTTTTGTTTTTCTCTCTTCCTCAGGTTAGTTATCAATGAGGAGTCTTTAAAAAATTCACAGAAGATGCATGTTATGAAAAAGCAAAATTTTTTGCACTCAAACTTATCTTTTAATTTAATTATTTGAGACCTTTTTGAAGTACCTTCATATTGTAGCATAACGAATTATCCTAAAACATAGTGGCTTAAGTAGCAATGTTTATTATCTCAGTTTCTGGAGATCAAACATTAGTGGCTCAGCCAGGTAATTCTGTTATAAAGCTCAGTTTCTTAGTTGGCAGCCAGGGTTGCAATCACATCAAAACTTCACTGGGACAGAAGAGACTGCTTTCAGGATCGCTTAAGTGGTTGTTAGGAGGCCTCAGATCCCCACAGGCTGTTTAACTGTAGGCCTCAAGTCCTCTCCATGTGGGACCCTCCCTAGAACTACTTAGAATATGGTACTTGCTTTCTATGTGGGGGCAAACTGTTGAAATCTTTACTTAATATATACTAAACTGATCTTCTGTATATAAAGAGAATTGAAAATGAATCTTGATGTGAATGGAAGGGGAGAGGGAGCGGGAAAGGGGAGGGTTGCGGGTGGGAGGGAAGTTATGGGGGGGGGGGAAGCCATTATAATCCATAAGCTGTACTTTGGAAATTTGTATTCATTAAATGAAAGTTTTAAAAAAAAAAAGAATATGGTACTTGCTTTCTAAAGGGGGAGTGCCAAGAAAGAGAAAGCAAGTGAATCCAAACACTCAAAATAATCCAATTTTCTATAATGTAACCTAGGAAGAGACAAACCATCACTTTAGTTTTTTTTTTTTAAGATTTATTTATTTGAAAGGCAGAGTTACAGAGAGGCAGAGGCAGAGAGAGAGGGAGAGGGAGAGAGAGAGAGAGAGAGAGAGAGAGAGAGAGGTATTCCATCCACTGGTTCACTCCCCAGATGGCTGTAAAGGCCAGAGCTATGCTGATCTGAAGCCAGGAGTCAGGAGCCTCCTCCGGGTCTCCCACATGGGTGCAGGGTCCCAAGTGTCTGGGCCATCTTCTACTGCTTTCCCAGGCCATAGCAGAGAGCTGGATCAGAAGTGGAGCAGATGGCCGGCGCCGTGGCTCAACAGGCTAATCCTCCACCTTGTGGCGCCAGCACACCGGGTTCTAGTCCCGGTCGGGGCGCCAGATTCTGTCCCGGTTGCCCCTCTTCCAGGCCAGCTCTCTGCTGTGGCCCGGGAGTGCAGTGGAGGATGGCCCAAGTCCTTGGGCTCTGCACCCCATGGGAGACCAGGAGGAAGCACCTGGCTCCTGGCTTCGGATCAGCGCGGTGTGCCGGCCGCGGCGCGCTGGCCGTGGCGGCCATTGGAGGGTGAACCAATGGCAAAGGAAGACCTTTCTGTCTGTCTCTCTCTCTCACTATCCACTCTGCCTGTCAAAAAAAAAAAAAAAAAAAAAAAAAAAGAAGTGGAGCAGCTGGGACTCAAACCAGCACCCATATGGATGCTGGCACTGCAGGCAGCAGCTTTACCCGCTGTGCCACAGTGCTGGCCCCACAAACCATCACTTTACTCATGTGTTATTGGTCATGCATACCAACCACTCCTGCACAATGTGGAAGAGGACTGAACAAGGGTGTGCATACCAGACACAGGGATCACTGGGGGTTGTGCTGAGCACAGGCTACCACACTCATGTAGTCTAGCATAACTGGTCCAGGACTGATTTTGCAGCTCTATTCCATTTCACAGCTCTTCCCAGCTCACTCTTTTGTAAGCTCTAGAAGGTAATATTCACACATGTTTAAGTTCAAAGATGGTGGAACTTGCATCCTAGGCAACAAGACTGAAGAAAGGAAGAAGAGAGTCAAAGAGTGTATGCACAGAAATTTTCTGAAGACCCCTTTTACACCCTATTGGCTATACCTTAAATCACAAAGCTCACTGAGTTGTAAGCAAGGAGGAAAATGCAACCATGTATTCTGAGTGGACATGCACCAAGCCAAAATTCAGGGAATCTGTTACTGTAGATGGAGAGATATTGGGAGACAAACAGAAATTTCAAAGGACTCACTTGAACAAATAATATAGCATTGCCCTCCTTTCATAGTTTCCACAGCATCTTGGCTAAAACTCCAACTTCTTACTTTAAATGACCTACAACCCAGGATCTAGCGCTGTCTCCTCCTAGGAAGTGAAATATATCAGTAATGTTTCTATGAAGACTTCTTGACTGAAAATAAACATATTGTTTAACATATAATGCTCTGCCTCAGAACATCATTTGGAAATGAAATTAAATCATAGATATGAAGGAAGTATATGACAGGCAATACCCTCAACACTGAAGATTCATTTTCCCAAGATATTGAAGATATCTTCATATCTTTACCTTATGAAAATGTTTTTAAACCTCACTTTATATACAGTAAACCAAGGCACTGTATTCAGTCACACTGCTAGTAAACATTAAACACAATGCTATACTCTCTCCCACATCTTACAATTCCTGATCTTTCTTATTATTATGTTAATTAAAATGTTGAAAAACTCTTAATTAAATGAAATAGTATAATTACTTGAGCTAGAAACTTGAAATGAAAAGTTAATCAATTTTCTGATGAGTTGGATAAGCAGATACCAGTGATTTCCATTATTTTAGAGTTACGATACTATTCTGATATTTTGTTTGATTTAGTAACATCCCATTTTCAAAAAAACTATTGTATGGCATATATTTAAGACATGAATAACTCCAATTTGAGGGGCTGAGGGGAGTATAGAAATGTGGTAGAAGTCTGAGCTAAGAATTAGACTTAGGTTCCCATCCCAGGTCCATTCTTCCTTGTATGATACAAGGCAAATTACCTATTATCTCTCAGCTTCTGGGTAGTTGCTTATATATTAGGAGAAAAAATAATACACACTGCATAGTGTCCCTTAATGGTTAGCAAAGTTGATAAACAACACATTTTCATAGTCCCTGGCACATTGAGCGTTCAATACTATCTTTTATTATTACATATCATGGATTAACAAGACTATCCCAAGAAATAATATGAGATGAATTGCCCTTTTGAAAAATCAGGCTTAGAAATCATTGGTAATGAGAAGTTCAATTTGGATAATTCCAGTGAGCCTCCCTTCACAATTCTCAACCTAAAATAAAAAACTTTTCCCTCAGTCACATTCTGTAGGAAGTTAAATTGTATAAATCCATTCTCTTTATGTAATTTAAATGTAGGTGATAAATGGTAAGTTATAAATTTTTTTTCTTTGCCAACATATTATTGTTGCTGACAAGGAACTGCAGAATAATGAACACATTTTTGGCTTAACAATGTTAATCCCAGAAAAAAAAGGGGTAGTGTGCACATTTGTTGCTACCAGATCTTTGTCCAAATAACATTTCAGCAGCTGAATAATTGATCCGTAAAACAAAACAATAGGTCATAGCAACCTAGTCTGTAGGAGGAGCAATGAATTAATAAGAGAAAATTGTGAAATACCTACCAAACACAAATGTCTAATTGGGTAGAAGATGGGTAGAAATAAAAAAAATGCTATCATTCATGAATGACAGGTTCACATGTTTAATCTTGTCAGTCTCTTACTAAACATTCCTAAGAAATTACATCCTTCCCCTTACATATAGCATAATACTCCCACAAGCTTCTCCAAAGGTAAGAGTGCACTATATGTTAATGATATCCATCAGTTATTGAAAGACTAATTACATATGGTACTATTCACCACATTAACTCAATGTGAGGCAGGTTGTCAACTCAATTTTATAGATGAGGGAACCAAAGGTCAGAGAAAGAAAAAGTAGGATTTGTAGTCAGTGCTCATGCCCTGGACAATCATCACATATGACTTCCTGTTCAAAACAAGCCTGATCATACAGCTTGGCTGAGCACCTCACCAGGGGAAAGGCATGTAGTGGCAGAGAGTGGACAGCATAGCAGGAGGCAGAGAACACACTGCTTCGGGGTTCTTAGCCATGTGCCTGCTCTCAACTAAATTAACAATAGCAGACATGAAATCATAATTAAGAGGTAATAAATTGTGTGGTACTGATGATGCAAATGTAGTAAGACTTCAATCAGAAAGCTCAGAGGTCAAGATGTCTGAACTAGCCCCATCCCTCACAGCGTTCCTCAAAGCAAGCTCCTTGGAGAACATGCATCACAATCACATCAGGTGCTTTGAAAAATGTGATCCAGAGACTCACACTTGAAATCTGGTCCAGCACATTGCATCAAGGCATAGGTCTCTATATGAGATTTTTTCTTAGCTAAATTTTGAAAATTATGTCAATTACTACACTTCCATAATCAAACCTGTTTTTTAAACTTGGTAAGTTGTTTTGCAGAGTCCAAGGAAGTCATAGTATCATTTGTAAAACAGAATATGATATTCTAAATATAATAGCTAAAATCAAAAATTAGTGCAGAGGTAGTATAGACTTTAGGAATAAACAGGCCAGGGCTGAACTCTCTGAGCCCCAGTTTATGTGGCAAGGACATACTGATTACCTTATCTTAATGGGTCATTATGGAGACTGTAGGTATGATACCAGAGTATAATGTATAAAGACACAGAGTGGCCATTCAATAAATTATAGGTGTCTTTGTTATTAAACAGTTAACACTTATGAAATAGGATACCATACACTATAATAGAGTCTGGTATTGAGATTATTAGGAGCCAGAGGTTTCAAATTGATTTGGACCACTATAATGGCTTAGCACACTACTGCTGGAATTGGATTGTCTAGGTTCAAATCCCAGTTGATCCACTTTCTCAACTACTACCAGAAAGGTAGATCAGAATCTCTTTTGGCTCCTGGGAATGATACCTTTGCTAACATTGTTAAGCCATAAGCTTGTTCACTATTCTGGTAAATCAGCTGTGACATGGAGTTAATACTACCTGTGTCACAGGATTATGGTCTGGATTAAATGAAATTATACAGGTAGAGTTTACAACAGTAACTGGCACATGATTTTTTTTAAGTGCTTTTTTAAAAATCTAATTATTTCTATTATTATTCAACAGAACTTATGATATAAGAACAGTGTGCCAGAAACTACAGATTCTATATGTTCAGTAGTGATCTGACCATTCTGTCTACTGAGTTTGCCAAGTCTGTATTCACATGACACTGACTTTTATGGTTGTTTATTCAGTTACCCTAGCTAACATAATAACAAATAGACCAAAATGTAAAGCACTATTCTAAAGATATTTTGGGGCATTAAACTACTTCTGCTCACAAAATGACTCCCATCCAGATGAGATCGGGTATGTTCAGGGGCAAAATGACTCTATGTAGTGTAGGAACGACTATTGTCCTAATTTTACATATGAAAAAAAACCTGAAACTGAGAGGGTACGTAGTCTGCTAAAAGCAAGATTCAAACCTAGACAATCTAGCCCCACCCTCTATCTTTAAGGTACCATATGATACTATTTCTAGAGGCCTTAGAGTCATTTTTTAAATGTTCACTTTCCATCAATCCGATATTTAATAAGGTATGCAGTCCTCTTAAACACTGTCAGTCTCCTCTCTACTCGTGCTAATACATACCTAGCTTATGCCCAACTTACCTCCAGCCTGAACTGCTCTTCCCTTTGCTTTTAGCCTCATTCCTAACCTTCTATGAAACCAACTGGTCAAAAATGTTTCTAAAACAGATCTTATAAATGACTCCATTATTTTTTGTTTTTGTTTTTAAAGATTTTTATTTATTTCTTTGAGAGGTAGATTTACAGATGGAGAGAGGTCTTCCATCCACTGAATCACTCCTCAGATGGCTGAAATGGCCAGAGCTGGACAGATCAGAAGTCACAAGCCAGGAGCTTCTTCCAGGTCTCCCACGAGGGTGCAGGGGTCCAAGCACTTGGGCCATCTTCCACTGCTTTCCTGGGCCATAAGCAGGAAGCTGGATTGGAAGAGGACCAGCTGGGACATGAACCAGTGCTCCTTACACAGTGCTCATATGGGATGCCTGTGCCACAGGTGGAGGCTTAGCCTACTACACCCCAGCACAGGTCCCATGACTCCGTTATTAAAAAAAAAAATTAATGGCACTCCAATTTCTATCAGATGGGACTCTAATACTCTTATTTTTTTTTAAGGATTTATTTTATTTGAAAGTCAGAGTTACACAGAGAGAGAAGGAGAGGCAGAGAGAGAGGGAGAGAGAGGTCTTCCATCCGCTGGTTCACTCCCCAATTGGCTGCAACGGCCGGAGCTGAGCTGATCTGAAGCCAGGAGCCAGGAGCTTCCTCCGGGTCTCCCACATGGGTGCAGGGGTCCAAGGACTTGGGCCATCTTCTACTGCTTTCCCAGACCATAACAGAGAGCTGGATCAGAAGAGGAGCAGCAGGGACTAGAACCGGCTCCTATAAGGGATGCCGGCACTGCAGGTGATGGCTTTACCTGCTATGTCACAGCGTCAGCCCCGACTCTAATACTCTTATGTGTCATTCAATAAAGCACCTGGTTCAGTACATGACTTATAAAGTTGAATATATTGCTTAAAGGTAGGAAGGCTGCTTTGCTCATCTTCATATAATTCCCAAGGCCCAAACAGCTCACAGGTATAAATGGGTCGCAACATTATCAACACATGAATCTTAATGACTCCTTGTACCACCTTCAAGTTTAGAATCTCCAACTTCAGCAAAATCCTTCCTACCCTTATTGCGAGAGCCTTCTGAGTTCTCAGGGGTGTTTCTCACATGTTACAAAACAAAAACAGAACAACAAAAGAACTGTCTGAGATCATATGCCACATCCTTGGGCTGAAGGAAAGAAGTTGACTCACTTCCTTATGGCCACATCATGCAGATTTGCCTCAATTTCCTACTAATACTTTTTTTTTATTATTATTTTTGTTTGTGTTTTTTTTTTTTTTTTTTTGACAGGGAGAGTGGATAGTGAGAGAGAGACAGAGAGAAAGGTCTTCCTTTTTTGCCGTTGGTTCACCCTCCAATGGCCGCTGCGGCCTGCACATCTCGCAGATCCGAAGCCAGGAGCCAGGTGCTTCTCCTGGTCTCCCATGCGGGTGCAGGGCCCAAGCACTTGGACCATCCTCCACTGCCTTCCCGGGCCATAGCAGAGAGCTGGCCTGGAAGAGGGGCAACAGGGATAGAATCCGGCGCCCCAACCGGGACTAGAACCCGGTGTGCCGGCGCCGCAAGGTGGAGGATTAGCCTGTTAAGCCACGGCGCCGGCCTTTTTTTTTTTTTTTTTTAAAATACCATTTCCAAACATTACAGGGAGAGTCAAGATGGTGGAATGGGGAGGGAGCTTACTGCTCTAGTCTAGCAGAAGATAGTTAAAAAAAGAAAAAAGTGGAGAGAGTACAGTCACAGGGAAGAATTAGGGAGAAAATGGCAGAGGAAACTCCACACAAATTAGATGGACAATGTAGACCTACGTGGAGGGTGTGGACGTGCACAACTCAGGACCCAGCAGCCGACAGTACCACTTTGGAGCAGCAGTAGCCCTAGCCACTGGTGATAAAGCTGCAGGAAGAGCCTGGCAGGAATCCAGCTTGGAGCCCTGTGGGGGACAGTGTACCTGCCAACATAGAGGGGGGAAAGGAGACATGTTTCTCTCTCCCCAACCACCTGGCACCAGCATACGGTACCTAGCCAAGAGAGGGCGGGTGCCATTTTGGACATACGAAACAGCTGCGCCAGCTCATGTCCAAATGCCCAGCAGTGAGCTGAGAGGAGACACATGGGTCCGGTGTGAGCACTGACAGGGAGCTGGGAGCTCGTGACTGTGGGAGCCTTATTTGCTGGAACTGTAAGAACACCGTGGCTGCGTGGGAGGGCACAGTGTGTGGCTGGGCCTTTGGGCAGGCACTTGGGCAGCTCCACATGCTCAGGGCTCCCCGATTCCCTGGTGAGGATCGTTGCTGCAGGATCCATGTTCACACCAAGGACTGCACGGATCCTTTGTGTGGTTCTTGTGGCAGCGTGGATGAAAATTGTACCTACTGGGGCTAGCGCCCACGCCCAAGTTAGGCGTGGTAAATTTCCTCTTTTTTTTTTTTTTCTTTAAATCAGAGGGGAGGTTTGTTCAGCTCTGTCTTGGTCTCAAGCTCACCTCTTCTCCTCAAAGGAGACCAATGCCTGGGCGCCGGCATCCCATATGGGTGCCGGTTTGAGACCCGGCTGCTCCACTTCCAATCCACTTCCAATTGCTCCACAATCCAATCCACTTCCATAGCTCTCTGCTATGGCCTGCGAAAGCAGTAGAAGATGGCCCAAGTCCTTGGGACCCTGTACCCACGTGGGAGACCCGAAAGAAGTTCTTGGCTCCTGGCTTTGAATTGGCTCAGCTCCGGCTGTTGTAGCCATTTGGGGAGTGAACCAGTGGATGGAAGACCTCTCTCTTTCTCTCTCTCTGCCTCCGCCTCTCCATAACTCTGCCTTTCAAGATTCAATAACTCTGAATAGCCCTTGTTTCAACTGTTGAAGAACATTTTTTTCATACAATTCATTGAACTCTTTACTTAGTATAGAGTTAACCGTATTTGTATAAAGTTAATTGAAATAGATCTTAGTAAAAAGTAAAAATGGGAATAGGAGAATGAGGAGGAAGAGCAGTGGGAGTGTGGATACGGTGGGAAGAATCACTATGTTCATAAAGTTGTAATTATGAATAAAAGGTTTCTGGGGAAAAATAAACACAAAAAGAACATCACATTAAAAAAACATATCATTTCCTTAACTCGTTCATGTAATGCAAATCTTTATTCAGATTTTATTTTGTTTTGTGTGTTTTTTTAAAGATTTATTTATTTATTTGAAAGTCAGAGTTACACAGAGAGAGGAGAGGCAGAGAGAGAGAGAGAGAGAGAGAGAGAGAGAGAGAGGTCTTCCATCCTATGGTTCACTCCCCAATTGGCCGCAATGGCTGGAGCTGCGCCGATCCAAAGACAGGAGCCAGGGGCTTTTTCCGGGTCTCCCACATGGGTGCAGGGGTCCAAGGACTTGGGCCATCTTCTACTGCTATCCAGGCCATAGCAGATAGCTGGATTGGAAGTGGAGCAGCCGGGTCTCGAACTGGCGCCCATATGGGATGCCGGCTCTTCAGGCCAGGGCATTAACCCACTGTGCCACAGCACTGGCCCTTCAGATTTTCAAAATAGAAATTTAAAAAAATTGTTTCATGTTTGGTTTGAGGAAACTGCAACCTGTTAGTAAATATTAAGTATTTTTAATATTTATTAATTTCATAGAAATGCAGAGAGAGAGAAGGAGGGTTGAGAAAGGGGGATGGAGAGAGAGAAGAGGAAAGGAGAGGGGAGGGGAAGGGAGGGGGGGAGAGGATGGTGACAAAGCCTTATTCTTGTTAAAGAATACTGTGAGAAAAGAACTCACATATTTTCTTCTAACATGATTAGTTATAGTGTATACGCCTTTAAATCTCAACTAATTAATTAAAAACTGCAGAGCGACAGCGATTTTGAACATTTCTATAAAGGTCTTTATATGGACAAATATTTTCTGATCTCTTGGATAAAACAACTAGGAGCAGAATGGTTAGATCATATATGTGGTAGATGTATGTTTCACTTTACAAGAAACTGCCACGATATTTTCCAAAGTGATGTTCTATTTTATAGTCTTTATATCTGCCAACATTCCTTCCTCCAAAATCTACCTTAATAATGATATAGCTATCCAACTTTCTTTTGATTGGTGTTACTATCTTTTTTTTTTCATGCTTCTAACCTATTTGAGTCCTCAGAATTAAAGTGTGTCTTACAGACAGTATACAATTGAGTCTTATTTTTTTTTTAATCCAGCCTAATACTCTCTAGCTTTTTCTGGGGTCTATATACATGTAAAAGCAGTGGTTTTAACTGGAGGCAGTTTTGCCCTCCAAGAAACACTTGGCAATGTCTGAAGTATCTTTTTTTTTTTCTTTTTATATTTCTTGAGAAAAGTGAAAAACCATTCTTAGCTTGTGGGCAGTAAAACAACATGTTGCAGGCTGCTTTGCCAGCCCATATTTCTGGTGAGGAGAGTGAACTCTGTTTGACATTTCTTGTACAATCTGCTGGTTGAGTTCCCTCTGCTTTTGTTTGGAAAAGTATTTTGCTTTTGTTTCTCAAAGATGTCTTCTCTGGGCATGGGGCTTTAGTTCCATAAAGTTTTTCCAACTACTTGAAATATGTTGCTTTACTGATTTCGCAAATGAATTGTTTCCTACAGGAAATCTGATACTATACTCACCTTTGTGACTTGACTTCCAAGTTATTTGGAAACACTGCTCGTTTCTCTACAGTCTCTTTGTTATTGCTATTTATTTGAAAAGTTGAGTGAAGCCACATCTTTCATCTGCTGGTTCACTCCCCTATAGCAACAGCCCAAGCTGAGCCAAGCCAAAGACTGGAGCCCAAAAGTGCATCCAGGTCTACATGTGGATGGCAGGGACTCAAATTCTTGAGCCATCATTTGCTGCTTCACAGGATAAACATTAGCCGAAGGCTGAATCAAAAGTGGAACAGGAGGGCCGGTGCTGTGGCATAGTGGGTAAAGCCATTGCCTGCAGTGTCGGCGCTCCATATTGGCACTAGTTCGAATCCTGGCTGCTCCACTTCCAATCCAGCTCTCTGCTATGGCCTGGGAAAGCAAAAGATTGGGCCCCTGCTCCCATGTGGGAGATCTGGAAGAAGCTCCTGGCTCCAGCCACTGTGACCATTTGGG
This sequence comes from Lepus europaeus, assembly GCF_033115175.1. Lineage (NCBI taxonomy): Eukaryota > Metazoa > Chordata > Mammalia > Lagomorpha > Leporidae > Lepus > Lepus europaeus. The sequence goes on along the minus strand of NC_084842.1, from coordinate 80,918,384 downwards.
GAGTGAACCAGCGGATGGAAGACCTCTCTCTGCCTCTGCTTCTCTGTAACTCTGCCTTTCAAATAATAAAATAAATAGGCCGGCGCCATGGCTCACTAGGCTAATCCTCCACCTGCGGCACCTGCACCCTGGGTTCTAGTCCCGGTTGCTCCTCTTCCAGTTCAGCTCTCTGCTGCGGCCCGGGAGGGCAGTGGAGAATGGCCCATCCTTGGGCCCTGCACCCGCATGGGAGACCAGGAGAAGCACCTGGCTCCTGGCTTCAGATAGGTGCAGCCTGCCAGCCACAACACGCCAGCCATAGCAGGCCACTTGGGGGATGAACCAACGGAAAAAGGAAGACCTTTCTCTCTGTCTCTCTCTCTCTCACTGTCTAATTCTGCCTGTCAACAAATAAATAAATAAAAATAAAAAATAATAAAATAATTTTTTAAAAAAAGTGGAACAGGAACTCAAGTCTAGGCACTTCAATATGGGCATCCTAAGCGGTCTCTTATTTATCACTGATACTATTTGATTATAGTGTACCTTCCTGTAATTTTGTTCATGCTTCTGATGCTTAAAGTTCATTGATCTTGCATCTGTGGATTTATAGTTTCCATCACATTTGGAAACTTGTGAGCTATTATTTTCAAATATTTCTTTTATTCCCTCCCTCATTGAAAGTCCTATTTTCCTATTTATTGGCATCCTTAGTAACTTTTGATTGGAGAATGGACACTGTAAATTTCACCTTAGTAGGGGGAGTAGGGTGGAGTGGATATTTTGTATTTCTTTTTTTTTTTTTTTTTTTGACAGGCAGAGTGGATAGTGAGAGAGAGAGACAGAGAGAAAGGTCTTCCTTTTTTGCCGTTGGTTCACCCTCCAATGGCCGCTGCAGCCGGCGCATCGCGCTGATCCGAAGCCAGGAGCCAGGTGCTTCTCCTGGTCTCCCATGGGGTGCAGGGCCCAAGCACTTGGGCCATCCTCCACTGCACTCCCGGGCCATAGCAGAGAGCTGGCCTGGAAGAGGGGCAACCGGGATAGAATCCGGCACCCCAACCGGGACTAGAACCCGGTGTGCCAGCACCGCAAGGTGGAGGATTAGCCTTTTAAGCCATAGCGCCGGCCGATATTTTGTATTTCTATGAATTTTCTTTTTTTAAAAGATTTATTTACTTATTTGAAAGTCAGAATTACACAGAGAAAGGAGAGGCGGGGTGGGGGGGGGGGGAGAGGTCTTCCATCCGCTGGTTCACTCCCCAATTAGCCACAAGGGCAAAGAGCTGAGCTGATCCGAAGCTAGGAGCCAGGAGCTTCTTCCAGGTCTCCAATGTGGGTGCAGGGGCCCAAGGACTTGGGCCATCTTGTACGGCTTTCCCAAGTCAAAGCAGAGAGCTGGATTGGAAGAGGAGCAGCCAGGACTAGAACCGGTGCACATATGGGATGCCGGCTCTTCAGGCCAGGGTTTTAACCTGCTGTGCCAGGGCCCCCTATGAATTTTCTTGAACTTTGTTCTGAACAGTTACTTAAAAGAGTTTGATGCTTGCCTTAAACATTTGTTAGGCAAGACAGGAACAGTGCCTACTCTAGAGATAATTATTCCCTACATCTGAGACAAGACCCTTCTACGGGTCGGCGCCGCGGCTCACTAGGCTAATCCTCCGCCTTGCGGCGCCGGCACACCGGGTTCTAGTCCCGGTCAGGGCACCGATCCTGTCCCGGTTGCCCCTCTTCCAGGCCAGCTCTCTGCCTGTGGCCAGGGAGTGCAGTGGAGGATGGCCCAAGTGCTTGGGCCCTGCACCCCATGGGAGACCAGGAGAAGCACCTGGCTCCTGCCATTGGATCAGCGCGATGCGCTGGCTGCAGCGGCCATTGGAGGGTGAACCAACGGCAAAAAAGGAAGACCTTTCTCTCTGTCTCTCTCTCACTGTCCACTCTGCCTGTCAAAAAAAAAAAAAAAAAAAAAAAGAGAGAGACCCTTCTACGTATGCTATACAAAGTTCTATGAATGATGAAACTTTTCAGTCTGTCTTATGGGGACAGGCTTTACTCTCAGCTCTCCCTGAGCATGACACAATTATCTGTAATTCTATTGGACTTCAAAAAGTTAACAGAGGGGTAGGAATTGTGGCACAGTGTGTTAAGCCAGTACTTTGGATGCCTGCAGCCCATTTGGAATGCAGGTTCATGTACCTGGCTTCAGCCTGGCTCAGATCTGGCTTTTGCAGCCAATAGGGCGGTGAAACAGCAGATGAAAGATCTGTCACTCTGCCTTTCAAATGAAAAGCAAATAAATCTCTTTTAAAAGTTCATGGAAAATACAACCAAAGGATAACTTGAATTTTTCACGAAATTTTTGAAGCTCCTCCATACTTCTGGTGATCCTTTCTTTGGTCTCAAGTCATCTCCTCATATTTACACACCGATTAGCACTTACCTGAAAACTCAGTGGAGGTTTGTTTTGGATCTCTAGAATTCCCCTTCTGTGCAGCTCTTTCCTCTCCAGCACTGCACGCTGCCAGCTCCAGCTGCCTCGGTTCCCCGGGCTGTCTCGTGAATTTAGGAGCTCCACCAGGCTGCACATGTCCACCTACCTGTGCTGAGGCCTAGAATTCTCTCAAGGAGGTAACGGAGGCAGTTATAGAACTCATCACAGTTCCTGTCACTCAGGATTCATTGTCCTTCATTGGCTGAATTTGGATATATTCAAAATATTACTTTACATGTAATTTTGTCCGTGTTTTACTGTTTCTGGCCATTACATCCTAGAAAAAAAATATTTGATACATTCAAGGAAAGTATCTGGATAAATTCATTAGTTTCCTGAAACTCTTGATCAAAACCTGCGTTATACCTGATACATGAGGCATATGAGATAATACAGCTTACATCCTAAATATTAAAGAATGATTATGGAACATTAAATGTATCATTCTTTTGGATGAATTAACTGTCCATTGTTATATAGAATGAATCTAGTACTCAGTACTTCTAATATTTAACCCAATAAAAACCAAGAAATAGGGTTAGTGGTATACTCTGAGGATGCCTTTTGTGCTCTCAGATCAGAATGAACTTATGAACAGACAGCACAAACATCACTTTAAGTAAAATGTTCCCCACTTTTTATTTGCATTGTTTTATTTGGGATGATTTCTCCATATTGCATTTAATTATTAGTGAATTATACACGATCATAACTTTTTTATTAAAAATATATCATTCATGGACTTTTTATTTAAGTTATAAAACTTTCCTTTCTCCCTATTTGCTGCCTCATTTTTATCATGTTGGAAAATGGTCAAGGTAATTGCTTGAAATGGTAATTTGTCATATACCCACAATCATTGTATTTGCAAATTCCCATCAGTTCAATAGGAGTTACAGAAAAAACTGTGAGCCTGCCACGACAGACTGCACTGCATGTCAAATAGTTAAAGCAACTGCAAGATATTTCAGTGAAGGGTAACCAGGCTTGTAGATCTTTCCAAATCATTGACTTCATCTCTTCAGTTATGTAAACTGTTGCAGAATACAAAGTCCCTCTGATTTTCACTTCCTATATTTTGTTTCATAATTCCATTTCCTCAAGTTGATGTTAATTTATAGCTAATATTTATAAGACAATTATGAACTAAAACTGGAAACAAAAGATACTAGTACAAAAACAAATGAGGTAGGGATGGGCGTTTGGCACAGTCCTAAGAAGCAGCTTGGAACAACTGTAGCCTACACAGGGGAGCCTGGGTTTGAGTCCTGACTCTGCTTCTTCTGATTCTACCTTACTGCTAATGTGCTCCCTGGGAGGAAGTAAGTGAGGCTGAAGGGCTTAGATTCCTGCGGCTCACGGGAGACTCAGATTGAGTTCCAGGCTCCTGGCTTCCCCTGGCCAGGCATTTGGGGATTGAACTAATGGATGGAAGGTCTGTTTCTTTCCCTCTCTGTTTCTCTCTGCCTTTTTTCTTTTTTTTAATTTTTTTTTTAAAGAATGAGGTAAGTATCACATATAAAAACTTATGTAAAGCCAAATGTCCATCTAGTAATAAAAATTTTCTTGTATTCTTCCCGTCCTGGATTTACCAGGCATCCGGCTTAAGTTCTATTTAAGCCTGCCACTAGCTATTTCTTTCAAACCCAAGTTGGAGTTCCCACACAGATAGTGCATAAACAGAACTTGGAGTTGAAACTTTACTGTCCTAACTTTTCAATCACAAGATTTCTAATTGGAAAGGCAGAAATGCCATCCTCACCACCTTGGAGTTTCTTCTGATAGACAGATAAAGGTATAAGCCACTAAGATAAAATTTTACTTCCACTGCTAAATTATTTTTTGGCCTTTGCCAAATATGTAACTCTCTGGGCCTTTGCCCAGCTGTAAAAACAGAGTTTAGAGGAGACATGATTACAGAAGAAAACGCTGATGAGAACTGTTATTGCTGTATAATCCTTAATTCATAGGAAAGACTGTTCCAAAAATATCATTGAAGAGTCTCATCTCCTGAGATAATGCAAGAGGATGTTTCTAAACTAACACATAAGAAGTATCTTGTCCCCAACACCCGCAAAGTAGCCAAACCTAAATCCAGTCAGGCATCCTGATGGTACTACCAGTTTTTAGGAAATATACGTAACGGAATATGTTGAATGAAATAGTATGAGGATGAAAACAGTCAAAATCAGAACATAAGAAATTCAACCAACTAAAGACCCAATCTCTACAACAAATAAAATGTCCAGGAAAACCAAAAAAGAACCTGTTATATATCAAGAGGCGTAAGATATATCAATCGGATGGAAAGTACAGACATAGTTTAGCTTCTAATTCAAAGAAACAAGTATGAGAAAGGTTTTGTTTAGAAAACTAGAAAAATCCAAATACTTGCTATTAGATGAAATGCTACAATGTTAGAGATTTGTTTCAAAATCTGGCTGAGTAGGGTGGGTACATCATGGAGGGTGTGTACATGTGGATGAGTGAGTGGTGGGGCATGGGAGAACAGAAACAAGATTGGCCAAATGTTGATAATAGTTGAATCTAAGGGCTGGGTTGTCAGGTTCATTATACGATTCTCTATTTTTGTATATATTTAAACACTTTAATAAGTAATCTTAAAAAATTGTGTCTTTTGATTCTATTAAGTTAATGTTCTACTCTTTGTTGGAAAAGCAAAATTCCTGAGCTAAAGACAAAATATTAAGAAAACAAAAAATTGAACAAAAATGTAGTCACTAATGGCTTACTATAATTACCTAAGAAAAGACACATTCTTGGGGCTGGCATTGTAGCACAGTGGTTAAGCCACTGTCTGCACCAGCATCCCATATGGACACCAGTTTGAATCCCACCTGCTCCACTTCCAATTCAGCTCCCTGCTAATATGCCCGGGAAAGCAGCAGAGGATGGCTAAAGTCCTTGGGACCCTATACCCATGTGGGAGATCTGGAAGAAGCTCCTGGATCCTGCCTTTGGCATGGCCCAGCTCTGGCCATTGTGGCCATTTGGGAAATGAACCAGTGGATCGAAGACCTCTCTCTATATAATTCAACCTTTCAAATAAATAAAATTTTTAAAGAGTTATTTATTTACTTGAAAGTCAGAGTTACACAGACAGAAAGGAGAGGTAAAGAGAGAGAGAGAGGGAAAGAGAGAGAGAGAGAGAGAGAGAGGTCTTCCATCCGCTGGTTCACTCCCCAGTGGCCACAATGGCTGGAGCTTCGCTGATCTGAAGCCAGGAGCCAGGAGCTTCTTCCAGGTCTTCCACGTGGGTGCACGGGGCCATCTTGTACTGCTTTCCCAGGCCACAGCAGAGAGCTGGATCAGAAGTGGAGCAGCTGGGACACGAACCGGCATTGAAGGCGACGGCTTTACCCACCAGGCCACAATGTCTGCCCCAATACATTTTTTTAAAAAGATACATTGTTCATCATTTGAAAAAATAAGCTGCTGAAGTCTATGAAATGAATATACTATTATCAACCTCACATTTTTTTTATTTAAACCCCCAAATGAAGATACCCAAAAAGCCCCAGACATATATTGGGAATGTCTTTTTAAAATATCCATACATGGATATGGTGTTTATTGTGTTGCCTTGAAAAGATTTTTGTTTTAATCTTTAAAGCAAAAGCCCTTTCCTATCTTATATATACTTTGTCAGCTCTGCTCCCCAAATGACAGGTTGAATACCAGGCACTCAAAGTCAAGTAATTATATACCATGTATCATTTAAAACAAAAATAATTCCAGCTGCTATGATCAATATTTATTATAAAGCCATGGTAATTAAGACAATGTAATGCTAGTCTTAGAGTAAATAAAATAATTACAGCCTAGGACAGGAAAGAAAATCACACTGTATGCAAATTTGAGGTATGACAGGGCTGGAGCTTCAGATCAGCTGAGAGGGAAAATAAGTATTCAGTAAATACTGCTGGGAACAACTTGTTATAAACGGAGGTGGGTGGAGTGGAATTACATACATGTATCAAATCAGACACGAAAATTCCCAGGTACATTAGGGATTCAAGCATAAAAAGTAAAACATTCAGGACATAAAAAAAAGAGACACTACCTGTTTTTACTCTGGAGGTTTCTTAAGACACAGAAGAGGACAGGCTGAAAAGAAAGACCAGGGACAGCATTCAGTACAGCAGTCAAGACACGGCTTGAGACACCTGCGCCCTGTATCAGAGTGCCTGGCTTCAGGTCTCCACTGCGTCCAATTCTGGCTCCCTGCTGATATGCACCTGGGGAGGCAGTAGGTGATGGTCAGGCAGTGGGTCCCGCCTCTACCTGGGGAGGCAGCAGGTGATGGTCAGGCAGTGGGTCCCCGCCCCCACCTGGGGAGGCAGCAGGTCATGGTCAGGCAGTGGGTCCCCGCCCCCACCTGGGGAGGCAGCAGGTGATGGTCAGGCAGTGGGTCCCCGCCCCCACCTGGGGAGGCAGCAGGTGATGGTCAGGCAGTGGGTCCCCGCCCCCACCTGGGGAGGCAGCAGGTGATGGTCAGGCAGTGGGTCCCCGCCCCCACCTGGGGTGGCAGCAGGTGATGGTCAGGCAGTGGGTCCCCGCCTCCACCCGGGGAGGCAGTAGGTGATGGTCAGGCAGTGGGTCCCGCCTCTACCTGGGGAGGCAGCAGGTGATGGTCAGGCAGTGGGTCCCCGCCCCCACCTGGGGAGGCAGCAGGTGATGGTCAGGCAGTGGGTCCCGCCTCTACCTGGGGAGGCAGCAGGTGATGGTCAGGCAGTGGGTCCCCGCCTCCACCCGGGGAGGCAGTAGGTGATGGTCAGGCAGTGGGTCCCCGCCCCCACCTGGGGAGGCAGCAGGTGATGGTCAGGCAGTGGGTCCCCGCCTCCACCCGGGGAGGCAGTAGGTGATGGTCAGGCAGTGGGTCCCGCCTCTACCTGGGGAGGCAGCAGGTGATGGTCAGGCAGTGGGTCCCCGCCCCCACCTGGGGAGGCAGCAGGTCATGGTCAGGCAGTGGGTCCCCGCCCCCACCTGGGAGGCAGCAGGTGATGGTCAGGCAGTGGGTCCCCGCCCCCACCTGGGGAGGCAGCAGGTGATGGTCAGGCAGTGGGTCCCCGCCCCCACCTGGGGAGGCAGCAGGTGATGGTCAGGCAGTGGGTCCCCGCCCCCACCTGGGAGGCAGCAGGTCATGGTCAGGCAGTGGGTCCCCGCCCCCACCTGGGGAGGCAGCAGGTCATGGTCAGGCAGTGGGTCCCGCCTCTACCTGGGGAGGCAGCAGGTGATGGTCAGGCAGTGGGTCCCCGCCCCCACCTGGGGAGGCAGCAGGTGATGGTCAGGCAGTGGGTCCCGCCTCTACCTGGGGAGGCAGCAGGTGATGGTCAGGCAGTGGGTCCCCGCCTCCACCCGGGGAGGCAGTAGGTGATGGTCAGGCAGTGGGTCCCCGCCCCCACCTGGGGAGGCAGCAGGTGATGGTCAGGCAGTGGGTCCCCGCCTCCACCCGGGGAGGCAGTAGGTGATGGTCAGGCAGTGGGTCCCGCCTCTACCTGGGGAGGCAGCAGGTGATGGTCAGGCAGTGGGTCCCCGCCCCCACCTGGGGAGGCAGCAGGTCATGGTCAGGCAGTGGGTCCCCGCCCCCACCTGGGAGGCAGCAGGTGATGGTCAGGCAGTGGGTCCCCGCCCCCACCTGGGGAGGCAGCAGGTGATGGTCAGGCAGTGGGTCCCCGCCCCCACCTGGGGAGGCAGCAGGTGATGGTCAGGCAGTGGGTCCCCGCCCCCACCTGGGAGGCAGCAGGTCATGGTCAGGCAGTGGGTCCCCGCCCCCACCTGGGGAGGCAGCAGGTCATGGTCAGGCAGTGGGTCCCGCCTCCACCTGGGAGACCTGGACTGAGTTCCTGGCTCCCAGCTTCATCCTGGCTGTTGCAGGCATTTGCAGAATAAACCAGCACACAGAAGATCTCTCTGTTTCTACTCCCCCAGCCCCCCAATACACACACACTCTGTTTCTGTCTCCTGCCCTTCAAATAAATAAAAGTAATAAAAAATTTTAAAGGAAAGAAAAAATAAGCCTAATTTCCCTGAAATTAACTCCAACGCATTACTAACAGGAAAAAAAAAAAATAGTGCAACAGAGAAGTGGAAAAAACATGTTAAGAGGTATTTGATTGATAGACAAACAAGAAATATAGTCAACTCTAATTTTATCTGGAAAATACACTTAAAACGATAAGATTCCATTCTTTTCCCAACAGACTGGCCGATAATAACAAGTTTTGGCAAGGATGTAGAACAAGAACTCTCATACACAGTGTCTCAGCTTGTTTCTGTTGTTATTAACACAATAAAACAGGCTGGGTAAGTTATAAAGAAAAAGAGGTTTATTTTGTCTCACAATTCTCATCCAAGGCCAAGGGGCTGTCTGGTGAGGACCTTCTTGGTGGCAGAGTCCCGAGGGAGGGCAGGGCAGGGCAGGGCATCACACAGGGAGGGGCAGGGACCTAAGCAAACTTTTACAGCAGACCTACTCTTGAGAAATCTATTAACCATTAATCAATTAACCCACTCAGGAGAGCAGAGCCCTCACTCTTACAGGACCCACCTCTTAATATCTCAAATGAGGATTAAATCTCAACATGGCTTTCAGAGGGAACAAACCATAGCACAAAACTAGTAGGATTATAAACTGACCCGGTTACTTTAGAAAAAATATCAGAATTACTTAAAGAAGCTGGACATGTGCATAATCCTATCACCCAGCAATTTTACCCGTATTAGTTGGCTAGAGTTGACATAACAAATACTATAGACTGGGTGGCTATTAAATAACAGTTCTGGACGCCAGAAGTTCAGGTTAGTTTCTTCTGAGGCCCCTACCCTTGGCTTGCCTACTGGAAGTGGCCTCACATGGCCATTCCTTTGCGCATGTGAATGTCCATTGTCTCTGTGCATCCTAATCTCTTCTTACAAGGGCACCAGTCAGGTTAGATCAGCGCCCCCACTTCATCTTAACTGAACCATCTCCTTAAAGACCCTTTCTCCGAAACAGTCACACTCTGTGGTTAGAACTTCAACACATAAATTTTGAGGGAAAACACTACCTCTCGGCACATTAGCTTGAGAAAGTTTTATATATATTTAGAAACACTGGAAATAATGGGTAATTCAAATGTGGTGTATTTCTAAAACAGAATACTATACAGCAGAGAAAAAAGAATAGTACATGTGTTACACTTACAGTGTTAAATAAAGTTATATAAATAGTTAAATAAAGTTATAAAAGCATACAGGCAATATAGATTAAGAAGGGACCCGTATCGCTTGCCTTAGGGCTATAGTAAACTAAAGAGCAAAGTCTTGGATAGCAAAATTCGGGGCAGTGGCTTCCCTGGGGAGGAAAAGGGAATACATTCAGAGACCCAGAGGCTTTAAAATGAATTTTAGCGTTGTTGCTTAACTTGCAGTTGGGTATATTTTGCGACAGAAAGTACCGCTTCTCTGTCCTCTGCTCTACGGCCCCTGGCATTTCCAGCGCTTCCCTTCCGGGCACACTTGCCTGTACGCCAAGGAAGCGACTCCGCTTCCGGGCCAAGGTGTCCCTGGAAAAACCCAGCCGGTGTTCACGGCCCCTCCAGCCCAGGCCCGCAGCTCCGAGGACGCCCGCCTCGCGGCCCGCACAGGGCCGGCGTGTCCTCCGGTCACTTCCTGTGGGCCACGCCGGTCCTCGGAGCAGCCCCTCCGCGCGCTGCGGCTCGTCCCGGCCCGCGGTCAGCCTGGGCGAAGGCGCGGTGAGGTCAGGCGAGCTCAGCTGGGACCGGGAACCTGCACGGCCCTCACGGACCCGGCGCCGCGCCCTGCTGGACCAGCACGGGGCGGACACACGGATCCACGCGTGTGCAGCACACACTGGCGTGTGACACAATGGTGACACGCACGCCCGTGTAGCTGCAGACACACTGGGTTACCGCCATGACTGCACACAGTAAGCTCTGCGAGTAACCGTGCCCAAACTGAGTTTAATTCTCTACAATTCTTGTGCAAAAACCTAGACGTCCCTTGGGAGCGTACTGACGGGCAGGGCGCGGGACGGCGGCCGGGGCCGGGAGCTGTGCTTCCCGCGCCCAGGCTTCTACAGCGGCGGCAGCCTCCCCTCCGCGGCCACCGCGCAGCGACCGAGCCCGCACGCGCCCCGCCGGCGCCCGGCTGCAGCGGGTCAGACCGCCCCAACATTCAACTAACTCCCGCGGGACAGGCAGATACCGCGAGACTTCCACAAGCGCGCCCGAGAAGGCAAGGCGGGTCCCCGGCCGCGGCCGCGTTCTGCGCATGCGCAGAGGGCTGCCCTGGCCCTTTTCCCGCTGGCTGTGGGCTAAGGGGAGGCCGGAAGTGGGGTTTCCAAGGGGAGGCCGGAAGTGGGGTTTCCAAGGGGAGGCCGGAAGTGGGGTTTCTAAGGGAGGCCGGAAGAGGAGTTGCGGGGTTAGGGTTGGGGGATGTAGTGGGCCGCGGCCCAGCTGCCGACACGTGCAGCTGGAGGCGCGGGGGTGGCCGAGTCGTGTCGGCTGGGCTGGAGGCGAGAATAGCGAGACATTGCAGGGTTTTATTTTATTTTACTTTTTGCGAGGAGATAGGTTCTGACGTTGCTCAGGGGCCGAGTCGAGGCGTGCTGGAGAGCGCCGCAGTCGGGTCTGCTGGGAGATACTTTAATGTGGGCGGAGGGTCAGGCCGAAGTCTTTGAGTCGCCTGCTCCTAATCTACTTAGAGCTGCTGATGAGCCCAGTGTAATACTGATGAAGACGGCAGTACCGGAGACCGAGGGCCATGGGCTGAGTGTGACAGGTGGGCAGTGCCTTCCGGAAGGCGGTGAGCCCTGCCAATCCTCTTTTGAGATAGACTACCTCAGACGGACGAAAGGTAGAGACAGAACTAGCATCCTTGTGTACCCACCACCCAACTGACAGTAACTGACGGTGTGAGTGATGGAAGTCCTGTGTCAGCGCCACCCCCGCCCCATTCTGCTCTTGCCCAAGGTAGCCACTTTCTGCGGCATCTTTATGTGTCTGTTTACAGAACCACGTTTCTACCATTTCTTAACTTTGCAAGCTGCTTATTTGAAAGAGTATCGTTGATGATCGCAGTATACTGTGCTGTTTGCATTATTTTAATGATTAGTCATGGGTATATCCTTTTGCAGCCAGTTTACTTAGTAAACGTGGTTTCTAAGACTTGCCAGTATTGTGATAAGAGATAGAAGAGCATTGAAAACAGATGAGAATCCTTACTAGAACTTTTAACTATGGGAATTAGAGTCATAGTCGTCTTTCATCTATACAGGGCAACTGTATATCTGATTCAGACTGTTTCAAGATTACCGTGAATTGCTCTCAAACTTTCTTATTCACTAAAAAGGGTTAGGTGCTGTTGTTTTTTTTCCAGCAGTGTAGTTCTGTTCAGATATGTTGATGATGCACATCATGCTCTCACATCCAAGAGGCACCTGCCATAGACTCTTTAGTCCTGCTAATGTCCTTGGCAACCAGAGTACATAAAAATCTTTAAAGAAAAGCTTTGCCTCTTTCAGGCCAAGGTTGACTATTCGGCACATGTCATCTTTCAAACATTTAGCCAAGATTAATCCAGGGACTTCAACCAATTTCCTCCCAGGTGCCCACCTTTTAAAGTATAGCTAGGTATCATATTCAGTGGTTCTGTAGCTACTCAACCATAGTTAACACATTTATTACTTTGACTTCCTCAGAGAACTCTTGGTCTGCCTCATTTGTAGTAAAAAAATAACCTTTTGGGGAACACAGAGGGCAAAACTATACAACTTTGTAACCAGAGCAGGAATACAAAATAATGGTTTTAATGTACCCAGGATTTGTTCCAGTTGGGCATGGTAAGACATGCAGAAGTGAAAATGAGTATCATGAAGAAAGAAGTATTTATATCTGCAGATTCCTATAAACAATACAGGGTGCCCTGTACCATGCTGCGATGCCACACTGGGAAGCACCAGGAGTTAGTAGTTTGATGAAGCACAATAGAACTGCTAGAAAAGTTTAGTTTCATGGGAAAGAATGGGCAAAGCTTAGGTAAGCAAGTTCAGTATTGACTAGTTGAAACAATTTCAGCTGGCTTTGGGCATAAGAGCTTTCCCTGGTTGCCTGGTACCTGGCCCTGCAGTGATTAGAACTGGGCATTATTGGCCAGGCTTGTAAGAACTCACTGGTGAAATCTGAAGTTACTGGATGCATAACAATCAGCCAACACTTGGAAAAGCAATACCTTCCCAGTCAGCAACGCCTCACACAGAAATCAGAGCATTGAGAGTATAGAAAATAAGAAAAGTGGTTAATGTAAAAAACCCTAATAAAAGTCTTAACACACTAAATATGTGTTGAATTCCTAATAAATAAAATTTTCCTCTCCCCAAAAAGTGAGATTGCTTGATGGAAAAGTAGGTAAGGAAACTGTTGTGTTGGTGGCAATAAGACCCAAATACACTAAAATTGAAGAGAGCAATGCAATAAGTGCACAGAGTTAAGCTTGGCCTAGCTGTACTCGTCCATGGCTTGCTGTTTTCAGCTTGTGAAGGTACTTTGCAACTCCTGGTACCAAATTCCAGATTACATACACCATTATTTACCAGTCTTTTCCTTTTTTAATGTTTTATTTGAGAAGGAGGGAGACAACTCGTGTCTGCTAATTCTCTCCCCAAAATGCCTGCAAAGGCTGGGGCTAAGTTGTGGTCACAGTCTGGAACCCACCACCACCTCCTAGGTTCTGTCTTGCAGGAAACTGGATCCAGGAGTTGGAACCAGGAATCAAACCCATGTACTTCAGGCATCTTAACTACCGGGCTCCTACTTACCAATTTTATTTTATTTTATTTTTTTATTTTTGACAGGCAGAGTGGACAGGGAGAGAGAGACAGAGAGAAAGGTCTTCCTTTTGCCGTTCGTTCACCCTCCAATGGCTGCCGTGGTAGGCGCGCTGCGGCCAGCGCACCGCGCTGATCCGATGGCAGGAGCCAGGTGCTTCTCCTGGTCTCCCACGGGGTGCAGGGCCCAAGCACTTGGGCCATCCTCCACTGCACTCCCTGGCCACAGCAGAGAGCTGGCCTGGAAGAGGGGCAACCGGGACAGGATCGGTGCCCCGACCGGGACTAGAACCCGGTGTGCCGGTGCCGCAAGGCGGAGGATTAGCCTAGTGAGCCGCGGCGCCGGCATACTTACCAATTTTAATTAAGATGATTTGCCCTACATAAATAGGCTTAAGCCTGTGTTAAGATAGTGATAAGACCAATAGGTCTTTTGTTTCCCCATGCATGATCTTGGGTATCATAAAGGTCTTTAGCCAGCAATAACATTACTCTATATTATGATGCCTTAATATCATGTCTCTGGTCTTATTCATGGGTCAAGGATATAGTACAAGAAAGTTCTATAAAAATATAGCATCAGTTGCAACCAGATAGTTCACCTAGCCATGGATAACCTCATTGGATCTTCACTAGATCAGATCATTAACTGGCATTCTTAAAAATTATTCCCATCAAAAAAAATCTAAGAAATTTTCCAACCACTTCAAGAAGTTCCTGTACAAGCCAGCAGTCTGTCAGATCAGCTAGTTTGTGTCATCATCAGCTAGACACTCAAATCACCGACACATCAGTGGGCACAAGCTGTCTCTTTTGTCAATGTTCTTCACATTATATGTATGACCCATTAGTGAGCCATGGAATCAGTTCTAAGAGTTATAATAAACATTTTTTGAAACAATATCAGAGTGCTTTTTGTAGATTCTTTGCCTGAATTGTACACATTGCAAAAAATACCAAGGTCAATTTTTACATCTGAAAAAGATATTAAGATATGACGAATAGAATATGTATTGGCTAAGAAGTTATTTTCAGTCATTTGCTCAGTGGTATTTTATCTGGTTTTTATAAAAAAAGAATGTTTTACAGTCTAGTTTTTTTTTTTTTTTGACAGGCAGAGTGGACAGTGAGAGAGAGAGAGAGAGAGAGAGAGAGAGAGAGAGAGAAAGGTCTTCCTTTGCCGTTGGTTCACCCTCTAATGGCCGCCGCAGTAGCGCGCTGCGGCCGGCGCACCGCGCTGATCCGATGGCAGGAGCCAGGTGCTTATCCTGGTCTCCCATGGGGTGCAGAGCCCAAACACTTGGGCCATCCTCCACTGCACTCCCTGGCCACAGCAGAGAGCTGGCCTGGAAGAGGGGTAACCGGGACAGGATCAGTGCCCCGACCGGGACTAGAACCCGGTGTGCCGGTGCCGCAAGGCGGAGGATTAGCCTGTTGAGCCACGGCGCCGGCCTACAGTCTAGTTTTATAGTAACATGATTTGCAACTCAATGTGAAGTCTGAAATATTCAACTGAAATTCAGTTGTAAATTTTGAGTTCATTTTTTGGAAAACTTATCTGGAGTGTATATACATTTGAGTTAGTAGCATTATAACATTGTAAGCAAAATGGAACAAATTGCCATTAAAATGGATCATTTATTTATTAAAAGAAGGAAGTAATGAAGTGAAAAACACACAGAAGCTTGTTCAAGTTCGACTCTTAGATCTGGAAATGTGAAGTGACAATACTGAGAAAAGTAGTGACCATAATCTGCTAACTTCAGCTTCAGTGGAGCCACATTTCAAAGAGAAAAAAGTAAGTGCAAGATGTTATAATGAAGATTGCTTAAAATATGGCTTCATCAGCCGGCGCCGTGGCTTAATAGGCTAATCCTCCGCCGTGAGGCGCTGGCACATCGGGTTCTAGTCCCGGTCGGGGCTCTGGATTCTGTCCCGGTTGCCCCTCTTCCAGGCCAGCTCTCTGCTGTGACCCGGGAGTGCAGTGGAGGATGGCCCAAGTGCTTGGGCCCTGCACCCGCATGGGAGACCAGGAGAAGCACCTGGCTCCTGCCATTGGATCAGCACGATGTGCCGGCCGCAGCGGCCATTGGAGGGTGAACCAACAGCAAAAAGGAAGACCTTTCCCTCTCTCTCTCTCTCTCTCTCTCTCTCACTATCCACTCTGCCTGTCCAAAAAAAAAAAAAAATATATATATATATATATATATATATATGGCTTCATCAAATGTGAAAAACCCTATGAAAATGACAGACTACAGTGTGTTCTTTGTAATAATATTCTTGCAAATGAAAGCTTGAAGCCTTCAAAATTAAAGACTTTAGAAACTCAGTATGCTGAACTTACTGATAAGCCTCTTGAATATTTTCAAAGAAAGAAAAATAGTATAAAATTGTCAACACAACTTGTTAGTTGTTCTGTTAGTAGGAAAGCATTGCTTTCATTTAGCTGCTTATCGTGTGGCACAAGAGAAAGTGGTTCACACTGCTGCTGAAAAATCATTCTACCAGCATGTTTGGGTGTTGTGCATGCAATGCTTGATGATAAATCAGCTGATAAAGTAAAAGCTATACCTAATGATAACACAACGTCTCTTCACATTTCTGCTATTGCAGAACATTGAGAATCAATGCTTATTTCTTGCTTACAGTCTGGTATAGATGATGCAGTCCAGCTGGATGAAAGCATTGGTTTTGGAGGATGCACGACTCTTTTAGTTTGTGTCAAATATGCATGGCAAGATGATTTTTGTGAGGGATTTTTTGCATTTTTTTCATTTAACTTCACATGTGAGTGTAATAGATATTTTTATGGAGTTAGAAAAGTGCTTTGTTCATCAATATAAATTAAGCCGGAGGCCGGCGCCGTGGCTTAACAGGCTAATCCTCTGCCTTGCAGCGCCGGCACACTGGGTTCTAGTCCCGGTCGGGGCGCTGGATTCTGTCCTGGTTGCCCCTCTTCCAGGCCAGCTCTTTGCTATGGCCCGGGAAGGCAGTGGAGGATGGCCCTGCACCCACATGGGAGACCAGGAGAAGTACCTGGCTCCTGGCTTCGGATCAGCACGATGCGCTGGCCACAATGGCCATTGGAGGGTGAATCAACGGCAAAAGGAAGACCTTTCTCTCTCTCTCTCTCTCTCTCTCTCTCTCTCCTCTCTCTCACTATCCACTCTGCCTGTCAAAAAAAAAAAAAAAAAAAAAAAGCCGGAAAAACTGTAAAGGAATTACAAGTGATGCAACAGCAAGCATAACTGAAAACAAGGCAGAGTAATTAAAAAATTACTAGAAGTTACCAATGATACAGTGTGGAATCATTGCTTTACACATTGTGACGCTTTAACATCCAGAGAAATTCCACAGAACTTTATGGGAGTATTAAAAAATGAAGTGAAGTGAAATTGTTATTTATTAAAGGAAGTTCACCAACTAGCCGACTTCAGACATTTTGCTCAGAGACTGGAACTAATCAGATTCATTTATTGTACCAGACCAAAGTTCATTGGTTGTCTCAAGGGAAAATACTGAGCCGAGTTTATGAACTCAGGAATGAGATTCATGTTTTTCTCAATGGAAAAAAAAATCTCATTTCACAAGTGTTTTTGAAGATGATATTTGGGTAATGAAATTGGCATATTTAATCGATATTTTTGGTATTCTTAGTGAGCAAAGTTTAAAATTACAGGGGAAAAAACAGTGATATATTTAAACATCCCAAATGTATCAAAGGATTCCGAAAGACATTATTGTCTTGAAAATAATCAGCCTAGTTACTACATGTTTCCAAGATTTTTACAACATATTGAAGAAAATATTATTACTGAAAATATTTTGAAAGCGACAAGATTAGAAATACTGTTGCATCTCACTCTCTATTTCAAACTTTTAACCTTTCCTTTCCAGAGAGCGATTTGAGACTTTAAGGGAAAACAGTTGGGTAAAAATCCATTTGCTTTGTGAAACCCTGAATCAGTGATCGAGTTAAATTTGGTGCCTGAAAAAGAGAATGAATTACTACAACTTGGTTCTTCCTATTCAGCATTTTGGATTTCATGTCAGTATTTTGGATTAAGATAAGACTTTCCTTTGCTAAGTAGAAAGAGTGTTCTGCTGTTACTGCCATTCACAGAACTTGCTTTCTAGTTTCACAGGTTCACAGATAATTTTTCCCCAAATGGATTATAACCAGGGCTGCACTCTTATGTAACTTAGATGATTTAAATATGAGATAGGAGGCTTTTGACTTGATGAGACTTGATACTCTAAAGGACTGAGACTTTGAGGGACTTTGGGTGAATGAATTTTAGGTGGGATGGATGGGAGTCTTTGAGGGCCAGAGGCTGAACATCACCCCTACCCACCCAAGATGTCTACATCCTAATCCCTGAAAGTCATGTTACCTCACATGTTAAAAGAGATTTGCAGAAGTAATATATTGTCACAGAAGGACACAAAACCTCTGGGTCAGAAACACAATTTCTCACTTACATAAAAAGAAGTAGTCGAAGCAGCACTATGTATCGGTTCCTTGTGTTCCAATTCCGTTAGACAAAGAGTTTGCATGCAGTGGGTTGCACCAGAGAAGAAGAGCTCCAAATTTTAAGAGACTCTGGATTTCTGTGGAGCTGTGGCTTACTGACCCATGTTGTCCTCCAAAAGGAGACCACTCTCCTGCAGTATAAGCAGATGTCTCTGAGGAGGAAAGAAAAGAGAGGCTTTAATCTCCCTGGAAGCCTGTACGGAAGATGTCTCCAGCTTCACTATACTGGAATATTTCCTTATACAGACATTTTTCTTAACTTGGATAGAAATACCTTTATTCAGGATTTAGATTATATACCAATGTGAGCTATTTACAGAAAACTGTTCTCCAACACTTAATTTCAAACATTACATGGGGAAAAAAATCTTACTTTCAATAGAATAGAAAATCTGAAAAATAAAATATTACAGTAGGCCAGGCATGAGAGCAGATGGCAAAGAACTGCCACTAAAGACCACAATAAAAATAAAAATCATTGGGGCCAGCACTGTGGCCTAGCAGGTGAAGCCACTGCCTGCAGTGCCAGCATCCCCATATGCACGCCGGTTTGAGTCCCAGATGCTCCACTTCCGATCCAGTTCTCTGCTATGGCCTGGGAAAGCAGTAGAAGATGGCCCAAGTCCTTGGGCCCCTAGACCCACGTGGGAGACCTGAAAGAAGCTCCTGGCTCCCGGCTTCAGATCAGCACAGCTCCAGTCCAACTGGGGAGTGAACCAGTGGATGGAGGACCTCTCTCTCTCTCTCTGCCTCTCCTCTGTCTCTGTGTAACTGACTTTCAAATAAATAAATAAATCTTTTAAAAAAATAATAAAAAGGTAAAAATCACCTTGTGGGATTAGGGAGTACCCAAAGAAACAGAAGTTGAAATTAGTTTGAGAAAGATGGGTTGTACAATATAAGTTGCTTCATCAGCTGCAACAATATGACGAAGTAACATTAAGTAGTGCCATTTGTGGGAAGCTTACAGAGGTTACCTGACAAAATTAGTTTGTATAAAGTAAAAAAGGCAAAGCAATTTGCCACACATTTAATAATTATTCCTGGGAATATGGCCATAATTGACAGGTGTTAGACATCACCAATCATTGGATATTGGATGGCTCAACTATATACGGAATGCTCACTTACTAGGTATTACGCACAATATCTGTTTCAGTGGAGCATTCAGCCCTGGTGGCAGAGTAATAAGAGTTAGTAATCCAATTTAATTATTAAAAATTATATACTCCAGAGAAAACAAATGAAATAAAAGGAATAATAGTGGAGGACATACCCTAAGGGGGTTAGGAAAGACCTCTTTAAAGAAGCAACATTTAAATTAGTCTTATTTTAAGATTTAAAATAAAAAAAAGATTTAAAATAATAGCTATAGTAGATCTTTTAAACCTAATTTAGATCCTCTTCTCTGCTTAACTCCTTGAATTGTTCTCTATGTAATGACAGAAAGACAGAGGCCTGAGAGTGGACTATGGGGCCCTTCAAGATTTGGTCCCCAGTACTGTCCTGCCCTGCCTCCTCACTAGTCTTTCTCTGGCATGTATCTTACAAATATTATAAAGCTTATGTCAGATTTATCATCCACCTCTCCCTCTCACAACATAGGCCCCACTGTGGAATGGTCTGTTTTGTTCACTTTTGTATCCCAAATGTCTCTAGGATAGTTCCTGGACTTTAACAGAGGTTCATAAATTTTTGTTCAATGAGCATAAAATCACATTATGGTTTTATTAATATTTAAATATAAAAATCAAAGCATAAAAATTATCACACACAACAAACATTTAAATACAACAGAAAAAATATTATAAAATAAGTAATACAAGAACTAGGTAGGGCTTATTTAGTGAGATGGATATGCTTTCCTGTTTATAAGTTCATTCCAGTCTGGAACACAGGAAGATAATGCTACTTGCATACCTGCTGCACCATCCAACCCATTTCTTTCGTTTGTTCTTAACTTGGTTAAAATGGAAAAACCTAGTTCACACAAACTAGGCATGATAGCAGGCATGAGAGCAGATGGCAAAGAACCACCACTAAAGACCACAATAAAAATAAAAATCATTGGGGCCAGCACTGTGGCCTAGCGGGTGAAGCCACTGCCTGCAGTGCCAGCATCCCTATATGCACGCCGGTTCAAATCCCAGATGCTCCACTTCCAGTCCAGCTCTCTGCTATGACCTGGGAAAGCAGTAGAAGATGGCCCAAGTCCTTGGGCCCCTGCACCCATGTGGGAGACCCAGAAGAAGCTCCTGGCTCCTGGCTTCCGATCAGTGCAGCTCCAGCTGTTGTGGCCAATTGGGGAGTGAACCAGTGGATGGAAGACATTTCTCTTTCTCTCTCTCTGTCTCTCTTCTCTCTGTGTAACTCCTTCAAATAAAAATAAATAAATCTTTAAAAAAAAAAAAGAAAGAAAGCAACAAGAAGAAAGCGCGTCACTCCTTCAATATTTTGCTTGGAAATTTCAAACATATAGTCGTCTCCCTTTGCCCATGGTTATACTATCCATGGTTTTAGCTACCTGTGGTCAACTGCAGTCTGAAAACATTAAATGAAGGGTGGGTGTTTAGTTAAGAGCTAATTAGGATGCCCAGGTCTCATATCAGAGTTCCTGGGTTGGATGTCTGGCTCTGCTTCTGACCCCAGGTTCCTGCTAATGCACACCTTGGAAGGCGGCAGTAATGGCTCAAGGGATTGGGTTCCTGTCACTCATACCAGAGACCTGGATCCCACCTTTGGCCTTGTCTCGAGGCTGTTGTGGGCATTTAGGGGATGGCCCAGCAGATGGGAGCTCTGTTTCTGTCAACAACTTCTTCTTCTTTTTTTTAATATTTATTTATTTGAATGGTAGAATTACAGAGAGGCAGAGAGAGAGAGAGAGAGAGAGAGAGAGAGAGGTCTTCCATTTGCTGGTTCACTCCCCATTTGGCCACAACAGCCAGAGCTGCACAGATCTGAAGCCAGGAGCCAGGAGCTGCTTCTGGGTATCCCACGTGGGTTCAGGAGCCCAAGGACTTGTGCCATCTTGTACTGCTTTCCCCGGCCATAGCAGAGACTTGGATTGGAAGTGGAGCAGCCAGGACTTGAAACAGTGCCCATATAGAATGCTGGTACTGCAGGTGGCAGCTTTATCTGCTACGCCACAGCACTGGCCGCTCTGTCAATTTTTTTTTTAATGAAAAGAATATTAAGTAAAAAATTCCAGAAATGAACAGTTCATACATTTTAAATAACTTTTATTATACTATACTATAATTTATTTTAGTAGTATTCATCTTTTACTGCATCTAATATATAATTAAGCTTTATCATAGATATGTATATACAGGGAAAAATAGTGTGTATATAGGGTTCATTATTTATCTGGTTTCAGGCCATCACAGGTTGCTTTGGAATCTATATCCAAGGATGACAAGACACTACTAGTTGATTGCCAGCAAGTTATTTTCTATATAATTATATGACATAATTTAAAGTTTCTGTCACTATATATTCTCAGTTTCCTCTTGAGCCTTGACATCAAAGTATCTACAATTCATGATGATTTGAGTGTTATTCTAAGATCATTTGTTTGGTCTACCATGCTCCCTATCTGATATTTAAATTCCTTCTGAACCCTCATTGGCAGTCTTTAACAGTCATGTGTCTACTAAAAGTCTATTCAATGCAATTTAATGTTTTTCTGTCATGTTCTTAAAAATTATTCTATTATGAGGCCAGTGCCGTGGCTCACTTGCTTAATCCTCCTCCTGCGGCACCAGCATCACATATGGACGCCGGGTTCTAGTCCTGGTTGCTCCTCTTCCAGTCCAGCTCTCTGCTGTGGCCCGGGAGGGCAGTGGAAGATGGCCCAAGTGCTTGGGCGCCTACACCCGCATGGGAGACCAGGAAGAAGCACCTGGCTCCTGGCTTTGGATCGGTGCAGTGTTGGCCGTGGCAGCATTTGGGGAGTGAACCAATGGAAGGAAGTCCTTTCTCTCTCTCTCTCTCTCTCACTGTCTATAACTCTACCTGTCAAAAAAAAAAAAAAAAAAATTATTCTGCCTTCTACAAATTACCCAAATCCAAGCCTTTGATATTTTAAAGGTTTGTGACAGCAGAGTTATCATAGTTCTGGGTCGGAAAAAATCTGATGACTGAACTCACCTATTCTCTACTCTCACGTCTTTGGGGTGCCCTCTTTGTGGACTCGGATCAAGGTAAGCCAAGAACAGGAATCCTGTGTGTGGCAATGTCCCAAGTTCAGCCTTGAAACTGAAGGAAAAGGGCAAGCAGAAAGAGGGGGAGTTCCAGGTCTGTATTCGTTTCCTATTACTGCTGAAACAAGTTGCCACAAACTCAGTGGCTTGAAACGATGCAAATTTGGTTATCTTTTGGAGGTCAGAATTACAAAGTTAGGCCTACTGAGCCAAAGATGTGGGTAGTGTTCATTCCTTCTAGAAGTTTCCAAGAAAAGTGTTTCTTCACATTTCCAAGCTTCTAAGGTCCACCTGCATCCCTGTATAATGGTCCCTTCCTGTATTGCCAAAACCAGCGGTACAGTAGCTTCAAGAACCTGCCTGCTTCCACAATCACATCTCCTTCTCTGTGTCTTTGATCCATCTGTTTCCTTCCTACCAGGACCCTGTTGATTCCATTGGGCGCATTTTAGATTCTTAACCTGATCACAGCTGCAGAGTCCCTCTCACTCTGTAAGGTAACATACTCACTGGTTCTGGGAGCCAGGACGTGAACATCTAGGACATGTTTTCTGGAGCTATTCTTCGACCTCCCAAAGTAGACCGTAAACAAGGAAAATAGGAGATGGTAAGTGGCAAAAATCTTCAATGAATAGCAATAAAAGATGCTATTCTAAGACCTTTAATGCAGGATACCCTCATTTCATCCTCTAGTTGCTAAAAATTCTGCCCAACAAAATAAACAGTTTTCAATAAGGAAGCTCGGGAATTACTGATAACTTTTCATGTTCAGGAGAACAAAGTCCAAATATCTAACCATTGTGCCCAAGGCTTTTAAGATAGGACCTTAACTCTCCTGTCAAATGTCAATCTGGACCCTGTGTACAGCCAAACTAAATGCTCAATCTTCCCCAGGCTTTGCTTCAGGCAGTTAATTCCATCTCACATCTGTTTTGCCTGAACCCAGTATGTCAGCAGCCTATTCCTTATTCTAGATCTGCATTTTTTTTATGTCTCACTTTTTTTGTTCAACATATATATGTATTTTTTTGATTCACTAGGATATGACTTTGTTCCTTTGTATTGCTCAATAGTGTTATATTACTATCACAATTTAACCTATTCTTATTGGACATTTAGGTTGCTTGCAATATTTAGGCCTTACCAATTAAGCCTCTACAAATATTTTATACACAAATCCTTGGATGGATACATACTTCCTTTTTTTCCCCTTGGTAAATGTCTATGCATGGAATATCTTTGGTGGGTGCTGTGGTTTAGGTATGGTTTGTTCCTCAAAGGTTCTTGTCCTGAAAGTCTGCTTCCTAGTATGGTGGGTTTTTTGTTTTGTTTTGTTTGTTTTTTAAAAGATTTATTTATTTATTTGAAAGGCAAAGACACAGAAAGAGAGGGAGAGGTAGAGAATCTTCCATCTTGCTAGTTCACTCCTCAAATGGTCACAACAGTTAGGGCTGGGCCAGGCTGGAACCAGGAGCTTCTTGGTATATCAATTTGCTCTTTTATGAATTTGACTTTTGGTGTTATTACTAAAAACCCTTCACCTACAAAATTTTGTATTGTTATATTTTATATTAGGTCTATGATGTGTTTTTAGTTATTTTTTGTGTATTATATGAGGTTCATTTTTTGTCTATACAGGTGATTTTTTTTCTATACAGATATTTTTCTATACATATTTCCTTGTTGAATTACCTTGGCATATTTATTGAAAGTAAAATAATTGGGGCTGGCACTATGGTGCAGTGGGTTAATACTTTGCCTACAGCACTGGCATCCCATATCTAGTACTGGCTGCTCCTCTTCTGATTCGGCTCTCTGCTGTGGCCTGGGAAAGCAGTGGAAGGTGGCCCAAGTGCTTGGGTCCTTTCACCCACATGGGAGGCCCAGAGGGAGCTCCTGGCTCCTGGCTTCGGTTTGGCTCAGCTCCAGCTGTTGTGGCCATTTGAGGAGTGAACCAGACGATGGAAGACCTTTCTCTCTGTCTCTCCCTCTCACTGTCTGTAAGTCCACCTCTCAAATAAATAAATAAAATCTTTTTTTTAAAAAATGAAAATAAGTTAATTATATATGCATGAGTCTATTTATAACACCGATGTCAAGCTGCCTTTATTAGTGGTTTATAGTAAATTTTAATATCAAATAGTTAAGTCTAAAGCTTTGTTCTTGTTTCTTAAAATTGTTTTGGCTATTCTTGATCTTTTACTTTTCCATATAAATTTTAAAGTAGAAATTTTTACATTTTCATATAAACATGCTTTTTATTTCTATTTTATTCTCTTTTAAAATGATTTCTTTTCATTAAAAAGTTATTAGAAAGGAGAGAGAAAGGGAGAGATCTTCCATCTGCCAATCACTCCCCAAATGTCCACAGCACCTAGGACTGGGCCAGGCCAAAGCCAGGAGCTCAGAACTTCATCCAGGTCACCTTTGAGCCATCACTGCTGCCTCCCCTGGTGTGCATCAGCAGGAAACTGCATCAGAAGCACAGGGGCTTGAGAACAGAGGGAGCCTCTTCAATAAGTGATGTGACTGTCCCACCAAACATTCACCCTTAAGTGTCTATGTAAAAAAGAAATGTTTGAGGGGCCAGTGTATGGCATAGCATGTAATGCCACCATCCATGACACCTGGCATCCCATATGTGTGCCATTTTGTGCCTTGGCTGCTCCACTTCCAATCCAGCTCTCTGATAATGTCCTGGGAAAAACAGTGGAAGATGGTCCAAGTCTTTGGGTCCCTGCCACCCACATGGGAGAACTGGATGAAGCTTCTAGCTCCTGGTTTTGGCCTGGCCCAGCACTGGCCATTGTGGCCACCTAGAGTGTGAACTAGCAGAGGCAAGTTCTCTCTGTCTCTCCTTCTCTTTCAAAATAAATAAATAAATATTAAAATAAAATTATGGGGCCAGCATTGTGGCTTGGTGGTTAGGCTGCTGCCTGCAGAACTCACATCCCGTTTGGGTGCTGGTTCGAGTCCTGCTGCTCCAATTCCAACCTAGCTCTCTGCAAATGTACCTGGAAAAGCAGCAAAGGATAGCCCAAGTCCTTAGACCCTTGCACCCACATCAGAGACCTGGAAGAAGCTCTTGGTTCTAGGCTTTGGCCCGGTGCAGCCCTAGCATTTGTGGCCATTAGGGGAGTGAACCAACAAATGGAACATCTCTCTCTCTCTCTCTCTCTCTCTCTCTCTCTGTTTCCCTTTCCCTCTCTATAACTCTGCCTTTCAAATAAATAAAATCTTAATTTTTTTTGAGATTTTGATTAGAATGACAAAGATCCAAAGATCAACTCAGAGAGAACTGATATTGTTAACAGTGATGGATCTTTCAATCCATTAAAATGATATATCTCCCTAGGTAGTTAGGTTTCTTTCTGAATTATTTCAGCAGCATTTTGTAATTACAGTGTATGTGCCTCAGATATAATTCTTAAATTTGATACTAGTACTGGTTATCTGTTTTCTAAAAATTCATTACTATACACTTAAGATGTGTATATGTCCGTATCCTTGTTTTATTTTTCAATATGATTGAGTTAAAATATAGAAAATACCTACCTTAAAAGTTTAAAGACTTTCTACCAGGAAAATATCAACCATATATAATAGCAGAATTTTTTTTTAATGCACTCCCATCCACCTTTTACCCAATAGTGGTAAGCATTAACTCAAGGCTACTATTGACTTATCTATGCATGAATTCACTGACCTTTCTCCTCCTTCCTGGATTATTTTGAAGCTAATTCTAGACCTAATTTCATCTGTAAATATTTCAGTATAATAGATAAGGGCCATTTTTAAATTCAATACCACAATACCATTATTATTACTACAAATATTAACACAATTACTTAATATTTACACCATCTAATCAGAATTCAAATTTGCCTATTTGTGTCATTTTTTTTCATGGTTTATCTGTTCAAGCTGTTATCCAAACAAGCCCACAAAATGCACTTGACCCTCTAAATGTCTTTTCACTTAAAGATTCTCCTCCCTCTTTTTCTTTTCATTTAGTTGTTGAGGAAAGTGTCACTTGTCCTGAAGAACTTTCTCATTCTGGACTTTCTTGATTGCAAAAACTGGTTGGTGCTGTGCTCGTAAATGTTTAATGATATTTCCTAGTTGGGGTGAAATGAGGTAGAGGGACCCTACTTTGCAACTTGCTGATTTCTCACATAAATACTACTACCATAGCTGTTTCAAGCTGCCAACATGATGTCACTGAATGCAGAGTTGGGAAAAGATGCACATTGTGTAACGTTTCTACCACATAGATAAAACAGGTAAATATCCTCAGAGCACAAGTACTGGCCAAATGTAGTAAAATATTTAAAAAATGAGGGCATTTGGGAGTGTTTATTACCTTTGCTTTTGATATTTATTTGATTGTTAAGTGTATATGTACATATGTAAATAGATATGTACAACAAATGGCTCACAAGATTCCTGAAAATGTATCTGTCAAATACCTTCAGGCAGTTCCAGTACACCATGGCCTGTGATATTTTTTCACTTTTTCTTCAGGTCCCTGTGTTTACTGAATACAAGGAGTTAAATCTAAAATCCTGCTCATTTAAATTTTTTAAAAAAGATTTATTTGATTATTCTGAAAGTCAGAATTACAGAGAGAGAGAGAGAGAGGGAGAGACAGAGAGTCATCCATCCACTGGTTCAATCCCCAGATGGCTGCAATGGCCAGCACTGAGCCAGGAGCTGCATCTGGGTCTCCCTTGTAGGTTCAGAGGCCCAAACACCTGGACCATCCTCAGCTGCTTTACCCAGGCCACCAGCAGGGAGCGGGAATGGAAATAGAGCAGCCGGCCACAAACCAGCACCCATACAGGATCCAGCTTTGCAGGTGGTAGCTTCAACTGCTATGCAACAATGCTGGCCCCCCTGCTAGTTAAATCTAAAGGCTTGGTAGATTATGATACATTTACACTCAAGACAGTATTAGAAAAAGACAAAATGGGGGCCAGCACTGTGGCATAGTGGGTAAAGTTGCCACCTTCAGTGCTGGCATCCCATATGAGTGCCAGTTCGAGTCCCGGCTGCTCCACCTCTGATCCAGCTCACTGCTGTGGTCTGGGAAAGTAGTGGAAGATGGCCCAGGTCCTTGGGCTCCTGCACCCAAGTGGGAACCTGGAGGAAGCTCCAGGCTTTTGGCTTCAGCTCGGCCCAGCTCCGGCCATTGTGGCCATCTGGGGAGTGAACCAGCAGATAAACTTCTCTGTCTCTCTCTCTGCCTCTGCCTCTGTAACTCTGTCTTATAAATAAATAAATGGATAAATCTTAAATGAAAAAGACAAAATGAGGGAAAATAAGAAAGAGAAATATAAGAAAAGTAGAGACTATATGCATTCATGAATATATCAGAGGTGGAGCTATGTATTTCATGTTGCATCACACATCAGGAGAAAGTCATGTTGATGAGGGTTTATAAGGCATAGAAGACATTTTCTCTCATTAAAAAAAAAATCTCTTCCCCACAAATTGACAGTAAATACGATGAATGTAAACAAAGTGAAAAAGAATCCATGAAGGAAAAGAGAACAGGAGATTTGAGAACCAGAATTTAGGATGATGAAGGAGAAATGACTAGTGGAAGAGAAACCTAAGCTGGCTGAGAAGAAAGCTGTTTGAAGTCATAGGAATACCTAAAAGGAAGCAGGATTGGAAGAACTGTCTATTACTGAGAAGGAGGTAGGAGTAGAGACAGGGAGGAAACCAAAGGCATGGTTCAAAGTCTAAGAATGCCCTCTTTAGCCCTGTACAGCAGATTAGAACATACTCCGTAGAATAATTACATGTAATATTATGCAAAAGTCTTAAAAATATCTTGGAAAGTCCCTACGTGTCGCCTCAAGAAGCTGTTGGAAGATGTATGCCACGAAAGAAAAAGGGGAAGACAGGAGAAGTGGGAAACGGCATGCAATGCAGGAGAGATGGAGGGAGGCACCAGGGGGACAACTACACGGCAGTCAAAGGGGCAACAAGCTTAGATTGTGACAGGAAGCTGTACAGCTCTTGGAAGGATATCTCCAAGGGGGAGGGTGGAGGGACAGCCTGAAATATTGACTGATGTGATGATTTTGAATGCACCAAGAGATTTACCTGTCTTGCAGAGAATTTGCCATAATCTTAAGTACACATAGATTATGAAGGAAAGAAATTAATTAGGGAGGGGGGAGTGGTGTAGAGGGGCATTGTGGCCTAGTGAGTTTAAGCTGCGGCCTGTGACCCCAGTATCCCGTATGGGCCCTAGTTTTTGTCCGGCTGGCTGCTCCACTTCTGATCAAGCTCCTGCTAATGTGCCTGTGAAAGCAGCAGAAGAGAGCTCAAGTGCTTGGGCCCCTGCACCCACATGGGAGACTCAGAAGAAGCTCCAGGCTCCTGACTTCACCCATCGTGGCCATTTGGAGAGTGAACCAGTGGATGGAAGATCTCTTTGTCTCTCCCTCTCTCTGTGTAACTCTGCCTTTCAAATAAATTAAAAAAAAAAAAAATAGGGGCAGGCACTGTGGCTTAGCTGGTAAAGCCGTGCCTGCAGTGCCAGCATCCCATATGGGTACCTGTTTGAGTCCTGGCTGCTCCACTTCCAATCCAGCTCTCTGCTATGGCCTGGGAAAGCAGTAGAAGATGGCCCAAGTCCTTGGACCCTTGCACCTGCATGGGAGACTGGAGGAAGCTCCTGGCTCCTGGCTTTGGATCGGTGCAGCTCTGGCCATTGCAGCCATCTGAGGAGTGAACCAGCAGATGGAAGACCCCCTCCCCCCTTGGCCTCTCCTTCTCTCTCTGTGTAATTCTGCCTTTCAAATAAATAAAAAAATAAATCTTTTTTTGAAAAAAGGTGGTAAGGCAGGGAGACAATTACTATCTCTAGAGTACTGAAGAGATTTGCTACAGAGGAAATGTAATCAGAGAATGCTATAAATTCAGCCATAAATAACTTCCACAAGGTCATATCTAGCTAAATGCTGTGACAGAATGGTGTCTGGAGTGTATGGGTACAACAGGGTGCCTTTGGAAGTGTGGTGGGGTTAAAGCCAACATCTTTTGCATATGAGAAGTCAAATAATAATATTCAAAATGGAAACATCAAGAAATAGTATATAGGCATGCAATTTAGAAATGTGGAAGTAAATACGAGGAAAAAACTGTTGAAGGAATTAAAAATGTTTTATGGAAAGTGGACTTAAGGACAGGAGAGTATGGATTTTGGTTATAGAAAAAAAGAGATTCAAATAAACTAGTAAGGAGCCCCTGACCCCCATGTTTATCAAGCTCTTGCCAGGCCCTCAGTGTTCCTAGGGGTTGTTGGTGCACAGATCAAGGTCTTGGCCTTCCACGTGGAGCTCTATTAATCCTGGCTGTCTGATTTCTCACCCACTGGGAGCAGATTGTGATCCCAGACAAGTTCTTTAACTTCCTTGAGTTACCTCCTCTGCAAGAGGAGAGTTACCAATCTACTCGGAGGGATGTTAGGAAACGTTAAATGTATGTTGTACCTGCAGAGTGCTTGCCACATAGTAATAACTCAAGTAACAATGTGTTCCTTTTTGTGGTTATTTCCCGAAAACAACAAAAACCACTCCTCGGCCCGTGGGAAAAGGCCTTTGACAGAGGTGTCACAGTTGGAGCCAAAAAACTTCTGAAAAACAGAACCTACCCCGCCCTCGTCCCCAGCCTCGCTGCTTCTTTGGGGCTTTTGTCCCACGTGATGTTCCACACTAGTCTTGAAGTGCTTAAGAGAAGGGAGCGAGGGAGGTGTTAGGGCGAGAGTCCTGCCCGCGTTTGCTGTAGGGGAGCCTTCGGAGCTGCAGGGAAGATAGAGGGAGGAGACCGGGAGGCTGGAAGCTGAAGCCATTAGTCACCTCGATGGCTGCCCAGGGCTGTGCGCCGCGGCGGCTGCTCCCGCTGCTGCAGCTGCTGCTGCTTGGTGCGGGCGCGGCGGGCGCGCAGTGGCGCGGGGAGGGCACCAGCAGGAACCTGGAGAGCATCTTCCTGGGCCGCTGTGCGGAGTACAGCTCGCTGCTGCAGAGCCCGGCGGAGCGGTGAGCGGCCGGGGTGGGGCGGCGCGGCTCGGCGGGCGCCGGAAACCGGCAGAAAACCGCGGAGCGTGTGGGGCGGGGAAGCGGGGTCTGCACGTGTCGGAGCTCTGAAGGGAGGGAGCCGTGTAGGGGAGAGGCCCCAGAAGGAGAGGCGCAGTGGAGGAGTATGGGGTGTACAGCTGAGGCTGGTACTGTGTCTGGGTGAGGAGTGAGTTGTTTAACTGGGGGGGTCGGTCCACAGGTGAGGTTAGGAAGAGGTGAGTTCGAGTGATGGCCCATTGCCAGCCAGCGGATGCTTAGCCTGAGCCCGCAGACCCCGGGGTGTGGTCTCCACTTGGAGTTTCTTGAATCCAGGTCCTTTGGGAATTCAAGTTTCAGTTCCTCTAGTCTAGAGAACATTTCAGGTTTGGGTCCTTCTTCCCAGCACTGTGCTGCGGCTGATTTTTTTGTCCCTTCTTTGGCCCACGTTTTCCCAGTTTCATAATGGCCCTTTCTAGTGCCAGTTGTTCTTATTGTGAAGGACTTAAGACAAATAAAAAAGGGCAAAGAAGAATGTAAGGAGAACTTACAAATGTGGACGGAGGTGTTTTTTGAGAGCGCACATGGACCTCTGGAGAGAGGGCTGGCACCGGCAAGCAAGCTGAGCCTCACCTGCCCGAGCAAGTCTCACCTGCACTTGGTGCTCACTTCCGCTTTTACACGGATACCTCGTGTTAGGTGGCTTTCTAAGATTTATTTATTTAGTTGAAAGCCAGAGTTAGAGAGAGGGAGATACAGAGAGAGACACAGAGAGAGATCTTCCATCCGCTGGTACGTTCCCCAAATGGCTGCAACTGCCAAAGAAGCCAGGGACCTGGAACTCCATCCAGGTCTCCCATGTGAGTGCAGGGACCCAAGCTCTCAGGCCACCTTCCACTGCTTTCCCAGGTGCGTTAGCAGGGAGCTGGAGCAGCTGGAACCCAAACCTGTGGTTCATTTAGGATGCCAGCGTAGCAGGCAATGGCTTAATCCCTTGAGTCACCACACCAGCCCCATTGTCAGATTTCTAAGTCTGTCCGCTGAGCCATAGTCATTTGTTTTGTATTCTTTGATCTGCAGAGTCAACAGATAACAAAATCACATGTAAAGCCCTTGGAAAAGAGGAAATGCTTCAAGTCCCATTGTGGTGGTTTTTTTTCTTAACGTGTTCTTTTGCACAGGGAAAAGAACTGCACGGCCATCTGGGAAGCATTTAAAG
Organism: Lepus europaeus; assembly: GCF_033115175.1. Taxonomy (NCBI): domain Eukaryota; kingdom Metazoa; phylum Chordata; class Mammalia; order Lagomorpha; family Leporidae; genus Lepus; species Lepus europaeus. The sequence continues at coordinate 80,887,041 of NC_084842.1, read as the reverse complement.
TGGTGCTGGACAAGGATCCCTGTTCTGTGCTTCCCTCAGACTACGACCTTTTCATTAACCTCTCCAGGCACGCGCTTCCCAGAGACAAGGTAACTCTGCAACATCACCGTCTTGATGGAGGTAGATGGGCACAGGCGGCCATGAGGTCTGCTGCCCCAGCCTCCTGCAGTGTCCCCGAACACCCAGCAGCAAACTCACAATGCCCCGGCCCAGCTCCCAGCGGCCGTAGCAGCTTGGTCTCCATCAGTGATTCTGGGTCTCCTGCGTGCTTGTGGAGCGGGCACTTTCCCAAGTTAGCAGATCAACAAGGCTTCGCCACAAAGACCTGGGGACATCACCAGACCTTTCACACTGTACCTCCACATCTGGCCATTTCTGAGTGGCCTCCATTCCAACAGGGCAAGCGGCTGAACCTCTAGTGATTCAGAAAACCCCCAGTCTCAGTATCCTCCCAGGAGACCAGTCTCTTCTAATGCCTTAAGAGTATTCAGTGCTGGGGGCTGGCGCTGAGGTGCACTAGGTTAATCCTCCGCCTGCTGCGCCGGCATCCCATATGGGTGTCGGGTTCTAGTCCTGGTTGCTCCTCTTCTAGTACAGGTCTCTGCTATGGCCTGGGATAGCAGTAGAAGATGGTCCAACTGCTTGGACCCCTGCGCCCACATGGGAGACCAGGAAGAAGCACCTGGTTCCTGGCTTTGGATCGGCGCAGCTCCGGCTGTTGCAGCCATTTGGGGAGTGAACCAACGGAAGGAAGACCTTTCTCTCTGTCTCTGTCTCTCACTGTCTGTAACTCTACCTGTCAAATAAATAAAATCTTTTTTTTTTTTTTAAAAGAGTATTCAGTGCCGGTTTCCTTAAGAAAACCGTGTCTATATTCTGTACTTCAAGGTCTGATAAAGTGGAAATAAATGAGAAAATCAACATAAAATGCTTGAGTTTGCAGCAAGTTAGGTACTATTTTTTATTTCTCTGACATAATCATCCTTTTAAAAAATTATTAATTTTTATCTACTTGAAAAGCTGAGTGAGAGAGAGAGAATCAGAGAGAGAAAGTTCTTCTATCTGTTGGTTTATTCCCTAATTGCTCACAACAGCAGGGCTGGACTAGACCAAAACCAGGAGTCTAGAACTCCATCTGGGCTCCCACGTGGATGGCAGGGACCCATGTGTTGGAACCATCATCCTCTGCTTTTGCAAGATGCATTAACAGGAAGCTGGCTCAGAAGAGGAGCTGATGGGACTCCAATAGGCGCTCCGAAATGGGATGCAGGCATCTAAGCAGTGGCTTAACTTGATGCACCGCCGCCTGCCCAACATACTCATTCTTAACCCGACTCTTCCGTGTGTGTCAGTACTCCTGATTGGACCACCCGGGTTCAATTCCCAGCTCTGCTCCTGACTGCAGCTTCCTGCTAATGTAGACCCTGGAAGACAATGGCGATGGCTCACAGTAGGTACGTTACGTTCCTGCCACTCATGTGAAATACCTGGGTTAAATTTTGGACTCTCAGCTCCTGGAGAGCATTTGTGGAGTGAACCAGTGGTTGGAGTGCTATCTCTCTCTTCCTCTCGCTCTAGCTTTCTGTTTCTGCTTCTCAAATTTTAAAAATGAAAAATCAACCAAACTGGCTGCCTGACTTGTTCTGATGATAGTAAGTCATTGAAATTCCTTTTGCTTTTAATATATAGTAAAATTTTGTTTTGTTTTTCCTTAGTCCCTATTCTGGGAAAATAACCACCTGCTTGTTACTAGCTTTGCGGAGAACGGCCATCGCCTTATGCCCCTATGTGATGTTCTGTATGGCAGAGTTGGCGACTTCTTGAGCTGGTGTAGACAGAAAAATGGTTCTGGTAAGATTCCTGCACAAATAAAGTAAGAGCTCCCACTTGCTCTGCATTAACCACTTGGGACAAATGCTCTCAGATGCACTTATTTCACTTGATCCCCCCCAGATCCTCTGGGGTAGGTGGTAATAATAATTAATAATAATAACAGATGGACAGTACTTACCTTTTGCTAGATATCAAGCTGAGCACTTACAAGTATTAGCAGACTTGATCTCCGTAACAGCCCCAGGAAATACTATCGTATTCCCTATTTTTTTTTTAAAGATTTACTTTATTTATTTGAAAGACAAAGTTACAGAGAGAGGTAGAGGTAGAGAGAGAGAGAGAGAGAGGTCTTTGATTTGCTCATTCACGCCCCAGTTGGTCACAATAGCTGAAGCTGAGCTGATCCGAAGCCAGAAGCTTCTTCTGGGTCTCTGACGTGGATGCAGGGGCCCAAGCACTTGAGCCATCTTCTGCTGCTTTCCCAGGCCATAAGCAGAGTGCTGGATCAGAAATGGAGCAGCTGGGACTTGAACCGGCGTCCATGTGGGATACCGGCACTGCAGGCTGGGGCTTTAACCCACTGCGCCACAACGCTGACCCCCATAATCCCTATTTTGACAAATGAAGAAACTGAGGCATAGTGGCTAAGAAACTTTCTCAGTGGCTTGGAGCTAGTAAGCAGCAGAATAAGTCTGACTACCACGTTCTTTTCCAAGAGCAGAAAACAGGCTGAAGGGAATTAAAAGGCAGGAAGTGGTGGGACCATGGTTGGACCCTGTTCTGACAGATTCCAAGGCTGCCCAGATAGTTCAAGATTAAAATCACAAGGAAAGTTAGAGGCACAAGAGCTGGCCCGATGGTACTGAAAACACTCCTGAATCACTCAACTGTGGAGCCAGGAGTTGGTGGTACAGCTGTCCCTGCCTTTCGGGAGCTTCTGGCCTTGGGAGGGGCATCTCCTGCAGTGAGGTGTGCTCCAGAGCAGGAAGGACTGGGTGCTGAGGAGCAGAGAGACACAGCAGCCTTGCCAGAGCACCAGCGACACCGGAGAGGCCAACAGCGAGAATTCCCAACGTGAAGACTGTAGACTCCCCTACATCAGAGGCACTGTAAGAGTTCACCTAGTATCTCTTCTGCTTATTCCATTCATTTACCCAACTAAAATTCATAGAGTGCATACTATGTGTCAGGTTCTGCTCATCAGGACACTGGGAACACAACAGAGAATGAACCAAGAAAATAATACCCTACCCTCAGAGAAAGGAGATAAATATGTAGTCTGCCCCGAGATTATAAGGACTATGGAGAAAAACAAAAGAGGTAAAGAGGATGGGAACTGCTAGGTGTCAGGGGAAGGAAAGTGTTGCTGTTTTACCTAAATGCCATTGGATGGCCTCACTGAGAAGCTGATATTGGAGCAGAGACCTGAGCAGATGAGAAAGCATTTCCTAGTGGGAGAACAGGAAGTGCAAACACGGGTGCAAGTGTGTCTGGCATATTTAAGGAATAGCGAGGAGGGTCGTGAGTTACCAGGAAAATAGGGCTCTGAGGCCAGAGGAATAAAGGAGGGCCAAGTGGCACTGGACCCTGTGAGAACAAACTTTGTCCAGTGCAGGTCAGATGGACCTGGCCATTCTTCTGATAGAGAGTGACCAGGAAGCCTCAGTTTGATGCACCTGCAGGGGGTGGGGAGAATGGGAGAAAAGAGTGATTGAAAAAGTATGAAGAAAGAGTTTTCCATGGGGCTGACGCTGTGGCACAGCGGGTTAACGCTCTAGCCTGAAGCGCCCGCATCCCACGTGGGCACCGGTTCGAGACCCGGCTGCTCCACTTGCAATCCAGCACTCTGCTATGACCTGGAAAAGCAGTAGAAGATGGCCCAAACCCTTGGGCCCCTGCCCCCATGAGGGGGACCTGGAAAAACCTCCTGGCTCCCAGCCTCAGATCAGCGCAGCTCTGGCTGTTGTGACCAACAGGGGAGTGAAACATCAGATGGAAGACTGCTCTCTCTCTCTCTCTCTCTCTCTCTCTCTCTCTCTGCATCTCCTCTCTCTAACTGTGACTTTCAAATAAATAAATAAATATTAAAAAAAAAGAAAGTAAGAGTTTTCCAGAAAACCCTAGGTTATTCCTCCCTTGGTTCTCTCTGTGCCATCCTAAATGGTCTTCATTTCAGAAGGAAGTGAGGTCCAGCAGTTTGGGTCAGCCTGAATAATGATATGTTCATAGCAGAGAACATGGTGGAGCCACCCCCAGTGGTGATGGGGCTTTGTAGTTATTGATCTGGAAGGATGTTTGTGACATATGTATATCTTTAACAGAAAGATCAAGCTACAGAATATAGTGGTTGGTATGCTGCCATTCAATTAAAAATATGTATACACATTACATTTATGAAAATATATACATAGAAAAAACCAAGATGGTAAGCCCAACCTGTTAATAGCAGTTCTTGCCAGGAATATGAGATCATACTCTTTTTTTAAAGAATTTATTTGACAGGTAGAGTTATAGACAGTGAGAGAGAGAGACAGAGAGAAAAGTCTTCCTTCCATTGGTTCACCCCTGAAAATGGCTGCTACGACCAGAGCTACGCTAATCCGAAGCCAAGAGCCAGGTGCTTCCTCCTGGTCTCCCATGCGGGTTCAGGGCCCAAGCACTTGGGCCATCCTCCATTACCTTCCAGGGCCACAGCAGAGAGCTGGACTGGAAGAGGAGCAACCGGGACTAGAACCCGGAGCTCATAGGGGATGCCGGCGCTGCAGGCAGAGGATTAACCAAGTGAGCCATGGCGCTGGCCCCTCTTGTCGTGTATCCTTGTTTAAAAATAAGTTATATGTATTCCCTGTGAAAATATTTTGAGATAAGTAGATGATGGTATTACTAGTTGTTCACAGTCTAAACATAAAGACACTATAGAATAGACAAATGAAGAAACTAATGTTGGGACAAATCGCCCCTTAAGCCCTGGCTTCCAGAAATTGGGGAAGATGTACTGGGAAGCTAGGGAGTTAAATTCTAGCCCTCAGGGTTAAGAACCATCTGTGGATGAGCCTGCAGAAGTGGGATGTTTACCTGCAGGGAGTATTGCTTGAAATATGTTCAAATCTAGAGTCAAAGGAGTAATTACCACTTACTGAAGTAATGGTTAAATAATGGTCCTGTCTTAGCTAATGGATTCTGCCTTGGGGGACTGCTCCTTAAACATATTACCAATCAGGAGATTTGCACTTCCCCCATAACACAGCACAGTGCACATCTGCCCCATTGGGAGCACTCCCTGGAATGACTTTTCAATTGGCCCTTTCTCTCTCTCTCTCTTTTTTTAATAGAGTAGATGATGAGCACATCCCCTATCCCATAGAGCTGATGAATTGTGTCCTTAATTTTTTAAAAATTTAATATATTTTAGCATTGGCATATTTTTAAGTGTCATAAAATCTCTATTTTCTCATTAAGAAATATCAACTTGTTGGTTTCTTTTTCTTGTGTTTACTTCTAAGACCAGGGCTAACAATTGGATTTTCTCGCAATAAAGCAAAATTGCTCGTTTGTTTGCTTGTGGGGCTTTTAAAAGTCACTTTAGCAGAGCTGCAGTTGAGAAGTAAGCCAGCTAGCATGCGTATGTCAGTGTGCTGCCGGGCTCCCCCACGAGCCAGCTGCTCAGTTCTCTGCCTGCCGCACATCCGTGCTGAGCAAAATGACAAATGCTCAGATGTTTTGTATCATGGATTAGATGGGAGCCCATGCAAGTTAAATATGTGCATACTGTGCAGAACTCAGGTTAAATATATTCTGTGGTTGCAGAAGATATTTTAAATTAATTCTACCCTGATATAATCTCTGAAATGAAATGTATTTATCTATTTCCCCCGTAGGACTCGATTATGAATCCTGCCCTTCCTCAGAAGACTGTGAGAACAATCCTGTGGACTCCTATTGGAAAAGGGCATCCATCCAGGTAGTCCCGGGCGAGGTGGATCAGTGGCCGGCAGATGTGGGACTGTGGACATGGGACAGAGCGGCTCAGACGGCGATTCTTATCTGTCTTCTCCGAGCCTCACTTTCCATGTTCATTCTCTCTGCTCCATAAAGCTGTGACAGTTAAAGGAGATAAAATATTCAGATCTAATGCAGGGCCTGGCATAGAGGAAAACATTTGGTAAATGTTAACTATAGATGAGGCTATTACATAGTTGTTATTATTTCTGCTATGTCATGGTTATTAGCATTTCAAATTAGTGTGACATTTTTATAATTGAGTAAAATGGGTGACTTCTGCCTAGTGGGAGACCCTGGGACAGCTGATCTAGATGTGAGGGTCAGAAATGTACCAAAGACTGATACCAGGATGATAGAAAGTGATGGGAGGCTGAAGATGACTTGGAGACCCAGAAATGGTTGCCTAATGTAGGTTTGTTCCTCAGAGAATATTGTGGCCAGAATCGATGGTAACATCTATAGCAATAAAATGCCAGCGATTACAGCCAACATTCTCTGTCACCAGGGTTAGATTAAAGATTAGAAAGAAAGAGGATGATCAGGTCCGTAGCTCAGTGCCTTGACTGGATTAACCTCATTGTCCTCCTTGTCAGGATACATCCATCCACCATCACAACCCCTCTTCTGGGTCTATCCTTACCTCTTTTTTTTTTTTTTTTTTTGACAGGCAGAGTGGATAGTGAGAGAGAGAGAAAGGTCTTCCTTTTTTTGCCGTTGGTTCACCCTCCAATGGCCGCTGCGGCCGGCGCATCGCGCTGATCCAAAGCCCAAAGCCAGGTGCTTCTCCTGGTCTCCCATGGGGTGCAGGGCCCAAACACCTGGGCCATCCTCCACTGCACTCCCAGGCCAGAGCAGAGAGCTGGCCCGGAAGAGGGGCAACCGGGACAGAATCCGGTGCCCCAACCGGGAATAGAACCCAGTGTGCTGGCGCCGCAAGGCAGAGGATTAGCCTGTTGAGCCACGGTGCCAGCCTATCCTTACCTCTTTGATCCATCTTCCACTTCGGATCTCCAGGTATCCCCTGGGTCTGTTGGTCAGCTTAAGAGGGACTTCGGTTCTACCCTCTGCTATGGCTGCAGTCTGGAGCCAAGCAGAAGGTCCCCTCTGGCAAAAACATGGTGTTCCGTGCCTTGGTTCTCACTGCCCATCTTTGTGAAGACTTACTGGGAATCAGGAAGTTATGGATGTGTCGTCACTTGAAAGCGGGATCGTAGCAGTAATGGGGGTGCTGCTATCAATGTTTTGTGGAAAGGAACAAATACTCTGCCTGGAGAAACTGCCAGGTCTGCACCCCAGACCACCTCTGCTGTGTCCTCCAGGTCGGCAATGGGATCTAACGCCAACATTTTTTGAGCCTTTATTATACGTGGGTAATTGAAGCCAGAGAAGAAGTAATTCAGTATAGTGATGAGCGGAGGGTTTGAAACACCGCAGATATGCCTTCAGTACATGTCTATAGTTATACTTTAAGTATTTTCGGCTTTACAACAATTCTGTGTGGTAGACTCTCATTACCCTTGTCCTGTAGATGGGGAACTTGAGGTACAAAGAAGTCAAGAAACCTTACTGGGGCTGCAGTGTTGTATCTGCGTGCATTTTTTAAAGATTAATTTTTTATTTATTTTAAAGGCAGAGTAAGAGAGGGAGAGACAGAGACAGAGAGAGAGGTCTTCCATCATTGGTTTGCTCCCCAAGTGGCCTCAACAGCCAGGGATGGGCAAGGCTGAAGCCAGGATCCAGGAGCTTCTTCCATGTCTGCCACATGGGTGCAGGGACCCAAGCACTTGGGCCATTTTCCACTGCTTTCCTAGGTGTATTAACAGGGAGCTGGAACACAAGTAGAGCACCTGGGACTCAAATTAGCACCCACGTGGAATGCTGGTACTGCAGGTAGAGGCATAACCCACTCCACCACAACGCCGGCCCTTGCATGCATTTTTAAACTTTTTTCTTATTATCAATGTAGTATTTACTAAAGATAGATAATAAGAAATTACTTATTACATGCATTGTGGCATGGTGGGTAAAGCCCCTGCCTGCAATGCCAACATCCCATATGAGAGCTCTGGGTCAGGTCCCAGCTGTTCCAATTCTGAGCCAGGTTCCTGCCAATGTGCCTGAGAAGGCAGCAGATAATGGCCCAAGCACTTAGGCCCCTGCCATCCGCACAGAGACCTCAGTGAATTTCCTGGATCCTAGTTTTGGCCTGGCCTAGCCCTGGCTGTTGCAGGCTTTTAGGGAGTGAACCAGCAGATGAAGATTTCTCTTTCTCTGTCTCTTCCTCTTTCTGTCACTCTGACTTTCAAATAAATATAAAAAATGAAAAAGAGAAATTATAGAAAATTAAGTGAAGAAATTCACCATCCATATTCCTACTAGTTAAAGGCCTCTGTTAGCATATTGGAAGGATTTCTTTGGTGTGGCTGACATGGATTACAAGGTTTTGCTGCAGCTGGCATTGGACATCGCTTTCCTGAAGAGTAGACCCAACCACATCGAGCTCAGTGATGCATAATCCACCCTCAGCCCTGCCTTTATTCTGGTATACATATTTTTATGAGGAAAGTTACATGTTCCAAGAGGATTCTGAGCTGGGGGTTCTCTGGACTGTCTGTCACTTGGGAATTCATACTCAGCACAGCACACTCTGTACTACTGATCTTTCATTGGCTTTAATGTAAGCACTTCCTGTGCTAGTGTACATACTTTATACTTTGTACTAATGGCCAGTGAATGTTTCAGACATGTAAATTCCATCCTGTCCCTCCCATTCGAGTATTCAAGATTGGTTGCAGTATTTTTGTATTACAAACAAAGCTACACTGCACATCTCCGTGTACAACATTTGTGGTCCTTTATGCTCTTTGCCAAACATCACTTGCTTGCTTTTTCCTGAGTCTCCTGTTTCTTGTCATTATTTACATGTGGCTATACTGGCCATTTGTGAGTGAGGGTGACATGTGTAACTTCTGAGTAGAAGCCTTTAACAACCAGTCTGTGGGGCCAGCATTGTGGTGCAATGAGGAAGCTGCTGCTTACAACATCAGCGTCCCCTATTGTAGCTCTGATCTGAGTCACTGTTGCTCCACTTCCGATTTAATGCACCTGAGAAAGCACTGGATGATAACTTAAGTACTTGGGTCCCTGCCACCCACTTGGGAGATGTAGATGGAGTTCTTGGCTCATGGCTTTGGTCTGAGACCATCTGGGGAGTAAACCAGAGGATGGAAGATTTCATATTCTCTCTCTCATCTCACCCTTTCTCTCTGTCACTCATCCTTTCAAATAAACAAACAAGAAAAATTTTTTGAAAAGAACTGGTCTATGATTTATTACCTCTCCCTCGTTGCTTCCCTGAAAATCAGCAACTTTGCAGATGGAGCCATTTTCTCAGTTTGGGTCCTAGAATGAAAACACACGAGCAGAACCCCAGTGGGCTTGAGGTAACCACATGGGGGAAGCGTGAAATACGTCTTTGTTGCTTAATGATGCAATTTTGATGGGCTTTGTTATGGAACCATAACCTAGTTGATATGATGAAGCAATGCTGGATACTTGGTATCATCTATTTTTTAAATTTATTTAAAAGATTTATTTATTTGTTTGAAACTCAGAGAGACAAAGACAGAAAGAGAGGGAACTGGTTTACTTCCCAAATGGCACCAATTGCTAAGGCTAGGCCAGGCCAAAGCCATGAGCCTATAATTCCATCTGGGTCTGCCATGGGCATCATCCTCCACTGCTTTGCCAGGCATATTAGCAGGGAGCTGGATTGGAAGTGGAGCAGCTGGGGCTTGGACCAACACCCGCTTGTGTAGGATGTTGGTGTGGCTGCTGGCAGCTTAATCCACTATACCCAGTGTTGGTCCCCTAGTGTCATCTTTTTAGGGTAATTTCCCAGACACAAAACTACTGAGTATGTGAGTTTTCAACTTTCAAAGCAGTTTGCTTTCCAAATTCAACCAGTTTGCATTTTTTTGAGCCATATGAAATACAAAATTTATCATATCCTTGCAAGTATTGAGAATTTTCTATTAAAAATTTCATCTCATAGCAGAAAAATGATATAGTTGCTCAAAACACTTGTTTCTTGCAGTATTCCATGGATAGTTCTGGGGTGATCTACGTCATGTTGAATGGTTCAGAGCCAAAAGGAGCCTATCCTGTCAAAGGGTGAGCATTCCAACATCAACAAACAAACAGAGACTTCCAGCATGATTGCTTAGTTGTTCTGAATGGGGGCTAAAGAGAATCATCCTAACCATCAGCTTCATGCTTGCTTTTCTAAATGCAGGTAAAGGAAAGTGATGGAATAATCTGGTGATTAGAACCATATATAGTTAAGCCATTAACAGCTGATAAGTGCATAAAAAATAAGCAACCTAAAATTAAAAAATAAAAACATTCTAAAAGCTTTGTTGAAAACTGATGTGTAAATCAACTAACAACTGAAATAGAAGTACCATGTTGTTTCAGAACTTTAAGAATGTCCTCCCTCTTTCTCAGGTTTTTTGCAGATTTTGAAATTCCATACTTGCAGAAGGATAAAATCACACGAATTGAGATCTGGGTAATGCATGAAATCCGAGGACCCAAAGTGTAAGTTATGCTGCTACTGACGATGATAATGTACTTTCTGGGATGTGACATGATCAAGAATGTTTCACATTTTCAGTTTTGTAGAAATGATGTCATTTCCCACTTTTTTTAAACAAAAGACTTTTTATTTTATTTTATTTTATTTATTTGAAATGCATAGTTACAGAGAGAGGGAGAGAGAGGGAGAGAGAGAGATCAATCTTCCATCCACTGGTTCATTCCTGAAATGGCCACAACAGCCAGGGCTAGGCCAGTCCAAAGCCAGGAGCCTGGGACTTCATCTGGGTCTCCCACATAGGTACAGGGGCCCAAGCATTTGGGCCATCTTCCACTGCTTTCCTAAGCCATTAATAAGGAGCTGGATTGGAAGTGGACCAGCCAGGACATGAACTAGTGCCCGTGTGGGATGCTGGCATTGCAGGTGGTGGCTTTACCTCCTATGCTACAGTGCCAACCCCCAACCTTCTCTGGTTCTAATTGGTTGCTAGAGAAAGACACAGGCTTGACACAGGAAAAGCCATTAGCCAAGGGGAGAGAGAAAACCTCCTTTGTTCCGATACTCCTCTCAGCCACAGACAATTGTCTTCTTTTCTGAGTGATCTGGGCAGCTTTGGATAGGTGAGTTTCTCATACATTTGTGAGGATCAAAGCCAGTTTCTCTTTCTGGTCATTTGAAGTCCAGAAGCCCTCACCAGGAGTTCTCAGAATCACGCCAGGAGTTCTACAATGAAGACATCGTCCTTGGAAAAACAGCTCTGTCATCATTGACCAAGGAGACACTTAAAAAAATTTATTTATTTATTTATTTATTTGAAAGACTTAGAGTCACAGAGAGGCAGAGGCAGAGAGAGACAAGACAAAGAGGAGAGAGAGAAAGAGAGAGAGGGAGAGAGAGAGAGAGAGAAAAAGAGAGAGAGAGAGAGAGAGAGAGAAAGAGAGGTCTTCCATCTGCTGGTTCACTATCCAAATGGCCTCAAAGGCTGGAGCTAGGCCAATCTGAAGCCAGGAGCCAAGAGCTTCTTCTAAATCTCCCACATGGGTGCAGGGGCCCAAGGACTTGAGCCGTCTTCTGCCGCTTTGCCAGGCCATAGCAGAGAGCTGGATCGGATGTGGAACAGCTGGGAATTGAACTGGCACTCATATGAGACGCTAGCACGACAGGCCAGGGTTTTAACCCACTGTGCCACAGCACCGGCCCAGGCGACACATTTTAAGGTGTATATTTCCTGGGAAACCACTCGAGTTAATATACAAGTTCAAGCTCAAGCTCAGTCTTCTTGGCAACAAAGGGCACTGTCAGCACAAACTCACATTAAAAACAAAGCCGAACTGTAAGTTTCACAGATAAGCCAGAGAGGCCACAACCTAATTACATCTGGGCTGCCATATCAGCTTCACAGACACGCAGGGGCCTTATTCTTCAGAGGGCTGACGTCACGTGGGGGGAAGGATTGTCCCCTGAAAGTATTTCCAGCACAACCTCAGTGAATTCCTGTTGCCAGCCCCCAGGACTCCCTAAGACTCCTCACACAATGGGGGTTCTGTTTTCCCGTCTCTTGGGCAATATAAATTATGTAAGTTCCACCATCTGTCTCTTAGGCAAGAGGTTACAGTAAGTTGGGGACTAGGTATTACATAAGTTACACCAAGATCTGGGTTTCCCTTCCTGGAAGACAAATTATATTTATTGTTGCATGAAAAATAGCATGTATTATTTTTCTTGGTTTTGTGACAAGTTACCTTTGTCTAGAAGTTATGCTCACTTGTTGTCTTGGTGTATCTATCAAGGAAAGCTTGTCCTTTGAACCTGCTTTCCGTGACACAAGGAAATTATAATTCAGTAATATCGCAGCCATCATGAGCTAAGAAAGCAGCAGTCTTGGACTTCTCAGATATTAGAGATAATGCATGAGGACTGTATAAAGGTACTTCAGAAACTCTGTAAGAAAATGGAGTTAAAAGGTAAGTTTCTTTTGGAGCAAAACACCTTGAAACCCATTAAGTTCTTATAACACACAGTTTTCCATGAATATTTTGAAGACCCTTGAATGCATAGATTTAAATATTTTTTTGCACCAAAATAAACTTATCTTTTAATTCTGTTTCCATGAACTTTTGAACTACTCCTGTAGTTAATAACATTGTTTTATATTATAGATTGTTATTAAATGGATTTTAACTGCTCTTGTCACAAAAAACAGGGTGACAGATGTATTAATCTGCCTTATATAGTGACCATTGTGCTGCCTAAAAGGGTCCCATAGCATCTTGTTGTAAACTTCAAATATTCAAAATAAATATTATTTAAAAAATAACCCACCCATAGGCAAAGTGCTAAAAGCAACATGGTAGTACCTGATTGTGTGGAGGCCTCTTCTGGCGCCTTTCTTTAAAGAAGCAGTGGCATAACCCACTGACTGACCTCTGGGTCCAGGCACGCTGCTCTTCTGTTATTGCTTCCCAAGAATCCTACGTGGTGACCCAGAGATGGCAAGGTTCCACAACACGATGTGGCTGCACACTTTGTGCTCCCCATCCTGGAATCCCTGGAACCCCACTTCTGTGAAATCTCCTCGGACTGCTGGCTTCCTCCCCCTGCGTTCCCTCTCTGTTAGTTTTATAGTGCAGGTGCTGCTTACAAACACCGTCCCATTCCAGGGGAACTCAGGCAGGGTGCTGCCTGCAAGAACACAGATGGCAGCATTGTGCCCACCTCCGTGTGCTTCTGTCACATTGTGCCCACCTCCGTGTGCTCCTGCTTAACTGGGACCATCAGGAGGCAGGAGTCACTGTTGGAGAGAGTGAGGGAAATGGATGCTCTCCAGGGTGCACCATGGCAGTGCGTATGAAGAGCCTGAAAACGGCACCAAAGCCTGGGCACCAGAAAACCTACTTTAAGGAATTTATGCCTCAGAAACAATGAAGAACATGTACAAAGATGAAGTTTCAACAAGGACTGCTGTAGTGCAAATGGTGTTGAAATGTGGGAATCAACCTAGATCTTCAACAACAGGAGGCTGGTTGTGTGAGTTATGATCTGTTTATGGAAGGAAGACCATGCAAAAATTTAAAATAATGACAGAGGTGTGTGTCACAACACATACAATGACAAAACACATCATTCTGACTTTTTTCTTTCCTTAAGTAGAGAACTTTCACCTAAAGGTATCACGTGATGGCTTCTCTTGGGTATATCCAAATGGTCAATATTACTGCCCTTGTATTTGGGAGCCACGAGGATTACTTGAACAGAAGCACTGGGTTTTCCTACCATCAGTCTGAAAAGCAAGGCAGTGCGTGACTTATGGACAGGTGCACACACAGCATGGATAAAAGCTGTAGAAATGGGTGAATCATGTCTGCGTATACAGAAGAGGGACAGTGTGAGATTTCATCATACTTCTTAGAACACTGACCAATTTAAAACTTTGAGTTGCTTATTTTTGGAATTTTCCATTTCATATTTGCTGTGGTTAGCTGTGGGTAACAAAGTGTAGAAAACAACTGTGGATAGGAAGGATTGCTGTGCACGGAAATGTTAGCAGCAACTCACTGTGGGATGTGAGATCTGGGGTAATTTTTTCTTGTGTTTATTTGTACTTTTGAGTATTTTTAAATTTGCGTGCTTCATTATTATTTTAGGCTTAAAATTAATGTTATTTTAGGCTTAAAATTAATGTTGGATAAGTTGGTAATTGGTATTGTGCCAGGCCCCTGGGGCACAACACAGATACTCATGGCTAAGGTGGTTGTGGTTCTACACTGAGACAGATAACCGTGCACATGCTCCAGCTCAGGCCTCTTCAGTGTGTATGACCCCTGCAGCTTCAGACTTGGTGTTGTGTCCTTGGAGCATCCTTTCCTGGATGCTGCAGGTCTACCGGAAGCAGTGCTTTTTGGACAAGACACTTTCTCTTACTCCCGCATATTCCTTCTGAGAGAAGAATATCCACGTGCACGCGGTCAAAAGAAATTTTATTTTTTATTTTTGAAGATTTATTTATTTTTATTTGAAAGGCAGAGTTACAGAGAGGCTGAGGCAGAGAGAGATGGAAAGAGAGAGAGAGAGGTCTTCCATCCTCTGGTTCACTCCCCAGATGGCTACAACGGCTAGAGCTGCACCAATCCAAAGCCAGGAGGCAGGAGTGTCTTCTGGCTCCCATGTGGGTGCAGGGGCCCAAAGACTTGGGCCATCTTCTACTGCTTTCCCAGGCCATAGCAGAGAGCTGGATCAGAAGAGGAGCAGCCAGGACTCTAACCAGCACCCATAGGGATGCTGGCTCTGCAGGCGGCGGCTTTACCTGCTACGCCACAGCGCCAGCCCCCAAAATAAATTTTAATTTACCCAGCAATGATTTCCTCTTCTTCCTACTCCTCCTTCCCTCCTTTTATTTATTTATTTGTAAAATAGATGTTTTTATGTCTTAGGGAATCTTGCGGAGAGGGCACCGTGAAAATTCTGGAAGAGAGACTGGAGGCCATGGGGTTCCAGTACAGCTGTGTTAATGATTACCTGTAGGTGGTATTTGTAATCAGTGTGCATGATCAAAGGTGGAGTATTGATTTGGAAGACAGGGGGGTGGTGGTCTTGTTTCTCAAAGATTTATTTATTTATTATTTATTTGAGAGGCCAGAGAGTTGCCATTTGCTAATTCTCTCTACAAATGCCAGCAATAGCCTCTTTACCCACAATGCCACAGCACCAGCCCCGTGGTGTTTTTTTTGTTTTTTTTTTTTTTTTTTTTTTTTTTTTAAATAAAAGCAATTCGTACTCTACAGCCTCTCAACAATGGAGAAAACTCTGACTAAATTTCCACATTTATGACCACTATGTTCTTGTCCTGGAACTCCCCCAGAAGAGGCTCTTTTCTCTACAAGAGCAGGTTTTAAATCATCAGGCCACACTCTGGTGGTCAGGCTAGGGCCCAAGATCTCCACCCCTCGCAGCTGTCCTGAGTCTTAGTCTGCATTCCCTCCTCTCTGGGCTTGTCCATCGTCCCTGCCCCTTCCCCCAGGCTGGCCACAGGACCCTTTCCAAGCCTGTCTCAGCTTCTCCTAACTCCGAATTCCTTACTCCGCTTAGGTCCTTTCTCTCCTGTGGAAGGGTTGTTTGATATTGTTCTCCAGGGATCACAGACTATACAATAAAGGATATAACGTAGCAAAATTACGAAAGTTAGCAAATCAAACTCCGATCCAGATGTGAGGACCTCCTGCCTGTCACAGTTCAGGCAGCGTTTCCTTCTGTCCCATGCCAGTGGAAGGTTTTCTCCACGACTCGCTAATTTGTGTGGGGCTGGATTGCTTCATTGCCTATCCGCCCTCCTCATTGGTTTCTGCTGGTACTGCATTGAGCCACACTGAGTGAAACGATGCTTTTTTTGGGGGGAGGGGGCATAAAACAACAAATCACTCTCGCAAAGAAAACACCTGTAAATGCATAGACTATATTTACCAAGCAGTAGGCAAGACCAGGGAAGGAGCACAGAGCAAGCCATGGAGTAGACAACATGACTTTCCTGTTCGTGTAGAGTCCCCCGTGGCCACCCTGCCACAGAGGTCCTGTCCTGGCTGTCTACCTGATGCCCGGGGTTCCACTGTCAGCTGGCTCTCCTCTCCATCACTGCTTTCCCTTCCCTCCTGGCCGCCCCAGAATCTCACATCAGTTGAGCTTGCTCCACTGAAGCCTAACCACTGTCCTCACGCACAGGTCTCAGGTTAACCCTTTGGCCCAGAGTATTTATGAAACAAGTGATTACAAGCTCAGCTCAATCAGCCTGCAAAGTTCCAGTTCAGCTTCATAACTCGCTGCTTTGAGAACCAGGGCAAATTACTATGATCAGCTTTCCCAACTGCATATTGGAGACGAAAATAGTATCTTTCCATTTGGTCCTTGTGTTAAGTGACATGATATGTGTAAAATGTATAATCACGTTTCTTGGCTTATAGTAAGTCTCAACAAATGCTGGCTAAGATTTTAAAAATAAAATTTGTGTAATTTTTTGAGAGCAGAGACTTTGTATCTCTAAGACTGCCACACATTATACATGTTTGATAGTAAACATTCTTTAAATAATTCCTTCGCTACTTTCTTTCTATAGGCCAGTAAAGCTCTTAATGTGCGTGGACCACAGCACTCATCCTGATTGTGCCTTAACTTCGTAAGTAAATGCCTCAACCCAAATTTCCTTTCTTTCCCAAGATAACCAGTCCTTCGTATTACAGTGAATTACAGTATGATTTTACACCCACCCCCTAAAACACCAGCTATGGAATAATGTTTGTTGTTTTGCACTGTACCTCTCTTGTTCTCTTGAGCCACCAGGTAGGTGCAGGTTGAGTAGACATCTGCTGAGCTGAGCCAAACTCACTGGATACTGCAGGTGAGGCACATGGGACCCTCTGTTCCACAGCACTTGTTTCGGCAGAAATTCCAGGAGCATCTCTTAACATTTGTTTATTTTTTTTTCCTTTTATGTCTGTTCATATCCTTTGTCCTTTCCTTTCTTCCTCCCTCTTTCCCTCCCTTCCTTCCTTCCTCCTCACTCCCCCTTTTTTTCTTTCTTGTTTATTTATTTGAAAGAGTTATAGAGGGAAAGACAGTGGGAGAGAGATCTTCTATCTGCTGTTTTATTCCCCAGATGACTGCAATGGCCAGGGCTGAACCAAGCAGAGGCCAGGAGCCAGGAGCTTCATCTGGGTCTTCTGTGTGGGTTTAAGGGGCACAAACACTTGGGTCATCTTCTGCTTTCCTCAGACCATTAGCAAGGAGCTGGATTGGAAGTAGAGCAGCCTGGACTCAACCCAGCACCCATATGGATGCCGGCATTGCAGGCGGTGGCTTTACCTGTTATGCCGCAGCACTGGCCAATATTTGCTTCTTAGTCCTAATCAAAATTTCTAGTTAATTTATTGAAAAGATAACATAGGATGAAATTCAGAATTATAAAATGGAAGAGTAAGTGAATGACTTCCCATTCTCCATGTCTGAGTAACTCAGTTCCCTTATCCAGAGGCAAAGGCTGTTTCTAGCTTCCTGCAGGGTATTGTGTGCCTGTGGCCTCAGACAGACAGACACACACACCCACACACACTGTCCGTATAAATGATGGGTGTGCGTAGGATGCTAGGCCTTACTTTTTTCACTTAACAGCATGTTGCCATGTATTTTATAAAATAAATTCATTGTGTATGTTCGAGATGTACATGATGCTATTGGGTACCCAGAGATAGTAAAATGGTAACTATAATGAAGCAGATTATCATCTCAATTCTTTGCAACATGAGCAGTTAAAATCTACTTATTTAACAATAAATCTGAATACAATAAAATTTTAACTTTAATCCTCATGTTGCACATTGCATCTGTACACTTGATTGTCCTGTCTGCCTAGCCCTCCCATCGCCTTTTCCCTGCCCCATCCTCGTAGCCACTTTTCTAGTCTCTGTGTCTGTGTATTTTTCATTGCAGCCTTATTCACAATAGTGAAGATACGGAAACAACCTCAATGTCCATTGATGGAGGAATGGATAAAGAAAACATGGACTATTATTTGGCATTTAAAAAGGAGATCCTTCCATTTGCCTCAGTGTGGGTTGACAGACATTATGCTAAGTGGGATGAGCCAGCACAGAAAGAAAGATTGCGTGATCTCCTCATATACGGAGTAAAATACTCAGATGCACAGAGATGATGTTTCCATGTTTGTAGAGAAAGTTGCTCGTTCCTCTTGGCAGCTCTGGCTCTGTATGAGTCTGTTATGTGCAAATATGGTGATTTAACCCCATTACCCGTAGTTGGACATTTAGATTGTTTCCAATACTTAGCCTTATCAGTAGTGAATAAGAGGATGCCTATTGTTTTTAAAGATTTATGTGTTTATTTGAAATGTAGAGTTACAGAAAGAGAGAGAACAAGAGAGACAGAGATCTTTCATCTGCTGACTTACTCCCCAGATGGCCGCAACAGCTAGGGCTGGGCCAGGCTGAAGCCAGGAGCCAGGTGCTTCTTCTGGGTCTTCCATGTGGGCGGCAGAGGCCCAAACACTTGGGCCATCCTCTGCTGCCTTCCCAGGTGTATCAGCAGGAAACTGGATCGGAAGTAAAGCAGCAAGGACTCAAACTAGCGCCCCCAGGGGATGCTGGTGTCACAGGTGGTGGCTTAACTTGCTGTGCCGCAATGCCAGCCTGGAGGACGCCCATTTCTTCAAAGTGATTTCTTTTAACAGTTTGGTTCCTTCCTCACATAAGTTTTAAAATCAAACATACTCATATGTTACCAGTCCCAGTTGCAAGTTTGTTCATTTACTTTTGGTTTGGTCCTCATTTCATGCAATTATTTGTCTTTTCATACAAGAAGCAGTCATGCTGTACGAGTTGTCTTGGGGTAGACTTTCTTCACTTGCCGGTATAATGGCATCTCCCTTTGAAATCTATTCGTACCCTCTGTCCCAGTCTGGTAGTGGCTGCAGAGTTTTCTATAGAATGGCTACACTACCATTGTAAGTTGTAGGTTATTACAGTAATAATATTGTTTTTAAAAAACAATGTTGAAATATAATCCTTGAGATCTTGTGCAAGTGTTTGTGTGGATACATTACCAGGATTGGAGTTGCTGGCTTGAAGGAGTATGTACAATATTTGAAGTTGTGCATGTTATGTGAATTTTTAAAAAAGATTTATTTATTCGTTTGAAAGTCAGAGTTGAAGAGATAAAGGGAAAGACAGAGAGAGAGAGAGAGAGATATTGATCTTCTGTCTACTGGTTCACTCCCCAGATGGCTGCAACAGCCAGATCTGGGCCTGGCCAAAGCCAGGAACCAGGACCTTCTTCTAGGTCTCCCACATGGGTAGCAGGGGCCCAAACACTTGAACCATCTTTGGCTGCTTTCCCAGACACATTATCAGGGAGCTGGATTGGAAGTGAAACAGCCAGGATAAGAACCGGCACCCACATGGAATACCAACATTGCAGGCGGTAGCCTCATCAACTGTGTCGCGATGCCAGCCCCAGTTCTGTGAATTTTGATAGGTTTCCAAAAGGCTGCACCTGCACACACTTCTACCAACAGTGTATGATGGAGTGCTCTTTGTTTTTTTTTTTAAAGATTTGTTGGGCCAGCGCTGTGGCTCACTTTGTTAATCCTCTGCCTGCAGTGCCAGCATCCCATGTGGGCACTGGGTTCTAGTTCCAGTTGCTCCTCTTCCAGTCCAGCTCTCTGCTGTGGCACAAGAGGGCAGTGGAGGATGGCCCAAGTGCTTGGGCCCTGCACTTGCATGGGAGACCAGGAGGAAGCACCTGGCTCCTGGCTTTGGATCGGTGCAACGCTGGCCGTAGCGGCCAATTGGGGAGTGAACCAACGGAAGGAAGACCTTTCTCTCTGTTTCTCTCACTGTCTATGACTCTACCTGTCAAATAAAAAAAATTAAAAAGAAGATTTGTTTATTTAGTTGAAAATCAGAGTTACACAGAGAAGGAGAGGCAGAGAGGCAGAGAGAGAAAGAGAGAGAGAGAGAGAGAGAGAGAGGTCTTCCATCCACTGGGTCACTCCCCAATTGGCCGCAAAGGCCGGAGCTGAGCTGATCCAAAGCCAGGAGCTTCTTCTGGGTCTCCCATTCAGGTACAAGGGCCCAAGCACTTGGGCCATCTTCTACTGGTTTCCCAGGCCATAGCAGAGAGCTGGATCGAATGTGGAGCAGCCGGGACTTGAAGCGGCACCCATATGGGATGCCGGCACTGCAAGCGGTGGTTTTACCTGCTACACCACAGTGCCGGCCCCTGGAGGGCTCTTTGCTCTTCCTCCAACACTGGGTTATATCTGTATCTGTATCTGTACCTATAGCGATACCTACATTTAGCCAGTTTTAGGAGTTAAAGCATGGTGCTTTGTTGTTTTAATTTGTGTTGCAGGAAGACTTCTGATCCTACCACCTAAAATCTCTTTCCCTCCTTTCCTATCTGCTAAAATCATACTTATCCTTGAGAGCCCAGTCCTCTGTAAGGCTTTGCTGGTTCTCTGGGTGGATTAAGGGAACTCCCTTGTCTTTACTTCCAAGAACTTTGTACACCATTTGAGTAGCGTGTCTTGCTCTTCCTAGTATGTTACGGTTCATCCCGTGCCATCTGTCTGCCTTACTTGATTTGGAGATTGCATTCCTGTTAGTGTTTTCTCATACCAGTTGAACATAGTAGGCCCTCCATAAACACCTGTGGGATCCATTCTTCCACCCACAAGGAGGAGAGAATGAGTCAGGGATGGGCATCCACTGTACACCAGGTATTTGCCGTGTGCGCTACATAAAATATTTTGTTCATCATTATAATTAGTCCATTAGATAAATATAGAGAGCTTGTTATTCCCATATGGATCTTCCTTTTCTCATTTAGTAGTAGAACCCTTGACTTTTAGTTATATCCATGGCTGAGAGCATTGTGTGTGCAGCCTCCCCTCCCCTCCCACCATGGCTGATTGATGTGTGCAGCTTCTGGGTTAAGCACTCAGAAGGAAGGGATGTGAATTCCTTTCCCCCTTTGCTACTCACTGGTAGATGGACTGAGAGCATACAGTGGTGCTTTGTCTTCAACGGGGCATGGCAGGGTCATATAACAGAAAGCAGCTAGAGAACCATACCAAGAAGTCACTTTGTCAGCCCCGGACAGTCTCTATCCAGACACGACCATCTGTCTTCTCTAAGGCATAGTCACTTAGGGTCATTTTGACAGGAAGCAAACCTGTATCTGAACCAGTGCAGGCAGATTCTATTATCTTCCTTCAGAGGTGGAGAAACCCTGGCTTGGAGAAGTTAATAAAGGACTTTCCCAAGGGCACCGAGCAAGGGAGGGCAGAGCCAGGATCGGAAGGACCTCCTCAGCTTAACAGAATTCACTTTGCCAGACGTTGTGCTGTTTGAACTGGAAATTGAGATGGCAGATGCCCCATCTCCAGCATGTACTTTAGGAGTTCACAGTCCACGGTCTAAGTCCACTCCCTGCGCTCTGCTCTTCAGGCCCTGTGAATTTGGCATGCGTTTTTGAGTCTTCTGTTAGAACATAAAGGATAGTTTATGGACCTGGTCTTCTGTTCCTCTCCTGAAAAGGAAGTCCACCCTCACATCCCTGACGCTCAAAACCCTTCAAGTTTCCCTGCTTCCAGCCTGGCCTTCGCGGCTCTTCATCCTCTTCCCAAACACGTCACCCACCGGAAATGCGATCCGGGGCTGGTTTCGATCCATGCACGTCAAGATGTCGTGTGCCTTCCTGCCTGTAATCCTAGGGGCCCTCATTCTTTTGGCAGGCATGAGAGCCCTGCGGTTGAACTCTGGTCGCCTGGAACAGGCAGCTTTCTTAGCTGCAAAGCCTCAGGAGGCCGCCATGACTCAGTCTTTAAAATTGCAGCCTCCACCCCACAACTCCAGCTTTTAAATTCTTTCCTCCTGCTGCTCAAGTTTTCTTTGTTGCAATGCTTGTCTTCTTCTCACTGTTGACTTACATGAAGTTTGCCTTTTATTGCCCAAGTGTGACCTGTTAAAACATCCACTCTGAGGGCCGGCACTGTGGTGTAATGGGTGAAGCCACCACCCGTGGCGCCAGCATCTCATGTGGACACCTGTTCAAGTACCAGCTGTGCCACTTCCAATCCAGCTCCCTGCTAATGTGGCTAGGAAGCAGCAGAAGATGGCCCACATGCTTGGCCCTCTGCCACCTGTGTAGGAGACCTGGAGGAAGCTCCTGGTTCCTGGCTTCAGACCTGCCCAGCTCCAGCTGTTGCAGCCATTTGGGGAGTGGACCAGAAGATGCAGTATCTCTCTCTCCCTCTCTGTCTCTCCTCTCTCTCTCTAACTCTGTCTTTCAGATAAATAAATCTTAAAAAAAAATCAGCTCTGGGACATCAAAGACTTGGGCCTGTTCTGCTCACTTGTGGATATATCCTCAGACTCTAGAACAAAGCTTGCAATGAATGAATGAATGAACAAGTGATTGCCTTCTGCCCTGAGGAGGCGTATGTTTTGCCTGGTCCAGGCCAAAACCCAAGCTGGGAACTCAACCTGGGTCTCCCACAGGAGTCCTTGAATCATCATCTGCTGCCTTCCAGGACACATGGCAGAAAGCCTTTTTTTAATGATTTATTTGAAAGTCATAACTAGAGCGAGAGAGAGAGAGATCTTCCATCTACTGGTTCTCTGGGGCCACAACGGCCAGGGCCAGACCAAAGCCAACAGCAAGGAGCTTCTTATTTGCAACATATTAGGGAACTTGGGGTACGGGAATAGCTGCTGGGTTAGTCCTATTATCTCAATATATAGTGTAACTTTTAAAAAATATTTATTTATTTGAAAGGCAGAATTAGAAGGAGAAAGAGAAAGAGATATGTCTTCCATTTGCTGGTTTTCTCCCCAAATGACTGCAATGGCTAGGGCTGGGCCAGGCCGAAGCCAGGAGCCAGGAATTCCCCAAATGGCCACAACAGCCAGGGCTGGGTCAGCCCAAAGCCAGGAGTCAAGAACTTAATCCAGATCTCCCATGTGGGTGCAGAGGTCCAAGCACTTGGGCCATCTTCCTCTGCTTTCCCAAGCTTGTTAGCGGGGAATCGGATTGGAAGTGCAGCAGCAGGGGTGCGCACTGGCTGCCATATGGAATGCTGGCATTGCAGGTGAGTGGCTCAGTCTGCTGCACCACAATGCTGGCCCCTTTATGACTATTAAGTAACTCATTATAGACTTGAGATTTTTAGTTTAAAGCAATAAGAGAATTTTGCTAAGTTTTTAATCAGTACTGGAAATTCTTAAAATAATCAAGATTAAATGTTATGCCTTCATTAGATTTTTAAGATCAAGTACAGATGGTTTTGCTTAATGTCATTTAAAAATATTTTAAATGTAATATTTTAAATTTAACGTAAAATAATGACTTTGAAACACTCAAAAGAATTAAATAAGTGTGAAGCACTCCTAGAGCTTATTCTCAGGCAGGTATTTGACCTAATGGTTAGGGTATCCACTCCATTTTGGAGGGCCTGGGTGTGTTTCCTGGCTCTTGCACCTGACTCCAGCTTCCTTCTACTGCAGGTGATAGTTCAAGTAGTTGGATTCTTGCCAGCCAAATGGAAGCCCTAGACTGAACTCCTTCCCTCTCCTCCTGTTTCTTTCCCTCCTCACAACCCCCCTTCCCCACATACAGCTGTTGAAAGCATTTAGGAGTGAATCAATAAATGGGAGCTGTGTGGGTGGGTGGGTGGGTGGGTGGGTGTGTTTCTCTCTCTCTCTCTCTCTCTCCCTCTGGGTCTCAAATTTTAAAAAATGTGTTTTTTTTTTTTTTAAAGTAAACACTTGGAGCTGGCACTGTAGCATAGTGGGTAAAGCCACTGCCTGTGGGCCTGGCATCCCATATGGACACCAGTTTGAGTCCTGGCTGATCCACTTCTGATCTGGTTCCTTCCTAATGTGCCTGGGAAAGCAGCAGAGGATGGTCCACGTGCTTGAGCCCTGCTCCCACATGGAACACCCAGAAAAAGCCCCTGGCTCCTGGTTTCAGATCATTCCAGCTCCAGCTGTTGTGGCCATTTAGGAAGTGAACTAGGGGATGGAAGATCTTTCTCTCTGTCTCTCCCTCTCTATCTCTGTAAGTCTTTCTTTCAAATAAATGAATAAATCTTTAGAAAAGTACAAAATTTAAATGCTTGTGTTAGATTTTCAAAGAGAACAATACAATTCATAAATAGAAATGTGTATGGAGAAGTTAGACTTTTAAAACTTATATAGTTTTTTTTAAAATTTTTTTTTTGACAGGCAGAGTGGACAGTGAGAGAGACAGAGAGAAAAGTCTTCCTTTTGCCGTTGGTTCACCCTCCAATGGCTGCCGCGGTTGGCGCGCTGCGGCCGGCGCACCGCGCTGATCCGATGGCAGGAGCCAGGTGCTTATCCTGGTCTCCCATGGGGTGCAGGACCCAGGCACTTGGGCCATCCTCCACTGCACTCCCTGGCCACAGCAGAGAGCTGGCCTGGAAGAGGGGCAACCGGGATAGAATCCAGCGCCCCAACCGGGACTAGAACCCGGTGTGCCGGCGCCACAAGGCGGAGGATTAGCCTAGTGAGCTGCCGCGCCGGCCAAAACTTATATAGTTTTTTAAAATATTTATTTATTTGAGGGGCCGGTGCTGTGGCGCACTAGGTTAATCCTCCGCCTGCGGCACCGGCATCCCATCTGGGCGCCCGCTTCTAGTCCCGGTTGCTCCTCTTCCAGTCCAGCTCTCTGCTGTGGCACAAGAGGGCAGTGGAGGATGGCCCAAGTGCTTGGGCCCCTGCACCCGCATGGAAGACCAGGAGGAAGCATCTGGCTCCTGGCTTCAGATCAGCGCAGTGCTGGCCGTGGCGGCCATTTGGGGAGTGAACCAACGGAAGGAAGACCTTTCTCTCTGTCTCTTTCTCACTGTCTATAACTCTACCTGTCAAATAAATAATTTTTTAAAAAAGATTTATTTATTTGAAAGACAAGAGTTATAGAGAGAGGTAGAGACAGAGAGAGAAAGGTTTTCCATCCGCTGATTCACTCCCTAGATGGCCACAATAGCCGTAGCTGTGCCGATCTGGAGCCAGGAGCCAGGAGCTTCTTCTGGGTCTCCCACGTGGGTGCAGGGGCCCAAGGACTTGGGCCATCTTCTACTGCTATCCCAGGTCATAGCAGAGAGCTGGATCGGAAGAGGAACAGCCAGGTCTCGAACCGATGCCCATATGGGATGCCAGTGCTTCAGGCCAGGGCTTTAACCTGCTGTGCCACGGCACTGGCCCCTAAAAGTATTAATTTTTAAAACTGAAGTAACTGCAAATAGTGCATAAAAGATACCATTAAGGACAGCCTCACATGGACAAGAACAACTTTTTAAGTTAAAACTGACAATGATTAGAAATGAACACTGGCAGGTGTAGCAGGATGACGGACACAAATGATGGCCCCTGGTCTGGGAAGGTGCTCTCCAAACCACTGACTGTGGTGACCTCCTGGGAAGAGAGTGGAGACTAGAAAAGGATGAAGAAGACTCTCATTACTGCTGTCCTTAGTTCTGTGTTGTTTTCTCTTCTTCTTAATTGCATATTTCAAAACAGTCATTAGGGAACAATAAATATTTGAGGTGCTGGATGTACCAATTACCCTTATCTGATCATACATGTTGTATCCAGGTATTGAAATGTCACACTGCCCCCCATGAACACATAAAGTTACCATGTGCCAATTAAAATAAAAATAAGTGTATTTTATATAAGTTAATTATATAAAAGCAAAGGTAATTATCAATTTTGAGTGAGTCAAGTTGGAAAATTAACTAAAGTGCAGTTGTGAAAAATGTCCAGCAGGAGGAGCCATAATACAAATTTGTGGGTGAAATTCTGCATTCAAGTGGAGTCTGGAACTTTTAAGAACTGGTTATCTTCTTAAAATTGTATCTATGAAGTACATGAAATCTATTCTCTTTGTATTAATAAAAATTATTTTAAAAAGAACTGTCCACTATGTTAGAGCCATAGGTGTATTTGCAAACCAACATTAGATGGTTTCATAGTTTATTATTTATTTATTTATTTATTTATTTTTATTTGAAAGTCAGAGTTACACAGAGAGAGAAGGAGAGGCAGAGAGAGAGAGAGAGATCTTCCATCCGATGGTTCACTCCCCAATTGACTGCAACGGCTGGAGCTGCGCCGATCTGAAGCCAGGAGCTTCTTTCCAGGTCTTCCACGTGGGTGCAGGGGCCCAAGGATGTGAGCCATCTTCTACTGCTTTCCCAGGCCACAGCAGAGAGCTGGATCGGAAGTGGAACAGCTGGGACTCGAACCCGTACCCATATGGGATGCCAGCGCTTCAGGCCAGGGCATTAACCTGCTGTGCCACAGTACTGGCCCCGGCTTCATAGTTTAAAATTTTTATCTTTGAATTGGTTTTTAAAAATTCAGTAATCTGGGCCGGCGCCGCGGCTCACTAGGCTAATCCTCCGCATTGCGGCGCTGGCACACCGGGTTCTAGTCCCGGTCGGGGCACCAGATTCTGTCCCGGTTGCCCCTCTTCCAGGCCAGCTCTCTGCTGTGGCCCGGGAGTGCAGTGGAGGATGGCCCAAGTGCTTGGGCCCTGCACCCCATGGGAGACCAGGATAAGCACCTGGCTCCTGCCATCGGGTCAGCGCGGTGCGCCGGCCGCAGCGCGCCTACCGCGGCAGCCATTGGAGGGTGAACCAATGGCAAAAGGAAGACCTTTCTCTCTGTCTCTCTCTCACTGTCCACTCTGCCTGTCAAAAAATAAAAATAAAAAAATAAATAAAAATTCAGTAATCTGTTTCAAAACGTGCAGCAGTCAGACACTATTTCCTATGAATAGTAGTCGTGTTTTGGCCAGGCCTTCTCAGTGTCTTACATCAGGACAGGTTTTTCCTCACCAGCTAATAAACTCTGTTGATGCAATGTCCACCATCGGGCACTTGGCTAACATGATGGTGTATCTGTCAATGCGGATTCACCTACAAGGAAGAATGAATTCATTCCATGTGTACCAACGTGCAAGTGTGTCCAGTCACCATGTAAGGTGAAGAAAACAAGTTACAGATTCCATTTGTGATTAGACAAAATACAAAACAAAACCTCAGAAAAACAAAAACAAAAAAACACCTGGATGTGTGCAGGATGTTCCTGGAAGGACAACTTCAGTTATCAGCAGTGATTCTCTGTGGAAAGTGGGAATGGGGAGACTAGAAGAATTTTGCTTTCACTTGATAGCTTTCTGTGCTATTTAAGATTGTCTACCTGTGCATTATGTTTTTAAAAATAGGGACCATACACCAATACTGACATTCATTTCTGCATCTTTTTTTAAACTTGCAGGGCAGCAGCATCTACTCAAAGAGATGGCTCATCACTTTATACAGACCGAGGGGCCACCCTTATCATGGCTCTCTTAATGGCCTTGGCTTCAGGCGCTCAAATGCAGCTAGAACCTCCACTCTCCTAACTGGCCTTCAGCCCAACGCCTACCCCTGCACAGTCACCACTCCTGTGTAGTCCAAGTGACCCTATGGTCTAAAGAAGCCACTTTCTGTGAAAACAGTGTCCCGAAACGGTATTTCAATAACTCATGTGCTCAAGATTTCAGAAAAAAAATTAAACTAGTTCTATTTAGTATATTATTTTCATAATGCTACAGAACATTGAGCTCAAGATTGTAATGTAATTTTATGTAATCAAATATTTTTAGAATTTCTAATAGAACTATATTTTACCTTTTCTGTATTTTTCTACATACCCAGCATTGCATGCTACATGCTTTTTATAACTTGAGATTTGTGCACATTATGTAAATGTATAGGTATCTGGTATGCCAAAATTTATATATGATACTCATTTCATGGTTATTTATAATGAGGGAAAGACCCAAAATGCCCAATAATATTTACATCTTTACAGAAACTGTTTGGCACTGTTCACATAGGAAAATGTTAATGATAAGTGTGAGAGATAGGATATAAAACTATCCATATAATCAAATTGTCTAAAATATAGTACAAGTTCAATAATTCCCTTATGAGTGTGTATATGATGTGCATGTACTGTAAATGAATGAAAGGAAAGATAATAAACAATCATCTCTGGGTAATGGTGTTGTCACTGCTTTGACTTTCAACTTCTCTGATCAGCAGAAGAAACACACACACATGCACACACACACATACACACAATGTGTGTGCGGAAATTAGACCCAACACAGGACAGCCACAAAAGAGAAAAGCAAAGCCAAAAGCTTGCCTCAGACACTTCTCTGCTCCATTCCCTGTCTGGCCTGAAGCAAGTGTGTGTGGTTAAGCAGACAGGTGCGGGTGCACTGGCTCTGACGCCCAGGGCCCAGCAAGTGGCTGCTCTTTCACAGCCTGTGCTGTCCTGGTGGGCCCTGCAAATCCCTGTTGGGAAGGGGACAATGGCCCGGATGGCCCCAGGCAGGGCTGCTCTCTGCTCGCTGTCGCTGGTGTCTGGGAGATGCCTTCCTGAGGGCATTTCTGCTCCATTCCTGCGGGCAGCCCGAAATGGGAAGCTGCAGCGTTTGGTGATCGCTGTGTAGGACACACGTGTGCAACCCAGAGATCCTCTCGACATGGCCCCGAGCACGCCTCAGCCTTCTCACTGAAATGATCCAACACCTCCTTAACCAGTCTGCTCTGCCTTCTGCCTCTTCTCAGTTCCCCCTCATCGCCCACCGTGACCCTTCCCTTGTGGGGTCTGCACACGGGCCTGCTCAGTCCTGGGATTGGCTCGGCTCTGGCAGAAGGGGCCAGGCTATGGGGCCATTGCTGTCAGTGCATCATCACCAGAGCCAGCATTTCCCGAGTCACTCAGGGATGCCATGCAGCTCCCACACCCAGCACACACCCAGGCACCTGGGGAACAGTGGTTTCCCCTCACTCCACCAGGACACTCACACCCAGCGTGGGGGCCGGCAGGGACTGGGAACCAGGTCAAGCCCAGGAGGGCTAAGGAAACAGACTTTGAGAAGTGAGGCTGTTAAAGGAATAGCATCTGAGATGATGTGATGTGGTAGAATGTTCCGCAGGGAGCCCTGGAGTGCTGGTGAACACAGGTCAGCTTCTGCGGGAAGCAGTGTCCAGCTGGGTGCCAAGCAACTGAGTTGTTTGCAAAGCCCAGACAGGGCCTTTCTCCTTCCTCAGGGCCTTTGGACGTGCTGGGGTCCGCACTGCTTTCCCTGCGTGCTCCGCTGTCTGTTTGGCTTTGAGACCCACGCTAAGCATCACCTCTGTGGCCCCCCCCCCCCCCCCCCGACAGCTCCTTCCTTTCCTTCCCCAGCCCCCGGCCTGGGACTCTCCCTGGTCTTGTTGATGAGTCCTTGTCTGACTTCATCCTGGGCCTGTGGCTTACTTGACCTGGGCAGCCCTGGCCTTTCTGTGCCTGGAGGGGATGGATGCTCCTCACGTGGCTTGGGTGATGGAGTGGACGTGCACGTGCACGGAGCTCCAGAGAGATCACGGGTGAGCTCCGCGTTTCTTCACGCTGAAGGGCTGATCTTTCTTTTCTTTCGTTGGCAGCGGTCAGACACGGTACAAGAGAGGATTAGAAGCAGCACGTGTGCCACTCTGCTCTGCAATTACGCTGGACTTCAACAGAACATTCGAAATGTGTGGTATCACCAGTGTGTGCGAGGTAAGTGGCCCGAGACCTCCCAGTGGAAGACAAAAGCACCCGGCCAATTTCCAATTCACAGGGTGTCTTGGGACCAGCTGGCGCCTCTAGACAATCCCACCAAAGGCCCAGCCAAGAGGCGTCTCTGAGGCCAGGCAGGGGGAACACAGCGTCCGCTGCCTTCAGGTTGCCTGGGTTACCAGGCAACCAACAGTCGCTGGCAGCACGCTGACTTGTGACTTCATTAGATGTGTCATTTGCAGTTCCGTGGAAGAGTGAATACCTTCTTTCTTAAAAATAACTGCTTTTTTTTCCCTCTTGAATATATAAAAAAAAGACTTGTTCATGTGAAAAAAAATTTGCTTAATATAGAAAAATTGGGAACGAGAAAATCAATGTCACCGGTCACACTACAGGCATAAGACTTTTCCTGGAGGGATTCATATACCATTTGTATTTATAAACACAGGAAGCTGCACTTGGCATCAGGAGTGCGACCCAGAGCAGGATCCTGGAGCTGCGCGTTTAGTCCTGTTTACAAGTGAATTCGCTGATTTGCAATGTGGCTTTGCCAACACATCCTTGGCCTGTTTGCTGCTGTTCCAGCCTCACTTCTCCAATGCTGCCGGAGCAAACATCCCAAGCAAAAGTCCTGACTGTGTCATACCCTCACTTATGCAATCAAATACATGTCTTTAAATTCAGGTTCTGTTCCAGGTCTTTCCATTTGCCCCTGAACTGCCTTGTCGTCTTCTGCCCCAGGAGACCACTCCACACTTTCCATGGACCTCCTCCCTGCTCCACAGTCTCCGTACAAGCCTCTGTCTCTGTACCTCTGCTCACCTCACCTACTTTTTGAAGCTGTTCTTTGTCCCAGTTTCTTTTTTTTAATTTATTTTATTTATTTGAAAGACAGAGTTATAGAGAGAGGCAGAGACAGAGAGAGAGGTCTTCCATCCGCTGGTTCACTCCCCAGAAGGCCACAACGGCTGGAGCTGTGCCAATCCGAAGCCAGGAGCCAGGAGCTTCTTCTGGGTCTCCCACATGGGTGCAGGGGCCCAAGGACTTGGGCCATCTTCTACTGCTTTCCCAGGCCATTGCAGAGAGCTGGATAGGAAGAGGAGCAGCTGGGACTAGAACCGGTGCCCACATGGAATGACGATGCTTCAGGCCAGGGCGTTAACCTGCTGTGCCACAGCACCGGCCCCCGTCCCAGTTTCAGACACAGTTGCTCTGGTGCCTCTCCTGAGGACAGTGGCTTTACCCATTTGCTCTCGTCCATCACCCTGACCACTCATGCCCCAGTGGGCATTTGGTGAGTGAAGGAATCAACAGTGAATTCACATTTTTTTTTTTAAATATTTATTTCTTTTATTGGAAAGACAAGGTTTTCATCCACTGCTTCATCCTCAACATGCCTGCAACTGCCGGGGCTGAGAACTGAGAACTCAATCCAGGTCTCTCATGTTGGAGGATGGGATCCAAGCACTTGAGCCACCTGCTCCCTCCCAGAGTGCACATCAGCACGAAGCTAGAATCAGAAGTGGAGCTAGGATTTAAGTCAGGCACTCTGATGTGGGATGCAGGCAGCACAAACATCATCTTAGCTGCTGTGCCAAAAACCAGCACCTGAATTTGCATTCAAAATGGAGCAAAATCATAGTTTGGGAAACCATGGGAAAGATCACGGCAGCCCAGTGTTGTGTCTACAAGAATGGATTCTGAGACCCCACAGCCTGGCCCAAGTCCTGCCTTTAACACTTGCCAGCTCCGAGGCCCCAAGCAAATCACTTCCTGTCTCCGAGCGGCATCACCTTGTTCTAGGGAGGGATTAAAGCCCCTTGCAGCCAGGGCTGCTTCCACAGCAGCACCAGTACACATGGTGCCACCTGCCATTAGCCCCCTGTAACCAACAAACCTGGGCTTTAAAACAAACTACAGGGATTTGTCTTCTTTGCCCAGATGTTCCCGATTCCTCACAGCATGGGTATTTGGGATAGTAATTCCTGTTTATTCCTGAATATGCTCATTTCTTTGTGATTTTAGAGTGAAAAAAAGCTCATAATTAAATGAGCCAATGTGCACAGAGCACCTAGAGCACTGTGAGGCGTGTTGTGTTGTTGCCATTGCTCCTGGAGTTGATGGCTGTCTCAGCACCATCCACAGGACAGCTCACCCTGAAGGTCAAGAGCTACTGTGCAGAAGGCATCATGGAAAATATTTTTTTGAAGACTTAATTTATTTATTTGAGAGCTAGAGTTACAGACAGAGAGGGAGAGACAGAGAGAAAGGTCTTCCATCTGCTGATTCACTTCCCAGAAGGCCACAGCTGTTGGAGCTGCACCAATCCGAAGCCAGGAGCCAAGAGCTTTTTCCAGGTCTCCCACATGGGTGCAGGGGCCCAAGGACTTGGGCCATCTTCTACTGCTTTCCCAGGCCACAGCAGAGAGCTGGATCAGAAGAGAAGAAGCCCAGACATGAAGTGGTGCCCATATGGGATGCCGGTGCCACAGGTGGAGGCTTAGCTTAATATGCCTCAGTGCTGGCTCTGGAAAATATTTTCATATTAGGCCTCTTTGAATCCTTTGCAGACCCTATGAAATAAGTTCTATTATTATCCCATTTTACAGATTAGAAAACATTGACATACACAGAGTTTCATACTTGGCCAAGGTTTAGAGAGGCGGCAGCGAGCTTCTGCAGCCTTATATTCTTATTACCTCTAAGATCCCAGCATCAGCACCACACGTGATACACAGTGGGGACTCAGTGCAGATCAGCCGAGTGGGAGACCAAGTGTGTGAGCCAAAGATGCGCTCACGCAATAGCACAGAGAAAGAGACTCGGTGGTGAGTGGGAGAACTGACTCAGGTTTTGTTCTCTTGCTCTGGGCACCACTGTCTCATGGTAGCCATCCTACACTCGGCCATTGCCCCCCAGGTCTCACACTACAGATTCGACAACAAAGAACTTCCAGAACCTGAAGACGAAACTGAGAATCATGATGAGGAAGGTATTGACAAAACACAAAATCTATTAACTCCCCAAATTTCTAGGGCTCTGGTGGGACACGACTCAATGCAAGCATGGTTTAATCCATATGGATGCCCTCAAGAAGCTTCAGAGGCAAAAAGATAAAATAGAAGCCTGCACTTTAAAAATGGCAGTCTTAGCAAACCAGCAGAACAATGTGACCACACAAAGATGTAGAAGAGACTTGTGCTAAACTGAACACCAGCTTTCTCAGTGCCTTCCTCTGAATAATGGAAGTCGAAGCTTGCAAAGAGTGCTGAGTGGGTGTGGGGGAACCAGGGCAAAGCAGGGTGAACTCGCCTCTAGTGCTGAGTTTTCCATTTTATTTAGCCTTTTGAAATTCTTCAGGGCGAGAAAGTGGAGCTCAGGAGAATGAACCTTCGTGAAGGAATTCGCAGTGTGGGAACTTAGCAGGGTTTTGAAAGCCAGAATTCAGCTTCACTTCTCAGGAGACTTTCGGCACCGAAGAGAAGGGCAAGCTGGAGACTGCTGGCGCCAGCACACCACGATTGTTGGGACTGGGAGCTGCCTTTTGAAGACCTGTCAAGGATTCTGACTACACACATTAGTAACCGGCGCAGCCAGTTGTACAATCTGAGCTACGCCTCGTTCAACACAGCGATTCCTTACTTAAAATGAAGCCTTATGTTTTCCTGGTATTGCTACTTAAAAGATGTCCCCATAGTAAGAGATGTCTATGTATCAGTCAATTTTCTTAGCATTATAGGAATACTGGGTTGTGTTTTTTCCCCAAAATAAATAGAATGCAGCAGGTCCTGTAAAGCATCTTTATTCATTGTTGTGTGATTTGATCCTTTGGAAGTATTTTTGTTACATAGTTATCAAAAGGTAGCTGCCAAAATTACCCAAACTCTCTACTGAAATGATGTTTATTTGAGAAAAAAAAATGCATGTTGAAAAGTGAGTCCCGGTGTGTATCCCTGTGCCCCCATGCAGATATATCAGGGGTTTAGTTTGGCTTGTACCAGCTGCACCTGCCTGATTTTGCGATAGGAAAAGTGATGGAGCTCCAGGATGGTGCTTGTAAAAATCTCACCATTTGGAAATAGACCAGAAGTAAAAGATTTCAGGAGAATATATTAAACTTGTTTGAATTTGGTGGATATGGCGAGCTGCACAGAATTCTAATCAGAGTGAAGTCGGTTGTTACTCTGGGTGTTTACGTGTGTGATGAGGATTGCACAGGGTGCTTTGGGACAGAAGAGTAGGGGACCTCTCTTAGACTGGCATTAGGCAGGAAAGACTTTCCAGAAAAAGTGACCTCGAGACTGGAAAGACAGAGCTATTTAGCCAAACTGCAAGCTTGTTCAGGCAGGGAGCCTAACTTGAGTTTGTACAAAGGTTTACGTTCTCAGCTACGGAGTTTGCTTTACCTGTTTGCATGCTTTTTAAAAAAATTTTATTATACTCAGCCAACATTTTCAGATTATATTGATTACATTGTCCTTAGAGGGGCAGTGACTGTTTGATGGTGACATGATCTCCGAGAACAAGAGAACGTTTGAGTTTGGCTCTGACACACCAATGAGTTGCTCTACAAGGCTGCTGCAGCCATTTCAGTGCAAGTGTGAGGGATGAGCTGTAACTCAGCTGGTGGGTTGTCAGACTCCCCAGTGGAGGTCATTCCTGTCTGCAGAGAAGGTGGGCAGACAAGGGAGGATGCCACCTGGCCATGTGATAACCCTGCCTGGGTGGAAAGTGTAGCCCAGAATTGTTTCTGGGGTACTGTTAGGAGCTCTTCCCAACCCGGGAGGAGGTTGGAAACAGCTGAGGCACAGAATTAGGGGAAGGTACTGGGACCTTCTGTTCACAGCTGCTCGATGGCATGTGGAGATGACATGAAGTTTTACTGGAACTTGGCCACACTCAGTGATTTGTGCTTTCTCTCCTGTTACTTTCAAGGTATGATGGTAGAGTTAAGCAATTTCTTTTTTTTTAAAAAAATTTTTTTGCAGGCAGAGTTACACAGCGAGAGAGAGAGAGGAAGAAAGAGAGAGATAAATGTCTTCCTTTTTCCATTGGTTCACCCCCCAAGTGGCCACTATGGCTGGTGCGCTGCACCGATCCAAAGCCAGGAGCCAGGTGCTTCCTCCTGGTCTCCCATGTGAGTACAGAACCCAAGAACCTGGACCATCCTCCACTGCACTCCTGGGCCACAGCAGAGAGCTGGACTGGAAGAGGAGCAACTAGGACAGAATCTGGCGCCCCAACCGGGACTAGAACCTGGAATACTGGCACCACAGGCAGAGGATTATCCTAGTGAGCCACAGCGCTGGCCGAGTTAAGCAATTTCAAGAGAGGTTAAATTCACAGGAGCCTCCTGTCATCTGGCATAGTTCATCCAAGGTTTGCTTTCTGCTGGGCTGGATTGATGAATTAAATGAGAATATGATGGAATTGCCACCTTGAATTTTTTTCTTTCCTTGAACCTAAGCTCTTTTGAGTTCTAAGCTCTTGCCTTGCACTTGGAATGTGGTGTTGCCTCCAGAATGGAGGTCAGTTTCAGGGGCATTCACCTGTTTTTCCCTACTGTAATGGCTCTGACTCCACAGGCAAGGAACCAGCGTGAGATGGGGTTAGGGAAATGACCCCGGGCCACACAGTGATAAACTAGTCCACGAGTTGATTTGTCACCTCGCCTCAGTAAGCTCTTATTTAAGTGAGAGAGGCCTCACTTGTGCTATTGGTCTTGGAGTAGTGACAGCACATACTCGGTAATCAATCATCACCAACGTGAGGTCACTCTAACACATACTCCTGGTCCCTTTGAAGAAGTGCCAGGGGAGGGAATCACTACTTCATATGCTTGTGGGCTCTTCCTGCCCTGGAAGTAACTGGCTCTGGACCTGAGATTCTAGATGCGGCCTAGGAACCCGCTGGTGCATTGTGATTTCTGTTTTCGGTAGCGGACTTCAACCTGGCGCTCATTTGCTCTTGATCAGTTTTGAATGAACTAGACGCCAGGAAGATACAAGCAAACAACAAACAAGGAAACACCGACACAAAATGCAACCAGAAAACCCCACAGCTGAGTGTTACATGTAATCCAATGAACTCTAGTTATACTGGTGTAAAAACCCCGCCCTGTATCAGCCTCCCATTCTTGAGATGTGCTATGAGTGATGACTCAACATGGGAGCTAACAGTGATGGCCTTAGAACTGCCCAGGGCATGAACTCATTGGAACTTCATAATGGGATTGAGAAGTTATTAATATTCCATTCCCATAATTGTGTGAGAAAACTCAGGAGGTAAGAGAAGGAAAGTAACTCACCAAAAGCCCACCCAGTGGTATGGTGGAGCCCCAACCCAATCCCAGGTAAATGCACCCTTGTACCCTCCACCTTGCTGAGCCGTTCGTGCACTCCTTGTTTCCCAGAGCCATCACCATCACCTCCAGGAGTGCGCTTCAAATGCTTCTTGGAAAAATGGAATTAAAAGGTATGGGTGGGTTTTTTGGGTTGCAAAAATCTTTTTGAAAGTATATATATGAGGGATCTTCAAAGAGTTCATGGAAATGTGTATTATGAAAAGATGCATGGATTTCAGTGCTGCTCGTCACCGGGCAGCAGGTCCGGTAGAGCTCCTCAGGGCCGAGCGGGATGCTGAGTGTCGGCGGCAAAGGAACCACACCAGAGCCAGGAGATCAGTCAACGCCCAGGGCGCAGCCGGGTTCTTGACTGTATTGGGAGGGGAAGAGCTTTTATAGACATAGAAAGGGGGCTGTCCAGGGCACAAGGGAACCGAGCCAACCAGCTGAAAGGTAAGGCAGGACATGAGCCGGGCACGCCCTCAAGGGCCCATCACAGCCGAGGACACATACTGTTCACGAGTACGGAGGTCTCCGGTCAGGCTAGGTGCCTCCCCCGGGGACCATCTTGGATTGTTGGAAACGCTGAGTCACTGGGATGCCGAAGTTCGGCAAACTCGAGCAGAAGCTCAGCGGCCTTGCCGAGGGAAGGCTTAGCAACTTGGTTTCCTTTTCGATTGGAGGCCACCCCGCATTTCAGGTGTGTGTGTGTGCAGCAAAACATTGTTTTTTAATTTGAGAGAGGGAGTGAGAGTGAGAGAGAGAGAGAGAGAGCCAGCCAGACACAGAACTCTCTCATCCATTGGTTCACTTCCAAATGCCCACAACAGTCGGGGCTGGGCTGAGATGAAACTAAGACAGGAACTCAGTCCAGGTCTCCCATGTGGAAGGCAGGAATGCAGTTATTTGAACTATCACTGCTGCTCCCCGGAACCTGTATTATCAGAGACCTGGGGTTAGAACCAGAGCCAGGACTCCAAACCCGGAACTCTGATACAGGACGTGAGTATCCTGACTGGCATCTCCAACCACTAGGCTAAATGCCAGCTTCCAAATAAACGTCTTGGAGTACAATTTTTCTTGAATTTTTAGAAGTGACTTTATCTATGGCAAGCTTAATTAATGTTTCTTTTAAAATTACAAAACAAATTCCATTGTCCAGAAATAAATGATCTTAACTGGGAGTACCTTTTTGTGTTCACATGTAGCTTATATTTGAGCACTTACCAAGGTCTGGGACAAGCTCTGGTGCTTCGTGTGTATTTACTCCTGTTCAATTCTCTGATTGGGAGGCCCATAGGTTGACATGGCTCTAACACTTTGGCTTCCTACTGTAGGGGAGAAAGACTTTCTTTTCCTCATCCATCATTAAGCTTGTGGCTGAGATCCTGATAATAAAAGACAGATTAACAAAAAATACACATAAATTACATGTAAGTTTTGTGTGACATCATAGTGTGAGGAGTTATAAGGGTTAATGGGCAGTTAGGAAGGCTCCTGTGGGAATAAAGAAGCAGGTGTTTGTAAGAAACCTGGCCAGCTGATTAGACAATGACATTGCCCACCCACACCTCCCAAGTGGAAAGATTGACAGGGAAGACAATGGGTCTCACATGCATAGGTAATCCTATGAGGAATTGGGCTCTGGTATCACACCAGAACACACCACAAAGCAACATGTCTCAAGTGCTTAACAATAGATCAGGGAGGCATAACCAGCCTTAATTGGTCAGGTCCACACTATTTCTCAGCTGTCATATCTCCCAAGTGGTGGTCAACATGGTAATGTTTGTTAACTGGTCAGGAACCATGACCGCCTTGCAAGAGACATAGAAAAAACATGGTCCACTAACGTATCAAAACTATGTAGAGGGGCCAGTGCAGTGGCACAGTTTGTTAACGCCCTGGCCTGAAGCGCCATCATATGGGCGCTGGTTCGAGACCAGGCTGCTCTGCTTCCAGTCCAGCTCTCTGCTGTGGCCTGGGAAAGCAATAGAAGATGGCCCAAGTGCTTGGGCCCCTGCACCCACGCGGGAGACCTGGAAGAAGCTCCTGGCTTTGGATCGGTGCAGCTCTGGCCATTGCGGCCATCTGGGGAGTGAACCAACAGATGGAAGACCTCTTTCTCTCTCGCTCTCACTCTCGCTCTGCCTCTCCTCTCTCTGTGTAACTCTGACTTTCAAATAAAATAAACAAATCTTAAAAAAAAATAAACTATGTAGAAGAATAGATCAATTGACGTGCACTTCCTACATAAGCTCCTAATACTCAGACCTGGATGGACACCTCCCTTGGGGAGCCCTCCCAGTAAGCTTCTTTCTCTGTGTAACTGACTTTCAAGTAAAATAAATAAATCTTTAAAAAAATTAAAATCTACTTTCACTTGCTTTGCTCATCCACATTTATCATCTGCATCCTAATTCTTCACACCGTAAGGCAAAGAACCTGCTCTGAACTCCTATAGTAACAGTCCTTGGAAACGAAGACCCGAGATGCAGGTCAATTTGT
Organism: Lepus europaeus; assembly: GCF_033115175.1. Taxonomy (NCBI): domain Eukaryota; kingdom Metazoa; phylum Chordata; class Mammalia; order Lagomorpha; family Leporidae; genus Lepus; species Lepus europaeus. The sequence goes on along the minus strand of NC_084842.1, from coordinate 80,848,571 downwards.
ATGTTTTATGATTGGGTGTCATGGAGACAGTTGCTGAGAGGGATGATTAGAAGACAAAAGGATTTTCTCTAAAGGGATTGCCCTGGGGAACTCAACAAGGCCTGTCCAGACACTCCTCTGTGCTCTGATGTCCTCAGGGGCACAAAGGTGCTGTTTCCAGGTACTGGGAGGACTCCCTCTTCCAGTGGGCTCCCCGCTGAAGGCCTGCCCCTCTAGGCTGGGGAGGGTGTAGAACAGTCCCAGCACCACACAAACGTCTTGCCCGGAAGCCCACCCACAGCCCTGGAGTTCTGCGTCCTCTACCTCAGGCCTCCCTCCAGGCAGTGTGGCTGACTTAAGTGAGGCCAACAACTGGGCTGTGAAACTACAGTTTATTTTCTCTTGCTGGTCCTGTTCACAGACTACAAAAGATGTCCGACCAGTGACAAAGACTCTCTCCTTGACCTAACTCTGGTTTAGTGCCTCTGAACCCTCAAGGCCCCCTGATGGAGTTCTGCTCATTGCACCTTGGTAGATTTGAGAAGACAGCGGGAGCAGGAAGTTCTGTCTGACCTCGTCCCATCCTGTCCCCTGAAGCAAGTCATAAGAGTCTCCTGGGAGAAGGGCCCAGTCCATACCCAGAGGAAAGGTCCGTCCTTGTCTTTGAAGATACCAGGACATATGGAAGAATGTGAACGATGCACCCCACTGTGCTACAAGAGATCACACCCCTTCTGTCCCAAGCATACTTGCCCAATTTAGCATAGAAACACACAGGCCAGCGCGGTGGCTCACTAGGCTAATGCTCCGCCTGCGGCGTCAGCACCCCGGGGTTCTAGTCCCGGTTAGGGTGCCAGATTCTGTCCCGGTTGCTCCTCTTCCAGTTCAGCTCTCTGCTGTGGCCCGAGAGTGCAGTGGAGAATGGCCTAAGTTCTTGGGCTCCTGCACCCGCATGGGAGACCAGGAGGAAGCACCTGGCTCCTGGCTTCAGATCGGTGTAGTGCGCCGGCCATGGCGGCCATTTGAGGGGTGAACCAACAGAAGGAAGACCTTTCTCTTTGTCTCTCTCTCTCTCACTGTCTAACTCTGCCTGTCAAAAAAAAAAAAAAAAAAGAAGAGAAAAAGAAACACACAGGTTTCCAGGTTCATTGGGTCTTCATTTCTGGTGTCGTGCAAAACCTAAACAATGTGTTTCCTTGCAGATGTCTCGGGCCCTTGGCCCGTTTAGTCCACTTCTGGCAAGAATCCCATTGGGTCTGTTTAGTGAGAGTCCCTCCCCCCTGGTTTCTAATCAAGCACCTGCAACAGGAATCCTATCAGGCTGGGTTGGCCAGAATTGCTCTATTCCGTGGTGTCTTTGCCATTTCCATCCATCAGGCACTACATTGCTCTGTGGCTGCAAATCTCCCCTTGTTCTTGTGTTTGCAACAGAGCCCCTGTCCACAGAGGCTTCTCCCCTGCTGCAGTAGCTCCTGAGTGACGTTTCCTGTCTTCACAGTAACTCTTGCCTGCCTCTGGCCATGTGTGTGTGTGTGTGTGTGAGAGAGAGAGAGAGAGAGAGACGTCAGCAACATCTGGAAGTACTCTCTTCCTTTCTCCTCAGGGTTTGGCTGACCTCTCTTTCTCCAGAATGTTCTAATTTAACTCCTTTTATACCTAAGCAGGGTCCTGCTCAGACTCCCAGGGCTGGTAGACAGATTTCCATGCCAACAAAAGAAAATGCAGACAGAAATTTTATCCAAACTTCCTTTTCTGACTAAAGTAGAGCCTCTGAAAATTCAGCTACCGAAGAGCCCATGAGAGTATTGTAGGCATGGAAAGCCAAGACACTCTGGGAAAAAAACAAAACAAAACAAAAACCTAAATGAAAGATCTCTGTGAGTGAGATCCCAGTGGAAAGAACGGGGCCATCAAAGAAGGAGGTACCTTTCTCTGAAGGGAGGAGAGAACTTCCACTTTGACTATGACCCTGTCTAAATATGATCAGGCAAACTCAAAATGCTTCCATAGCCTTGGCAACTCATGACAAGAGCCTAGGGTGATAACTGATGCCATAAACAAGAGTGCCAAATTGTTAAGTCAACAGCGGGAGTCACTGTGCACTTACTCCTCATGTGGAATCTCTGTCCTTAATGTGTTGTAATATGTGAATTAATGGTATAACTAGTTCTTGAACAGTACTTTACACTTTGTGTTTCTGTGTGGGTGCAAACTGTTGAAATCTTTACTTAATATATACTAAATCGATCTTCTGTATATAAAGAGAATTGAAAATGAATCTTGATGTGAATGGAATGGGAGAGGGAGCAGGAGATGGGAGTGTTGTGGGTGGGAGGGAAGTTATGGGGGGGAAAAGCCACTGTAATCCATAAGCTGTACTTTGGAAATTTATATTTGTTAAATAAAAGTTAAAAAAAAAAGAGAAAATTTAGCTACCATTTAATCCCTCTCTGAATTTCCTGTGAATCCAGCTGCCAGAGACGGATTGTTAAGTCATTAGCATGCAAAAAAGGAATCTTCCATACCTTCTTATCAAAGCCCTCAACCTTCCCCATTCCTTATTTTGCAACACAAACTTCTTACCACTGTCTCTACAGTGATTTATTTTGTTAATTTGTCTGCTGTCAGTTAATTTGCAGGCCCCTGACCACAGAGTTCCAGGTAAAACAGGAAAAAGATTCCCCCAACACATGAACACACACGTGTGTGTACAAGCACACACAGATATTTATGCACATGCACACATTTAATAATACACACAGGGTCACACACAGAAATATGTACATGTGTGTATAGTTACATATATGTGTCTACCTAAAATTGAGTTTTGTAGATAGAACTCAATGCAGTGATGGGAGTTTACAATCACCTAAGAAGCCACGCTTCGAACTCTCATCTGCGTGGACGCTTCAGCCCAGGCTGCCCTGTTTATCCGCTGACATTCCTCACTGTGCCTCATCTAAGAACAGAGATGGTGATTAAAGTCAGCATCTTCAGGAATCTGTGACCTCCCGCCTGTCTCATGTGACCCTGCAGACTGGGATGGGCTCCCTGTAGTATGGGGAAACTGCTAACACCAAAGTTGAGTAGTATTTCCTCACAGTTAACTTGTCAGTGAATGTCAATATTTCACCAGCGTGTCTTAGCAGCTCCTCTGGGCAACACCCGCCAGTGTCCCATTCTTGGGGCTCATCCTACCATTTCTATTGGCGGTGGAAAAGGTGATGGGGTTGACGGCGAGGGCAGGGAAAGTTGCCAGCACTGCCTGGCTTCTCCTTTTGCTTTTTCAATTCAGTATGTGCGGGCACTTTGCTGGAGCCCTTCATTCAGTAATACTTGCTGGGATCTGCTAGCCATCGCGCTAGGCTCTGGGAAGACAAAGGTGAATCCAAATGCTCTCCTATGCTCAAGTGTTCTAGGGTTTGGGGAAGACAAACAGTGACATCTAATTGAGAAGAGAGTGTGTCCAGAGGCCATGAACTAGGGAAACCAACACTGATAGGACGGAGTAGCGTGTGGAGTGGTGGATGGGTAGGTGAGCAGGACAGAGCAGTATTCAAAGAAGAGGGGACACGTGAATAAACCCATCAGGGGACATTGTGATGGATGGTGCTTGAGTCCCGTGACCACCCGGGACCAGTGACTATAATTAGACTGGCTGACCGTTCTCATTGACCTGCTATGAGCAGGGCAGTGGCATCGTGAAAGAAGAGAGGCATTTGTGCTCATAAGTGGATGATAGCAATTCCACAAACCAAAGGTAGTACTGGTACCCAAAGGGAGGGTGCCGGGCCAATGAGAGCATCTTACACACCACACCCACTCTTCCAAACTCAGGTGTTGCATGGGTCTCTGCCTTTCTTTTCTCCTCGCAACACACACAATCCGGCGCTTCTCATCTATCACATATCGTGCCAGCCTCTTTCTTGCAACAACCCAGGGCAGGGCAGAAAGTGGGTTAAATGAGACCAGGAAGTAAATTGCTGGGAGTTCGTAAACATGCAAAGGAGCAACAGTTTTTTCCCCCCAAGGACAGTGGGGCACGGTGAACCGTGGCAAAGCCGTGACGAGAAAGGTGCAGGATCGCAGTTGTGCTTCAATCATGGATTCTTTCGCCATTTGTTACTGGGCGCCTGTGGGCTCCAGGCACTGTTCTAAGTGCTGGGGTGACTTAGTGACTCGATAAAACCTCCTGTCTTCGTGGAGTGCACATTCCAGTGGCTGGGGTGGGGGGAAGAAGCAGTAAGTAGCTGTGTAAGCAAATGCTTTCATTTTAGAGAGTGACGCATTCTACAGAGAAAAATACAGCCGGGAGGGCAGACAGGAAGGGCTGGGCTGTGGGCTATGGTTTTAATGGGCAGGTCCAGAAAGGCTTCCCTGAGAAGACAATGTCTGAACAAAGACTTGGAGGAGTGGAGGGACCAAGTCTCGGTGCCAGCTGGGGAAAGAATAATCGAGACAAAGGCCCTGTGAGGGGCATGTGTGTGAGCTAATGGAGGGAAGAGAACCGTCCAGATGGGGTTGGACCCTCAAGGCCATTTCTCAGAATTCTCTCTGAATGGGGTAGAGAGCTCCCAGAGGCTTGTGGGAAAGAGCTAGGGGCCATAGCATACTAATGCCCTAAAACTCAGGTGGGGGATAGAAACCCAGCAGAAATCACTAAGGAGATACAGGGCTTACCCTGTAAGTTTCCTCTGGCTGCGTGGCACCCTCTGTCTCCATGTCTCTGATATCAATGCCGCTTGAGACCCTCTGCACCACACTCTGCTGAGATTCCAGATTCCACTTGTTCCAGCTGTTGTCATCATTGCCTTGTCTCCAGGGGCTCAGCTATAATGGGGCCTAAGACATGCAGCTCCCAGAGATCCATCCCAGGGAGGAATTGCTAGAAGAGGGGCTCTGGGAATGGGAGAGCTGTAAAGCTGTCAGTGTATCCGTAGTGGAGCTTGGTTGTGGGGTGTGCATGTGGGCGGCTGGAGACCAAGCACTCTGGTTAGCTCACGGTAGTGCCATTTGGTCTCCTCTGCCCCTGGTAATTATCTTTAGCATCCCTGTCTGTTAGGGGGAGCGCTAGGGAGAGTCGTGGCGAGCACTGTGGCGGGACCCAGCTGTTGGAGTGTGACCTGGCCCTGGCACAGCTGGACGGTCTCAGAGATGGTGGTCACTAAAAGGCAATGATGGGACAACTTTGTAGGCAAGGGGCCAGGCTATGCCACCCCAAGGTCAAGACGACTTGAGCAGGGCTTAATAAGATGCTCTTTGCAAAGGTGTTGGCTGGCTGCCCACTCAGCAGGGCCTGAAGGGTGGGGGAAGGGAGTGGCTGGGGGAACCTGGCAGGACAGTCTCATGGAGAGGCCACCTTGATGAGAGCGGTGACCTCTGCCCAGTAACCCAGGGGTCAGAGGTAACCCTCAAGGAGGAAGCAGCTGGTAACTGACCAAGCCCTGCTCTCCTCCCTCCCTCCAGGAGAGGCAAGGGGAGACGGACTGGGAGACTGGCAGCCAGGACCTCTGCAGGAAAGGGGCAGAAACGAAAGGCAGCGGGCAGGTTCTGGGGTGCACAGGTGCCGTGCTCCTGGGGGACCCCCAGAGCTATGCAGGTAGATCTCTTAAAGGGACTGATAGACCTCAAAACAAGTGGAGGCTTCCTGAGTCACTGAGTAGACGTTGTGGGAGTCCATGTGACTTCACTGTGAACTTGGGCCTCAAGGGGCCCAGGGAGCCAGGGCTGTTGGGTTTGGGAACATTCCAGGGTGTGCAGGTGTTTTACCGGGAGGCACGCGCATGCCCACCACCACCCTGTCTGAAGGCTACATAAAACATCTGCACCTTCAGCTGTGGGCTCTGACCTAGAGCCGCCCCCGCCCCCGGGGAGAGGGCGGCACGGGAGCGCCACCGCCCAGAGGGATGGTGCTGTCATCAGTCCCCTGTGGTGCTGAAAGACAGGAAAAAACAACCGCTGACGATACTGCTCGCATGTCTCATTTTGTAGATTTCTTAACCGGTCAATTGTTTCACACGCATGCTTGATAAGATGGAAAAACCAGGCTGTTCCCAATAGTCTGTTTTTGTAATAGATTCATTTTAGATTATATTTGGTGATTTTTATGTTATTTCTGAAAGGATTACATCTTCAGCTATATCTCTATATATCTGTTCTATATATCTATATCTATAGATATATATGGCTCAAAAATAGAAATAGTATGGAAAACACCTCACTCCCATGAGGCTTCGTCATCTTCTACAGTGAACAGAGATTCGTTTGGTGCGTGGCTCTGGAGGCTGCGGCACAGTGGCGTGGAAGGAGAAGGGAGCACTCAGGCGACCGAGAGACCACCAGCTCAGCCTCTTCTCAGGAGCCCACTCCCACAACAACCAGCCCACTCCCATCATAACGGCCTCAACCCATTCCTGGGGGCGGAGTCCTCATTTTCTCCCCGCCTCTTGATATTGTCACAGTGGCAGCCAGGTTGCAACTTCCATTTCAGATCAGAGCATCACCAGGCTACGTGTTCCATCCCCCACCTCTCACTCTGAGGACTGCTTGTTTAAAGATATTTGTGCAAATACAAGCGCATATGAGTACAGATTATCACTCTCTTCCTTTCCTTAGAGAAAGAGAGCATTTAATACACAATGCTGTGTACCCTGCTTTTATCACTTACTAATTTATTCTACAGATTATTTTGTACTGACTCAAGAGGTTCCTCATTTTTTTCACAGTTACATAATTGTTCAAGGGATATTAGGCTAATGCAGTCTGGTCATAGTGAGTGTCTACTCACTATTTGAGTTTTTTCAACCATCACCACCATTCATCAACAGAACTTTTTTTCCATCTTATAAAACTGAAACTCTGCCCCCATGAAACACTAACTCCTCATTTCCTCTCTCTCCGGAAACCACTGTTTTACCTTCTGTACCTATGAATTTGATACTTTTGATGCCCCGTATACACTTAAAATAGATAGCAAGTATTTTTACAGCAAACGTGTTTGAAAAAAACTTCCATTTTTTTCTGTGGTATCTGCAATTTTTGCTGAAGCAAAAATTTTCAAAGCAGAATAAACGTTCATGTACAAAATGTATAGTGTTCAAGGACATAAAAGGACGAATGCCCCCTGCCCTTCTACTCCTTGGATTCTCTGGGGGGCAGTAACTGTGAACAGACTCTCATGTGTCTTCCAGCTGTGTTCATCGCTCACCTTCCTTGTGTACACAGTCGTGAGTGTGTATGATCTCACCCACCATTCACAGAACTTGGAGCAATTCTGCACCGTGTTCAGCTTGCTTCAGTGCTGATCCTGCCCACAGCATTTTCCACTGAAAGGACAAGCCATAGGACATTCCCTCTCCCCCATCAATGAGCACCAGGTGCCTTCCAAGCTTCTGATTGTAGAAATGGTCCTGTGCTCCAACCAGCCTTACACACAGGTCTTAAGCCTATCAGTAGGATTCGCTTCTAGAAGTGGAACTGCCCAGACAAGACCTTTTTGGAGGGCTCAGTGTGGGCAGATGCTATCAATATGCCCTCTGAAGAGTCTGTTTCAACTCCCGCTCCTGCCAACCATGTATGTGAACAATGGCAGGAAGATCTTCGTAACCATTCTCACAGCTGGCGTGGAGGAACTGCTACGGAAGTGGTGAGCTCCCTGTTGTAAGAGGTGTGGAAGCAGGGGCCAAACAGCTGGTTGGTGTGGCCATTGTCCTAGCCAGGCCTCCAGACTCACAGAGGGAGGTGCGCGAGGTCACTCAGAGATGCTTTGTGAAATCGGAAAAGACCCCCTAAAATTTACACTGAAATGTGGCCCTTTAAAGTTCCCTAGAAATGCTATTGGGGTGCCACATGTGCTACCAGAATTTGGGGTGCCTTACGATTTCACCACGGGCTTATTACTAAATCCCCGATATTAATAAGCCTGAGAGGGTTCTTGCCTAATATTTAGAGAAGAATTCTAAATACCGGCACAGATAAATGAGGCAGCATGGTACGTTTTAAGCTTTTATTTAGTAAGAAAGATGCATAAGAGAGTGAGAGCTTATTTAGGGGAGAGAGGTGAATAGGGGTTCATACCAAGCACCAGGAACCAGCCACGTGGATGAGCATCTAGGCCAGGAAGCCTAGAGCATGTGGCCCGAAGGCCATGTGCCCTGGAGGCGCGGGGCTACAGCAAGCCCCTTTCTAGCAAGAGGACAGGGAAAAAGAGCCAGGCGGGCCACACCGTGTCCTGGCTTTTAACCCACTCCAAAGGGGAGTGGTTAATTAACCTGACTGGCTGGTAGGCACCCAGGTATGGCTAGTTAGGGGCATGCCGTCACACAGGGGTGTGGCAAAGGCGTGGTCTTCCAGGTCACAAATTTAACAATTTTAGCCTGTATGCCTGCCTACTTCATTCCCCCCTCAGAGACTCCAGACCCTAATCCTAAGGGGATGTTGATGGGCGTCGAGCCACCATCTTCTCTAGCTACTTCCTGCTGATTAGGGGCGCAGACCCTGCCTGTTCTCGGTCTGGAAGTCTCTGCCTATCTCTTCTAATGAGTTCCCTTCGTGAGCTGGAGCTCTTCCAGTCACCGCCATCCTCAGTGTCTCCTGCATGGCCATCATTATTCTCAGAAGCTGCTGGGTTCTGCTGGGTTATTTTAGATACAAATGAAGGTCCATTGTCACTCTGGAGTGACCGTGGGAGTCCAAAGCATGGCATGATGTCTTTCAACAAGGCTTTAAGCACCTCGTGTGCTTTCTCCATTTGGGTCAAAAAGGCCTCTATCCATCCTGTAAAAGTAACAATAAAGACTGGAAGGTACCTATAATTGCTTGTTGGGGGCATATTGGTAAAATCAACCTGCCAATCTACACCTGTTTATGTTCCCCTCCTCTGCACAGGAGTCAACAGGGGAGGTGGCCTTACATGGGGAGGGTTATTCTGTAAACATAGTGGCCAAGAGCGAGTTATGACCATATTTGGTCCCTTTCCTCCAAAAGCTCGGGAGACCAGTTGTACTAAGGCATGTCTTCCCAAGTGGGTAGAGTTGTGTAATTTTCCATTGAGTGGCCATCGCTAGCATAATTCTGTGATTTAGCATCCACTATCCATTTGCATTTTTAGTATAGCCTCGCTGTTGGGCCCATTCATTTTCAGGCTCCTTATAGTGAGATTCCTTAGCTACTTCCACAGATTGATGTATAAGGGCCATTTCCAAACTTTCCTGTGTAGCTGCTCTATCTGCTAACGCATTTCCCTGGTTAATATAATTATCTCCCTTCTGCTATCCCTTGCAGTGGATGGCAGCCACTTCTAAAGGCTCCTGCTTGAAGTAGAGCCGGTATCTCTTTTCCATATTTAACAGGGGAACTCTTTGCAATCAGTAAGCCCCTCTCTTTCCAGATTGCTGCATGTGCATGTAACACAAGGAAAGCATATCTGGAATCCGTATATATATTAACTCGCTGGCCTTTTCCCAGTTGTAAAGCCCTAGTCAACGCAATAAGCTCTGTCTTTCGGGTTAAAGTATTGTGTGGTAGTGCTTGGGCTTCTGTCATCTGCCTTTCTAACTCCTTCCTTCATATAGCTGCTGCCATCAGTAACCCATTCAGCATCTGGATTTTCCAGGGGCTCAGCTCGTAGGTCTGGCCTGCTAGAGTACACCTGCCTATTTCACTTTGGACCCTAGAGATTCTTTTTTTTTTTCTTTAAGATTTATTTATTTGAAAGTCAGAGTTACACACAGAGAGAAGGAGAGGCAGAGGGAGAGGCAGAGAGAGAGAGGGAGAGAGAGAGAGAGAGGTCTTCCATCCGCTGGTTCACTCCCCAGCTGGCCGCACCGGCTGCAGCTGAGCCGATCTAAAGCCAGGAGGCAGGAGCCTCCCCTGGATCTCCCACACAGGTTCAGGGGCCCAAGGACTTGGGCCATCCTCCACTGCCCTCCCAGGCCACAGCAGAGAGCCAAATTGGAAGTGGAGCAGCCGAGACTCGAACCAGTGCCCACATGGATGCCAGCACTGCAGGCGGGGACCCCACCTGCTACACCACAGCGTCGCCCCTGGACCTTAGAGATTCTATAATATAATGCCCACATCCTTACTCCAGGAAACATAGCTCAAAGTCCGGCAAATGCTGATGGACCATCAGCCTCTATGACACCTTTGTACAAAACAGGCAAGACAGCAGTCCATGCCTGTCACCAAAAGGGGCAGCGTTCCTCATCAGGGAAAACACTAGGAGACTAAGCCTTTTAAAGGGCCTTGCAAGCATTGTGCAGTGAAAGTTAGCTGTCAAGGGCTCTCAAGGGGCAGGTGTTGTGGCACAGTGGGTTAGGCTGCTGCCTGCAATGCTAGCATCCCATATAGACACTGGTTCTCATCCTGGTTGCTCCACTTCTGATCCAGCTCCCTGCTGGTGGGCTTGGGAAAGCAGCAGAAGATGGCCTAAGTACTTGGGCCCCTACCACCCATGTGGGAGACCTGGAGGAAGCTCTTGGCTCCTGGCTTTGGCTTCAGCCCAGGGCGTTGTGGTCATCTGGGGAGTGAACCAACAGATGGAAAATCTCTCTGTGTGTGTCTCCTTCTTTCTCTGTAACTCTGTAACTTTCAAATAAATAAATGAATCCTTTCTAAAAAACAAAACAAACAAAAAAAGGACTTTCAAAAGAATAGGTCCAGTCCTATGAAATGCTCAGCTAGTGGAGAGTTTTTCTATTAAATCTTTTATTTTATTTTTTTTTTTTTGACAGGCAGAGTGGACAGTGAGAGAGAGAGAGAGACAGAGAGAAAGGTCTTCCTTTTGCCATTGGTTCACCCTCCAATGGCCACCGCGGCTGGCGCGCTGCGGCCAGCGCACCGCGCTGATCCGAATCCAGGAGCCAGGTGCTTCTTCTGGTCTCCCATGGGGTGCAGGGCCCAAGGATTTGGGCCATCCTCCACTGCACTCCCTGGCCACAGCAGAGAGCTGGCCTGGAAGAGGGGCAACCGGGACAGAATCTGGAGCTCTGACTGGGACTAGAACTTGGTGTGCCGGCGCCGCTAGGCAGAGGATTAGCCTGTTGAGCCACGGCACCGGCCTCTATTAAATCTTCATATTTTTGTTTGTAACTAAACATTTGCTTCACAATGGTGGGTCTGGGGGCGGAATGTATTTAAGAAAAACATACTGAATTTGTATGTTGCTGTACAAGCCACACACAGGAAGCAAGATTCAGCCACTTTTTTCTTTTTTTTTTTTTTTGAGTTGAGAATATGCTGACTGAGAAACATTTTGGCTTGGTGCCCTGAACCCACTGGAAATCCTTTTGGAGTGACGCAGCCCATTGCCAGGAACTTGAGTTGCTGTAGAATCCTGCAGGCGTGCTGGGCTGTGGAGAGCTGTTCTTCCTGCTGGCGGCCTTGGCGGGGTGAGGCTTGGAGAGACGGCCACAGCGATTTTGTCTGCTGCAGGCTGTGCAGTGGTGAGCCAGGCCTCTTTCCATGATACTCAGCTGTGGACTGTGGGAGACCAGAAGACGCCTCCCCACGGTAGACTTCCAGCTAGTTATGCAGAGAAACTGAAGACACGAGACAGCGCTGGATAGCCACCCTTTTGTAGAATAATGATATCTACAAAGGAAATCCACGTTAGTAGAATATGTTCCAAGACTAGGGCTGCTCCCAAACAACTTTTATTATCTGAGAGACTGTTTTAAGTTTATTTATTTATTTGAAAGGCAGAGTGATGGGGAAGAGAAATAGAGAGGATCTTCCATCTGATGTAGGCAGGCATACAGGTTAAAACTGATTAAATTTGTGAGCTGGAAGACCACACCTTCACCACGCCCCTGTGTGACCTCATGCCCCTACCTGGCCACACCTGTGCACTGACCGGCCAATCAGGTTAATTAACCATTCCCCTTTGGAAGTGGATTCAAAGCCTGGGACACTTCATGCCCAGCCCTTCCTTTCTTTGGCCTTTTGCCAGCGTGGGCCTGTGTGGCCCTGCGCCTCCAGGGCACGTGGCCTTTGGACCACTCGCCCCATGCTTGCTGGCCTAGGTGCTCCCCGACATGGCTGGTTCCTGGTACTCGGTATGAACCCAGATTTACCTCTCTCCTATGGATAGGGCTCTCACTCTCTTATGCATCTTTCACACTGAATAAAAGCTTAAAAATGTACCATGCTGCCTCGTTCATTTATGCCAGTATTTAGAATTCTTCTCTGAATATTAGGCAAAAACCCACACGAGCTTATTAATATTGGGAATTTATTAATGAGCATATGGTGATATCATATGGCACCCCAGATGAGACTTTTGGAGAACTCTTAGGGGGCCATATTTCATGTCATATTTTGGGGGAGCAATCCCGATATCACATCCACTGGTTCATACCCTAAATACTCACAACAGCAGGCCTGGGCCAGGTTGAAGCCAGAAGCCTGGTCTTCATTTGGACTTCCCACGTGGGTGGCAGCAACTAGAATACTTGGGTCATCTGCTGCCACTTGGGGTGTTCATCAGCTGGAAGCTGGATCTGAAACAAAGCAACTGGGACTCCAAACAGCACTCGGATCTGAGATGCAGGCACGCCAGCCAGTGGCTGAACTTGCTGCATCACAACGCCCAAGCCTGAGCACTCTGCGTAGCCAGTCTTCATTCACCCTACATGTTCTCTCCTCACCGTAACTGTGTCACCTCCATCACTTAACCCTCTCCGTAGGTCAGGACACTACGCGAGCTTCCATCATCCCGTCTCTTTCTCCAGCACTTGTCTTTTCACGGGCCGTCTGTGTGAATGAATGCAATGAAACACGGTTTTCTCTTGGTTATCTTTCTCACATTGATTCTGTTTTGAGCCCAGCCAAAGAACCTGGGAGAGTGGAGCAGAGGCATGACCCCTCCTCTACAATGCAGTCTTCAGGGTGTCTTTCTGAGCCAAAAGTCCAACACCAGTTCCATTGTCTTGGCTGAGTGATGGGTGATCCTTCCTCTGCACCCTGGCTGTGAGCGCACACCCACAGGCTGTTGTCAGCAGTCGCCCTCCTGTTAAACAACTTTGCCTCTTCCATGCAGCCCTTTCTACCTCCCCTTGTTAATGTTACAGTCATTTACAGGGTATGCCTAAGAAGCTGTTTAATTTCTAAACATCCTAATAACATCAGCGTTTCAACCCATAATACTTGATATCTATCAGTGCGGGCTTAGCACGTACTCAGGTCAAAGCCAGCAAACTCCTGTGAAGTGAAATACAGCAGAGCAGTTCCCATCGCAGTCAGGTGGTGCTCTCAGCTCTGAGCTCATGCTGTCTTAGGGGTGGGTGCTGTCCTGGAGCCACAGCCCAAGCAGTTCAATTCCTTTTCTGTAGGGTCTGGCCGCTGAGAGTCAGTGCCTAGAATTAGGAGGATGGAGATCAGCTCCCACCAGCACCACGTGTTCATTGTGTGTCTCTAGGTGATCACTGGACCTCTCTCTGTCCCAGGAAAAGGTCTCAGCCATGAGCGACAGAGCCATCTCCAGATATGGTATTACAGGATATAGGAAGCATTTGAATACACCTGGGAGACTGACAGAATCGGGAAAGAACCAGGAATGATACCACACCCTAGCACCAGCCTAGCAGGGACCACGGCCCAGATTACTGGACAAGGGACCTGAAAGGTACACGGCAGATCTGCTGCCTGAGATCTGACTGGTAGAACTCCCACCAGTGCCACCTCTGAAAATGCTGTTTGCAAATCTGTAAAATGGGTATGGTGGAAGTATCTATCTCGTGGGCTATTTTGAGAATTGAACAACACCACATGTACAAGGAGCCCAGCAGAGTGTCAGGCACTTAGTAAACGCTCAGTTAACGTGTGCTCTCATTCCCTCTTTTCCCGCCTTCTCCCTTCACTTCATTTCCTTTTCTTCCGTCTCCTTTTTCTTTCTCATTCCTCCTCCTCTATTTTTCCTCCTTCTTTCTCTTTTCCTTTTTCTTCCTCCTCCTGTTATTTTCTTAGCTTTCTTCCCCATGTCCTCTCCTACAAGCAGTTCAGCCCATGGGAACAGTTGCCCGTTTCCTGGACCAGGAGGCGCTGTGGGGTACAGGGCCAGAGAGCTGCTACTTAGTTGGGCGGTACTATAAACTAATACTGCTAAAAACCCCTTTCCTTTGCCGCCTGGTGTTTTCCCAGCGGTATCAGATCTGACGTGGGCTGTCTTCAGATCAGATCCAGGAAAAATGGAAGGGAATTCCACTGGAAAATGTAAATTCCATGAGGGAAGAGACTCATTAACTTATTTTTTGAGATATAATTTGCATAGATAACATTACCCTGAATGTGGATGATTCAATGCTTTTTAATATATCCACAGGATTGCAACTATCACCAAATCTAAGCTTGGAACACTTTCATCAACCCCAAAGAAACTCAAATCCATTATCAGTCACTTCACAGTCCCCGGCAACCAATCCTGCACAACCACTAATCTATTTTTTGTTGCTATCGTTTGGCCTGTTCTGGATACTGCATGTAAATGGAATTAGACAATATGTTGTGCTGTATGATTGACTTCTTACACTTAGTATAGTGTTTTCAAGGTATACCCGTGTTGAATTATGTGTTAGTGCTGCCTAACTTTTTCCGACTGAATAGTATTCCATTGTATGGGAATACCATATTTCTTTGGTCATTTATCAATTGATGGACATTTGAGTTGGTTCCTTCTTTCAGTTATTATGAGAATGCAACTATGTACTTTTGAGAGACCTGAGCCTGGATCAAAATGCAGCTATTTTAGAATAGGCCTCCATATTGTAACTCGGGCCTAACCGGGCCCTGAGCCCTAAGCCAAAAGCTCCTGAAAAAAGAAAAATAAACTCACCTTGTGATAAGCTCCCCTAGCAACAGCCAACCAGCAGATAACAGGGAAATACCTAAAGTTCCAGGTGTCTTTTCAAGCAGTTAAGGTGATTGATAACATCCCGAAAACCTGCAGTTTGGCAGCCAATCATTTTAAAAGGTTTCAACCCCAAAGCCATCCAATCACCTTTACTAGGACCATTCCCGCTGCTGGATACACTAATTAATTTTAAGAAATGTTCTTTGAATTTCCCATGAAATGAGATAATTTGCTATAATGTATAGAATGTCTCTAGAAACCCTACAAAACCCTGTTAACTGAAGAGTCAGGGTTCTCAATTCAGATCTGCTGTGCCAGTGCCGGTTGAGAGCTCAGACCAGGGCCTGTAATAAAACTCTTGTGTGTTTTACAGCGGTATTGGCTCCTTGGTGGTCTTTGGGGACAACTGAACTGGGCATAACACCTTCAGATACATTTTTTGTGTGGACATATGTTTTCATATCTCTTGGTAGATACTTAGGAGTGGAACTTCTGGATCATATCAGCTCTGTTGAGGACAGAAATTTTGATCTGGTTTGTTCACTGCTAATCCAGTGCCGACATGTGGTAAACTTAGAAAAACTTATTAAGCAAATTGAGTAAATGATGTAATAGTTATCTAGTGAAGACACGATTTTTCCATATATATATATATGTGTATAAACATGCAGAAAGAGATTTTTGTTTGAGATTTAAAAGTATTTATTCGAATCAAGAACCTCCAGCCAGAGCGGTGTGGAGGGGGCTTCCAAGAGAGGAGAACCCAAAGGGCCCAGTGGCAGTCGGCTTTAAGTACAATTTTGAATGGATAAAAAGCTTAAGAATCAGATTGGCTTTCGGTTACCAGGCAGGGACCAAAACCATCGGAAGACCTTATTTACAATTCCCCATGCTGTCTGGGCTGCTAAGGGTCAGGTAGATAACTTGTTTTCACAATAAGCTGCACTCAAGGGAGCTTCCTTGCTATTCTCATGGTAAATTTGGAGATTCCAAAGGAAGGAGGGCAGCCTGTGTGTTCTTGCTAAAGATAACGTTTTGGGGAAGGAAGCAAGTATTTTACACCCCAAATTCCACTGGGGTTCCCTGACTATCTATTAACCCATCTGACGCCTCACTTCCCCCTCCTGGAGATGGAAACCCTAACATCTGTTGGGGGAACTGGGCAATGATCACTCTGGCTGCTTCATGCTGAAAAGGGGCGTCTTGGGAAGTGGGGTCAGGACAGGGTTCCAGCAGGAGGTGGCTTCTCCAGGGGCCGCAGTGCTGGCTGCAGAAACTGCTTCCATTGAGGTTTCATGTGCATGGCCACCTAGAATTTTACTTTTTTAAGTCCAGAGAAAACGAATCTAACAAGCAGTTTAAACTCACAGGATCTAAAGTCACAGTATCTGAAACCAAGGACAGAGTCATTATTAGAGACCCCAAGAAAAGTGTCTATTCCATGAGCAAGTTTATTCATTGAGAGACAAATACAAACTGACAGAAAGGGCTTGAAAATAATCAGGTGGGCTTAAGGCCTTGTCAGTTATGAGGCTCTGACCTATCTATTTCAGAAAGAGATTTTGGATGGGACATTACATATAGCACACAGCTTGTCTTGAAAGTCTTTCCATTTCTGGAACCCTGTCCACAGCCAGATACATTCAGAGACTCAAATGTGAATGAATAAGATTTTGTAGCATGATTTCAGTGCTTATACATTTATTTTCTTTCTTGTGGATGGTTATTTAGAACTTAATTCCCATGCTTGTACACGTGCTTTTGAAAAATTGTGCCCTCTGAATAATATTGCCTCCACCCCAACCACTGATAATCACTATTCTATGCTCTGTAGAACAGAATAATATAGTTTCTTCTATCAGTTTGATTTCTCTTCTTATATTCCAAATATAAGTAAGGTTATATAGTATTTGTATTCCTATGACTGCCTTATCTCACTTAGCATAATGTCACCCAGGTACATCCACAAATGTCAGCATTTCCTTCTTTTTATGGCTTAGTAATGTTCTATTTTGTATTTTTCCATGATTTCCTTGTCTGTCCATCCACTGATGAACGCTTAGGTTGTTCTCATATCTTGGCTGCTGTGACTAATTTTGCAAGGAGCTTAGGGACTAATTTCCCATTGTTTGAAGAAGACATGCATTACTTTGCTAATCAGGAAAAGACACTGTCATAATGCAAATGTTAAAAAGAAATAAGAGGGGCCAGCACAGTGGATAAAGCCACCGCCTATGACACTGGCATCCCATAGAGGTGACAATTCAAGTCCCAGCTGCTTCATTTCCAATGTAGCTCCCTGCTAATGAGCATGGGAAAGCAGTGAAAGATGACCAAATACTTGGGTCCCTGCACCTACGTGGGAGACCTGGATGATGCTCCTGGCTTTAGCCTTACTAAGCCCTGACCGTTATGGCCGTTTAGGAGAGTGAACAAGTAGATGGAAGATTTTTCTCTCCCTCTCTCTCTGTAATTGTACCTTTCAAATAAATAAATAAACAAAAAATAACTTATTTCCATATTCTTGTTCATGTTCTGAATAATTGATGTGACTTAAAGAGCTGAGATACTATTTTTCTGCATGAGTTTTACTGATTACAGCTTTAGAATATATATAAATATATATTATATCATATTATATATAAATATACATAATTGTATATAAATATATAAGTAATAAATATATAATTATTATATATAATATATAATATTTATATATATATAAAAGCTGAAAGAGTTACACAGAGAGAGAAGGAGAGGCAGAGAGAGAGAGAGAGAGAGAGAGAGAGGTCCTCCATCTGCTGCTTCACTTTTCAGTTGGCCGCAATGGCCGGAACTGTGCTGCTCTGAAGCCAGGAGCCAGGAACTTCCTCCACGTCTCCCATGCAGGTGCAGGAGCCCAAGGACTTGGGCCATCTTTTACTGCTTTCATGGCCATAGCAGAGAGCTGGATTGGAAGAAGAGCAGCTGGGACTTGAACCGGTACCCATATGGGATGCTGACACTGCAGCTGGTGGCTTTACCTACTATGCCACATTGCCGGACCCTAGAATATATTTTAATTCCCAGTTATTTTTCACTTTTGTTTTTTTTTTCTAGTATCAAGAACCGTGTTTTCACAAGAGTGAGAATTTAGTCTGGTGGTTAAGGCCCCTGGATCTCATGTCAGGGTGCCTGGTTTTGATTCCTGACTGAAGCTTCTGACTCCAGCCCCTGGGAGGCAGTGGTGATCGCTCAAATACTGCATTGTTACCACTCATTTGGGAGACCTGGATTGATTTCCTGGTTCCTCACTCCAGGCCCTGCCCAACCCTGGCTGTGGGGTTGTTTGGGAGGAGAAACAATGGATGGGAACTCTCATTCTTACTCTCTTTCTCTCCTTCCCCACCAGAAATAATAAAAGATAAGAAAAAAGAATAGCATTATCATTCAAATTTCTGAAATTTATTGTAAGAAAATCATGAGGGTTGCTCCCAGGGAATTATCTTTAGGATGTTACCACACAAAACCTTAGAAATGTTCAAAATAAGAATAACGATTAAATAAACTGTGCAATGACAATACTTTGGAGGTCTAGAAGCTCTTAAAATCTATTTATGGAGAATATCTAAAGACACCTTAAATATCTGTCATATAATAAATTAAAATCCTGTGATATAAATTCTGTGAAAAATCACATATATGTAATATGCCAAATAATAAATATTACTACTATGTCTGATTGATAAAGTTACGAGTAGCTTTATATTTTCTTGTAATTCTCACATTTTTCAAAATATATGCGAGCATAAAGTTATTATTTTTAGAGCTTGTTGCTTTTCAAGAATGGCTATCCTTCTGAAATACGAATTTGAACTTTGCTTTGACTATTAATTACTTAGTAAAATCAGTGGAATTTGACAATTTCTTAGAGTGAGAAAAATTTATTTTCAGAAAATGAAACAAAGCAAAATAACAAAGATGTCCTGCAGTAGGCAAATGGATAAACTGAGGTACACTCTTGGCAGTCAAATATTCAGTGCTAAAAAGAACTGAGTTACCAAGTGGTTCAAAGATGTGCAGGACCCTTAATTGCATGTTGCTAAAGGAAAGAATCCCATCTGAAAGGCATACCTAATTTTGTGATTCTAACTCGATGACATTCTAGAAAAGACAAAACCATGGAGACAGCAAAAAGGTCAGAGGTTGCCTGAGGTTAGATAGGAGGGAGAGGTGGGTGGGCTAACTTTGGGGCAACAAGCTTGTTCTGTCTGACCCTGTACTGGTGGACAGAGGTGATGCTACCTTTGTCAAGGGGTAGATAGTGCCAGCAATGAGCTGTGAATGATCAGCTTTGAATGATATGTGTGGAGCCGGCGGGGTTCAGGTGTGAACCCTCAGTATTTGCTGCTCGACTTTGCTGTGAAGCTAAAACCACTCTAAGAATTGAAGAAGAGAGCTCCATGAATCACCTTTAATATTCCGCCATTTCTACTGCACGGGTCTTAGTGTTACCCAAGACATGGACTTCCACAGAAAGAAGAAAATAAAAACAAAGGAGATGAAAAGGACTCTAAAAATTAAAGTTTATTTTTTTTAGGAAAGTAAAATAGTAAAGGATACTCTCTTTCCATACATTTAATGAATCCTATTTGGGGCTTTCTTCCAAGTTTTCTTGCTCATTTGCTTTGTGTTTTACTTGCCCGGAAGGGTGCTGGGTTGAAAAAGCATTGCCCAGTTGACTCTTGGATCTTGAGACTGTTCCTCCCCCAGGCTGAGATAGTTGACTTTCAGCTTCTTTGTGATAGAACATTAGAATGGAAAGCATAAGAGTCCCAGGGAGTCAAGCAAACATCTTAGGAGAAAATCTGTTGAGAACACGTTGGCACCCACTGGTGCTCTGTGTTAGTCTGAAACGCATACACAGCGTGACTAATACACAAACTGCCTGTGTGTTACGAGTGGGCTGCTCCTGACATCACTGAGTGTGACCTTCTGTTGTTTTTGAGAGTCTGCATCTACTCTCACCCCTTTTCTGGGGACGAGGCCCTGGTTTTCCTCTGGGAAACTTCCCCTAACCACACTCCCAGCCCACGCGGGTCTCCACCCCCCAGATCAGACTGCAGCACACAGTTTAGACCTGATCTTATCAGGGCAGCCACAGTGATTGCTCAGAAATGCGCTCAACCAGACACAATGGCAAGGATTTCCTTCAATAGGTAGCGTGTGGTGTGTGTATGCGGGTAGCTGGAAGGGCGTACGTTCAGCAAGGGGCAGCACAGTGCGGAGGAGCATGCTTTCAAGAGTCCACTGCATGGATGGGAGTGTCAGCTCTCTAGCAAGGGTTCCCTGGGCAAGTCACTCTTCTTCCTAGGCCTCAGGCCTCAGGCTCCTCCCTGGACGGGGTGTGTGTGTGTGGGGGGGCCGGGTGGGAGGTGCTGACACTAGCTAGCTCCCAGGGTTGTGCTGGGGATTGAATGAACTAATATTTATAAAGCCTGGCACAGTGTTTGTCCCCTCAACATTTCCATCTGCATATATAACAGTGTCTCAAATTTAATAGACCCCAAGAGAATTTGCCTTTCATGGTGTTTTCCAACACCTTAAATGGCAGCTCCCTCCATCCAACTGTTCAAGCCAAAGTCCATGGAATTTGGCCCATTTCTATCTCTTGACTCCATCAGGTAGACCTTGTCAGTTCAGAATTCAATCACATCCACCAGAGCCAACGCCGTTCAAGCCACCGCCATGTCATCTGTTTGGATGATGGCACCATAGCCTCCGGAAGGGTCTCAGGCTTCTGTCCTTGTCCCACTTGTGTGCATTCTCAACAAGCAGTCAGACTGTGACAGAGGAAACTGGAGTGAGAGGTTGTCACCCTGAGCATGAGTGTCCTGCTCCTGCCCTGTCCCCAACACCGGCATCTCGGCCCTCCCGCATCTTCCTGGGAGTCTCTTGCGTGAGGCACCTCTGATTTGACCTTTGCTGTTCTTTGACCACACCCGATTCACTTCTGTCTTTGGCCTTTGTCCTGCGCTGTTTTCCAGCAAGGTTTGGAACCACGAGTCGAAAGATGGGCAGGGACTACTGTCAGAGCAATAGTCAAATGTTATTGGTTTCACAAGGGCTTTTATATTCGCACAATCACAGCATGCTTGTTTTCTCAGGGGGTTAGCGCTAGGAGAACAAGATTAGTTCAAGGAAATAGATTTTCCCTTAAAGGAGATAATATTCATGTTTCATATAATCTGAAGGAACAATCCGTATTAAAAAGGTGGCCAAAATATTTGCCTTCAGGGACAGATGTAGCCTGCAGCTGCATGAGAAAAGGAGGTTGCAGTGTCCGGCCAAGGAGCATTCTCAGACTAGTACATGACGCACGGGGACTTCTGCCCCCGCCCCCTGAAGTGTCCTCCAGGCTTCTCACGTACATCTCAGATTTGACCTTGCCCAGTCTCCACATTGTACCTTCTCTTATCTTCCGTCCCCTTCATCTTCTCAGATCTCTACCCGAATGCCCTCCTCTCAGCAGCACCTTCCTTGGTCCTCTATTCGAAGTTGCACCTTCCCCTCATCCTTACTCCATCCCCCACTTAGCTTATTAGTCCTCATCACCACTTCCCTTGAGCTATGGTTTATTTATCTTGTCTATTATTTTGTTTTAAATATTTATTTGAAAGACAGAGTAGAGAGAGAGAGAGAGAGATTCCATCTGCTGGTTCACTCCCCAAATGGCAAACAACAGCTGGAGCTGGGCTGGCCCAGGAGCTTCTTCCAGGTCTCCTGCATGGGTGCAGGGGCCCAAGTACTTAGACCATCTTCCTCTGCTATCCCAGGTGCATTAGCAGGCGCTGGATTGCAAGTGGAGCAACCGGGACTCAAATTGGTGCCCAGGTGGATGCCGGTGCCGAAGGCTGGCCCCCTATCTTGTCTATTATTTATCTGTAACTCAATTAGAATATAAACTCTACAGGGCTGAATTTTCTGAACTGAGATTCTAAAATCATCCATGGAACACAATGGAGCTCAGTGAATGGCTAGTGCATGAGTAGATGAATAAGTGAATGAAAGAGAAAAGGTTGGCACTGAGGTATGGGATCACCAATAGTTTTGCAGTGCTAATTAGGTACCAGGAACTTGGTAGTCACTGGGGACATTATGAGGCAAATACTTCTTTGGTATTCATCTAGTGAGGGAGGAAAGTGAGGCTGAGGAAAGTGTAGGGTACAAATAGAACCTGCCCTGGTGTTACCGCAAACAATGATGGGACTGCTCATTGCATCAATGCCAATACTCAAAAGACAAGAGTTGATGCAAAGAAATCAGTTTAATTCCAGGAATTGGCTACTTGAGAGAGTGTACCTTAACAAAGACCATCTCAATTTTTTAAGTTAACAGGAGAGCTTTTGGAGAGAGTCGAAAGAGAAAGGAAACTGAGGGTCAGTGACTAAGGGGACAGTGGATAGGGTCAGCTGCATACTGGCCTCTGGCCAGCTGCTAAAGGGCTGCTCGGAGTTTCTGTGGTTATTTTCAGCTTGCATACGTAAATCCCATCCTCCACTTATGCTGACCAGAGTCGGATGACTTTGCAACTTCAGCCAGTTTTCTCAAGGCTGTAATTCCCAAGCAAGCATGATTAATCTGTGAAGTCAAACCTCAGTCTGATCAGTCCCGAAGTCAGAAGTCAGTTTCTGTTAGGCAAAGTTGAGCCATTTGAGCTGTGGCTCCCATAGGAGCTCCTAGTCCAGGATTGTAGAAGATATCCCAGAGGTAAGGCATCTAAGAGGTTGCCTGAAGGTGCAGGTGGAGTAAATGACCAGGTAAAGGTGGTGGAACATGGGAGAGCTGGGAATCCTGAGCTTGCTAGGCCAGGGGAGGATGTGGCCAGGAGGCTGGCTTCTTACGCGCGGAGCTGCCCAGATGAAGTAAACAAGCAGCCTACGAGGACGAGCCCGCAGCCCAAGTGAATGAAAAGCATTTCGAGGCATTCTGCCAAGCCCTATTTATTCTTGTCTCATTGAAAAGTGCAGAAAAAAAAAATAGTGAATACAAGATTCTGCCTAGCTCAGTTTCAGGACGTGGGAGGCAGAACCATGCAGCTCTCCTTTTCATGCACCTGCTAGGAAGAAAAAAAAGAAAGAAAAAGGTCACAGGCTGGGGATGTGTTTAACATGGGTGAGCATGCTTTCCTGCTGTTCTCGATCCTTACTCTCTGTTTCACTTCTCTTCTGGTGATGATACTCTGATTTGAGGGGACAAAAACATGTTGAGGGGAGACAAACACCTCTTTAAAAGGAAAACCAGCCAGCCTCAAGCTTTTTAGACACTCTAAGTCCCTTCATGGCAACCATGGGCCCACTCCCCAGAACATGTTTCTGGAGTTCCCCTCTGGACCACAAATCCTCTTCAAGAACAGTCTGTCAACTCCAGGCCTCTGATTCCCCATCTGTAGCACGGGGCTCGGAAAACCCTTACCCAACGGCAGTGTTGAGGGGGTGTGGTTCACAAAGTACTCGGTACTCAAAGATGTTAGCGATTGTTGTTGGAGGAGGAAAGGCAGAATTCTGTGACTCACGGTAGAGTCTCCCCTTCTCCCTGGAACACTGCACTCCATTCTCAACAGGTGAGCAACGGATGCTTCTTGCTAGCTGGGCTTCAGCTGATGAAGACCCTGGGTCTACTGGCAGATGCTAAACCAACTGAAGTTGAGTTTGGAGTGGGAGTTTGCATTCTGCAGGCATAGCCTGAGTGCCGGCCACACAGGAGCATTGTTCTGCTGCTGGGACACAGTGAACTTGGTATTTCTGGTGAACAAAGCCAGGCAACTGCCTTAGTCTTGTGGACTGATCCTCCAGTGGGAAGACTGAGAGAACGGCACCCCAATTTTTAGAGGCGCCACTAAGAAAACTGTCTTTGCTTGACAAGTGCACTCACACATAGTTACTGAAAGTCTGAGACCAAGGGGATTGTATGAGATGCTCAGGCCCAAAGAGCTACTGAGATGGAGAAAGTTGACATTGGAGACTAGGCTCTGATGTTTTAGGAGACATGGCCCAGTAGGGACTATGCATACAAAGTGAAGTGGAAAGAACACACTTTCAAACACACACACACATGCTATTAATTGTATTTTATTTATTATAGCCACTTCTGGAGTTATTAAGGATTATAAAATAGCCTGGGAAGAAAGATACCAAAATGTTAATGATAGTTGGGTTAGAGTTTTGGAAGACAGAAGGAACATTTTTCTTCTTCCCTCCATTCAATTTCCTTTTTTTTTTTTTAAATAAATGTCTGATTTTTAAACAAGATTATTTATTTATTTATTTATTTGAAAATCAGAAATACAGAGAATGAGAGAGAGAGAGAGAGAGCGAGCTTATTCTGGGTGTCCCACATGGGTGCAGGAGCCCAAGTACTTGGGTCATCATCCGCTGCTTTCCCAGGCATATTAGCATGGAGTTGGATCAAAGTGGAGCCCCGCGATTTGAACCGGTACCCATATGGTATGCTGGCATCGCAGGCAGAAGCTTAACCTTCTATGCTACAGTGCCGGCCCCTCTATTTTCAATTTCTAAAGCACGATTGCATGATTTGAGTAATTCAAAAATGATGAGCAGAGTTGACCAAAGAAAGAAGAGAACTTAGAACTCTAAGACTTTTGCAAACCTTGCTTGTCCTTCAGCGGCCTGATGTTGTGTCACGTCTTCTCAAAGCCTTGGGAAAAACTTGTATTTTGATCTTCCCCCTGTGCAGTGTTTGTGCAGACTTGTTGAATGTTGTTAGGGACCAGTCAGCTGGGTTCTCTATCTACTTTACCTGACTGAAGCCTTAAAAGATAAGGTCCACAGATATTTTTAAGCCCATCCTACGAAAGAGGAACTTGTTCCTTAGAAAAGTTTTGTGATTTTTCTCAAGTGGCAGAGCCCTCCCAGCTCCACCTGACCACAGAGCCTGTGCCCTTAACTGTTCTGTGACACAGAAATTCGCCCAGGCCGGTTTACTTCCGTGCCCTCAGCTTCTAACCTAGTGTTTGGCATGTGCCAGGTCCTTAATAGTTGTTGCATGAATGTATACCAGAATATGTTAATTTTATTTTTGAAATTTTATTTCATTTTACTTATTTGAGAGGGAGAGATAGGTAGAGAGAGAGAGAGAAATGCACTCCCATTCAGTGGTTCACTCCTCAAATGCCCACAACAGCTGAGAAGCATTGAGCCCAGGAAGTCAATCCAGGTCTCTCGCACAGGGGCAGGAAACCAGTGAGCTGAGCTACCTCCCATGGTTTGCTCTGGCAGGAAGTAAGAGTCAGACGGAGCCAGGTGCTCAGAGGCGGGAGACAGGTGTCTTAACAACTTGAGCATTAGGCTAAATGTAACCATGTGCAAATAAGTCCACAATATCAGAATCACCATGTGGTGAGTGTCTAGCCTGTGCTAGGTGTGTGCATCGTCTCCATTAATCTGTTTTTTAAAAATTTTTTTGACAGGCAGAGTGGACAGTGAGAGACAGAGAGAAAGGTCTTCCTTTTTTGCCATTGGTTCACCCTCCAATGGCTGCCACGGCCGGCGCAGCGCGCTGATCCAAAGCCAGGAGCCTGGTCTCCCATGGGGTGCAGGGCCCAAGCCCTTGGGCCATCCTCCACTGCACTCCCGGGCCACAGCAGAGAGCTGGCTTGGAAGAGGGGCAACTGGGACAGAATCCGGTGCCCCGACCGGGACTAGAACCTGGTGTGCCGGCGCCACAGGCGGAGGATTAGCCTATTGAGCCGCCATCATCTCCATTAATCTTCACTATGACTTGGTGAGTAGGCATTGCATTCATCCCTTTTACAGATGAGAAAACAGAGACTTAGAAACGTAGGTGTCTGACTTCCAATCACACCACAGAAATATAGTGTGGGAGGAGGACCGGCTTCTTTTTGGACAACTGTAACCTTCTCCAAGGACGTCTCATTCTCTTTGATATGTGTAGCTGAGCATTTTATTTGCAGAAAGATAAAACGCAGAGTGTCCACTAATCGAGTGAGTCAACAGAAGGAAAGGTTTCCAGAGTTCCTTAGAGTTAATTTTCTCAAAGTATTTACTATATTTATGAAAATGAGGAACTAAATGCTGGAGTTTCCCCGGAAGCCCTGCTGATTATCAGAAGTGAAGACAAAGCAAACTGAACTTGTAGCTGTGTGAGGGCTGAGAATTGTGCATCCTCAGGCAGTGGTAGTATGGTCGCTAGCTGGCATCATCTCTTCAGTAGGCAACATCTTCCTGATCTTTATTTTATTTTATTTTTCTTACTGTTTCTAAATTTATTTATTTATTTATTTATTTATTGACAGGCAGAGTGGACAGTGAGAGAGAGAGACAGAGAGAAAGGTCTTCCTTTGCCGCTGGTTCACCCTCCAATGGCCGCCACGCCCGGCGCACCGCGCTGATCCAAAGCCAGGAGCCAGGTGCTTCTCCTGGTCTCCCATGGGGTGCAGGGCCCAAGCACTTGGGCCATCCTCCTCTGCCTTCCCAGGCCACAGCAGAGAGCTGGCCTGGAAGAGGGGCAACCGGGACAGAATCCGGTGCCCCAACCGGGACTAGAACCTAGTGTGCCGGCACCTCAGGAGGAGGATTAGCCTGTTGAACCGTGGCGCCGGCCACTGTTTCTAAATTTTTAAGTGTCTCTATTCTCTGACCCAGAAATCTACTTTTTGGAGAATGGATGTACTTGGACATGTGAAAAATATGTCAGGGTCAAGTGTTTATTTATTGCAGCATTTAATGTTGTAACAAAGGAGAGGACAAACTGTATGTCCATTGTTATGGTTCTGTTTGACTTAACCATGGTAAGCTACCCAGTAGAATACTAGACGGCTTTGTAAAAGAATGAAATGCAGCAGTATGTGCTGATATGGAAAGTCTCCAGGACACATCAGTACCTGAACAAGCCAGGTGTTCAACAGGACAAGCCCACTGCTACAATCTTATGAAACAGTGAAGATCTGTGTGCATGTGTGTGTGTGGGGGGGGATGGGTGGGTGTGAGCGTGGGTGTGTGGGGTGTATATATAAGCTGCTTAAGAGAGGAGTCTGAAGAAGGAGGAAGAATCATTGTCTACACCTATCATTTTGGTCCATTGACTTTTTTTTAAAAAAAATATTTATTTATTTATTTGAAAGGCAGAGTTACAGAGAGGCAAAGGCAGAGGGAGAGAGAGGTCTTCCATCCGCTGGTTCACTCCCCAGATGGCTGCAATGGCCAGAGCTGAGCCAATCCAAAGTCAAGAGCCAGGAGCTTCTGCATATGGGTGTAGCTGCCCAAGGACTTGGGCCATCTTCTACTGCTTTCCCAGGCCATAGCAGAGAGCTGAATTGGAAGTAGAGCAGCCAGTCTTGAACAGGCACCCACATGGGATGCTGGCACTGCAGGCAGCATTACCTGCTATGCTACAGCGCCGGCCCTTTGACTATGACTTTTATTCAGTATGTATTAATTCTATTTGTTGTTTTCAAAGATGTCCTTTTTAAAGCTGATTCTGGAGAAAGTTTTGTTTTACAAGTCAGAAAGAGATATGAAAGCCTTGTTACACAGTAACTGACTGTGAACCTCGAACAGGAAATAATGTTTTTCCCAGAACAAGGGGTGGGAGATGGCAGTGGACACAGAAAGGTCAGAAGTCGGGAAATGAACAGGGAGGGAAATCCAGCTTTCTCTTTCCATTTCCACATTGTTTAGGCCTGGGCTTTTGAGAACTCTCTGAACCCAGTTCTCTATTTCTCAGAAAGGGTGGGTTAGGGGATGCCACAAGTAACATCCTGGTTTGTTACTCATTCCTCTGTTAAGCCAGTGGTTCCGGATGCCAACCTGAGTCCCAGGACACTATAGGAAAAGAAACTGGAATTGCTGGTGATCTATTCCCGAGCAAACTCCTTTGAGGAACGAGCGCCTAGAAGAAATTCTCAGAAGGTACCTCGCTTGCATGGTCCAGACCAGAGCCTCAGGGGTCTGTATTGTCCCAAGATACAGACAGGAAGCCATTGTTCAGTTAGAGTGTACCACCTGGGAACCTGCCCCAAGGTTGGAGTGGCTTTCTCAGGAAGTGGCACGGAGCAGAGATCTCATGGACAAGAGAGAGTTACCAGCGTGAGCACGGCCTCTACGGAGACCCAGAGGCAGGGGGAGGGGGAGAGACAGTGACATGGACAGTGGGACCGGCATGTGATAAGGGTTGAGGACAGAGGTGCCTGTGAAGGTGGGAGCAGACAGGGGCTGACACGCTGCTCGCTGTGTCCAGAGCCAGTGGGAAATGTAAGGGAATCCGAGTGATGTTTTACGTTACATCTTCCCAAAGGTGACTGGAATGCAAACCCACGCCTCTGACTGTGGTGCAGAGCGTGAGAGGAGGAGGGAAGAGTGAGGATTCAAGGAGAATGTCGGGTAAGAAAGAGGGTAGGTTTCTCTTGGACCTGGTGATGATGAAAAGATTGAAAAAGATGTTGAATGAATAATTTGCAGGCAGTAGGAGCCAACCTCCTACTGGATATGTGGGATGTGGGAGAGGGATGAGTAACTGAAGACTTGGAAGTTTCCAACTTGAGCAACTGAGGGGACACTGGCTCTTTTTATGGAAACGCAGAAGTTGAGAAAAGGAGCTGGGGGAGGCATAGCCAATGCCCACAGCGCCTATCAGAATGAAGGGGATGCAGTATGTGCCTTTGAGGCAGCAGATGATGGCTCAAGTACTTGGGTCCCTGCCATCCACGTGGGGGACCCAGAGGGAGTTCCTGGCTCCTGGCTTTGGCTTGGCGCAGCGCTGGCTGTTGTGATCCTTTGGGGAGTGAATAAGTGGACAGAAGATTGGTCTCTCCCTCTTTCTCTTCCAAATACATAAACAGACAAATCTTAAGACAGAGAGAGAGAGAGAGAGAGAGAGAGGGAGAGAGAGAGGGAGAGAGAGGAGCCAGTTGGAAGGAGGAAGAGGAATGGTTGTGCTCTGGACACAGTGAGTTTGCATTGCGTGTGAAAGCACTCATTGGGGAAATATCTGTGTTCTCCAGCAACCCGTTGGCCCCATCAGGGCCTCCCAGCCCTGAGCACTCTTGCTTTTCCCCTGCCTCTCATTGGTGTTTCTGTGGACCACAGGTGCCATGGAGCATCATTAAAATCCATCCTTGCTTCAACTTTCAGCTCGCTGGGCTTTCTTCTGCTGCCCTGTACTTACCCAGTGTTAAGGACTGAATGGTGTGTCCCCACACCCTCTCTCCCCCTGGCCAAATCCATGTGTTCTGAAGCCCTAACCCACAGGACCTCAGCAAGTGGCTCTACTTGGAGATAGGGCAATTGCCTTTAGAGAGATAATTAAATTAAACTGAAGTCATTAAGGCAGGCTCCAATTCAACACTACTGCTGTTCCTATCAAAGGTGGGGAATTTGGATACAGCAGGATCATGGGGAGACACAGGGAGAAGACAGCCATTCCTATACCAAGAAAAAATGCTTCAGGAGAAATCCACCATGCTGACACCTTGATTTTGGCCTGCTAGTCTCCAGATCCACCGGCAGTGCGTTCTGTTCCTTAACCTCCTAGTTCATAGTGTTTTGTTATGGCAGCCTCCGGGTGTGAGTACACCCAGCATCCCCAACCCCGACAAATCCAACTCTTGTCTACTGTTGCCCTTCTGTGTGAACAGTGAGAGTGGTGGGGCGCCTTCGCTGACTGGCCTTTCTCTAAACTCATCCCCACTCAATGACACGCTTAGACTACTTCATTTCCCCATCTCCCTCGCCCTCCCCATCTCCTTCTAACTCCACCAGCAGCCCAGCCACTTGTAGAAGACAACCTTTCTTCTCATTTCATGAGGAGACACTCAGAAGAGAAGACGCACTTGTCACCATCACCAACACCACTAACCTGCTGCCCCCTCAGGCCACGTCCTCCACGTTTCTTCCACGCGGTGGTGGATCTCCTGCCACACCCTGACCTTGCAGGGCTTCCTCCCACCCACACCCACATGTGAGCTTTCTTCTTTAGCAGGTGCACTCCCCTGCTTGATCACTTGTTGCCTGCCTACTGGATCATCCGTCATCCAGCAAACATCGGAACAAAGTAGTCTTTCTAGACTCAACCAGTGTTCTCAACCTATGACTTGATTTCTCTCTCCTTTTGGACAGAAAAAGTCTTCCCACATGTAAAATGCCCTCCTGCTTGACCAACCCCACGTTTTCTTCTAACATGCACTCTAGAATCTACTCTGGGCAGCTCTGTCCTCCTTGTTCCTTATGTCAGTGTCATCAGTAACTCCCATGTCGCCCTCCCTCTTGACTCGGGGTCACCTGTCCCACTTCCCCTTGCTGTGGCTCCCTCGTCTTCCTGACCATGCTTGGCGTCTTTGTCCCTTCCTCCCTATACTCCTGGTCAAAGTCCTCATAACTGCTGCCCATCTTCTCCCCCTTATGCTCTAAGCCAGATTGAGTCCTTAAAATGTGTCACAAAAATTCACTCAAGGACCTTGGATGGGTTAAAATGAAACACAGGGTCCAGAGTCCTAGCCGATCTGGCCTCCTGCTGGGCTCCGAGGTACTCTGCTCTCCTCTCTCCCACAGCCCTGCAGTCTAGCTACCAGGACCTTGCAACGGGACACGAGCTGTTCTGCCCCAGCGCCTCTGCACCTGCTCATTTCCTCTGCCCGAACACATTCGCCCCAAGGAAGAGTCTAGTGGCTTGATCCTTCATGTAACTTAGTCCCTGTTGCATTGTCACAGCTGTTGAGAAAGGACAGACAGGAAAAGCATGGGGTTACTTACTGAACGCCATCTAGAGTTTAGTAACTGCTGTCCATATCCAGCCCCTGAGTATCACAGGAAGCAGACCGTCACCATTACACTTAACAGAGCGGCCGTGTACCAGTGTGCTAAACGCGTTGTAAACATAAAACTCAATCCTCTATCGACCCTGCAAAGGAGGTGCTGCTTCCAACCGCTTCCTTTAGAGGAAGAACTAAGCTGCTCTGTGTCACCCGGCTGGAGTTTAGTTACTGAATGCCCCTGGTAGAGGGAGTCAGCCTGAAACTGAGCCTTGAAAGGTGGCTGATCAGACACTGTGGAAGCTGGAAGGCAGAAGGGACACCTTCCTTCCCAGGCGGCGGTCACTGCGTGGACGTGGGGACACGGGTGGGCAGTCAGCCCTCACACTGTCCAGGAAGCAGTCGCGGCGAAAGCACGAAGTTGATCAAAGAGAGTTGGCGGGGAGCCTCGGGATGCAGGTGTGTTGGCGGGTGTCGCCCAGGTGAACGGGGCCTGGCTCCAGCGGCTCAGGAGTCTGGCAGGGAGCGGTCGCCAGAGTCTTCCAAGCTCCTCACGCGTTTGGGTCCGGCCACGGAAGTTTGCAGCAGGGGGCTGGGGTGGGGGTGGGGCGGGAAGCAGCGAGCAGGCAAGCGAAAGGGAAAGGAGCCGCCTCAGAACAGGGTCAGCCTCGGCTCCCTCCCCACCCTAGCCTGGCGCTCCCCTCGCCGGCTCGGCCCCGCAGAACCCGCGCGGCGCGCTATGCCCGACTACGAGTTCAGCCCGGCGTCGGGGGACAGACCCCGCAGCGGCATCTCTAAGCAAGTCCTGATCGTCCTCGGCGCGTGTCTCCCGGTGATTCTGGCCCTGGCGATCTGGGTGGGAGTCCTGAGCTGGCGCCAGAGGTCCATGGGCACCACCGACCGCTTCTCTGCGATCGTCCTGGGGCGATGCCTCACCTACACGCAGAACGTGCACCCGGAGCTGAGGTGAGGCTGGCCACGCAGGCGCGCGGCGGGGCGCCTCTCTCGCTGGGCGCGGCTGGGCACTGCTCTGGCTGGGGACCCCGGACAGCTCACGCGGGGCCCCTCGCCTGGATTGCCGGAAACTCCGCGTCGGCTGCGGCGCCCGGGCTGAGAGTCTCTGTACCCGGTTCTGCCCGCTCTAGCCAGAGCATCCGGTATGGGCGCCAAGCGCGCGGCGGAGATGCCCGCCTGCTGGGCAGGGTGCTGTGAGCCCCGCACCTGGAGGGGCCGCGGTCCGCGCTGGGCGCTCCCTGCCCTGCTCTCCGGACCGCGGTGGGGCGGGGTGGGGAGGGACGTTTTCAGTTCTGCACGGGGATTCGGTCTTTTTGTCCCGGAGTGCCCGGGACGGTTCCAGGAGACGCAGCCCGTGGAACCTCCAGTGCGGGCGGAGGTCGTAGCAGGGCCACTGAAAGGGGTTTGTTGCTTTCTACAACATCCCACCTCGGGTCTTTTGGCGCGCGCTGAAACGCAGGTGTCCAAAGAAACCGGGACCAGAGCAGGGTCAACCTTAGACCCTGAGATATTTCATCAGTTCGGTGACTCTGCAGACCTTGGCACCGGCCCCGCTCCAGTCTAGAACAGGTGCAGGTTTCTGGGACCCTCCGCCAAAGGGGGCCGCTCTCGGCTCCCATTCCCAGGGCTTGGTTACACCGGAGAGCTGGGTTTTGAAATTGTAGGTGAAGTAGATAAGCGGGAGGGCGCTCCCCGGGAGCTGCTGGTGCACGCACCCCCCCAGTCCCGCGGAGGCGCGGCGCGGGAAGCGGTCCGGGACCCAGGCGGGGGCCTGACGCCACAGGTCCCATTTGCAAATCGCTCCTGGGTTTCCCTAGGCGTATTGCTGAGGAGCGTTAAACGACTGAAAAAGGGAAGGAGAAGTTGAAGCATGATTTCAGGCTGCGCTTTAGGTGGTCCACGAAATAAAGCGATTGAAATTCAATTTGAAATGGTCGCAGAGGAAAAAAAGTTCTTTCTCACGTCTATTTAATAATTAAAAAGATTCTTTTTGGTTGGTGCTCCTTTTCGGTGAAGTTAACACTGGTGACTAAGTGAACACATCCTTGCTGCCGGGTAGGTACACCACAGAAACAGCGTGGCTCTGTAGTGTCTGAGGCATTGCACGCTGGACCTGAAACACGCATGCGTGTACACACGTCTGTATATGTACATATGTCTGTATACACTTATTCGACATATTCAGAGGTGTTTCTGTAGGTACTCACCAAAATACTAAATTAATATTTAAATCCTACTCCAGTTAAAAACAAATGAACAAGCTATGGCCTCTTAGTATTTAAATGAAGCATCCAGATGTCTCAATGACTGCACATTCGATGATCGATGATCGCCACTGAACGCTTAAAACTATCGGGTCATTAAGTCTTTCCTAACTACGTAGGGTTTTTACTCTTAGTATTCCTGTTTTACAGGTAAATGAATAGAGGTAGAAAGTTTGAGTCAACGGCCCAGAATTTGGCTCCAGAAACTGAACTGTTCGCCACCAAACCTCACTGCCTGTATGTGTTCCATGGGGAAAGTGACCATGAAGTGTGTGGCTGGTATCCAGTGGGCACTATTAATAATCGGTGCGCTAAGTCCATCAGCTGTGTACCACAGCACGTGGTCACCGGATCTTATGAACATGAACCCTGGAGTCAGGAATAGATCTTGGCTGTGTCACAGAGTGACGCTGGGCAAGTCACTTAACTTCTTCACTCCCCAGTACTGTAAAATGGAAGCGTGAATGCTAGCACCTGCACATGGGGACATTTTGAGGATTAAGAGGAATAACTCTGTCAAGATAATAAGTGTTCAAAATGTTATTTTCCTGTTTTGGAAATGCGAAATCAGACACCTTTCCACTGTAATAAACATGATGAAAGCAAACCATGTAAAATGCTGTGTAGTATTAGTTTCTTTAAACCACAATCCAGTCAATCAGCCCTTCAGTGATGAAGTGTAAGTTGTTTCTAATTTTCTACTATTATTCTCCTTTAACGTTAATACGTGTTCTTGGAGAGCTTTCACATCAGCACATATAGATCTACCTGATTCTTTTAAAGACTCATAAAATTCCATACAGGATATTACAGGGGAGATTAACCATGTCCAGTTGACAGCAAATGAGTTTGCTTTCAATGTTCAATCCTATTTATTCATTCAACAAACACTTTTGAGTTTCTATTATGTTTCGGGCAGTGACGGAGCTACTGATGCTCACAGTAGCAAGGGACAAAATTCCCACAGTCACGAAGCTTCCGCACCCTTGAGAGCACCGTACTCAGTGACCGTCTTTGTTCACACACTCTTGGGTAGCCGGGGAGTGCAGCTGTAAGACAGATTTCGAGTGATGGAATTTCTGGGTCCCAAGGGAATTATGCGTATTTTAAATTTAGATACTCCCAAATTCCCTCCAAACAGCTGTGCCATTTTGCATTCTCACCTCTATCTGTCAGAGGCTAGGCTTTCCCACCGTCTCCTCACTGCTGAGTACTCTCTTAATTATGTGAAAAATAGCATCTGGTTGCTTCCTGACCACCACCTTGTGTATGTTTATTGGCCATTTCTATTTTCCATGATTTTCTTGTTCAGATCCTGGATCATTTCTAGTGAGTTTCTTATTTACTTGCTTTTATGGGAATTCATTACATAGTTTAATAATATTCATTCACGCACACGCAAATTATTCTGCAGCCACATCCCTGAGATCTTGACCCTGTGACATGTTTTACTGGTGACACCCTGGATTTGGTCATTACCTGGAGGCACTTTCCGCTGTGTCTCCAAGAAAAACTTCCTCCAGCCTCTAGCCTAACAGAAAATCCTTGAGACCTTTCTTCTCCTGCCTACCATTCAGTCCCCTGCTAAGGACACAGCAGGAGTAACCAGGGTCTCCAGAGAAATAATATAATTATGTATATAATATAAAGGGGGAGAGCGATTTTAAGGAGCTGGCTTAGGAATTGTGGAAACTGCCAGTCAGAAAAGCTGCAGGGCAGGCCGGCAGCTGGAGGCTCAGGGAAGAGTTGATGTTGTAGCTTGAGTCCAAAAGCCATCTCTGGTAGAATTTTCTTTTCTTGTGGGACATCAAATTTTCTGTTTCTTCATGCCATCAACTGATTAGATGAGGCCCACCCAAGTTTTGGAGGGTAGTGTGTTTTACACTAGCTCTGTTGATTTAAATGTTTATCTGAAAATGTCATTATGGCACCAAACAGAGAGGTTGAATCAAATGTCTGGGTTCAGTGATCTGGTGAAGCTGATACTTAAAATTTCATCACCAGTGTAGGTTTTAAGTTTCTGTTACATAGTACCTTACTTCCAGGTACCATTTTCTCATTTTGTTAGCAGCTGCTACATAAGAAACTACTACCTTAAGATGTAGTGACTTGGAACAACAACTATTTATTTATGGTGCACGATTCTGTGGGTTGGCCGGGATCAGGTAGGTGGCCTGTGACATGTGGTGTTGGCTGGGGCTGTAGACATCTGGGGAACTGACTTGGCTGGAACATCCCAGTTGTGTCATTTCATGTGACTCAGCGACACCTGGGCTCAGCGGAGACAGCCAGGCCACTCTTTGTCTTTTCAGGACCGCTCTCACTCCCAGTGATCCCCCACACCATCTCTCCCTGGCCAGCTGGATTTCCTCAGGGCTCCTGGACTTTCAGAAGTGGGGCCAGGCAAGCTCTCTTTTGCCCTAGAGCCAGGCCTGGCATATTCTGTGGTCATAACGGTCCCCAGGCCAGCCCAGATTCAACAGCAGGAAAAGCAGACTCCAGCCCTTGATGGAGGCAGTGGCAGGCACTCCATGTATACTTGCCTGTTAGTGAGAGTCTTCGTTGTGTGAGAGCTTTTGTTTTTATTTCCTTCCGTTCCTCCCCCTCTCCCCTTTTGTTACATCACCTTTAATGGCTAGATTCAAGGTGATGAAACTCTAATCCAGGCCCTCCATAATAAAACTACCTCCAGTCTGGGACTTTTTATTCAATGGTATATTTTGAAGATCTAGAAAATGGCCCCAAATACAATGAGTACTAAAGATCTAGTTGAGTTAAAGGAATGTTATATAAGCAGTATAGTACAAATGATATAAAAATGTATAATGAATATATCTCACTAGTGAGTTTTTTTTAAATACTATTACTCCCAAATCCATCAATTTCTGTTTTTGGCATGTCAATTGCTAATTCTTCTTTTGGGTCATAACATTTCGGATATTTTATATAGGTCATGGAACTCTATCTTCCTCACTTGTTCCTTGTCCTTTTCCAATAAACTCTTACCCTCAGAAAATTTGCTTTCTGCCAGCCTTTTTTTTTTTAAACTTTTATTTAACAAATATAAATTTCCAAAGTACAGCTTATGGATTAAAATGGCTTCCCCCACCCCATAACTTCCCTCCCACCCACAACCCTCCCCTTTCTCACTCCCTCTCCCCTTCCATTCACATCAAGATTCATTTTCAATTCTCTTTATATACAGAAGCTCAGTTCAGTATATATTAAGTAAAGATTTCAATAGTTTGCACCCACATAGAAACACAAAGTGAAAAATACTGTTTGAGTACAATTTATAGCGTTAAATCACAAGGTACAGCACATTAAGGACAGAGATCCTACATGAGGAGTAAGTGCACGGTGACTCCTGTTGTTGACTTAACAATTGACACTCTTGTTTATGGCATCAGTAATCACCCTAGGCTCTTGTCATGAGTTGCCAAAGCTATGTAAGCCTTTTGAGTTCACTGACTCTGATCATATTTAGACAAGGTCATAGTCAAAGTGGAAGTTCTCTCCTCCCTTCAGAGAAAGGTACCTCCTTCTTTGATGACCTGTTCTTCCCACTGGGATCTCACTTGCAGAGATCTTTCATTTAGGTCATTTTTTTTTGCCAGAGTGTCTTGGCTTTCCATGCCTGAAATACTCTCATGGGCTTTTCAGCCAGATCCGAATGCCTTAAGGGCTGATTCTGAGGCCAGAGTGCTATTTAGGACATCCTAAATAGCCATTCTATGAGTCTGCTGTGTATCCCGCTTCCCATGTTGGATCATTCTCTCCCTTTTTTGTTCTATTGGTTAGTATTTTCAGACACTAGTCTTGTTTATATGATCCCTTTGATTCTTAGTCCTATCATTATGATCAATTGTGAACAGAAATTGATCAAATGGACTAGTGAGATGGCATTGGTACATGCAACCTTGATGGGATTGAATTGGAATCCCCTGGCATGTTTTTAACTCTACCGTTTGGGGCAAGTCAGCTTGAGCATTTCCCAAATTGTACATCTCCTCCCTCTCTTATTCCCACTCTTATATTTAACAGGGATCACTTTTCAGTTAAGTTTCAACACTTAAGAATAACTGTGTATTAATTACAGAATTAAACCAATAGTATTAAGTAGAACAGACAAAAAAATACTAAGGGGGATAACGTATTAAGTTGTTCATCAACAGTCAGGGCAAGGGCTGTTTAAGTCACCATTTCTCATAGTGTCCATTTCACTTTAACAGGTTTCCTTTTTGGTGCTCGGTTAGTTGTCACCGATCAGGGAGAACACATGATATTTGTCCCTTTGGGACTGGCTTATTTCACTCAGCATAATGTTTTCCAGATTCCTCCATTTTGTTGCAAATGACTGGATTTCATTGTTTTTTACTACTGTATAGTATTCTATAGAGTATATATCCCATAATTTCTTTATCCAGTCTACTGTTGATGGGAATTTAGGTTGATTCCAGGTCTTAGCTATTGTAAATTGAGCTGCAATAAACATTAATGTGCAGACAGCTTTTTTCTTTGCCAATTTAATTTCCTTTGGGTAAATTCCAAGGAGTGGTATGGCTGGGTTGAATGGTAGGGTTATATTCAGGAATCTCCAGACTGACTTCCATAGTGGCTTAACCAGTTTTCTGCCAGCCTTTTGAGTGAAGTAAGCATATACTTTCTTTTGTTATGAAGTGGGAACTTTTTTTAGGGTTCATTTATTTGAAAGGCAGAGAGAGAAAGAGAGAGAGAGAGAGAGAGAGAGAGAGAGAGAGAGAGAGAGAGAGAGAGAATCTTCCATCCTCTGGTTCATTCCCCAAATGGCTACAACAGCCAGGCTGGACCTGTCCCAAGCCAGGGGCCTGGAACTCTCTCTAGGTCTCCCACATAACTGGCAGGGGCCTAAGCACTTGGGTCATCCTCTGCTGCTTTCTCAGGCACGTTAGAAGGGGTCTGGATTGGAAGAGGAGCAGCTGGGTTGCATGCAGTGCCTCCACCCGCTGTGCCACAATGCCAGTCCCCACGTGGAGCCCTCTGGAGTTGACGCAGAGGTATTAAATGCAGAATGCCCCTGAGCCCACCAGTCCTGGCTGAACTGGATCCCGGCCACATAGAGGAGCTCCCTCTGTCAAAGATGGCCCTGGACATGTGGGATCTGAGAGACACATGGCCATGACTCAGCAAAGTCCATGTAGATGGCCAGCACGGCTGCCTCTGCTGGCACTGTTGGGGGGTGTCCAGTGTCTGGACCAGGTCACAACCAGGGTATGTGCAGGGATAGGGTGGAGCCTGCTGGAGGGAATGGAGGGAGTGAAGAATCAGCACCCCGAGTAAGACAGGACTCTAAGGAGGCTCCTAGAGTCTCCTCACCTTGGTGAAGACCAGCCTTCCCTGTGGACGACAGGGACTGCAGGCTGATGCCAGTCGTGCTGTGAGTGTCCTCAACAGCTCTCCTCACCCCTGCCCCAGGACGGACTGGGGGCAAGAGGGGAGAGACGGCTTTATTCACTTCTGCACCCCACTGGTCACGCAGAGAAGCAGGTTGCTCTTCACAGAAGCTTGCTAAACTGGTCTCTCACAGCACACATCCTGCAGGCTGAATACTGCATTGGCAGGGAAAGACTTAGAGGAGATGCCTCTCCCAACTGACCCGACCTTCTGTGCCCACTTCAGCTAGCTTTTCTGATGAATGCCACAATTTCTTTTTGTTTCTCTTTCCTCTTCAAAATTCCAGCAAGATTTCCTAAGGGCCAATTCTTCATTTTCACTTCTGTATGACTCCTATTTTAATGAATTTAGTATTTTATTAAATTCTACTCAGTAAAATTCATTAGTACAAGATGCAAAAAAAAAAAAAAAAGGAGCAAATTTATAGAAACAGAAATCATGTGATTGGTGCTGGGGCAGGTGTGGGTTATTCACAGAGGAAGAAGACGGGGTGTGGACCTCCAGTGATCCGCAGCAGGAGGTGGGTAGGTGTGGGAGAGGAGGGGAAGAAACCAATCTGGTAATCTGGTAACAGCAGTGCAGGGCCAGGTGATTTTTGTAGAGGTTTGTAAGAGAGGAAGCATGACTTGCTGGGTATGTGAGCTCAAACACCTGGGCCACTTTCTATTGCTTTCTCAAGCCATAAGCAGAGAGCTGTATTGGAAAAGGAGCAGCCAGGACAGGAACTGGCACCCATGTGGGAGCTGGTGCTACAGGCAGAGGCGTAGCCCACTGTGCCACAGCACTGGCCCCTACCAATCATCTTTTTTTTTTTTTTTTTTTGACAGGCAGAGTGGACAGTGAGAGAGAGACAGAGAGAAAGGTCTTCCTTTTGCCGTTGGTTCACCCTCCAATGGCCGCCGCGGTAGCGCGCTGCGGCTGGCGCACCGCGCTGTTCCGATGGCAGGAGCCAGGTGCTTATCCTGGTCTCCCATGGGGTGCAGAGCCCAAGCACTTGGGCCATCCTCCACTGCACTCCCTGGCCACAGCAGAGAGCTGGCCTGGAAGAGGGGCAACCGGGACAGGATCGGTGCCCCGACCGGGACTAGAACCCGGTGTGCCGGCGCCGCAAGGCGGAGGATTAGCCTGTTGAGCCACGGCGCCGGCCTCCAATCATCTCTTATAGTGGGTCAGGAAGATGCAGCACACACCTGGCCCCCCTCACACTGTGCCCAGGGAAGGCATTGCTGGTTGATCACAGAACACTGAGTGAGCTTGGGTCCAGCTTCAAAACCCTCCACACAGGACTCCACAATGATGCTACTGGTTGATTGGAGTTGTTCTGAGAGATGATTTCCTTGTGATTCTGCTTCAAACTCATGTTGCTTGTTAGCCAAAGTAGAAATATTTGAAACACTATTTACGCAGCCAATTACATACCATCATAATTCCATCCGTGTTCAGTTCTGGGACCTTCTGTTCAAAAGAGTGACTGACAGATGAGAGTGAATCCTGATGTCTATGAATGGTGGTAAGGAGACAGGATGGGAACTGGACAAAGACAGTTTGAGAGTTTGCAGTCCCTGAGCTTAGAAGAATCTCATGAGAGCTATAAAGGTTTCTTCCACTGATTGAAGAGGAATCTCGTTGCCAGGGACTATGAGTGTGTTATGTAACTTTACTTGGCGGAATCAGAGCCTCAGTAACTAGTAAGTCAATAACAGTAGCCACATTTGTCCAGCTCTTTGAAATTTGAAATCATTTTTAAAAGTGTAAATTTAAAAAATTTAAGACATTTTTTTCATTCCTATGCAACTTTTATTCTATAATAACTGTCATATATCAGAGAAAACATAGGATATTTGTCTTTTTGGTACTGGCTTATTTCACTAAGCATAATGATTTCCACTTGCATCCATTTTGTTGCAAAACACAGGATTTCATTATTTTTTATGGCTGAGTAGTATTTCACAGTGTATATATATCACATTTTCTTTATCCAGTCTTCAGTTGATGGGCATCTGGGTTGATTACATACCTTAGCTTTGAGAATTGAACTGCAATAAACATGAGAGAACAGATAACTCATATGCTAAATTCATCTTGTTTTGCTAAATTCCCAGGAGTGATGGCTGGGTCATATGGCAGATCTATTTTTAGATTTCTAAGGAATCTCCATACTATCTACCATAATGGTTGTACTAGATTGCATTCCTACCAATAGTTTATTAGGGAATCTCTTTCCACACATCCTCGCCTGCATTTATTGCTTGTTGATTTTTGTATGAGACCATTCTAACTGGGTTTAAGTGAAACATCAATGTGCTTTTTAATTTGCATTTATCTGATGGCTAGTGATCCTGAGCATTTTTTTTAATGTGTCTGTTGGCTATTTTAATTTCATCCTTTGAAAAATGCCTGTTCATATCCTTTACTCATTTCTTAACTGGATTTTTTTTTATTATTGTTGAGTTTCTTGAGCTCTTTATATATCTTAGATATTAATCCTTTATCAGTTGCATAGTTTGCAAAAATTTTCTCCCATTCTATTGGTTACCTCTTGACTGTTGAGTGTTTCCTTTGCAGTGCAGAAGTTTCTTAGCTTGATGTAATCCTTTTTGTCTATTTTTGCTGTGGTTGCCTGTGCTTCTCAGGTCTTTTCCAAGAAGTCTTTGCCTATCCCAACGTCTTGCAGAGTTTCCACAGTAATCTCTTCTAGTAATTTGATGGTATACAATCCCTGATCCATTTTGAGTTGATTTTTATAAGGTTTGAGGTATTGATCTTGTTTCATACTTCTGCATGCATAGATCCAATTTCCCCAGAACCATTTGTTGAAGATACTGTCCTTTCTCAAAGGATTGATTTTAGCCCCTTTGTCAAAGATTAGTTGGTTGTAGATGCATGGATTGATTTCTGGGGTTTCTACCCTTTTCCATTGGTCTCCTTGTCTACTTTTGTAGACAAGTACCAGGCTGTTTTGATTATAACTGCTCTCTAGTATGTCTTGTAGTGTGTCTTGAAGTATGATATTGTTATGCCTCTGGCTTTGTTTTTGTTGTTTAAGATTGCTTTAGGTATGCAGGGTCTCCTGTGTTATTAGCATCATGATTTTTTTTTTACAATTGAGAAGGATGTCTTTGGTATTTTGATTGGGATTATGTTGAATCTGTAAATTGTTTTCAGTAGTATGGACATTTGGATCATATTAATTCTTCCAATCCATGAACATGGAAGATTTTCCACTTTTTTTGTGCCTACTATTTCTTTATTTAATGTTTCATAATTTCATTATAGAGATCTTTCATATCCTTAGTTGAATTATTCCAGGATACTTAAATTTTTTGTAGCTATTGTGAATGGGACTGAACTTCCAAGTTCTTTCTCAGCCATGGCATTGTCTATGTATACAAAAGCTATTGACTTTGTGTGTTGATTTATATCCTGCAACTTCACCAAACTCTTATGAGTTCCCATAGTCTCTAAGTGGAGTCTTGTGATTCCACTAAATATAGGATCATGTCATCTGCAAATAGGGATAATTTGGCTTCTTCCTTTCTAGTTTGTATCCCTTTGATTTCTTTTTCTTGCCTAACAGCCCTGGCTAAAACTTTCAGAACCATATTGAATAGCAATGGTGAAAGTGGCTATTCTTGTTTGCTTTTGGATCCTAGGGGAAATGCATCTCTAACTTTTCCCCATTCAATGTGATTCTGGCTGTGGGCTTGACAATATTGCCTTGATTGAGTTGAGGATTATTCTTTCTATGCCCAATTTGCTTAAGTTTTTTTTTTTAATCATGAAATGATGTTGTATTTTACCAAATGCTTTCTTTGCATCTATTGAGATAATCATATGGTTTTCTTTTTTTATAAAGTAGACACCAGAAAAGGAAGATGAAACCTTAATAGCTTCTTTTTGTAAAAAAATTATTTATTTATTTGAAACACAGAGTCACAGAGAGGCAGAGGCAGAGGCAGAGAGACAAGAGACAGAGACAGAGACAGACAGTGAGATATTTTCCATCCTCTGGTTCACTCTCCAATGGCCACAATGGCTGGAGCTGGGACGATTTGAAGCCAGGAGCCATGAGCTTCTTCCAGGTCTCCCATGTGGGTGCAGAGGCCCAAGCACTTGGGCCATCTTCTACTGCTTTCCCAGGCCACAGTATAGAGCTGGATCAGAAGTAGAGCACCTAGGTCTCAAACTGGTGCTCATATGGGATGCTGGCACTGCAGGCAGCAGCTTTACCTACTATGCCACAGCACCAGCCCCCATCATATGGTTTTTATTATTCAATTTGTTAATGTGACATATTGCATTTACTGATTTGCATATGTTGAACCATCTCTGAATACCAGAAGTACATCCCACTTGGTCCAGGAAAATGATCTTTCTGATATGTTGTTGGATTCAATTAGCTAGTATTTTGTTGAGGATTTTTACATCTATGTTCATCAGGGATATTGGTCTATAGCTCTCCTTCTTTGTTGTATCTTTTCCTGGTTTTGGAATTAAAGTAATGCTGACCTTATAGAAAGAGTTTGGGAGGATTCCCTTCCTTTCTTTGTTTTGAATAGTTTGAGAAGAATTGGAAAGAG
Source organism: Lepus europaeus (assembly GCF_033115175.1). Lineage (NCBI taxonomy): Eukaryota > Metazoa > Chordata > Mammalia > Lagomorpha > Leporidae > Lepus > Lepus europaeus. The sequence goes on along the minus strand of NC_084842.1, from coordinate 80,805,686 downwards.
TTCTTCTTTAAAAGTTTGCAGGAATTCAGAAGTGAAAGGACCGGAATTATGGTATAACTGGTTAAGCCTCTCCTAGCAGCACTGGCATCCCATATGGGCACCAGTTTGATTCCTGGCTGCTCCACTTGTAACCCAGATCCCTGCTAATGCACCTGAGAAAGCAGAGGAAAATGGTTCAAGTGCTTGGACCCCTGCCATCCACATAGGAGACTCAGATGAAGCTCCTAGTTCCTGGCTTTTGCCTGGTTCTGCCTTTCAAATAACCAAATTATATCTTTAAAAAATTCAGCAGTGAAGCCATCTGGTCCTGGACTTTCTTTGTTGGGAGGGTCTTTATAACTGATTCAATTCCCATCTTGGTTATTGATCTATTTAGTTTTTCTGTGTCTTCATGGTAAATTGCATGTGTCCAGAAATCTGTCCGTTTCTTCTAGATTTTCCAATCTGTTGGCTATAACCAACATATAATAATTCCTGATGATTGTTTTTATTTCCATGACATTTGTTGTAACATCTTTCTCATCTCTGATTTTATTAATTTCAGTCTTCTTCTCCCCCTTGCCCACTTTTTTTGGGTTAGCTGGACCAATGGTGTATCAATTTTGTTTATTTTTTCAAAAAACTAGCTCTTCATTTCACTGATATTTTGTATTTGGTTTTTGGTTTCAGTTTTATTTATTTCTACTCTAATTTTAATTATTTCTTTTCTGCTACTAATTTTGGGTTTGGATTGTTCTTGGTTTTTTTAGGTCCTTGAGATGCACTCTTAGATAATTTACTTGATACCTTTCCAATTTCTTGATGTAGGCAATCGTTGCTATAAACTTCTTTTAACCCTGCTTTTTCTGTACCCCATAAGTTTTGATATGTTGTGTTGTTATCTTCATTCATTTCCAAGATTTTTTTAACTTCCCTTTTGATTTCTTTTGTGACCCACTGTTCATTTAGGAGCATGTTGTTCAGTCTCCATGTGTTTGCATAGTTTTTAGAGTTTATTAAGTCATTAAATTTCAGCTTCATCAGTTGTTAAATCAACAACAAGAGTCACTGTGCACTTACTCCCCCTGTAGGATCTCTGTCATTACTGTGCTGTACTATATGAAGTAATGCTATAACTAGTACTCAAACAGTACTTTATACTTTGTGTTTCTGTGTGGGTGCAAACTGTTGAAATCTTTACTTAGTATATACTAAATTGATCTTCTGGATATAAAGATAATTGAAAATGAATCTTGATGAAGAATGGGATGGGAGAAGGTGTGTGAGATGGGATGGTTGCGGGTGGGAGGGTGGTTATGGGGGGAAAAGCCATTATAATCCAAAAATTGTACTTTGGAAATTTATATTTATTAAATAAAAGTTAAAAAAAAGAGAAAAAAACAAAAAATAAATAATTGGTGACTTTTGCATTGAAATAAAGAATTTCATGGCCCAGGAAGGCAGTGGAGGATGGCCCAAGTCCTTGGGCCCTGCACCCGCATGGGAGACCAGGAGAAGCACCTGGCTCCTGGCTTCGGATCAGCGAGATGCGCCGGCTGCAGCGGCCATTGCAGGGTGAACCAACGGCAAAAAGGAAGACCTTTCTCTCTGTCTCTCTCTCACTATCCACTCTGCCTGTCAAAAAAAAAACAATTAAAAAAAAATTTAAAAAAAATTTCAACTTTATTCCATTGTGGTCAGAAAAGATAATACATGGTATGATTTCATTTTTTTTTTTAAATTTGTTGAGACTTGTTTTAAAGTTTAGCCTATGGACTATCCTAGAAAAAGTCCCATGCACTGATGAAAAGAATGTATATTTTGCAACTGTGGGGTCAAAGCTCCTGTAGATATGTTAGTTGTTCTGTTGCATTGATAAGGAAATAATGACAAGGAGGAAATGTCTGGATATGTTCATTGCAGGCACAATTTTTAAAAAATATTTCCAATCCAAGGTTGGTTGAATCTATGGATCTAAAGGTCTTACTGCATTTATTAAGCTCTTCTGGATCTTTATCACAGACTCTTCTGGATCCTGAAGACATAGAAGTGAACATGAGACAAATCTTTGGCTCACACAGAACTTAGATTCTTGTAGGGGGAACAAAAATTGAACAAAACAGGAAATAAGATGGCAGGTGGTAGGAAGTGCTAAAAATAGTGCTGTAGGGTGTTCAAAGTTTTGGTTGTAAAATCAGAAAGACTATTAGAAAGTGACTTTTCAGCATTGATCTGAAGGAAGGAGAGCAGAACAAAGAAATACCTGGGGAGAGTATTCTAGATACAAAGGAGCAGCGTGTGCAAAGTCCAGGGTTCAGTACCAAAGTCAGGGTGGTTGAAACTTTGTTATGGAAATTTTCAAGCACATATTGTTTTCTCTAGTAAAACTAGAGGCTCTCATTTACCTATCACCCGACTTCAACAGTTATCAACACTCTGCTTTTCCTTCTTCTGTCTCCTTACTTTTTTTCCAAGTTGCTTTAAAACAATTCATTTTTTTCTATAAATTTTCCAGTCTGTATCCCAATTTAAAAAGAACACTAAAACATAACCATAATACTATTACCTTACATAACAAAACTGAGTCACTTTATTACCACCCAATATTCACCCTGTTCAATTTTCCATAATTGTCATAAAATATAGCTTTGTAATTAATTTGTTTCAATCAAGGTTCACATGTTGCTTTAGGCATGCACTTATTTAAGTGTCTTTTAGTTTATGACTATTTTCCATCACCCATTTTAAAAAGTTTATTAATTTGTTGAACAGACTGGGAAATTCATCTTGCAACCTCTTGCCTTCTTAATTGAACCAGTTACATCCTGGTGGTGATATTTAGCATGCTCCCCTGTTCTCTTTATTATCTATACACTGAGAGCAAGGTTTGATTCAGGTTAGATCTGAGAGTGAGGCAGGGATATTTCACAGAGGAAGCTGTCATTCCTTCAGCGTCCCTTCACAAAGCATCCCATCAATGTCACATTGTTCCACATTTAGGGGCATCAACAGGCTTGGATATTATCTACCTATTTATGAATAGGTGAATAGACAACCAGGTGGGTGGAAACCAAAGTTCTTGGGTGTATTAGCGAGCAGTCTAGCGGCTGAGTAGAAGACAGAAAGCTTGTTTATTGTCAGAATTGTGTTGGTGAATACTGGGAGTCAGTTAAATAGAGTCATTTAAGGTATTTTTGCGGTGCTGGTGCCATGGCTCACTTGGTTAATCCTCTGCCTGTGGAGCTGGCATCCCATGTGAGCGTCAGGTTCTAGTCCCATTTGCTCTTCTTCCAGTCGGGCTCTCTGCTGTGGCCGGGAGGACAGTGGAGGATGGCCCAAGTGCTTGAGCTCCTGCCCCCTCATGGGAGATCAGGAGGAAGCACTTGGCTCTTGGCTTCGAGTCGGCCTAGCTCCGGCCGGAGTGACCATTTGAGGGGTGGGCCAGTGGAGGGAACACCTTTCTTTCCGTCTCTCTCTCTCTCACTGTCTAACTCTGTCAAAATAAATAAAAAAAAGATATTTTTGCAATAAACAAATTTAGAATGGCCAGGTTTTATTCTTACCACTAAAGGAAACCCTGAGAAATAGGTCAGGTCAGAAAAGTGTAGAGACAAGGTTTTCTTTAGCAAGCTGAATGATGAAATTGAGAATTAGTGTCATGTGTGTGTGTGTGTGTTTCAAAGACTAAAGAGTAAACAGGGCAGGAGCGGTTATATTTAGGGATTTCTGTAGCTGATCTTGATGGGGAGTAGGAGATCATTGTTTCAGGAAAACATTACCTGTAAATATCCACTCTGGAAGGAGGGGTGACGATAACCTTGTTTGTTAACACAAAAAGGAAAAGTGAAAAGGTCAGAAAGTTGAAGGACAAATGGGGCAAGAGACCAAACTTTCCTTTCCCTCTGGTGACTCTTATTTTTCCCTAATTATAAAAGTGGAACATGCAAAATTCTAATGGTAGAATACAAAATCACTAAACTCGCAAACCTCCACTAGTGGAGTACACTGTGGTTTAAAAAAATTCACAAACTTAAGATCTACAAAAAAGAGACTTTTCTACTCAAACGGATGGCCTCAACATAGCTAGTTTATAGACATCATCCAAATTTCTTCTGTGATTTGATACTTCAAAAATTGCTAGGGTCACTTTTCTACTTCCTACCAGAGTATGTAAAATATGGTACATTGACATAGTAGGAAGCTATTTCGCATACTTGATTTTTGGGTGTTTTGAAGAAATAATTAAAGTTTGATTTGGGAGGACATTAGAAATCCTCCAAGGGTTTTTTAAAAAATTTATTTGGAAAGGAGAGAGAGAGAGAGAAAGAGAGAGAAGGAGGAGGAGAGAGAGAGGGAGAAAGAAAAAAATCTCCCTTTCATTAATTTACTTCCCAAATGTCCACAACAGCTGGGGCTGGGCAAGGCTGAAATAAGGAGCCAGGAATTTCATCCAGGTCTCCCATGTGGATGGCAGGGACCCAATTCCTTGGAACTATTACCTGCTGCCGCCTATGGTACACAGTAACAGGAAGCTGGAGTGGAAAATGCAGCCGGGAATCTGATAAATATGGGTGTTCCAAGTGGTGATTTAATTTCATGCCACAGGTCAGCCTCTCAAGACACGTTTTTACTCATGCTTGGCCATGATCTGTATTTGACTAGATATGTCCAAATATTTCTTTTCTCTTATTATGACTATCAAACAAATATTATAAACTCATGTCCATTTTTGTTACTCTAAAGATTACATATTGGGAAAGTCACAATAAAATTGCTTCACTGGTATCTTGGTCCCTGGGAATAAAAGTTTATTTATGAGTTTGAATTATTCACAACATCATCTAAATTGGCAGCAAGTAAATCTCCCTGAGAATTCTTCAACACCAAAGACAGAGTGAAAAATACTGTGGAAACTGGGAGAGGTTTAAAACCAGACAGGAATGACAGAATTTTTAAAAAATACTTCTTTCCTCATTTTTTTAAAGATTTATTTATTTATTTGAAAGTCAGAGTTACACAGAGAAAGGAGAGGCAGACAGAGAGGTCTTCCATCTGCTGGTTCACTCCCCAGTTGGCTGCAATGGCAGAGCTGTGCTGATCCGAAACCAGGAGCCAGGCACTTCCTTCAGGTCTTCCCCATGGATACAGGGGTCCAAGGAGTTGGGTCATCTTTCACTGCTTTCCCAGGCCATGGCAGAGCTGGATCGGAAGTGGAGCAGCCATATGGGATGCTGACACTGCAGGCGGAGGCTTTACCCGCTACGCCACAGCACCGGCCCCTTGATTGAGAATTAAATCAAAGACAACTGCTCACATTTCGGGGACCTGCTTTCAAGTACTAATACTCTTGCATAAGGTTTTTTGAAGCTGCTTCTGCAGCCCATAGTATGGACAAGTCAGCGTACAACTGGGGACCTTACCTTCTGTGTTCACCGCATCTGGTTTTCTTCATTCTCCTCCTTTTCCTCCATCAGCGTCTTCATGTCTGTATTCTTCTTCTGTATTCCCCAGTCAATATCTCCCCACACTGTTTTTCTTTTTCAGAAATTGAACTTGAGAAATTAGGACGCTTCTCAACACTGAAATGTTCATGGAATGGTGTCACAAATACTCATTTACTCACCTTGTAGAGTTAATTGACAATGAAATTTTGCCATCTTGTTTTCTCATTTTAAAGTAAATAACATGGTAGAGAGAAAATAAAATACCCTGGGGGCTGCTTGTTGTGGTGCAGCAGGTAAAGCCTCCCCTGAGATGCCGGCATCCCATATGGGCCACTGGTTTGTGTCCCAGCTGCTCCACTTCCGATTCAGCTCCCTGCTCATGGCCTGGGGAAAGCAGCGGAAGATGGCCCAAGTGTTTGGGTCCCTGCCACCCATGTCAGAGACTCAGATGATATTCCTGGCTCCTGGCTTGGCGTGGCTCAGCCCAGGCCATTGCAGCCACTTGGGGAGTGAACCAGCAGATGAGAGATCGATCTCTCTCTATAACTCTGATTTTAACTAAATGTATAAATCTATAAAATACATCTCTCCCCCACCCTGCCCATTTGCTTTTCTCTTCTCTCAGAGGCAAATATTGCTACCTGTTTCTCCTGTATTTTTGTAGAACTATTAGCTGAAGTAATAAACATCTGTCTGTCACCAATCACCTATCAATCATCTGTCAATCATCTATCAATCTATCCATCTATCTAGCTATCTTTTCACACGTATTGTGTCTTCTATGTCTCACCCCCCCCCCACTCAATAAGCCATCTTGATTATCATTATAGCTGTGTCTCATTCTAACAGTTACAGAATATTACATTGTATGACTGTCCCATACTCTGGACTTCTACCTATAGACATTTACATGATTTCCAAACTTTTGCAATGCATTACAAGCAATGCTGCATTAAAATCTCCCTCTCTGTATGTATGTAGCAGAATCCTGGAAGTAGAATAGCTAATTGAAAACTAGTTCTATTTTTAGTTTCTAAAAATTTGCCACATTTCTCTTCTTGGGGAAATGACAGTTCCTGTTTCCCATACTCTTACTATACTGGGATCGCCAAGCTTCCTGTTTTTTTTTTTTTTTTTTTTTTTTGTCAGTCTGAGGCGGCATTCTTCAGTTGGATTTGCAATTCCTGTAGGTTTTTGAATTACAGAATGAACTTGGATTTTTCTGGATAATGAGGTATTTTGGTGATTTGAATGGCCTTATGGTTTAGGTTTCCCCATGCTGAGATATGAGCTCTAGTTCATGAATTTTAACCACTTTATCATAAGTCTCCTTTTGAGTGACCAACCCACACATCTATCAATTTAGTCTCTTATTCTCAGTTTTCCCTGGTGCTAGCTGCCCCGGCCCGCGGGGTAATCAACTAGGACACGAGGAGGGCAGACCTGAATGGAGAGACAAACCAGACACGAGAAGGGAGACCAAGACAGTATTCTGATCAAGGTCTCACTTTATTGGAGAAGGAGGCAGCTTATATAGTACAAGGCAAGGATTGTAACAGTCGAGGGCAAGCAGGGAACATCTTACAACATAGTCCAAAGGAATAATTTTACAGGAATTAGAATCATTGACAAAGGGAGTTACAGCGAGGTCTTACAGCTAGCAGACATGCTTATCAAAGTACAAAAAAGAGAGCACTGAAGGCAGACGGCCAAGCGCTAACCATATCAGTGAGCTGTACAAATGGAATTTTCTAGTGAATCCTCTTTTCCGGGTTGAAGGTTAATCTAAACAAAGGCCTATACAGGGAACCCAGCACAGTGGCTCCCAACCCTAGCAATGCTAAAGCATACACGTCCACTTGCGCAGACGATTTTCTCTAGGGTGTTTAAGCCAAGGTAGAGTCGCTAAGTTGCTGTATACTCTGCTTTCACCCCTACCAGGTGCATTAGTTTGCCAGGTCTGTCAGTACAAAGCGTCACACATGGGTGGCTTTGTCCATAGAAAGCAGTTATCTCACAGTCTGGAGGCTGGACGACCACAGTTGAGGCAGCTGCAGGTCTGGCTCGTTCCGAGGACCTGAGAGAGGGTCTGTTCCCTGGCTGTCCCCCAGGGTCTGATAGCGCACGCATCTCCCAGCGTCTGATAGTGCAGGCACTCCTTGCCTTGTGGGCGGTGCTCAGCCTTCATGCTGCCTTCCCTTTGTGCGTGGCTGCCTCTGTCCAGACGCCCTTTCTCAGTAAGCAACAGTCACATTGGATTAATCAGGACCACTTTAATGACTTCGCTTAAACTTGATCCTCTGCAAAGAGCTTATTTTCAAATAAGAGTCACATTCCAAGGTACCAGATTTCACTGTGTATCGGTTTGTTACTAAATTCTCCCATCTGTATTATGATCTGTTTATCCCTATACCACTGCCACATTGTTCAGATTACTAATGTTTTTAAAGACATTCACTTATTTGAAAGGCAGAGTGATCATGAGGGAGGGAGGGAGGGAAGGAGGGAGGAAGGGAGAGAGAGAGAGAGAGAGAATATCTTTTTTTTTTTTTTTTAATTTTTGACAGGCAGAGTGGACAGTAGAGGGAGACAGAGAGAAAGGTCTTCCTTTTTGCCGTTGGTTCACCCTCCAATGGCCGGCGCACCGTGCTGATCCGATGGCAGGAGCCAGGTGCTTCTCCTGGTCTCCCATGGGGTGCAGGGCCTAAGAACTTGGGCCATCCTCCACTGCACTCCCTGGCCACAGCAGAGAGCTGGCCTAAGAGAGAGAGAGAGAATATCTTTCAACTGCTGGTTCACTCCCCAAATGAGCAAAAGTCAGGTATGGGCCAAGAGTCAGGAACTGCATCTGGGCCTCCAGTGTGGGTGGCAGGGAGGGGCCCAAGCACTTTTTTTTTTTTTTAGAAAAGTTTTATTTAATAAATATGAATTTCAAACGTACAACTTCTGGATTATAGCAGTTTTCTGCTCCCATAACCACCCTCCCACTCACAAACCATCCCATATCCTATTCCCTCTCCCATCCCATTCTTCATTAAGATTCATTTTTAATTATCTGTATATACAGAAGATCAACTTAGTATATACTAAGTAAAGATTTCAACAGATTGCATCCACACAGATAAACAAAGTATAAAGTATTGTTTGAAGACTAGTTTTACTGTTAATTTGCATAGTACAACACATTAAGGACAGAGATCCTACATGGGGAGTAGGTGCACAGTGACTCCTGTTGTTGATTTAATAATTGACACTCTTATTTATGATGTCAGTAATCATCCTAGGCTCTTGTCATTAGCTGCCAAGGCTTTGGGAGCCTCTTGAGTTCACCAACTCTGACCTTATTTAGACAAGGCCATATGCAAAGTGGAAGTTCCCTCCTCCCTTCAGAGAAAGGTACCGCCTTCTTTGATGGCCTGTTCTTTCCGCTGGAATCTCACTCACATAGATCTTTCATGTAGGTCATTTTTTGCCAGAGTGTCTTGGCTTTCCATGCCTGAGATACTCTCATGGGCTGTTTAGGGGCCCAAGCACTTGAGCCATCTTCCACTACCTTCCCAGGCACATTAGCAGGAGTCTGGATCAGAAGCAGAGTGGCTGGACCTGGAGCCGGCACTCTGATATGGGATGCTGGCATCCCAGATAGCAGCTTAGCACACTGCACACTAAACCAGCCCAGATTCACTAGTGCTTTGAGATCTAGGAGGCTTGTCTGCTCTCTGTTACTGGAGATGAGCTTACATTTTCCAGGAGTTGGCACTCTTGTATCTGTCTTCTTTCATGTCTTCACCAAGATTATTTTTTAGACTCTTTCATGTTGTTGCATGGATTAATAGTTAGTTCTTTGTGTTGCTGAGCCCATTGTGTGTATATGCCACAGTCTGTACAGGTGTATACACTTGGACATTTGTTTTCTATTCAGTTTTTGGATATGATGAATACGCATGCCATGCATGTTAGTATACAAGTTATTGTGTGGAGATGTGATTTCTTTTTTATTTGACAGGCAGAGTTAGACAGTGAGAGAGAGAGAAAAGTCTTCATTCTGTTGGTTCACCCCCTAAATGGCAGCTATGGCCGGCGCACTGCACCTATCTGAAGCCAGGAGGCAGGTGCTTCTCCTGGTCTCCCAGGCGGGTGCAGGGCCCAAGCACTTGGGCCATCCTCCACTGCACTCCCGGGCCACAGCAGAGAGCTGGACTGGAAGAGGAGCAACTGGGACAGAACCGGCGCCCCAACCGGGACTAGAACCTGGGGTGATGGCGTTGCAGGTGGAGGACTAGCCAATTGAGCTGCAGTGCCGGCCTGGAGATGTGATTTAATTTCTCTTGGGTGAATACTCAGAAGTGGACTAGCTGAGCTGTATCGTAGGTACATTTTTAAAAAACTTTTTGAGAAGCCCATGAAACTCTTTTTCAGGGTATTGCCTAATTCTACTTCTGTACCATCAGATTTGAATATTCTAGTTGTTCCAATTCTTTGTACTTGATATTGTTAGACTTGTAAATTCTACTAATTCTGGAGTCAGCACTATGGGGTACCAGGTAAAGCTGCTGCCTACAATGCTGGCAACCCATATGGGCTCCAGTTCAAGTTCTGGCTGCTCCACTTCCAACCCAGTTCCTTGATAATGCACCCAGGAAAGCAGCAGAAAATGGTCAAAGTCCTTTGGCCCAGGAACTCACGTGGGAGACTTGGAAGAAGCTCCTGGCTCCTGGCTTTGGATCAGCCCAGCTCCAGCTGTTGCGGCCATTTGGAGAGTGAACCAGTGGATGGAAGACCTCTCTCTCTCTCTTTCTCTCTCTCTCTCTCTCTCTGCCTCTGCTTCTCTGTAACTCTGCCTTTCAAATAACTAAATAAATCTTTTAAAAAATTCTAGTCTTCTAACACATTTGAAGTGATGTCTTGTTGTAGTAATTAAAAAATTATTTTCTTTATTTGAAAAGCAGAGAGACAGAGACAGACAGATAAACAGATCTTCCAAATACCTGCTATAATTGGGGCTGGGTCAGGTTGAAACCAGAAGCCCAGAACTCAACACAGTCCTCCCATGTGAGTGGCAGGGACCCTCTACTTGAATCATCACCTGCTGCCTCTCAGGGTCTGCGACAGTAAGAAACTGAAGTCCGGAGCTGGAGCTGTACTCCAATGCAGGAGAGAAGTGTCTTAACTGCCACGGTGAACACTCATTCCAAAGTTTTCTTTTAAGTTAATTTTCCATAAACTTATATATATATATGTGTATATATATACTGAGCCTCCAAGCTCAATCGCTGATCATCTTCTTTGTCCTTTGACACAATCCCATATGGCTTTCTCTTTTCTGAGCTTCACTCATTCACTCATCTGTATATTCCATAGCTTTACCTGAGTATCCAATAGACATTCTTATTTATTTATTTATTTTGACAGATAGAATTAGACAGTGAGAGAGAGAGAGACAGAGAAAAAGGTCTTCCTTCCATTGGTTCACCCCCCAAATGGCCGCTACGGCTGGTGCTGCACCGATCCGAAGCCAGGAACCAGCTGCTTTTTCCTGGTTTCCCATGTGGGTGCAGGACCCAAGCACTTGGGCCATCTTCCACTGCCTTCCTGGGCCACAGCAGAGAGCTGGACTGGAAGAGGAGCCACCAGGACTAGAACCCGGCACCCATATGGGATGCTGGTGCCGCAGGCAGAGGATTAACCAAGTGAGCCATGGCACTGGCTCCCCAATAGACATTATAAACTCAATACATCCCAATTCAAACTCCTTACCAAAGTGTTTTCCTTTCCAGTTGGTGGCAACCCTGACCTTAGTGTCTTAGGCTCCAAACCTTGGAATTATCACTGACTTCTTACTTTCCATAACGCCCTACATCCAATGCACGAGGAAATTCACCACAAATCCAGAACCTGTCACTTCTCACCATAACTACCACTGCCCCTCTGGTCCAGGTTACTGGTCTCCTTACGTTGGTCCTTTTCCCTCTTCAGTCCACATTCAACTGAGCATCTGGAGAAATCTTTTGAAATTTAAGGATTTCATGCAGTTCTAATGCTCAGAATCCTCTAGGGTTCCTCCTTCCACCATAAGTAGAAGCCAGATTCCCTACGGCAATGTTCCCCGTCCAGTTGGCCATCTTCACCTTTCTGACTTCAGTCCCATCTGCTGGGCGTTGCTCACTCTGCTGGAGGCTCCCTGACCTTTGGGCTCTGTCTCGACCCTGTCAGGCATCAGGACCTTGGCACTGCTTGTTTTTTCTTCCCAGAGTTGTGCCTTTGGACGCTTGTGTGGCTCAGTCCCTTGCTTCCTTCATCCTGGGACAAACGTCACCTACGAGCCACCTGTTCAACACTGAACGACACTGCCACCTCCTCCCTCACCCCTCCTGACACTCAGCCTACTCTGTGTCCCCACTTTGTTCCATCTGTAGTTTCCAGTGTACTCTATAATTTACATAGTCATTGTGTTTGTTCTTTGTTGTTGGTCTCGATCTAGAAGAATGTAAATTCTCACAAGAGAGGGGCCATTGTCTGTTCTGTTGACTGGTGTAGCTTATGTGATCATACATGTGCCTGGAACATAGTGTATGCTCAACGAATCCTTTTCTGGGCTAATGAATTAATTATTTCTGTGCTTTCCTCACAAAGTGCCTGAAGACTTAATTTTAAGATCCTAAGAAAATCCTGCCTTGGTGAATCTCTCCAGGCACTCACTTCTCCCACTAGATGGCGCTCTTTACCTTAAAAACGGGCTCCAGCGACTTCAACTATGAGGACTAATAGCTGGGTTCACCTGCTTGTTTTCTTTGAGCAGAGACCTCATCCTGTAGGACCCGATGGCTGAGAGTCATAGAATGATGGCTACCACCCCCGTGAGATCTCAGCGCTTTTAGGCAAGAGCACCTCGAGTGTGAAAGCTTCCCTAAGGGGGCAACACATCTGAAGGGGGTGTTGCTTTATTGATGGGGACTTTGAAATGCAGTTGAGGTTTACAGGAAGGATGTAAGTCTACAGTGGTGACAGTGAAGTTATGGTGCCCAAAGTAGGCTGGCAGCACACAGGCTGGACCTAACCATCAAATATATCTGTTTTTCCACCTAAGCATAAGACTTCAACTGCTTCTACCCCATTTCTTCTTAGTCCACTTTCTTTATCTCAGCACCTGGGAATCACTGTGCCCAATCCGGTTGTGAAGTGTTCATGCAATCTAGGGAAAGATAACTGCTCTTGGGGTCTTAGATGTTCATTTCTGTTGGCAGGCGCCGCGGCTCAATCGGCTAATCCTTCGCCTGCAGCACTGGCACCCCGGGTTCTAGTCCCGGTTGGGGCGCCGGATTCTGTCCCAGTTGCTCCTCTTCCAGTCCAGCTCTCTGTTGTGGCCCGGGAAGGCAGTGGAGGATGGCCCAAGTGCTTGGGCCCTGCACCCACATGGGAGACCAGGAGGAAGCAGCTGGTTCCTGGCTTTGGATCGACACAGCACGCCAGCCATAGCTGCCATTTGGGGGGTGAACCAACAGAAGGAAGACCTTTCTCTCTGTCTCTCTCTCACTGTCTAACTCTGCCTGTCAAAAAAAAAAAATGTTCATTTCTGTTAGGATCCACTCTAATCCGTGGACAGGTCATGGCTTTAAATTTCCTGTGGGAGGCAGCATTGCTCAGCCAAAAGAACAAGGCTTGGTCTGTGGCACTTCCGCTGGCTACTGACCTCAGGCAAGGCTCACTCTTAGAGCTTCAGTGTCGTAAGTGTGTCAGCCCTTAGCTTAGCGCCCAGCGCATGGGGAGCACTCTGTGGCTATAGTGACTTTCTGTCTTCCCTCTAATGCTACCCTCTGCCTCTGAGTACCTGGAACTAACCTCCTTGGGCTGAGAGCAAAGGGAAGAGATGAGAGGTGAACGCAAGGGAATGACTCAGAGTGAGATCGGGCAAGTGATGGGTCTGCGAGCTGTTGGCAGAGGCAGAGAGGTAGAGAAAGAAAGGACATGACATTGACCTTGAATCCTAGCATATGTGCCCAAGCTACACAGTGTTGTGCTTCCAGGTGCCCATTTGAGAAGGCAACCAGGAGGCTGCCCCCACCCCAGGGCCTCTCCAGCCCCCCACACAAATGTTCTTATTAATAGGTCAAAGGTCTTTCAGAAGCAAGTGCGGAGCTTCAGTGACGCACAAGCTCTGAGTCAGGCTTCAGAATCATTACAGGCCTTTGGTTAAAAAAAATCGTCTTCCAGGTCATTCATCGAGGTCAATGCTCCAACCCAAGAGCACCAGGAACACACGGTCACTGAACAAAGATGGGTCTACTGCCTTCTGCCCTAAGGGAGAACACTGCTGTGGCGACCCACGGGGATAGGAGGCATTTCAGCTTGAGGAAGGCTTAGAGGACTTGGGCTTGTTTCAGGAGCCAGCCTGTGAAAGTTTTACTGTTTGCAGAGAGGATGTACCTAAGGGAAAGAAAGGAAGGCAGGTGAGTTGGTGTGGTGCTCTGGTCAAAGGACCTCCAGGAGATGGACTGATGGTGTTTGCTGGGGCAAAAGCTTATCTCTTGACTGCTCCTCATCAGGGTGACCTTGATTAATGGATTGCTTCTAGAAAATGCATTCAAACTGTGAAGCATGACTCCTTGGGAGATTGTGTAAACTTTGGAGCCCTCTGTAGATTTAAATGGAGATGTTTCAGCGCTTGAATCCTTCTGCCCATGTGAGGAACCCCACCCAACCCATCTTGGAGAAGATGGAAGAAGGAAGGAAGGAAGGAGGTCCCAGGGGTTGGGTAGCCTGAGCCATTTTTTCCTTGTTGTATCTGATCCTCTCCATGACCTGTGTCTTTGACATTATTTATGACTGGGACTCAGCTGTGTGTCAGGTGTGACCTGGCAATCCAGTCTGCCCTAAGGATGAAGAAAGTCTTTAAAGTGGAGAGAAAGTTCCACTGGAAGAGGTTCCCAGCCCTTTCCCCCAATTCCACTCTGTCTTTTCATCTCAGTGACCTGGTCCTGAGCGTCCATAAAAGACACATTGCAGCCAAGGACACAAAGGCGACAGGTGGTGACCAATGGGACTTGGATCCCAGATGCTTACATTTCTAAAACCTTTTGAATGGTCACATGTTTGGTCTGATTGCTCAAACAACTTAAGAAGAAAATGAAAGTTTTGGTATGATGTCCATTGTAATATATGCTTATTGTAGAAAAATGGAAAATATAAAGAAAAAAATTAAAGGTTACAAAACAACTCTTATACAATTAGAATTCAGGGATAACTACTCTTTAAATATGGTTTGATTACTATGAGTTTTTTTTTTTTAACTTCCGTTTCTACCCTGTGCAGTAGAAAATGTTCTAGTAGCATTTATTGCCTTCCCAAATTTTAGCGCTGTGGGCAATTCACAGTGCTCTAATTGTAATGAGTTTTTCCCCCTTGTACTCTGAACCATAGTAAGAGTGACTCAAGGTACAAAATAACATGTATTTACCTTTATAGCCTTGAGCTTGCTCTGAGGCTCACAAGAGGCCCTCAGTAAATATTTGTGCAAAGAACAGGTGGAGGAAACAACTCAAATGTCTGTTGATTCATGAGTGTGTAAGCACAATGTGGTGCATATGTACAATGGAATATTGTTTAGCTACAACAAAGAAGGAAATCATGACACATGGTACAGCGTGGATGAACGTGGAGAACTTCATACTAAGTGAAACCAGCTGGTCACAGACAGAAAAGATGATTCCACTTATGTGAAGTCCCTAGAGTGGTACAATTCATAGGCACAGAGAGGAGAATGGAGGTTGCCAGGGCCCAGGGAGTAGAGGGACGGGAGTTAGGGTTTTTTGGGTCCAGAGTTTCAGTTTTGCAGGATGAATAGTTCCAGAGATGGGGAGCAAACAATGTGAATGTTCTCCACCCTGTTGAACTGGACATTTACAAATGGTCTAGATAATAAATTGTGTGCTGCTTGTATTTCACCACAAGTGAAAATGTAGAAAAGAGTGGGTGTAGGGATGAAAACACCAACCAAGGTTTATGTTATGCTCCAGCTAGTGTAGCTTTCATTCTTTCTCTTCAAATTAGAAACTCTTGAAAATAGACACAATAGGCTCATTTTCTTCTCTTCTTCATTTGCAAAAATGCTTAAGAACAGGGAGCTTCTAGTTTAGGAAAGCCTGGATTTTCTTAAAAGTCCTCTAATGATCAGAAGGCAGGCTGGGTGCACTCTGAACAGGAAACATCTCACCATAAATGTGAGCGTCAACAGGAAACAATGTTTTGGGGACATGGAGAATCAAGGAGGATGCCCAGATTTTAAAGTCCACTGGTGGAGGAATTGGACTTGAATAGTTCAAAACGATTTCATGAATTACTTCCAGAGCTGTTCGTGCAATTGCACCTGCTCTGCCTGGGTCTCCTGGTAACTGTCTGGTTTCCATCACGGCTGCTGTCAGGTGCTCCTGGAAAAGAGCTATGGAAGAAAAATGTTGCTGCTGCGAGAATATCTCAGGAGGGCTGGCCCCATCACTGGAGGCCGTGCTTGGGTTGGCCCCATGGGCACTTTCTGGGGAAGAGCAGGGGCTCTGAGCTTGGGTGGGACAAGTTTCAAGTTCTGGCCCGGATACCCTAGCTGTGGAGTTCTGGGCAGGTTATTTGGTCTTCTGGGTTTATAGGGAAAATGGAGATAATTACATCAGCGTTGTGTGGAAAGGGATCCAAGGAGATGCCTGTGAAATACTCGGCAAAGGAAGTCCTAGGTGAGTGTTCATTGTTGTGGTTGTTAGAATCATGACAGTAATTAGTGGCTGTTGGTAAATTGGCTAACAAGCTGCACGCAAATGAAAATAAAGCAGGGGAAGCAGAACGAGGACACACATGGAAGTGCGAATTCTGACCTTCTAAGTGCTCAGTGAAATGCTGCTGCTGACTCACTGCAGAACAGTTATCATCTGACCTAGGGCAGGGGTTGTCATAGTGGTTAAGGTACACAAGTGCCTCCGTGAGAGTCCCGGCTCCTCTCCCAATCCCAGCTTCTTGATAATGGGCACCATGGGTGGCAGCAGGTGTCGGCTCAGTACTGAGTCCCTGCCACCCATGTGGGAGACCCAGAGTTCTCTGCTCCTGGCTTGGGCCTGGCCCGGCCTAGGCTGTTGTGGTCATTTGGGGAATGAACCAGCAAATGGCAGATTTCTCTTTCTTTCTCCTTTTTAAAGAAGTAAATTTAGAAAATAAAATGACCTTTCTGTTAGCATGAAGTTGTTACCCTCCCTATTTGAGCTCCCTGTTTCTCATTTGTAAGATGGAAAGATTTTTTTTTTTTTTTTTTGACAGGCAGAGTGGATAGTGAGAGAGAGAGACAGAGAGAAAGGTCTTCCTTTTTGCCGTTGGTTCACCCTCTAATGGCCGCTGCGGCCGGCGCATCTCGCTGATCCGAAGCCAGGAGCCAGGTGCTTCTCCTGGTCTCCCATGCGGGTGCAGGGCCCAAGGACTTGGGCCATCCTCCACTGCCTTCCCGGGCCATAGCAGAGAGTTGGCCTGGAAGAGGGGCAACCGGGATAGAATCCGGTGCCCCAACCAGGACTAGAACCCGGTGTGCCAGCGCCGCAAGGCGGAGGATTAGCCTGTTAAGCCACGGCGCCGGCAAG
This sequence comes from Lepus europaeus, assembly GCF_033115175.1. Taxonomy (NCBI): domain Eukaryota; kingdom Metazoa; phylum Chordata; class Mammalia; order Lagomorpha; family Leporidae; genus Lepus; species Lepus europaeus. The sequence continues at coordinate 80,788,654 of NC_084842.1, read as the reverse complement.
ATGGAAGGATTTAATTAGATCCCTTAGCCTCACCCCTGGTTGATCATTAGAGTGATTAATGAGAATTATTTAACAATTCCTCATTCTGCTCTCTTCTTTCCTGGGCTGGCTTGGCAGGTGTGGAGCCAGACACTGTATCTCTTCCATAATGCTTTGGCAGGTTCTCAGCTGTGGTCAGAGCTGAGAGCCTGGACCAGGTGGCTTCCCACACACTTCTGGTTCAGGTGGGCATGAGACACAGTGATATCTGAGCTCTGGGGAACAGCTGCTGGGCTGCTGGTGGCCATTTAGTCTCCCCGCCCCAAGCAGAGGCACCCCTGGAAGTCTCATGACTGAGGCTTCCTTTGAAACAAAAAGACCTCTGTCTGTCTACCTACCTACCTATTTATCTTTTTTTAAAGATGATTTTCTTTTTTTTTATTTATGTTACTTGAAATTCAGAGTTACATAGAGAGAGGAGAGGCAGAGAGAGAGAGAGAGAGAGAGAGAGAGAGAGAGAGGTCTTCTATTTGCTGGTTCACTCCCCAGATGCCGCATCTGCTGGAGCTGTGCCGATCCAAAGCCAGGAGCCAGGAGCTTCCTCCAGGTCTCCCACGTGGGTTCAGGGGCCCAAGTACTTGGGCCATCTTCTACTGCTTTCCCAGGCCATAGCAGAGAGCTGGATGGGAAGTGGAGCAGCCAGGACTAGAACTGGTGCCCATATGGGATGCCGGTGGTTCAGGCCAGGGCGTTAACCCGCTGCCCATTAACCCATAGCGCTGGCCCCTATCTACCTATTTATCTATCATGTATCCACCATCTATCTCTCAACTATCATCTATCATTTAATAATTATCTATCATCTACCTATTATCTATTACCTATCACATATAAATCATCTATCACCTATTTATCTTTTATCTTTCATCTATCATATCTATCATCTATAATTCCCAGAAATGACTCTTAATCATTGCATGCTGTTTCTCTAGTGGACTGCAGTCCTAGGTCCTTTTTATTTCAACAAATATCTTTAGGCCAATACAAAGACTGATGGCCACATCCAGGGTGTGTCTACTTTGATTTCAAGGATGAAAACAGCTTCTTAAATCCTGACTCCAAACTGATCATGACCTCTCTCCATTTCTCTTACTTGTGGGGGCACTGGGGAGGCCCTCACCAACAGGAAGGAGAAGGGGTGGGGAGATGAGTGATAGACTCTCCCATGCTGTGTCAACTCTAGTGTTCCAATCATGGACTCAATTGTTGTTTTTCTTGAACTTGGGGTTTCTTGAACACTTAAGGTAATGTTTCTTCAGTTGAGGTCCATATCTAAGAAGCATAAAAGTAATTCTGGAGTTGTGTGAGTTTTTCATGAGACTGCATTGAGGTACTGGAGATTAAATAAGAATACAGGAGGCTGTTGAGGTGCAGCGGGTTAAGCTGCTGCCTGTGACGTTGGCACCCCCTATGAGCACTGGTTCAAGTCCTGGCACTTCCCCTTCCAACTCAACTACTTGCTAATGCACCTGGGAAGGAGGCACAGAAGGTGGCCCAAGTACTTGGGACCCTGCCACCCACGTGGGAGAACTGGATGAAGCCTGAGCTGCTGTGGCTGTCTGGGGAGTGAACCAGTGAATGGAAGATCTTTCTCTTTCTCTCTCTTTCTCTCTCTCTCTCTCTCTGTAAGACTCTTTGCCTTCCAAATAAATAAATTAATCTAAAAAAAAAAGAGTAATATAGGCATGGATATTTAGTTCAGCAGTTAAACACTCACCCGTGTCCCATTTCAGAGTACCTGGGTTGAACTCCCTACTCTAGCTCCCAACTCCAGCTTCCTGTTAATGTGGACCCTGGAAGGGAACAGGTGGTGCTCAAGTAACTGAGTTTCCACCACCACACGGCATCCCATATAGGCATCAATTAGAGCCCTGGCTCTCCACTTCTGATCCAGCTCCCTGCTAACGTGCCTGGAAAGCACACATGGGAGACCCAGAAGAAGCTCTTGGCTCCTGGCCTAGCCCTAGTCATTGCAGGCATTTGGGAGTGAACCAGCAAATGGAAGATCTCTCTCTCTCTCTCTGCTTCTCAAATAAATAAATAAATCTTAAAACATATATCAAAATTACTTTCATCTATTAAAAAATTTTCTCTTTCCTGCAGAATCTTTTGCAGTGGAAATTCTTAGCCTTCCACCTTTGTCTGCCTCAAGTCTTGTAGATGCTGCTAAGGACAGAGGTAGAAGAGTTTTACTCTTAGAGAGTTGAAATCTGGAACAGATCCCGAGAAGGCCAGTGTATTCACTAATGAAATTAAAATTTGATCCTGTAAAGCAAAAGAGCTGCCAGACACCTTTTCTCTAAACTGCCCACAGTAGAGCCCCATAAATTTTGATTGACATCAAAGTACATAGTGTACCAACTTTTTCCTCTTAAATAAAAAATGTATGGAGAAACCGAGGTTGGTGATGATGTTATGGCTCAGCTTTCAAAGGTGAGTGTGGATGAAGCTGAGATGTCCTGCCCAGACACTGGAGAGTCAGTGCTATTGAACCCTTCACATTTTCATGTGCAACACAATGATTTTCAAACTTAACCATGCATCAGAATTGCCTGGAGCACTTATTAGAACACAGCTTGCTGGGCCCTAACCTTCCATTGCAAGGGCACTTTAAGAAGTTCATGGAAACATGGAATGGAAGAAAAAGTTTGTTTTGCTTCCAAAGGAAAAAAAATCCATGCAAAGTACTTTCATAAAACACATTTTTCATGATCTTTTGGAAGACCCTCCATATGCATGGATTTCAAAGTTTTTCTGTGCCAACCCTTTCCTCCCAATTTTCCATGATTTTTAAAAAAAGTTTCTTCCAGATATATACATACCAATGATTAAGACTTCAAAATATGTTTCTGAGGGAACACAATTCAACCTCTAAAATCATCCTAATGGGTATGAAGTGCAGTCTCATGGTTTGGGTTTCCTTTTCCCTTGTGACTGATGAGATCAATCGCCATTATGTGGCTCATGGATTACTTTCACACTCTGACAGAAAAATAGATATTAAAGTCCTTTTCCAGAGAGTGAGGAGATGTACAGTTCAGTACAAACTCCCTCAGACTTACCTCTAATGGTAGAGCAAGAAACGTACCATGGGACTCCAAATCCCATTAAGTTGGCATGTACCAATGCCATCTTACTAGTTAAAGTGATCAGTTTAAGCTCATAATTGGTCATAAAGATAGGATTAAGTGTCAAAGGGATCTCATAAATAATATCAGTGTCTGCTAATAATAATTGATAGAACTAAAAAATTAAAGAATAGAATTAAAAAAGAAAGAACGATCCAACATGAGATACACAGCAGACTCATAGAAAGGCAAATGCCCTAAACAGCACTCTGGCCTCAGAATCAGCCCTTAAGGCATTTGGGTCTGGCTAAAAAGCCCATGAGAGTATCTCAGGCATGGAAAGCTAAGACACTCTGGCAAAAAATGACCTACATGAAAGATCTATGTGAGTGGGATCCCGATGGAAAGAATGGGCCATCAAAGAAGGAGGTACCTTTCTCTGAAGAGAGGAGAGAACTTCCACTTTGCATATGGCCTTGTCTAAATAAGGTCGGAGTTGGTGAACTCAAGAGGCTTCCATAGCCTTGGCAGCTCATGACAAGAGCCTAGGATGATTACTGACATCATAAATAAGAGTGTCAATTGTTAAATCAACAACAGGAGTCACTGTGCACCTGCTCCCATGTAGGACCTCTGTCCTTAATGTGTTGTACTATGAGAATTAATGGAAAAACTAGTCTTCAAACAGTACTTTATACTTTGTGTGTCTGTGTGGTGCAAACTGTTGAAATCTTTAATTAGTATAGAGTTGATCTTCTGTATATAAAGATAATTAAAAATGAATCTTAATGAAGAATGGGATGGGAGAGGGAGTAGGAGATGGGATGGTTTGCAGGTGGGAGGGTGGTTATGGGAGGAAGAACCATTTTGATGACTGTGCAGGAGGCAGGTTGTTTACCCGTGGTGAAAGCTGAGTCATGCCAAATAAAAGCAAGCCCTGGGTAGTGAGCCTTTCAGCAGGATTCTGATGGATCAATTAGGGACGCTTCTCTGGGGATGGAGGCTTCTGGAGAGATACAAGCTCACTCTGTGCTCTGCAGTGCGGGTTGACTGCTTCTTCACAAGTCTCATAGCTTCACGCAAAGCTGCTGGTTTTCAAGTCTTCCCTTGAACTGGTGAGATGGAGATGGAGATAAGGCAAGTTCAAATGCTGTAAGGCTCATTGTTTTAACTAAAAGTTTACCATTTTTTCTTGAAATAACTTTTAGTTTGTTGCAAGATTTAGTTAACTTTCAGAGTTTTGCAAAGATTTTTGCAAAGTAATTTCACCAGTGTTCTCATTGCTTTTGTGGAGGAGTAGAACTTTGGAGTTTCTTCTCTATTCTGGAAGTGAGATCTTTTTATTAGTACATTTTGAATCTTTTATGCATCAGATTCAATTTTCCACTCCATCTAGACGTATTATTTTGAATTGGACGTTAGAAAGATAGGAGGTTGAAATAGACCCAGTTTCCAGCCTTGAATGAGCATAAACACTCTAGGCAAACAGATCTGTCCCCAGCTAACTTTCTCTTAAGGCAGGACCAGTTAGGGGCAGAGTATAGGGGAGAAGACTTAGTTTTCCTTAGAGGGGTAGAGGCAGCTGCTTATGGGAAATGGGTCTTGCCTGAGTCATGACAGAAGACGTCGTTGGACCCATCTGTAAATTAGAATCTCATGGTCATGCATCCCTCGTTGCTGAAGAAAGCACCACACACAAGAGTCAGGGGGCAGCAGAGTTCCTGTAGTTCCTACTCACTCACTCCAAGAAGTGGGAATGGGATTTCAACAAGAGGTGGGGAGGGTGGCAGCTGGGTGGTGGGTACGGTGGCAGCAAGCAGATGGCACTCCGGAGAGTTCAAGGAAGGATGTGGAGTCTTCTGAAGGCACTCAGGAGGCGTTGATGGTTTTATGAAGTGTGAAATGTGAGAACAGTAGTTGTGTTTATGTGTTCTTCTCAATTTGATTTAGCACTGGTGCCTGAGCATTAACGACTAGACTCCACACTAGCACCTAATGGACACAGATCTGCATCTTGGCAATAGCACTTTGCCAGCTGTGTGGACTACAGAAGTTGTATTAACCTCACTGAGATTATCTTTTGTCTATGAAGCAGGGAGGGGAATGTCTATCTCGCAAAAATGTTGTACATGGGGCCGGCGCTGTGGTGGAGCGAGTTAAAGCCCCAACCTGCAGCGTTGGCATCCCATATGGGTGCTGGTTCGAGTCCCGGCTGCTCCACTTCATATCCAGCTCTCTGCTATGGCCTGGGAAAGCAGTAGAAGATGGCCCAAGTGCTTGGGCCCCTGCACCCACGTGGGAGACCTGGAAGAAGCTCTTGGCTCCTGGCTTTGGATCAGCTCAACTCTGGTGGTTGCAGTCATTTGGAGAGTGAACCAGCAGAATGGAAGCACTCTCTCTCTCTCTCTTTCTCTCTCTGCCCCTCTTTCTCTCTGTGTGTAACTCTGACTTTAAAATAAATAAAATAATTCTTTAAAAAAAATGTTGTACTGTGGCATGGTGGGTGGGGCATCTGCCTACAGTGCCGGCATCCCATGTGGTTTGCAGGTTCGTGTCCTGGCTGCTCCTCTTCTGATCCAGCTCTCAACTTGTGGCCTGGGAGAGCAGTGGAGGATGGCCCGGGTGCTTGGGCCCCTGGGTACAAATAAGAGACCTGGAGGAGGCTCCTGGATCCTGGTTTCAGGTCTGCCTAGCTTCGACTGTCATAGCTGTTTTAGGAGAGCACCCGCAGATGGAGGGCCTCTCTCTCTGTCTCTCCCTCTCTCTGTCTGTGACTCTGCCTCTCAAAAAAATAAATAAAATCTTAAAAACATGAACAGACTGGATGTATAAACTACCTGGCACCTAGCTACTTACTGAGTGGGATTTTTGATTGGTAATTTTGCTCCAAAAATATCTTAAAATCTAATGATTCATGTTTTATTTATTTTTCATGTTTTATCTCTCAGAAATCAGGATTGTAAAAAAATACTGAATGCCTTCACAAGTGCATTTGTTTCCAAGGACCCTTGCAGCATTACAAAAGAAGACTATCAACCACTGATTAATTTGGTCACTCAAACTGTTCCTTGCAACAAGGTAACTAAAGCAGGTTATTGATTTTTAAATTTTAATAATTTATTTTTATTTATTTGAAAGTCTGAGAGAGAAAGAGAGAGAAATAGAAGTGTTCTATCTACTCCCCCGATGCCCACATGCCCATGATAGCTGGGGCTGTGGGCCAGGCCGAAGCCAGAAGCCCAGAACTCCATCTGCAACTCCCACATAAGTGGCACTTCCTTAGGGGATGCAAGTGTCCCAAGTAGCATCTTAACTATGAAGGCCCACCCAAGGTAAGGATTTTAAAACTGTGAATAAAAGCCAGAAGTCATGGTATCAAATTTTTATTAGGATGAAGGAAGAGGAAAATTCTAGACACTGGAATGTGAGTGTGATTGACATGGACAGAGTTTGTGGGGCCATTGGGGAATCAGGATTGAGGACATCTGGGAATGGGGGAGGGGTACGAAAAAAATAAGGACAAAAAAAAAAAAGAAAAATTGGCCAAAGTTCAGGCAAAATAACCTAAGCATCAAAGCCAACTCACAAACGCAAACAGAAGCAAACCGAGTTTATATGATTATGAAACTTTCCCTTGACCTCTGACAGCAATAAACAACAACAATGATAATGAAAATTTGCTCTAGAATAGTGCCATTTTTACTTCAAAAGACTCTTCTTCTTTTAAAAATGATTTATTTATTTATTTGAGAGAGTTAGAGAGAGAGAGAGGGAGAGACAGAGACAGAGATCTTCCATCCGCTGGTTCACTCCCTAGCTGGCTGCAGTGCTGGTCCAGGCCAAAGCTTCATCTGAGTCTCCCATGTGGGTTGCAGGGGCCCGGGAACTTGGGGCATCTTCTGCTGCTTTTCCCAGGCCATGAGCCAGGAACTGGATGAGAAATGGAGCAGCCAGGACATAAACTGGTGTCCATATGGGAAGCTGGTGTCGCAGGTGGAGGCTTTACCTGCTACACCACAAAGCTGGCTCCTACAAAGGACTCTTCCAACCCTATTGTCTTAGACCTCAACAGCCATCTATCAGAGTAGATAGGTCAGGTGCCAGCATCTCCATTTCACCAGTGAGTAAACTAAGGTCTGGTGAGTTTGGGTGACCAGTGGTCGCCCAAGCTCAATAGGCCTGAAAGTGCCTGACATGCAGATAGCCTAAGACTTGCAGCCTGAAATGCTTTTATTACACAGAAAATAGGGAAAGGGCCTACTCTACCGTGTGTCTTCTCTAACGTCAATGTTTAAGGCAAACATTCCATGTGCTCCAGGTTGTCTCTGGGAAGCTTTTAGATCCATCTTCAACTCCCAGCCTTTCATCCCATTGTTAGTGGGCTGGATTTATTGTGGGGCTTCTCCTTGGTCCACCAAGAAAGGAGCCTTGCACAGAAGAGGTGCTCAACACTTAATAACCCAGGCTGATGCTGTGGATTAGTGACTATGTGGCAGACATTGTGCCAAGAATTTACTTGCATTTACTCTCCATAGCATCCCTTCTTCTTCATCATCATCATCTAATTTTACAAGTGTGGAAAGTGAGGCCTTGCTAATGCTTTGATTACCCAAGATCAAACAGTGAATTAGTGGTGATGCTGGGCTGCAAGAAGGAGTGTGACTCCAGGGCCCAGGCTTGACACCATTACCTTCCAGTTAAGAATGATTAGATCTATGGCAGAGAATATGATTCTCAAAGTTGACCTTGTACTAACCTTTAAGAGGAACCTTAAAGAATACCCCAGCCTTTATTTGTGTTCTCTCTCTCTCTCCCTCCCTCTCTTTCTCTCCCTAGGGGAGATTTGGGGAAGGGGAAGAAATTGTGGAGTTCTTTAAAAATCAAATAGCACTTCTTCCAGAAAATAGAACATATAAAAACTATTTTGCAGACAATTTTAGGATTCCTGGAACTCCCTGATGCTCCCTCCAGATGTGGACTGAGCTCATGTTAGCTGTCAGATTTTCATCAGTGACTTGCATACCTTGTTGACTGCAACCCAGAACAATAAATTCATTTTACATTGTGACCTCAAACACACATGCATTCTCCTTGTATCTCCATCTCTCACACAGAAAGCAATTGTGAACACAATAATCTTTACATTTATTCTGATATTTTATTTCTTTATAAATATGTGAATTTTTTTGACTAATAAATTGATCTCAATGACAGGCTGTGTTTATTCTTTCTTAGACTCTCTTTTGGAGCAGATCAAAAGAGCTGGCCCATCAGTACTCAGGGATCCAGAACGAGATGTTCACTCTGGAGGACACGCTGCTGGGTTACATTGCTGATGACCTTGTGTGGTGTGGAGACCCCAGAACTTCTGGTGAGCATCTGGACCTCATAGGGTGGCCCAAGAATGAATAGGGTGGAGGAGCCCTGAGCATTGCGAGGGCCCTGAAAAGTCAGGGTGGCCGATGGAGCTATGGGACCCACCTTAATGCCACCCGTACTTATATGACAACTGAAGCCAAGGGAAAACAGTGGTCCCTAGAACTTCCTTGTTTTCTTGAAAAATGGACTTTGGAAGTCGGGATTGCCCAGGCTTGATTCCCTGCTTTTTTCTGAGTGTATATCTAGCCTGTCTTGGACTGTTTGGCATTTTTCTGTCTCTCAGGGCACATTCAGGACCAAATAATGCTAGAGTGAGGTGGCGTCCCAGAAGGACCCAGGTCAAAGTCCTTATTTCCACAGACCCAGCATGGTAGCCCTGCACTGGCTCCTCTGCATCTCAAGCCAATGTGTGGCTTTGCCTTCATTTTCCAGGTGTAGCTTTATCTTGCCCAGAAAAACTCAGAACACTCACTTAGGAAGGTGTTTCTTTCTCTTGCCTAATTGCTCTGGCAATGTCTTTCAGTACGATGCTGGATAGAAGTGGTGAGAGTAAGCCTTCTTGTCTTGTGTCATATCTTAGAGGAAAAGGCTTCAATAATGACCATACAGTGTGATGTGATCTTTGTGTTTCTCTGCACAGTCTTTATTGCCTTGAGGTACCTTCCTTCAACACCTGATTCTGGTGGGAGTTCTTATTGTAAAAGGATGTTGGATTTTGTCAGCTGCTTTCTCTACATCTAATGATATCAGCATATGATTTTGTCTTTCATTCTCTTAGTGTGATGTGTCACATTTACTGATTGGAATATGTTAAACAGTCTTGTGCCCCAGGTACAAACCCCAATTGATCGTGGTCCTTTAATGTATTGTTGAATTCAGTTTGCTAGTATTTTGTTGAGGACTTTTGGACCTATGTTCATCAATGATTTTGTTTATCATCATCAAGATTTTTGCTTCCACTTGGAGTCATCTCCTAATATAGGCGAAACTATTGACAAAACTAAAAAAGCAACTTAAGTGTCAATGATCCTGTAAAGCTGATGAAATCACAAGTCACCTTAGAAGTCTCATGATGTGGCCTGGCTCTAACTTTCACCCTCCTCCTCTTCCATCATTCTCCTTTATTTTTATTTACAGATTTATTTTATTGATTTGAAAGACAGAGTGCAGAGAGAGGAGAAACAGAGGAAGAGAGCCTGAGAGATCTTCCATCTACTAGTTCTCTCCTCTAATGGCCACAATGGACAGGTCTGGGCCAGGCTGAAGCCAGGAGCTAGGAACTCCATCCTCATCTCCCATGAGTGGCAGAGGCCCAAGTACATGGACCATCTTCCACTGCCCTGCCAGGGCTTGCCTCAGCAGGAAGCTGGATAAAGGAGTCAGACTGGCACTGTGAAATGGGATACTGGCATCATAGGTGGCAGCTTAACTTGCTGTACCCCAATGTGGCCCTCATCATTCCCTTTCCAACCAGCTGCTCTGCAGTTCTGTTTAAACCCGTCAGACTGCCTCACACTCTCACTCTGCATGGAGCACCTTTCCCTGCCTTGTCTGTGTGTAGACACTGGGTCATTCTTCAAAACCAAGTTCAACATCAACCTTCCCTATTGATGCCATGCAACACCTCTCCCCTCCCCAACCCAAGCTGATCTTTCTCTGGTCTACTTATGACACTATATAGTGTGCTCTCTGAAGGCAGAAATCCTATCATGTCCAGGACATGACACTCAGTAAATGCACATTAAGACAGATATCCATGGAAGAAGTGGCACGGAAAATATGTATTCAGGGTTGGGTGATGGCCCAGCAGTTAAATCACTCCCATATTGGAGTGTCTAGTTTGAGTCCTGGAACCCCAGTTTTCAACCCAGTTTCCTGCTAATGTGAACCCTTGGGGGCAGTGGTGAAGGCTCAGTACTTGGGCTCCTGCCATCTATGTGGAAGACCTTGATCGAGGTCTGGACTCCTGGCTTTGGCCTGACCTGGCCTGACTTGTTGCAGGTACTTGAGGAGTGAACTAGTAGATGGAAGATCTCTCTCTGTCTCTATCTGTCTCTGCCTTTCAAATAAAGTGAAAATAATTTTTTAGAAAAGAAAATTTATATTCATGCTTTATGTTTATAGTACTTTAGTAAAGGCTTAGCCTGTCCCAATTGCATGAATATTAAAAGACTTGAGACTATCTGAGCTTAAGGGTATAGGGACTTTATGAGGTGGGGAGGAAACTCTCAAGAGAGAGAGAGTTGTTAGGAAGTAGAGAAGTTGTTGGTGAGAGTGACCCCAGAAGGTGCAGTTTAATCCCTGGTTCTTCTGGAACTCAGGGATAGCAGTGGGGCTTGTCTCTGTTGGATGAAGTTTTGCTGTCATTTCCCAGAATGTTGACTCAAAACCTGTCACTATGTTCCTATCTGGGATCTGCAGGGTAAAGCAGGGACTTGGAAGGGATTCAGGGAACACTTAGTTAAATTGGGTTGAGATGTGTCCGTTCTCTATCCTCCTTCTTTGCAATGAAGCAACTGGAAAATTGAATAGCCCAGGGAAGTGGACCTTATCAATGCTTTCTTTTCCACTTTAATTGTCTTCTATAAACCATATTTTTCAGAAGTGAAGGAAGAATTTTGCCCATATCGGAATGAAAACTGCAGCAGCACTGCTACTTCTGTGTTCTGGACCGTGGTTTCTCAGAAAGTAAGTACCAAGCAGTGAGATTCTAGTGCTTGCACTTAACATTTGTAGAGTTGCAGATCCTTTCAGGAATGAAAGTGCAGGATTCTTCCCTGAAGAAAATGTTCAGAGCCACATGCCAGAAATGTTCACATTTGACTTCAGGGCATTCGTGGAGGGTCTGTGGGCTCCAGTTGAAGGACCCAGGTTCTTACCCATGCTGCCAGGAAGCTAGGGCTTGCTTTAATCCTCTGATCCAGTTGCAGGTGATTCTTAGAGTCCTGGTATGGTTGTAATCACTAGCATTCATAGGTCACTCGCTATGTACTAGGTACAGTCTTCAGATCTTGATGTGAGCTGAAGGATTCCCTCTTCCCAAGAACACTGTGAAGTAGTGGCTGTGAGTGTCACACTCCTGGTACAGATGACAACATGGGGGTGCAGGTAAACAAGCAATCACCTAAACATACATAGTCAGCAAATGGCAGATCTGGGAGTTCACCCCCAGGTTACTCCAGGTCCAGCATCTGGGCTGGAAAACACGTGCATGCCTTGCACCCCCCACCCCCATTTCTGACTTCACTCCAAGCTGCATATGCCTGTTTTAAAAAATGTTGCTTCTTTGCAAGTAGACAAGGAAAAAAGGAAAACAAAAGAAAGGAAGGAAAAATGAAAGAAAAGAGGGGGAAAGTATATTAATTATTATTCCCCCAAATGAAACTTAAGCCCTTGAGGAGCTGGGGCAAGAAGTTGGAAACTTACATGGGTTAAATGCATGTGTCTTAGTCTATTGGTGCTGCTGTAACAAAATACTTAATTTTATAATTTATGAAGAACACAAATTGATTTTCTTACAGTTTTGAAACTCAAGGTCAAGGTACTTGAAGAGTCCATGTCCAAGATGATTCCTTCTTGTGTTCTCAGCCTGCAAAGTGGTGAACACCGTGTCATCCCATGGCAGAAGGCGGAAGGGCAGAAAGACCCTAGCTGGTTCCTTCAAGCTAATTCCATTCATTATAATCCCATTCATGACAGTGGAGTCCCAGGGCCTAACCATCTTCTAAAGTCCCTACCTCTTAGTAGTGTCACATTGGATCTTGTGTTCCCACATGGGTATTTTGGAGGAACACATATCCAATCGTAGCAGAATATTTGCGACATTCCTTAAATCATTTCCATTTAATCCTTAGGTAGCACCAGAAGGTATAAATCTCCATGTTAAGGCTAAAGAAATTAAGACTCAGTGGTGAAGTGGCTCATCCTTGGTCACTGGGCTACCAGGTAGCTAAGCTAGGATCCTAAGGTAGATCTGCTTGACTTCAGATCTGTGCTCTTCAACTTTATTTTTTGCAGCTGCTTATTGGTTCTGTCTTTTATGTGGATCATTTGACTATCTTAACTTTCATGCTCTTCAATTTTTGTTTTTTGTGTATGTCTCTTAAATAGCGCATTTGATGTTTAACTTCCTGTTGGTGTCTAACTGAACTTTCTTGTACTGTAAGGGGTTTCAGGCAAACCCTGGTATGGCAGAGACAGGATATAGCTCTGGAGGTGGAATAAAGAGACCACATTTAAAATGGGCAGATTTCTTAGCCGTTCTGACCCTAAGATTCCCCACTTGTCAAATGGAGATCACCACCTGCCTGTTCCACAGGGTTACTGCAATGTTTAAGTAGGATGCCAATATCGTATTAAGTAACTCAGAATCCATCTACTTAACATGTAGTGAGGACCTACTGTGTGTTGTGAAGTCAGGGCCCTATTTAATTTTTGTTTGCTTGCCTGCTTTTTCTGAGAGTAGTTCCTATATATTTCATCACTGTAAGATATGCTTTAGGGCAATGATAATGCTACAAACTTTTAAGGCCAAGAAACATTTCACATGTACCAAGCACCTACTTGTGATCCTTATTCCATCCTTAATCCTAGGAGTACGATGGTGAATGTGATTGAATATCCCCTGCTGCTGTGAACTGCTTGGGTTCCTGTACCTTAATCTTTGTGAAGTGTTTGTGCATGTATGTGCATGACCCTTTCTTTCTCTGACAGTAGAAGCGACATTGCTTGGTGGTTCAAATTGCTTCCAAGATATGTGATCTTGAGGCAAAGTGACCCAATACTTACATTATAGGGGTTGTTGTGAATTCTGTCTTATGGGGACCCATGCTTGCCACCTATTCATATTCTCTGAGTTAGCACCTGTGATAAATAATGCCAATGGCTCCTTCTGTCCTTCATCATCCCTATTTCACAATTCAATGTAAAATCCTTTGGTGGTGTCACTGTCACGTGCAGAAGAAAGTCTAGATCCCCTGGCAGTGTTCATGGCCCTCTAACGACTTATTGAACCCCCCTCCTTTCTTCCATGAGTTTTACTGGGCACCCACTCTGCGCCATGTGCCAGGTATGAGGCACCCAGGGCAGTAGAGGTAAGTGGGACAGCCTACTCACGGCTCTCACGGAGCCCTTAGTACTGGTTGCTAAGTGGACATCAGTCTCGTTGAAATGCAACCTAGTTAGATCATGTGAAGGGGGTCTGGGCTGCTGTCAGGGTTCAGGTCAGTGAGACTGGAGCTAGTCCCGGGACCTGGGTAGGATTCCTGATGAAAGCATGTACGTTATTTCTGTTTTGCTCATTTTGGTTTGGCCAAGGCCAAGTGAAGACTTCAGATAAATATTTGTTGTAGGAGAAATAAAACTCCTTCCTCATCTCATTCCATGATTCATTCAGCCCTTCCTTTCTCTGTGCCTTTCTAGGCCTTGGGGTCACTTTCTCTTGTCTCCTGTTTCCCTTGTCTGTGATATTCCCCTTTCCTGGATCCCTAAATTGTCCACTATGCTTCCACTAAATGAAATGTGCCTACCAGGCCAAGACAGTAGGACAATACTTTGATCTCCCTCCTCTACACATTTCTCTTCCTCATCCTGACTTCAGACTCCTGAACTGCTGAATGTAGCTACCCTGTGAACAATGGCATTGGGCTTCATTGTTCAGACACGTACAGAATGGAGTAACTGCTTCAAGTACTCTGACATGAAGTGTAATCCCGCCCATGGTTTGGAATGGAAAGAAATAGAACTGGCACTCCTATACTCCAACCCCCCAGGATAGTCCCTCTTCAACCAGCTATGTACTAAGCACTGCATTGGATGGAATGCCTGGGGGCATGGTGATTAAGTTTACATGCTGAGAAATGGCGGTCTGTTTTTTTTTTTTTCTTCCAAGTTTGCCGAATCTGCCTGTGGTACGGTCTATGTGATGCTCAATGGGTCCGGAACTACAGCCTTTAGCAAAGCCAGGTACTCATTTCTTTACAACCTGTTTGCAAGGGTTATCACAGCCTTCTGCTGGACATTTAGTCCCTAGAAAGAACATGCTTTTCATATTTCAGGTCAGTTCTGGAGATCTGCGCTAAAAGAGCTAAGACCTTTGTCTCCTCTGAAGAGAGAGTTCTTTCAGAGTCAATGCTGTTGCCTGATTTCGCTTTTGCCTAAAATCTTTCAATGGTTCTGAAAGCCATTGCACTGTATCCAGCTGCTGCTCCTGACTTCTTGAGACCTGGTATAATTTTCTAAGCTTTCTTTCCTGTTACACTCCACCCGGCCCATTCTCCTCCTCTGTTCACACTGTTCCCCCAACTTACCCTCCCTCCTTGCTTCTGCCTGTGTCTACCCTCACCCTCCCTGGAGGTCTGACCTGACTTTGAACTCCACCATGAAGAGTGTGGATCCCAAGGAAGCAGTAGAAGTACTGTGGGGAACATCAGGAAGCGCTCTGGGCTCTCGCCTTTCCTGATCTCTGCTTGCGTTGTCAGCAGTGGCCTGTCACGGGTAAAGGAGGGAACGGCAGAAGTGCTTGGGCAGGGCACTGTCCTCTGTGAGACCCTGTGTATGCGTAAGCCCTAGAGGGACGGTGACATGAAGGTTAACTGAGATAATGTCTGAAGAATGCTGAATTCTGTGCCTGACAGAGAAGATGCCCAACGTGCTCCAGTGCTGACTCCCTCACTTTACCCACACCCAGGGGGATGAGGCCACACCCACGCTGGCCTTCTGGACCTCCTTCTGTACTTATGCTATTTTCCATTTTGTTTACATTTTTGGCCTTTGTTCTCCAGTCTTTCCCCTGACGCGGCTGATTGAAAAGAGGGAGAATGTATTAACCTGTGCTGGGCGCACTTGCTACCCCAAAGTAATTTTCCTTTTCTCCTGTTTTAGTATTTCAACCCACAAAGAAGTATTTGTCCTTTTCACTTCTTTTGACCCCAAACTTAAAGGCTTTTGGGTGAAAGTGTTAACATTACAGGATTTTATAATCTGAGATTAAGGACCCAAGTACCTGCATCAGGTGGGGCAGCCATCAGAGCTGAGCAGGAAAGAGTTAGCAATGGGGTTGGGAGAGACCACCAGCGTCTGCCAACACAGAGCTTGGACTTCAACGGGCACATGGATTGCCTGGGGATTGTTCAGTTGCCCATTAATTCAGCAGGTGGTCATGGGCTGTGGTTCTGCTGTTCTAACTTCCTCCCAGGGGATGTGTAATAGGTTGGTCTAAGAACCACCCTCCAAGCTGCAAGTCATTGAAGAAATCAGCATCCATGTGCAGATTGAGAACCTTGTTCATTCAGTGATCACCTTGCAGGGGAAGCTGCATCTGTTTCTTTTTTTTTTTTTTTAAGAATTATTTTATTTATTTGAAAGAGTTACAGAGAGAGGTAGAGACAGAGAGAGAGGTCTTCCATCCGTTGGTTCACTCCTCAGATGGCCTCAATGGCTGGAGCTACACTGATCCGAAGCCAGGAGCCAGGAGCCTCCACCAGGTTTCCCACATAGGTGCAGGCGCCCAAGGACCTGGGCCATCTTCTACTGTTATCCTAGGCCATAGCAGAGAGCTAGATTGGAAGAGGAGTAGCCAGGACCAGAACCAGTGCCCTTATGGGATGCTGGCGCTTCAGGCCAGGGCTTTAACCTGCTGCGCCACAGTGCTGGCCCCAGCTGTGTCTGTTTCTAATGTGAATCCTAGGTGATTCCCAAGGGTTGTCATCAAGGCATCCTGCCTGCTGGTTTTTGATGGAAGGTATGGATGACCTCAGACTTCAGTTTGGGGTTGACAGTGTTCTCTTTCTCTTCTATTGCAGCACTTTTGGAAGTGTGGAAGTCTTCAATTTGCACCCAGACAGGGTTCATACACTTCATGCCTGGGTGATGCATGACATTGGAGGAGTTTCAAGGTATAGTTTACTACTCACACTTTGTACCCAGGGGTTATTTTATGAATCAGTTCATTGAAGAACCCAGTCATAGAATGGCTTGGGAGGCTACTGACTCAGGACACAATTCAGGCCATCCCAACAACCTCTCATTTTTATCTCTGCTCTTAGTGTATCACTGCTTCATACCTTCCGCTCCCCTGCTCCCCTGCGAGCTCACAGAGATGGACTTCTGCTGCACCTCTCCTTCTGGGAACAGAAACTAGAGACTCAGCGAATGTTGAGAGAGCTTGTTATTTTAATCCTGTCCTCTTTTTGCCCCAGGGACTCGTGCTTAGGTTCCTCCATAAAGGAGTTGAAATCGATTGTAAACCAGAGGAACATTTCCTTTCTCTGCCAGGATGACTACAGGTAATTGATTTCTTCGTGGAGAAGTGGCTGTCTTGCCATCTGTAGGCCTTTGCCCTTCTGCTGATCTGCTCTGAGCTGGGAGGGCTGTGTGACTGCTTCTTGGGCCTTGGTGGTGGTCTCAGATTGGACTAGGATGATGTCTGTCCCTACCTTAGGGTAGCTGGTGGCCTTTGCTTGGCCACTTTGGGCCCACCTTCCCTGCCAGCTGCACAGAGTGACTTGCCCATGGGGCTGGCCCAGCCTGTGGGGGTGTGTGTCCTGGTTTCCAGGGTGAGTGGCCTGCCTTAGGCATACGGGCCTGCCGTGGTTTGCCACAGCCTTTCTCCCAAGTTGTGAAATCATCAGGACGTGGAATAACTTTGCATGTGAAATGTCCTCAGTTGGTTCTGGGTGTAGATGCCCCCAATACTTGGTAAGTTGCTACATGGCAGTCTGCTAAGATTTGTCCTTTTAGAATTAAAAAAAGTAAAATCTTAAAATCTTTTTCTAGTGTTCCATGTTTGTTAGGAAAAAGTTTAAAATTACTGACAAATATTATTTTTTAAAAAAGATTTATTTATTTGAAAGTCAGAGTTACAGAGAGAGGGAGAAACAGAGAGAAGAGAGATCTTCCATCTGCTGGTTCACTCCATAGGTGGCCACAACCGCCAGCTCGGGGCCAGGCCAAAGCCAGGAGCCATGACATTCATCTGGGTTTCCTACCTGGGTGCCAGGGACCCAAAAACTTGGGCCATCTTCTGCTGCTTTTCCCAGGCCACTAGCTGGGAGCTGGATTGGGAGTGGAGCACCCAGGATACAAACCAGCACCCATATGAGATGCCAGCCATAGGCAGTGGCTTTACCCACTATGCCACAACACTGACCCCTAAGTATGTATTTTTAAAGTCACCTGGGAGCCCACTCATTAATTTTCAAAAAGTTTATTTGAAAGGCATGGGTCAGGGTGGGGAGCCAGAGGAAGAGAGATAAAGAGATATCTTCCATATGGTTGTTCACTCTCCAAATGTCCACAGTAGCCAGGGCTGGGCCAGGCCCAAACCAGAAACCTGGAATTCCATCAAATCTTTCACATGGATGGCAGGTACCCAAGTATTTGAGCTGTCATCTGCTGCCTCCCAGGGTGCTCATTAGCAGGAAGCAGGAACAGAGACGCAAACCCAGACACGGTGACATGTAATGCAGACATCAGCAGTGTCGTCTTAACCACTGGGCTGTAATGCCTGCTCCACCCCCATTTGTTTTCAAGTTATGTGGCCATTAATGTAGGTAGGGAGGGACTTCTTGATAGAAAAATCTTTGGAGATTTTCCCATGTGCAATAGCTCAGAGCCAGACTGATGCACAGAAAAAAAGATTTTCAATGAATGTAGAAGCTGAAATGCTAGAACAGTTTTCCTGTCCCCTTCACATCACCACTCGCTCCCACTAACCACATCACAAAGGCCGAAGGCGAGCTTCAAGGGACTCTGTTGGCTCTTGCTTCCCCACCAGTCAACGGGCTCTTGTCTGGGAACTGCCAGGAAATCACGTAAGCCTTCTGTGGCAGGCAGCTTGCTGGGAAACACAAAGAGAAGGGGAACAACTGTGAAGGAAGCCTTGCACACATCCGAGCAGCCTAAGTTACTGGAAGGGGTTCTGCATGGAGACAGTAGGATACCAGAGTCCTGGGAGGCAGAGGCAGGAGGAAGGAAGATGAGGCTCATTCTCAACTTTCTTGTATTTTTTCCCCTGTTTTTCACTAATGCCCAGAAATCCTTTTTATTAAAACCCATCAGCTGTGCCTACCCCAGGTTCCAGGTGAGCTCACACGTTCTCTTCTGGAAAGAATAGCTTCTAGGTGGACTTGTACAGACAGTGGCCCACATAGGAAGCAAGTCATTTGTGTACCAATGCCAGCCATTGAGAGCCTTGGATCATGTGGCCTTAGATTCAGAGACAGTGTTTGAAATCACTATTCATTTTCTCCAACCGTGATGTCATACTATATTCACCATGATTTTTTGAGTTATTACACCTGTAGGGCCCCTTGTGGTGTTGAGGAGTGGTATGACTCTGGGGGGGCTCAAAGTGCATGCCATGGTGTAGACATGGCCCATAGTTCAACTCTCTTTATCCCAAATGTACCTTCTGATTTTTGTCAGATGTCAGCAAACTTTTGTCCGTGTATTTTAGTGTGATTATTATATATGTAAACAGAAATGTGGTTACATTAACATAGATTAGACCTCCTGATAATCTGATAGGCATGTAACAAATCCCCCCACTCAGAGGCAAACACTATTGACACTTGGCTGTAAATCCTCCAAGAATTTCTCTGTTCTTACTATACACAAACTCGTAGTTCTCATAAGATGTATATAAGATTTCTTAACAAATGTTTTAACCAGTGGAATCAATAGAAGGTAACCCTACTTTTTTGGGTGACCTTAAAAGCAGCAAATGGTCAATTACTTTACCTGTTGAGTGTCGCCTAGTGGTTAATTAAAAAAAAACCAAAGGGCACATTGACGGTTCTGTTACTTCAAAATACATACTGTCTCTATTCTTCAGAATGTTACACAGTGTGTCCATTTTACGAGAATATGCGACATAATTTTTACAAATTCATGGAGGGATATCGTCTTACCAGCGTAACTACTGCTTCTTAGAACACAAATGAATTCTCAAGAAATTAGAAATTATAATTAAGAAGCATATTTTTATCCTCTCATTTGATATAAATATAAAAGGCTGCTTTTAAAATCCTGAATGGTCTTAGGAAAATTCCTCTCCCAAAGTGGTATTTTCTTTCAGAAAACACACATTTTCCTCCTAGAATGCTTTCATGTGGGTGGCCTCGGGTGACCTACTGGTGAGGAGGAAGTGACTGTACACTTGGAGCCACTGGCCAGCTGGCCTTGGCGATTGAGTGGAGATGAGTCTGAGAGGACCATCACAAGGCCAGGTTCTAACACTTTTCCCTCCCAAGGGTGCTGCATCCAAACATGGGTCTCATCCTTGCTTGATGTTAGCACAATCAGATTCAGTTCCGATCCAATGAACCACTTTCCCAGTGACCACCCAGCGTCCTATAGTCATGCACCAGAGACTCCCATTAAACCCTTTTGCTTTGTTATCTCCAAAACCACAGCCATGCCTCTGTTCGATGCATATGTAAGGTTTGTTTGTGCAAAAGAAATGTGTCCTCCCGTGAAAGCTTCCAGCCCTCTCCCAGAGGCTGGACTGCCTCTGACTCAAGGTACCTTCCAGAAACTTCTGAAGAGAGGAAAGCAAATGATCCACAGAAACCAAACGCACCCCAGCCAAGTTGCTGCCTCTGCTGTTTCTTGTTCATCAGCGGGTATTGATAGTGCACATCTATGACACATTAGAGTCAGGTATTTCTTTTCACTGCCATTGTGGTACCATCCAGCATCCCTTCTCAGTATTTGCTTCCACAGCTTTATAAGTGGAATGAAATAAAATTGGGCCACACTTCAGTTTGTCATTCCTGGAGGAGATCTTTCTCAGAGTTGTCACTGCCAGAGAGGACCTGTGTGGATGCTGGGTGGGCCACACACACTTTCATTGCTAATGAAGGGGCTGCTTTTATTGGCAAATTGAACCAGAGGTGCGTCTCATGCTGCATCTCCACCTCTGCTTTTGCTTTCTTTCCGTAGGCCTGCCAGGTTTGTCCAATGTGTGAGACGTCCGGAGGATCCGGCTTGCAGCACCCTGATGTGAGCCCGCTGCCATGGTGGCCGCAGATCTTCAGCCCCCTGTTCACACCAACACGCACAACACCAGATGTACTGGTGGGGGGCAGATGTGGAGGGGGGTCTCCCGCCAAGATGTGAACACAGAGATGGAAATCTTTTCCTTCAAAGGCTTGAAATAGTTTGTTATTGGCATAGCTTTTATTGTAATCTGCAGATACTCAAAAGTATTATTGTACAAATTTAGAATGAAAATTTTATATTGTTATTTCATGTTCATGTGACAAACCTTTCTTATTAGACCAGACATGGTCTATATATTTTTATAGCCTTCCTACAGATGGTCAAACTGTAAACTCATGGTTATGGGTCATGTTGGGAATATCCCTTGGAAAAATTATTTTGTAGGATATTTTGTGTAGGATGTTTTACCTCTAACCCTTCCTAGAGCTCCATGAGCTTGGTATTATTATTTCCATTTTTCAGATGAGAAAATGGGAGTTTAGAGCAGTTACGTGATTTACATAAAGTAATTCGTCTAGAATCAAGGTAGAGGCCGGATTCTCACATCTGTCCATCTCTGAAGTACAGGTGCTCTCTCCTTCCAGGTCTATGATAGACCTAGATATGACAGACAGTACGTTATTTTCTCTTCCAACACATGCATGTAGCATTGAATTGAATACAATAGAATCTGGAATGTGATCTTTCTAGATGGCTTCATAACAAATACTTTCCCGTCCTTCGCCTCCTCCTCTGTCCCTGTTCAGTGAGTCATATATGTTGGTACGCACTTCAATGGCAATTTATGCATTCTCCCTTCTTGTCTTGGATCCATCATACTTGGGAATCATACATTTTGCTACTATTTCAAAGAACTAACCTACAGCTCTGTTGATTTTTTCTTTGTATTAAATTGCTTTTTGCTCCTCTCTTTATTATTAGAAATACAAAAATTCTTTTGAGTTTCTTTGAGTATTTTTATTCAGCATCTTGAAATGAAAGCTTGGATCACTGATTTTTCAGCCTATATTCTTTTTTCACACATGCAGTTTAGTCTATAGATGTTTCCTGAGCTCTGTATTAGTTGTATTTCTTTTAAAAATGTATTTGAGAAGCAGAGATAGACATATAGATAGATAGACAGATAGATAGATAGATAGGTCTTTCCTCCCCACCTGTACCCAACAGCTAGGACTGGCCCAGGCCAAACCCAAGAGCCAGAACCTAAATCCAGGCCTCCCCTGTAGGTGGCAAGAACCCAATTACTTGAGCCATTACCTGCCGCCCCCCAGGGTTGGCATTAGCAGGAAGCTGGAGTCAGGCGTTAGAGCAGGTGTTTTGATATGTGATGTGGGTGTTTAAACCAGCATGTTAACTACTAGTCTGAACACTCACCCTGCAGCTACAGCTCTTGAGTTTTATTATGTCCCTTTCATTATCATTCACTTAAAGATGTTTTCTATATGTTGTAATATTTCTTCAAATAAATCTCTCCTATAAACCTCAAAAAAAGGATGTTTTCTAATTTCATTGTTATTTAGAAATACATTCTTTAATTTTCAAAATTCAGATTGTCTAGTTTTTTTAAAAGATGCACATCTTGAGTGAAGAATTAAACTAATCAGACTTCTCTGGGGGAATCTGCTTAATTTGTTGACAATGGAATAAATGTTGAAGTCAGGTGTTTCTTGTTCCCTATCTCAGCATCACACTGTGATCTTGAACAGAATGCCTGCGCTCTGTGAACTTCAGCTTTCTTTCCACTCCAATAAGAACTGGAGATTTACCCACATTAAATGTGAAGAGTACTAAAGATGGTGGCAAACGCTGCCTGTGTAGCACAGAGCCTGCATCTCAGCAAACACCCAGCCTCTGTGGGCTCCTTTCTGCTCCCACAGTTGGCGATCCAGTCTCCTTCAGAAGCACTTGCAGCTCCAGCCACCATGATGGACCCCTCCCTTGCCCCTCCCATGTAGGCAGACCGTCATGGGAAGTTAGGGCTGGCTGGACATGGAGGTGGGTGTCTGGGGCCAGTGCTGGGTGCGCCTCAGACTTGCTCCAGGTTCAGTGAACAGCCCCTGCAGAGCGTCTTCATACACAAGTCCTTGCCAGCCGGCTGGGTAGCCTGGCTGTGTTCCTCTCAAGCTTCGTGGCTGATTTCTGCACACGCTTGTATCTGTGCTCATCGGGATACCTTTGAAGTAGCTGCCTACGCCAGAAAATTTTTTTTCTTCACTTTTCCTTCTACAGATGAAACAGGTAGAGTAGAAGTCAATCTATGAGACTCCTTCAAGAACACCCACATGATTGCTCAAGTTCAGACTTAGTGGAGGCTTTGAGGCAATGAGGGAAGCCACAAGAGGCCCTGGTGAGCCATGGACGTGGCTCATGGACTGGGTGCTTTTTCTTTATACCACCTCGTGTATGGCCATTGTCGTGGTGCCTGCCCCCTTTCTCTCCGTATTTCCAACTTTGGGTATCTCTGATTATTGAGCATGCAGCCATCTCTGGCCCAAAGACTTCCTGGTCTACAGGTACAACTAGAACTTCCTTTGGCTTTGACCTTGCCCCTTTCTGTGCCTTTCTTAGCTCTTGTTTGAAACAAACTCAACTCATGTCTGTGCCTTCTTTGACATGGAGGACACTGCATCAGCTTTGGTTCCCTTTCTGATGTCCTTTTCTTCCTTAAAATGATTCCTGAATCTGTGACTTGAACGTCTCAGGAAGACCCCTTAGTACACAAAAAGGCTGTGTTCTCGTGGATTGTTGAAAGGCAAGTAGTTATACGTACTGAGTAGTTTTCATGTATGACAAATACAACTAGGTCAAAGCACAATGTTAAAGTACACCTGCAGTGACAGTAAAAGGTATCTTATAAATTCAGTGCTAACCCAGACATTTAAAATAGAATTTTTAAAAAATAATTACTTTACTTAACACTACTTTGGAGTCATCACTTTAACATACTGTTTTGAACAATCCATCAAGAACTCTTTAGCTGATTGCCACCCTGGGAGGGCCATGGTCAGCTGGTCTTCCACCTCCATTCACAAAACACAGAAGGCTTTGAACTCTAATAGAACATTTGTTCTTGAACTTGGTGCACACAGTACACATTGCCATTGTCATCCTATGCTTGGATTGCCAGGTAGCATGAGGTAGTAAAAGCCATGGGATTAAGAGACAGGTGACCCACTGAGCAAGTTCAGTATCTATGAATCTAGTTTGGAATATGTTGGTAACACAAAGATGAATTACAGAAACAATAAAAGAATACTACAGGACTTTGTGGCATCATTCTTCCATAAGATAGTTGTCCCTGGGCTTCAAGGTAGAATTAAGGACTTGTTGAACTGGTGGTAGGCCACCAAAGACAACAGGACAACAGGATCTCCTCTCTACATCCACCTAAAGTTCAAGTGAGTTCTTACCTGGAGAGAGCAGTGACCATCTTGCTGAGTTTGTCTATTGAGTGAGGGAGGTGGGAATAAGCGTCTCACTCTCTCCTCTTCTTCCATTGAGACGCTAAAGAAGAAAGAATATTAGTTTCTTTTCAATACGAGTCTCAGGTTTGAGAATCACACGATGACATAACTTTGTTCTCCATTAAGAAAATCACTTATAGATGTAAGGTAACGACACAGCAAAACGTCTGACTCCTAGTAAGTGACATAACTGTGAAACAGTGTTGAAAGGCTTGATGCAAAATGCAGGCCTGCAGCGAGGAGAAAGCTAACACTCACGGTGCTAGGCATTCCATGTATCGTAGCAACCCGTGACTCCAGCTGCAAAAACAGAATACAGTTTGTGATGAAAATAAAATTTCTTGGGTATTAGGAGCTTATAAACTCTCAGGAAGGAACAACACCCCAGGTGCTCCACTTACTGGTTAGGAAGAAAAGTCTTTGCTTGTGCCGCAGATAATCGGCTGTCCATCCATCACTGCAGACCACACAGCCAAAGCAGTTTCTGGGAACAAAAGACACAGGAGTGAACGGTACAGGGTGCACGGTGGGTGGTGCCTGCTTCCAGATTCATGGGGTATTGGGCCTGATACACAAGAAATGCTCAGATCAGACCTCAATTTTTCTGCTCATAAAATAGGATTGATAACAATGCCTACCTCCTGAGTTTTTTTTTTTTTGTAGTAAAATGACATTTGTAAAATTCTTAGGATTGTGTTTAATGCATGAATAACTCGGTCACTGTTATTTTTTGGAAAATGGGTTCTGTTTTTATTCTGGAAGAACGGTCTTGACAAAAGCCTACTGGGTTTAGAAGCTAAGACGCTCAGACTATGGGGGCTATGCTGAAGACAGCAGGGAAGGGCCCTTTTGCCAAACAGGATTAGGCACACTCTCTCTCCAGCTGTCAATCATCAAAGAGGGTTAGCACCTTCCCACCTGAGTGAGACATGGGCAGTTATCCTTCTGTGACTTTCCACTAAGAGTTAGCTCCTATCGTAAGCTGGGTGTCAACAAAGGGTAGCGACAGAACTCCTCAGCTCCAAATATAAGAAGTTAACATTTGTCATTATCATCCTTCAAGCTGCCCAAGAAGAGCTCAACACCTCCGTTGGCATTGCCAGTCCAAGCACCTGCTCTCCTGACGAGGGTGGTGCTCTATTGAGATCAAAGGCGTGGTGTTCTCCTTGGTGGAATGAAATCAGAAGTGCGTGCTAGAAGTAGAACTTCTCTCCCTGTGCAATCAGCTCACCGAAAGAACACTGGGAAAGGGTAGGAGCTAAGAAATGGAGCAGCTACACCACGCCTGCAGTACAAGAGAAAAATTTCCCTTGCAGAATAATCCTTCATAATCAGCCCAGTCTTCAGAGGCTCCTCGGGTGCCCTTCTGCTGTCAGTGTTCTAGAACATTGAGTCCCATTGGGATCATCTTAAAGAAGTGTTCTTTTAAAGTTTCATCCATGACCACTAACACGTCAAACACTTTCACAATAAATGTAGCACAGTAGACATTTCTGGAGCAATTTATTGCAGAATCATGTGAGGATCCTACAACACAACCATCGCAGATCAGTGCCTCAGCTCCAGGGTGAAGAAAGGAGTCCTTTTCCTGTGTACCAGGGAGGGCTGATGTTCGACTGAGAGCAGCGTTTTAGAGTCAGGGTTTGCCTCACTCCGTATCTCCCTTTGCTATCACAAAGCCAAAGAACCCACAAAGAGAAATGTGGGGATCACCAACTGCTTACTGCCTGTTCTTTTTTTTTTTAAAATAAATTACTATTTTTGCCATTTAAAATTATTGAATATTTATTTGAAAGAGAGAGAGGCTCACTCCCAAAATACCTGCAACATCCAGGGCTGTGTCAGTCCAAAGCTAGGCTCCTGGAACGCAATCTGTGTCTCCCACATGGGTGGCGGTGCCCCAACTACTTGAGTCACCATCAGTTGCCTTCTAGGACGTACATTAGTAGGAAGCTGGAACTGGAACTGGAGATAGGACTGAAACCCAGGCAGTGTGATAGGGATGCAGAAGTCCCAAATGACATCTTGACTGCTGTGCAACATGCCCTACCTTCCCCTCTGTCCCCATCACCATTTTTAACTTGATCCTGACTCTCCAGCTACAGACTTCAGCTGCAACTAGCTCTGGCCAATAGGATGCTAGTGGATGTGAATAACACAACTGCCAGATCATCCTACAGATAAAGCCACTTGCCCTGGACTTCCTTTGTTTCTTTTTTCCCTTTCATGAGAACCAGTGTGACAGCAACAGCAGTCTTGGACCCAGAGATGGAAACCATAGGAAGAAAATGGTGAATATGAAAAGTTTTAGAGAAAAAGCTTCTCTTTCCCTTTCTCCATCCTGATCTACTTTCACCTAGAACCTCAGTTCCATGATGGCGAGACTTGGTCTGTTTTGCTCATTGCTTTATTTTCAACCCCAGATTAAAAATTCAGGAAGGGCCAGCACCACGGCTCACTAGGTTAATTCTCTGCCTGTGGCACCGGTACCCCAGGTTCTAGTCCTGGCTGGGGTGTCAGTTCTGTCCCGGTTGCTCCTCCTCCAGTCCAGCTCTCTGCTGTGGCCTGGGAGTGCAGTGGAGGATGGCCCAAGTGTTTGGACCCTGCACCCACATGGGAGACCAGGGTGAAGTGCCTGGTTCTTGGCTTTGGATCAGCGCAGCACCGGCCGTGGCAGCTATTTGGGGGGTGAACCAATGGAAGGAAGACCTTTCTCTCTGTCTCCCTCTCTCACTGCCTAACTTTGCTTGTCCAAAAAAAAAAAAAAAAAAATCAGGAAGAATTTACTCTCAGAGCTCCTGTCTGCTATGATCATCTTGGATCCTCGCCTTTGCACTCCAGGTCCCTTTGCTGACTTTGTCAGCCTCTCTGCTGAATAACTGATTTCCCAAGTCTTCACTCAATCACCAGTTCGAGCCGACTCTTCTAGGAGTGAGGAGATGCAGTATCAGTAGAGGATTTGGTGGATTTTAGTTTTACAATCCACGATGCTTGTGAGGTGTGGGTCGACCTGCGTTATCAGAGGTGTCCTTGGTGACCTTGCAGCAAATGAATGAGGAAACAGCTTCAGTGTTCATGGACAAACTGCCATGAGTTCTTCCTGTAACCCCATGAGGCAGTGGGAGTGTGAAGAAAGGTGGGAGAGAGAGAACTGGGGAGGGGAAAAAAACAAAACGTGGGCAGAAAAGAAACCCTGGCAATAGGCAATGTGGGGTGTATCCTTCCTGGGGGGTCGCACAATTTAGGGGCGGTGCCATGAATCAAAGGCCATCAGAACTATGTCCACATGGAGAATCCTGTGAGATGTGTGTCCTCGTTATCATTACACATCCTCTCACCTCTGCTTGGTGAAGACCAGCATGGCCTCCTCAGAGCAGGGACTTGCCTCCGAGACTCCCAGGCTTCCCTGCCTTAGATCTTAGCCCTTGTGCCCCTGAGCTGGTGTGTGGAAGGCAGCCCTCCAAAGGCCTCACCTGGGGTTTTTTAAATGATCTGAAAGAAATCAATGAAATTGTGTTATTCCCATAGATTGGGACATACTTGTATATTCCTTGGGATGTTTTGGGATGGAAAGGTCTACAGTCTTCATGGTTTTAAAATATAGTCTAAGCTTCTAATTAAATAGGCAGGCCAATACAGAGTTTAAAGAACACCTGCTAGAAGTATATTTTATCTGACTCAATTATGTGTGGAAATAAAAAATGAGTTGGCAAAATGAGTTGGAAAACTGCGTAGTGTTTGAAAATGTAGTTATCAACATAGTGAATTTCACTTAAGTAAGAGATCGAATTTGCTCCATGTCACCAAACTGGGAGTGTGTGTGTATGTTTTGAATCAGATATTTCAAAGTGATTGTGAAATATTAGATATAAGTAAAGAGTGGTTTCCAAGTAAATCACATTCAGCAAGATCAAGTCTAGAGTAAGGAGAGAGACACTGAGGGCACAAAATTAAAGGAGATATCATTCTTGGGGTTCCACGAGCACCCTGAGTTTCTCATTCACCTGATTTTAGTCCTGCTCTTCCAAATCAATGTGTAGCTTATCACTTGAAGGTGTTAGAAAAAAAAAAAAAAAGCTTTACTTACTTTGGCTGTTGTTTAATTGACAACTTTTAAGTATTTTGCTTTGAAGAATTCAAAATGTCTAAGAGCTTTTGGAATACTCTGTTTATAGTGAAAGAAATCATAGAAGAAACTACGTAGAAGTAATCTTAACAAATGGGAAAACTCAGCGATACTAAAACTAAAATACTAAAAACGTCTAAAATACAGCTTAGATGATACAAATGAGCCTCTTAAATGCTGTTAGGTAAGAAAACTGTTACGTTTTTAAGTGATATAATAATTAACAGTATTCAATTGGTTCTGTTCTTTTCATGAATTTATGCCTAAAGAAATATTCGTATGTTGATTGGCAAACTAATATGTCTTCTCTTTCAAAGTTGCTTGGATTTTTGTTTGGAGGAGTTTTTCAATTCAGAAATCGAACAGCAACCCCTCCAATGGGAGCCACTGGACTCTTAGCTCTTGGTGCTCACACTGAGTTCAGAATGGCAGCAACTGTTGCTTCTTGAGTGTAAAACGGGCCAACTATTCAGAAGGTCCAGACGGAATGTTCTACTATGCAGGTGACCCAGAAAAGCTCTATTTGATAATTTTACAGGTAGGGCCCATGAGACTGCAGAGGTCCCCAAATTCTACTACTCAATTTGACTCTTGTTTTAGGCTTTGTGCCTTGCAATTCCAGTCTTGCTAATGATTCAAACATGATTCAAGTCTTTGAAGTATTAAATTAAGGTCAAGGGCATCGCCTACGACAAACTGGTCTGGAATTTAATGTCCAACCCAATCTGGTCTGTATCCAGCAGTTTTAATCTAAAGCCAATGTGCAACGTAGACCATGCTTGGATTGTACTTGACCAAAGAAAGTCAAGTTTGCATTGTTTTGACAGAGTCAATCATATCTTTTCTAATCAGGACATTCTTTCCAGTGGGAGTTGTAAATTCACCTCCATAAATTACTTTTATGTCCCTGGTTGACTCGTCATTACAGGAGCTCTCTGATATAAAATCTGCAGTCATGGAATGAATATATCAGTGCTCTGCTGGAATCCAGCAAATCAGCAAAGAATTTACGGCCTCCCTGGAGCATCAGAGGGCTGTGCTATGTTTGCCTCTCACCTCCCTCATAGCGTTTCAAGGACAAGACATCTATGATTAACCCATAAGAAATAAACACCTTTTCTAATCCTCAGTGTAGTGATTGGATATACAAAATTAATCTAGCTTGATTCAACATTATTAATTGTGACATGAGGCTGGAGGCTGCCCTGATAGGCTGGACTGAGGTGGGACACCTAACAATTCCAAATACTCCTGTTATTAACAGTGGGTGCACTGCCAGAGCATCTCACATTAGCCCACATGACCCTTTAATAGAGCTTTCTGGTTGAAACAGCACTGGACTTGAACACAGGTTGCCAGTGTGTCCCAGTCTGCCCAGGACTGTCCCAGTTTTAGCACCGGGGGTCTCTCACAAAAGGAGCTGTCTCAGTCCCAGACAGTTGGGACAATTTGTCATTCTAGCTTGGAGTCAGAGGCCTGACTCTGCCATTAATTAGTGTGGAACTTCATTTCTTGGAGTTTGTTTCCTCTTGGGTAAAATAGAGAAAGTGGTACCTCCCTCCCAGGCCTGTTGTAAAGTCCCTGTGTGAAAAATTGTGCCTGGGACGTACTAGCTTCTGGCATCAAAGCAGTAATTACTCTGGGGATGGCCCTGGTCTGCTCCCCACTGTGAGGGGGTCCTCCACGTCTCAGTTATTTGTAAGCCAAGGACTCCCAACCTCTAATTAATAAAAGAAAATTTTGAACCCTGATTGTCTAAGATGGCCTGACATCCCATTATGCTGGTTACCATGTCTTGGGTTTGGCTGCAAGACTGTAGTATATCTTTGAGTTTTCAATGTAACCAGTGTCATGTGCGGGAGATTTATATGACAAGTGATTGATATTTAAATTCATTTATAGAAAATCATGTTTTTGAGTGACAAGATGGGTGTTTCCTGATTTTCAAGAAATTCAGGGGAATCAAGGCCAAGTTTCAAGTTGATTAAGGGGCTTGTGCTTTTCCATTTTCTGAGTCATTAAAGGCACTGATCTAGCCTCACCCTGTTATTAAAGACGTGTAACCTGGGAGCCGGTCACTGCATCTGCTGCCAACGTGGGGGTTGCCAGGTAAGAGCAATTGGCAATTTGTGCACTCTTTTATTCTATTTCTTTGCTGAAGACCAATGATTATTTTTCAGTAACAGCAATTAAGTGAAAAACCAGAAAAGTAAAGGACAAGATTTGTTGAATGAATGAACCAAATCATTAGGGTTAGGCAGAAGAACATTCTGGAAGGTCAAAAATGTCAAACATAGGCAAGCTCTTACCCGATCTCTTCAAAGTAAGGAGCACACTGATTTTATATCATCACATTTCAAATGTTAGAAGTATCTTAAAACTGATATATTTTTTCTGTGTTTTTTTTTTTTTCTCATTCTGAAAAGCTGTTCTTTATTGATGGTGCATCTACAACAAGTGTTCATTTACGGTAGAGGAAATTCATTGTCTCGCATTCTGTTATCCACTACTTCCAAGTTTTATGCAAGTCAGGAAAGACTAAGTGATACTAACATCCATCATCGCCACCTGCAAAGAAAAAGGGAAGAAAAGAAGACTTGCCTTGCTTTGTAAAAGAAAGAAAGAAAACAGCATGCAGTGCAGCTTTAGCAGAGACGAATGTTGAAGTCATGAGCCATGAATTTGTACCAGGCTTAGCGCTGAAAGAATGATTTTTTTTACTCACTCTCTTCTGTGTCTCCTGGGTTTGGTTGTGTGACATGGGTCAAATGCAGTCACTTATTTGTAGTTTTAACTCCCCCACTTGAAGCCGGCACATTCAGATCTGTGAGCTCCCTGAGCCAGGTGCTTACCTGCAACACAACCCTAGTCCTGAAAAATACTTCTCTGGATGACCTAGAAATTTCCTTGATGATCCATTGAAATATTAAATTTGAAAGCTTAGTACTGATTGTAAGATTTCCCAGTTCTATTATTCGGAGTTAAAAGCATCTGACAAGGAAATGTCAAAAAATATGAATTCCCTCCTTCTCCATTCCAGTGTGGCCACTCCTCACTTTCTACTTCCTGTTATGAAATCTCTCCAGGGAGTGTGACTTTTCACAGAGCCCACTCAGAGCTTCAGTGATGACGATAATGACAAAAACACTGGGTGCCAGGCCCAGTCTGACCACTTTGATCCTTTTGTTATCTCCATTTCCTTTTTTTTTTTTTTAAAGATTTTTAAAATTTATTTGAGATGCAGAGGGAGAGAGAGAGAGAGAGAGAGAGAGAGAGAGAGAGAGAGGTCTTCCATCCTCTGGTTCACTCCCAGATGGCCGCAATGAAGCCAGGGTCTCCAACATGGGTGCAGGGGCCCAAAGACTTGGACCATCTCCTACTGCTTTCCCTGGCCACAGCAGAGAGCTGGATCGGAAGTGGAGCAGCCAGGACTCGAATGGGAACCCCTATGGGATGCCGGCACTGCAGGCGGAGGCTTTACCTACTACACCACAGCCCCGGTCCCCTCCCTTTCTCTTCACCACACTACTGGGAGACTGCCTCTGTCACAAGCTCTTCTACAAAGGGAACAAAAGAAGAACAAAGCTTGGAAAAATTAAATAAAGAACCCAAAGATACAATTGTGAACAGGTAGCTCTTGGATTTGAATCCAGGGCTCCTGACTGCAGAGTCTAATCCTTAACCCTCTTAGAGTAGATAAGTAAGAGTCACTACACGCTCATGCATGTGGAGACCTGGACCGAGTTCCCTGCTCCCAGTTTCAGCCTGGCCATTGCAGGTGTTTGGAAAGTGAGCCAGTGAATGGGAGCTCTCTCTGTCTGTCTCTCCCTCTCTCTATATTTGTCTCTTAAGTAAAATAAATAAATAATTTAAAAATGTAAAAATAAATGCATATGTAAGATTTCATAATTTTCAATAGGGTTTAACACACATGATGTCATTTGGTTCCCAGAAACACTCTGTTTCTATTTTATGGATGAGAAACTAGAGGTCCAGAGAGATAGATCAATCTGTTTAAGGTCACCTAAATGATTAAAAAAAAAAAAGGTCTTGACCTTAAACAAGAGCCTTCTATGCTTAGTCAAGGAAGACTTCTTGGGCAGCAATTACAGGAGTTTCAGGGTCTTCACCAGTAAAATGAGGACTGCGCCTACCCACCTACTCACACGACAGGTGTAACACTTATGCCCTAGAGCACTGGGTGAACACTGAAAGTCCCACCAGTCAGGGCAAGCTGGCAGAAGATCACGTTCAATTGCTGTTTTGAAGTTCTCAAGGTTAAAGTCTACCTGGAAGGAGAAGGTGAAAGAGCTTCCCAAGAGAAATGTCCCAGGTCATGTTCTCGGAGCCCAGGGTAGGTGTGGGACCAGATCTCCAGGTAGGAAGAGAAAGTGAGGGTGGGACATGGTGGGGGCAGGGAAACGGTGTGCAAGTCCTTACTCTGGCATTTTCTTATAATAGGCCAGGGACCATGGGCAAGCCATTCATGCATATACCTTAGCAAGCTCACATGCGAAATGGGATTCATAACAACACCTACTTCAGGGAGATGTTGAGGATATTAAAAGGACTGGGTGCTTCATGCAGGTGCTAGCTGTGAGGAGTAGAACACAAGAAATGCCCCCTATTAGAGGAGACTGGGGAAAGATGGCCTAGGAAACGTTATGGTGGCCTCTAGTTTTTGTGTCATCCAAGGTTCCTAGTCGTGTGGGGTGTGTGTTCCAATGCTGAGAGGCTTGGATTCATAACGGAATATTCTGAGTCCTAGAGCGGAGAAACCCATCACTTTTCTGAGCCTTGGTTTGCTCTCATAAGAAATGGGAACGATGCCTTAGTTACCTCACACAGGAGATCTGAGATCTAAATAAGATATAGCCTGAGGGAATGTGGGGAAAGCGTGAGACAGAGGGGGATAATTGGGATGATGAGGGTGATGTGACTTTTCTTGGAATTTAGAACATAAATAAGAATTTTTATGCATCTATTAAGAATGCCCTTATGAAAACCCAATATCTGAAGGAAAGTTATGACAAATATTACAAACAAGTAAAATACTAGGATGTTTTAGCAAATAGTGACTGAAATGTGACAATGGCCAGCAGAGGGAGCTAGACAGCCATATTGGTACTACAGCCCAGTTTCGACCAATACTTTGGATTTCATACTCTCACTACCAGCAGGCAGCAGAACATCTATAGGCTTGGCGTTGGCCCTCACTCTGCAAGTCTTTGAATTCAGTTGGTTAAACATAGCAACACTGGCTCTAATTTGACAGGCTGCTGTGTAAATAGGGTGGTCATCTAGGGTCCCATGGTTTGACTTCCTTTTCTACTAATTCCTGTCTTGATGTCTCCCCCATCGCCTGCTTTCTCCAACCTCCTTCCAGAAAACCTTCATGGCTTCATGGTACCCAGAACTTCTTTGCTTCCCTCATTAACCCCTCTCTCCATCCCAAATCCAAAGCAACAGAAAATCCCATCAGCTCATCCTTTAACATATATCCAAAATTAGACCACAGCTCACCATCCTGGTCTACCCTTAATTTTCCAGATCCCGGTAAAAGCCTCTTTGACTGGTTTCCTGCTTTCACTCCCTGGCTGGCTCTTCTCCCCAGGGCAGGAAGAGGAGCCTTTGAAACACAGAACTGGTCACATCACTTCCAGATCAACACTCTCCAAGGGCTTAGGACAAAAGCCAAAAGCATGATTACAGAGCCCCTGAGGCTCTCTGCCTCCTGTATTCTGTGCACTTTTGATTTCATCTTCTTCTCACCTCAGCACATCTGCTCCAGCCACACTGGCTTCCATGCTGCCCCCTAGTCCCCATTCGAGACTTCCCACTTCTGAATGTACTCCCTCTACCTGGAACACTTGCCAGATATCCACATGATAAGTTCCCTTGACTGCTCATGTCTTAGCTTCAGTGTCCCCCTCTCCAGGAAGTCTTCATTGAGGACTCCTCACCCATTGCATCCTTCCATGCTTCTGGTAACCTCTGCCCCTTCTCTGTGTTTTTTTTTTTTCTCCACAGGTATTAATTTAAAGCTCTCATAGCACTTCTCATGTGCTGGGGACTAGCCTAAGAACTTCCAAATGCTCGATTCTCATAAAAAAGACAATTCTTTGCACTGTTTGTATTTTATAGATAAGACACTAAAGTACAGAAAAGCTATGTAGCTTGATCAGCGTTCCAGAGCTAGCAGAGTAGAGCATGGTTTCAAACCCAGGAGCTCTGTCTATGTATGCATTCTGTATTCTAGTTCGACATGGGCTGCCTCTCACTGTGCTTACAGTATCATGGCACATTATTTAAATATATCCTTGTATACTTCCTGTAACTTCTCATTGGAATGTTAGCTTTAAGATGGCAGGTTTTTTTTTTTTTAAGCTATGTTCATTGACTATATTCTTAGTACCTTAAAAAGTGC
This sequence comes from Lepus europaeus, assembly GCF_033115175.1. Classification (NCBI taxonomy): domain Eukaryota; kingdom Metazoa; phylum Chordata; class Mammalia; order Lagomorpha; family Leporidae; genus Lepus; species Lepus europaeus. The sequence goes on along the minus strand of NC_084842.1, from coordinate 80,754,148 downwards.
TAGCACATATTAGATGTTCAGTAAGTATTTGTCGAATTAACACAATTATCATAAATAACCTACATAATGAACAGTAGGTAGGTCCATAAAGGGGGAACTGTCTATCTGGTTTGCGTTGGTCAAAATCCCAGGATATAGACAATCTCCTTGAGCTAGAGCTGGCCCTCCATAACTATTCTTGAATGAACCAGTGGATAGGTTCCAGTTTCTTTATCAATAAATGAACTAGGTGGTCTTCAAGGTCCCTCCAGCTGTCAAAGTTGTATTGTCCCTCACTCATTCTTTCTCTCATTTAACAAAAATTCAGGGATAGCATCACTTATTTAAGATAGGGAAATCACATCATTCCCAATGATTAGCAGACTGGCAGATTGATTCATAGTAAAACATTATTGAATTAATCAATTGTCAAGGGAGTAACCTTGGAAGAGCCGTCTACATGGTTGTGTGGACTGGAAAGGACAAAAGCAGAACTTTGAGGGGACAAATGAAGGTGCCACAGTAAGATCCAAGTGTGAGACAATAGGGCAGAGGGGGTGAGAGACCTGGCAGGTGTACCAGCTGGCTCAGGCACAGAAAGCGATACAACAGTCAGGGTGGCAGGGTGGAAAGAAGCTACCTTCTTGGAGGGGAGGATGGAGAAATTACTTTGTGGTGTGATGGATATGAGGCTGTGACAAAGCATCCATACAGGGAGGTACAGTAGGAAGATGGGAAATTGGGACCAAAACTAGGGAGATGGGCTTTAAATAAACAAGAATAGGGGCCAGCACTGTGACGGGTTAAGTTGCCAAATTCAACCCTGGCATCCCATGTAGGTGCTGGTTCGATCCCCAGCTGTTCCACTTCTGATCCAATTCCCTGCTAATGGCCTGGGAAAGTAGCAGAAGATGGCCCAAGTGGTTGTACCCCTGCACCCATGTGAGAGACCTGGAAGAATCTCTTGGCTCTTGGCTTCAGCCTGGTCCAGGTCATTATGGCCATTTGGGGAGTGAACCAGAGGATAGAAGATTTCTCTCTTTTTGTCTGTCCATCTCTGTCTGTGATTCTGCCTTTCAAAAAATAAATACATCCTAAAAAAAAGAAGAAAAAATAGATGAGATTGTTAGAGAGCACCATGAAGAGTGAAGATGGAGCAGTACCTGAGGGACTTCCCGGCTCTAGGTACATCCTGGGCAGTGGGAGGATGAAGGCCAGGAAAGAGACAGAGAGATAGGAGGTGAACTGGGGAGTGCAATGGAAGGGAGACAGAGATCAAGGAGAACCTACTCTGAAAAGTAAGCAGTTAACAAAGTTCCACTGTTGGGCACCAAATTGCAAGGAGTTAAGGAGAATGGAGGCAGCTGATGGGGTCCCCTCTGTTGTTTATCAGTTAGGACTTTGGGAAGGTAACACACTCTATGGGCTTGAGTCTTTTCATTTGCAAAACACTCATTGTGCAATACACCTCCCATCCGAGGGCTGAGAAAGTTAGACAAGACAAAGCAAGTACCTCTTACAAAGTAAGTGATAATTAGGAGGAATCTGCAATTAGTGATAAGAACCACAAAAACAAAAACAATGACAAGATGATGAGATCTGAAGAGAAGGATTATTTCAGACCTTGATGAGGAGGTGAGTCAAAGACAGCTGTTTTTGGAATGTCCCTGGGTTTTGTCCTCACTCATGGCTGCAGGCAGAGATTCTGGGAGGCAAGGAACCTAAGAGGCCAGAAGCAGGGACCCCTCTAGTCCTGGTCGGGGCTTGCAGGGGAAGGACCCGGGGAAGAGGTAGAGGATTCCAGAGATGTGAGCAAAGGGATGAGTTAGATGAGAGAGGACATGTGTGAGAACTGGGACAGGTACTCCAGCAACTTCAACATGAGGGCACTTCCAAACAGTCGAGGAAAATGGAATTAAAAGATGAGGTTGTTTTGGGGCAAAATTTTTAAAAATTACTCATGTGATAGATCTTCAAAAAGTTCATGAAGAATGTATGTATTCATACTATTCTTCATGAGTTTCAAAAAGTGGTTTGCACCAAAAGAAACTCATGTTTTAATTCCATTTCCCATGAAGTTTTGGAAGTACCCTCGAATAGGTCATCCTTGAAATTAATTTAGTTCCAATGCTGAATTGCTGAATTAAGTGTTCATGAGTGGTTGTTATCCAATTTTTTTAAAAAGGATTTATTTTATTTATTTGACAGGCAGGGTTACAGAGAGAGGAGAGGCAGAGAGAGGTCTTCCATCCGCTGGTTCACTCCCCAGATGGCTGCATTGGCCGGAGCTGTGTCGATCTGAAGCCAGGAGCCAGGAGCTTCCCCTGGGTCTCCCATGTGGGTGCAGGGACCCAAGAACTCGGGCCATCTTCTACTGCTTTCCCAGGCCACAGCAGAGAGCTGAATCAGAAGAGGAGCAGGCAGGACTAGAACTGATGCCCACATGGGATGCTGGCACTTCAGGCCAGGGCGTTAACCCGCTGCGCCACAGCACCGACTCCTTTCCAATCTTTTTAAACTTTATTTATTTATTTGAAAGGCAGAGGGACAAAGAAAGCGATGGAGAGAGAAAGAGAGAGAGAGAGAGAGATCTTCCATTTTTTGATTCAGTCCCCAAATGCCTGCAACAGCTATGACTGGGTCAGGCCACAGTCATGAGCCCAGAACTCCATCTGCATCTCCCACGTGGGTGGCAGGAACCCAGGTACTTGGGCCATCCTGTGCCGCCTCCCAGGAAGTGCATTAGTGGGACGCTGAATCTAACATAGAGGCAGGACTCCATCTGAGACACTCCGATGTGGCAGACGGGCGTCCCAAGTGGTGGCTTAATTCTCTGCGCCACAACTGCCACCCATGCTTTCCAGTCTAAAATTATAAATTGGGCTTTCCTCTGGCCAGCTCTGGGATTCAGAGATGAATAGGCTGGGTCCTCACCTCGAAGAGATCACAGACCAGGAAAGAGAGGGCAATTAAGGAAATAACAAATTTGCTGATCATGGTCCTAAGACTCCTGCAGCCCCGGGCTCTTAGTTTGCACTCTGAAATGCAGTTCATCATAATGGTCTCTGTTCAATATGTGCTGTCCCTGCATTGAGAAAGCAAGTCCCACGAACACTGTGTTTATTGGTGGAAATTTAAGGATAACATATTGAGAGGGAATATTATATCATAAGAGATGAAATAAAGCAGACCCTGAAATCAATACAAGCAGCAGCAAAGTAAGCCAACTGCATATCATATTAGTAACGAAAGCACTGAGGCACAAAGAATTGATTCAATGTTTAGCATAAAAATTGTGTGCATTATTCATAGGTTATATTCCAACAGGAAAAATAACCACAAATAAATCTTGCAGTTTTATTTAACATGTTTGTATTGGCATATTTCATGTTTTCTAGGTGAGGCCAAATGAATACATTTATATGTTTAAAATGGGAGAAGATGAAAAAAATTCTGACGTTTGATTTGAATTGGGAATTTCGTTGTGAACTCATATTTGGAAATGCAAAGCCATTCAGCCCTGTAGATATTTTATCATATTTATTTAAATTTCTCTGATGATGTCTTAATTCAACGACATTTACTTACATAGTTATTAAAGATATATATATTTATTTATTTGAAAGGCAGAGTTACAGAGAGAGGGAGACAGACAGACAGAAAGAAAGAGATCTTTCATTTGTTGGTTTGCTATCCAAGTGGCCGCAGCATCCAGGGCTGGGCCAGGCCAAAGCCAGGAGCCTGGAACTCCATCCGATCTCCAACGTAGGTGTCAGTGGTCCAAGCACTTGGGTCACCCTGCACTGCTTTCCCAGGTGCATTAGCAGAGAGTTGGATTGGAAGCTGAGCTGACTGAATGTAGCGCTCCTGCGGGATGCCAGCACCCCGGGCTATGACTTCACTGGCTGTGCACAACACCAGTCCCAGTGACATTTACCAAGTGCTTACTGTATTCCAGACACTGTATGGAGAACTTGAGGTGAGCTGTTTCATTGAATCCTCCCCACTGTACACTGCAATATGTACAACTGGCATTAAGAAGGTGAGACACTTGCCCAAGATCACGGAGCTGGGAAAGGCAGGTCTGATGGCAGCACCGTGCTCATAAACAGAGACGGTTAAGCGAATCAGTAGAAAACCTTTAGCCCCATCTTAAGAGTGCTGCGTTTATTTGTGACACTGAACTTGATCTGATGAGTGAAATGAATAAGCCTTATGGGGGAACAAGAGGATCTATGGGGACCACCTAGTGTGTTAATAGAAGTGTTTGTGTCCGTGTGGCCCAGGGGGTCTTCACCGCTTCCTGGGAGGTAAGACCTGGGTTCAGACCCAGCTCTGCCAGGCCCAGCCATATGGCCCTGAGCAAGCACAGTAGGCCTGATCTTCCAGCTCTTCACAAAATGACCAAGAATCACTGTACGTGCTACTTGCCAAATTTTAAATTAATTTTTTTTAAAAAGAAGCGAGTGAAAACAAAGGAACAAACAAGCAAAAGAAACTGCGTCAGTGTGTGACCTTCCAACCTGTTGTGATTTGGGGATCAGATAAACCCTCAGATTCCTCCCAGGATTCTTGGTGGGAAAAGAAACGGTCCCTTCAGGCATAGAGCAGATACTTTGATTATCTGGGTCATCTTCTCTGAGCTGTGCGAGGTTACAGGGGGATGGTGAGTCCTGATACCTCCCTGTCTGCCACGTTGTCACCTGGAGAACAGAGGCTGGAGATCCCTGGGGCAGGAGGAATGAGGCTAATAGCCACTGAACACCTGTTACATACCAGGAACATTTTATGGATCATAGTGTCTGCATTAGAGTTCCCCAGAGAAACAAGAATGATGTGCGTTGGGGCCAGCGCTCTGGTGTTGGGTAAAACCGCCGCCTGCAGTGCTGGGATCCCATATGGGCGCCGGTTTGTGTCCTGGCTGCTGCACTTCCGATCCAGCTCTCGGCTGTGGACTGGGAAAGCAGTAGAAGATGGTCTAAGTCCTTGGGCCCCTGCACCCACGTGGGAGACCTGGAAGAAGCTCCTGACTCCTAGTTTTGGATTGACACAGCTCCGGCCATTGCGGTCATCTGGGAAGTGAACCAGCAGATGGAAGACTCTCTCTCTCTCTCTCTCTCTCTCTCTCTGCCTCTCTGTAACTCTGCCTTTCAAATAAATAAATATATATTTAAAAAAAGAATGAGGTGCATGTACATGGAGAGAGCATCTATAATTTGAAAATCCCAAATCTGAAATGCTTCCAAATCTAAAACATCTTGTGCGCTGACCTAATATGTCATGTGGAAAATTCTATACCATGAACCTTTGTTTATACACAAAACTGTTAAAAGTAGTGCATAAAATCACCTTCAGGCTGTGTGTGTGAGATATAGTATATGAAAAATAAATAAATTCTGTGTTTAAAATTACTTCCCCTGCCTGATATATATTATCATATATATGTGCAAATATTCCGAACAACAAGAAATAAAAATCTGAAAACCTTCTGGTCCTAAACTCAAAGGTATTCCAAAAAGTTCATGAAAAGAGGACAGCGATGTGGTGCAGTGGGCGAAGGTGCCACTGTGGTGCCACCATCCCGTGTTGAAGTTCTGGCTTGAGTCTTGGCTGCTTTGCTTCCGAGCCAACTTCCTGCTAGTGCCCTTAGGAAAGCAATGGATGATGGTCCGAGTACTAGGGTCCCTGCCACCTACCTGGGAGACCCAAATGAAGTCCCAGGCTCCTGGCTTAAGCCTGGCTCAGTTATGGCTGTGTGGACATTTGTGGGGTGAACCAGTGGATGAAAAGTCTCTGTTTCTCCCTCTCTCTGTCACTCTGTCTTTGGAATAAATAAATAAATAAATATTTTAGAAAGTTTGTGGAAAAGTTGAGTTAAAAGATGTCTATTTTGAGGGCCAGTGTTTTAGTGTAAGAGGTAAAGCCATGGCCTGTGATGCCAGCATCACATACGGGTGCCAGTTCATGTCCCGACTGTTCTACTTCCAATGCAGCTCCCTGCTAATGGCTTGGAAAAAGCAATGAAAGATGGTCCAAGTGTTTGGGCCTCTGCCACCCACATGGGAGACTTGGGTGAAACTCCTGGCTCCCAGCTTCAGTTTGGTCCAGTGCTGGTTGTTTTGGCCATTGGATGAGTGAGCCAGCAAATGGTGCTCTCTCTTTCTCTCTCTGTGTCTCTCTCTCTTTCTGTAAATCTGACTTTCAAATAAATTAACAAGTCTTTTTTTAAAAAGAACAAAAAAAGAAGATGTTTATTTTGGGGAAAAAATTCTAAATTAATGCATAACTTTTCATAATATGTATTTTCCATGAACTTTTGGAAATGTGTGTATGTGTATGTGTGTGTATGTATGTGCCTGTGTGTGCATGGGTGTATGTGTGCCTGTGTGTGTATGTGGGTGTGTTCACACATGTGTGCACGTGTATAGTACATGGGTGTTTGCATGCATTTGTGCATGTGTGTGCACTGTGTGTGCATGTGACTGCTTTTGTGTGTGTGCATGAGTGTGTGTGTGTGTGGAGGGGAGAGAGAGGCTGATTTTCAGGAATTTGGCCCATGTCATCAGGAGGCTGCAAATCCCGAGTCTGCAGCTCCAGGGAAGGTGGGTGTCGCAGGTCGCAGCCGAGGGCCGTCCGCCGGCAGAGCTCCCCCTCGCTGAGGGTTCAGCGCTTTTTCTGTTAGGGCCTTCAACTGCTTGGATGAGGCCCACCCATATTTTAGAGGGCAGCCTGTTTTACTCAAAGTCCATCCACACACAAAAAACACCTAGACAATGTCGGACTGTGTATCCCGTGAGCCAGCCACACTGACAGAAAATGGACTGGCCCACCATTTACCATGCTCCGGTGAAGGAAAACCCGCCTTGTGCTGTGGATGAGGAAATGGAAGCTCTGAGAAGCTGAGGCACTTAGACAAGACACAGTCAAGGGCACAGCCAGGCCTGTCTGTCCCCAACACTCATCTCTTCACCCAGTACTGAGAGGCCGTGATCTAGAAACTGATGTCACTCTGGTAAGGGTGAACCTCTGTGCTGCATCCAGGCTCAAGCGAGGCGGCTGAAGACCCAGAGCTGCATCCGGCCAGCTGGGGAGCACAGCCCGGGGGCTGCCATCATCCACGTGGCCGTTTACTCCAGCCACAGCTGGTCACCGCTTCTGCAGAAGTGTTGCTGGCCTGACAGGCAAAGGAACTGCTTTCCTTACTGGGGCCTGCTCAGACTCTGCCTGCATTCAACCCAACCAAGATTCGCCGGCCGCTCTTCTCGTGCCAAGCACGGCGCTTGGCGCGGAGGGGAGAGAAGTGTGCCTGTTCTTGGTGTCAAGCAGTGCTGTGAATGGAACCCCGTGGGGCGGCAGAGGAGAGAGGGCTGATCTCTAGATCCTCCGACTCCGGCTTCTTGGCCTCTCCTTGGATTTCGCGACCCTGGATCCTGGCACACTGCCTATACACACTAGATGTTCCTAAGTGCCACGAACATCTGCATGAGTAACGAGGAATTATTCACCTACAAATCTGTACCCTCTACCAGATCCCCTTTGGGGCAGCACAGTAGCTAAAATTGAGGGCTCGCGCCTTGGACCGTCTGACTCTGGATCTCAGTCCTGCCTTTTAGTAGCGTTGGGCTGCGCTCCCTCCAAGGCTCAGTGTCTTCCACTATGAAATGATGCCAATCATAGCATTGCCCACGGAGTCATTGGGAGGATCAGATAGATAATGAAACGAAAATGATTAGTAGAGGTCCGGGCACAAATACACACTCAGTAAGCAGTAATTATTTCACTGCTACAGTCAGCACTAATTTCTGTCAGCAAGCCCTCAATAAATAATTGTGGGTAGATAGATGGGTGGATGAGCAAATTCATCTTGGCAGGCCAGTGCTCCCTTGCCTCTCCTCTCTGGGTTGTTTCATCTTAGTTCTGTGTTCCCTCCCAAGACCTTGCTAGCTCTTGAAATCTTGGAATCCAGGCTAGAGAACGTGGAGGTGTGGTGCAGTGAGAATGCAGCCCAGTACCCAGTCAATGATTCTTTTCCTTGTTACCTTCACCTAATCTCTAAATTATTCATGTCTCCAGGTAAGTCTGGGATCGGGTGAGGAATTAGGGAATTCTTCAAAGTTTAGAGGAAAAGAGAAAGACAGTGTTCCTCTCTGCAACGCAGGGAGTCACTGGCTTATTAATCATAGAACAAGGGTGAGCCTTCGGCGTAGCAGGTAAGACACTGCTTGGGACACCCACTCCCTACCGGAGTGCCTAGGTTCAAGTCCCAGGTCTGCTTCTGATTCCTGCTTTCCATTAATGCATGCCCTGGGAGGTTGTGTTCCTGCTAGCCATGTGCGAGACTTAGATCTGGGTTCAGGCTCCTGGCTTCAGCCTGGCTCAGCTCTGGTTGAGTGGGCATTTAGTGAGTGAATCAGTGGATGGAAACTCTCTCTCTGCCTTTTAAATGAATACAATACATAAATAGTAATTTTAAAAAGCATACCAGATGCACATTTGATTAAGAGGGGATCACCCCAAGTTAGTCCTGCATGGAACAGACTAATTCCCTCTAACCACGGATGGTTCTGAAGTTACGATCATTCAACTTAAGGCATTTCGATTTATGATGGTGCGTGAAAGTGATCCTCATTGAGCAGAAACAATACTTTGAGTTTTGGTCTTTTTCTGGGCCAAGTGATACACAGTGCTATTCTCTCTTGATGCTGGACAGTGGCAGCTAATGTAGCTCTCAGGCACACAGTCACGTGGGAAATAATCGACTCTGTGCAGGGTGCTGTGATGCCAAGCTAGGATGTTTGGCAGGGCATCTCCAGTTATTATACCCTCAGTTTACTGTGGGGTTATTGGGAGGACCCCTTCTCTAGTCAAGGAGTGTCTGCCTTTCCCAGGCTTCCCAGTGGGGCCTTCAGGACTCCCTGGGTCACTGGCTTCCCTTGCTTTTCTATACCTCACTTCTTCCCAAGGAGAATGTGTTTGCTCTCAGCATCGCTGCCTGGAGGCAGATCGCCTTGAGGAAGACAATGAGTTAAGGTGGGAAGAACTTACTGTGTGGCCTTCTGCAACTCTCTTTACCTCTCTAGGCTTCGATTTTCTCATCTCATTAAGGACCTGGACAGGAAGATTTCCAAGACCCTTCTTCCTCTAAAATTTTATGATCTCCAAGCTATGGAGTCAACAAACTGTACATCAGCAAGTGTATGTGGGCAAGAGTGCTGTTTTAGGAGAATTAGTCTAGCAGTAGCCTGTAGGATAGACGAGGGATCTAGGACACTGAATATAAACAAAAGCCATTAGAGTAAAGGAAAGAGACCAATCAAGGGACAACATCAGGAGCTCAAGCAGGCTGCGCTTCCACTTCCACCACCTGCCATCTGATACCCTGCTAGCCCCAGAAATAGAGTGAAGATAACACTCTTTCAGATAAAGGAATTTTCTGTTGGGTACACTACAGTTTCCTTGAAAATGATGAGCACTACTAATTCCCGGAAGACCTTGGTATACCTTTGCTGGTCTCAATACCAAAGAAAATTGGAGAAGCTGTTTACAAAGAGCAACTCTCCCGGCTTCTGTTTCTGGACCTCCAATGCAACACCACGTTCAGTCTCGGATCAGATAATGCCGGTCTGGATGCCACTTGGCACAGAATCACCGTAATGGTTGAACTTGTATTTTGGAAGGCATTGACTTCATTTTACATCTCACTCTTTATCTTGGCTTGGCAGAAATTCATTAGCAACTGGAAGAGTTTTCATAAAAATGTCCACATTTCAATTAACCTTCAGGTTAACTTTGTTTGAATAATGCAAAAGTTTTTGCCAGAGATATAATAAAATATACTCATTTGAGCCAACAGAAGAAAACAAAACAAATACATTTTGGAGGAAGGAATAATACTTAAAATTAGTTTTCTCACTTTTTGTTCCTTTAGCTTTAAAATGACAACATATAAAATTTTGTCTTTTAATTGAAGACCAGATGTAGCCAGCTAGAATATATTCCCAATAGACTGATGGAACAGGAGAATATATGAACATAATATTGGGGTGACGGAGTCCATGTTGGACTGATAAAGAATGTCATGGTGTTTGGGGGTTGGCCCCAAACTTGAAGTTTGGGCTCCGCCTTCTTCATGACCATGGTGACCTTGTCAATGATTCAGTGCTGGGAAACACTTATCTTCCCTCTGTCCTGTAATCGGAGGTCAGTGGGAAGTGTCTGTGTCTGCTTCTCCCAGCTTCAAAATGCAAATGGTTCATAAAAAAGTCTCAGGCTATATACTTTCAGTGTTTGAGAATTTATCAAAACTCAGCACATCCCAAATCCTGAAACCATTCAAAACTTGCTCTTCCACTTCCATTGAAATGATGTAATTTATTTAGGCCGGAGGCTTTTCAAAGAGTGGAGAGAAGTTTTGGGAAACAGGTCACATAAAAATGTCAGAAAATGTTTACTGAAATGCACAATGCAATAAAACTTATTTATGGAAGAATACTTTATAAAGCCATTCTTATAATTTTGTGTCTAATTACAAAACAAAATTTAGGAAATATTCTAGAAATAAGAATAAAGTGAAACTCACTTCTAACTTCACCACTGAGAGTTAACTGCCATGTTTGTCACACTTTTGGTGTAATGCCTAACTTAATGCCTGGCCCAACGAAGGAACTCACAAAGTATAGTTCACTGACTGCAAGGGAGCTTCAAAACTTTATACAAGACCCTCTTGTATGCCTGAATTTCAAAAAATTTTTGCCCTTGGTGGCTGGTGCTTTGGCATAGTAGGTTAAGCCTCTGCCTGCAGCACTGGCACTCCATATGGGCTCTGGTTGAGTCCTGGCTGCTTCACTTTCCATCCAGCTCCCCGTTAATGGCCTGGGAAAGCACCGGAGGATGGTCCAGGTCTTCGGGGCCCTGCACCTGGATGGGAGGCCTGGAGGAAGCTGATGTTTCCTGCATCCTGTATCCTGGCTTCAGGTCAGCCCAGGTCTGGCCATTACAATTATTTAGAGAGTGAACCAGGGGATGGAAGAGAAGAGTTTTTTGAGACCTGTTTCCCGAAACTCTTCTCTCTCTGTACCTCTGTTTCTCAAACAAATAAAATGATAAATCCTTAAAAAAATTTTTGCCCCCAAATAAAGAATATTCTTAATTCTATTTTCCACATGTTTTGAAGTACTCTCATGTATCCTCAAGAGTTTAGTATTAGAAAATGTATGTGTTATTTCCATTGCACTCATAGCAACTGAACTGTTTTTGTAACCTGTTTTTTAACATATGTCTCAAAATTATAAGCCAAAATGGGTTAACATTACATGTCCCTTGGAAATATTTCCATGACTTAAAATAATTTGGGAGTCACCTCTTTGGAGCCAGCCTAAGACACATACAAGTATGTGTTTTAGGTCAGCTTTCTTGGGAAACAGACTCTGAGAAGACTCAGCAGGAAGAAATGTGTTGGGTGCACCTGACATCAACTCTTCAGGAGGGGAAGCAAAATAATCAGGCCGGAGCAAAGGGAGAACCTGGGCTGTGTGTGCAGTCTCAGCCTCCAAGGGCAGCTGGGATGGCCTTTCCAGGTTGTCTCCTTGAGACAAGGGCAAGGACACTGACTGTTAGATGCACACCCAGAGGGAAGGCATGGCATTGCGTGAGGTGGGTCTCCTCGGCACAGCACAATTTCTAAATGGACCTGGCTGAGAACCATTAGCCGCCAGCACTTCCTGCTGGTGTGGGCGTGAGGTGTGAGCGCCTCGGGCCCACAGGGACATCTGAGCAGCCACCCGCAGCGTGTATATCACGTATGGCAGGCACTGATGCAGATCAGTCTCAGCTGTTGTTTCTTCTGGCTTTCGATTGGTTGATACTCTTTGGACTTTCACTAGAGGCCAGCAAGTAGGGTGTTGACTGCTTAGTACTTTTCCCTGCTTCAAATTGTAGGTCTTGTCATCTTTTAGTTAGCCTAAGTGCCACTGGCTTATTCTTTTGTCTACCTATCCTTTGTGAATTATTTCACTCTTGGTTTGCAAAAGAAGGGTGATCATGTTAGACTCCAAAAACCAGAAAGATGGAGCATGATTGTAGAGGAATATAAAAGGCTGACTCTTCTAGCCAAAAATCTGATTCCTAGTGAAATTCTGAGAGAGAATTTCCAGAAGTCTTTCTAGCACTATAAAGCATCATCAATCCACACGTGCCTGGTTCCAGAAGTCTTTCTATCTGCTTTGACCAGGTGGTCACAAGGTAAGCAGATAAAAGTGAGGTCCATTCATTAACCTAACACTTTAGGGTCCCACCCATCCATGGCTGCTTGATTCTAAAGATTACCAAGTATTTGTTTTCCACTGTTCTCTTTAGATAGGGATCTTGTCTTGGTAAATATTAAGTAAGAGTAGGTTCCAGGAAAACTGTTAAGTGTGAGGGGAACTCAGTTGAATGGGAGGGTACAAAGAGGGTTTCATGGTTTGGTAACAATGACGTGAATGAATGAGAAGACAGAGGTCCGTGCCACAGGGAAGGCTTTTTCTTCAGTCCTGACCCAAGCAGAGGCCACTTCCTTTTTTAATAGATCAAGTGGTTGTAACAAACAAAAACACACACACACACACACATTATCAGGCAATCCTGGATCGACTGCCAGACATGGTTTTCAGAAACCTGCCGAAAATTCCAGTTACCCATAGAATGTTCTCTGGAATCTATCCTGACTTGTATGACACACATCTGTGTTTCCATTCCTTAATTTCACCTCTACTATAGCACTTTAACAACCATCTATGAAATTACTCATCACACACCTTAGCAAGAGCTTCCATGTTCCATCCTTGGTTGCTCCAGTGCTAAATATTGTGAGTTATCTCTTAGCAACTGAAATATAGTCGCCCTTTGATAACACTGACGGGAATAGCTGACGTTTCCTTGGTGCGTCTGTGGATACCATAAAAGCTCCCGGAGGCTGTGTCATGCTTCGGTAACTGATTCCAAGTACACATTTGGACAGGCCCATGGCAGAGAGTACAGGGACATTTGGTAGACTTCCATCTAATTAGATTAATTAGCTCACCAACATAGAAATCTTATTTTTAAGAAAGTCCTCCAACTAAGTCTTTTTCAATTATAATGGTGAATTTTATTCTGTCTCTGCCTTACTTCTTTGTTTCTCAACACGAGTTCTGTTTCTTGGACTCCTGAAGTCCCCGGGACATGCTCATTGGAGGAAACCTGGAAAGTTTAGGGAGGCACAAAGGTGAAAGTTCAAGTTTCACTGCCAATGACTACAGTTTGCTTGAGTTGCTTCTGATCAATGCTCTTTTTAGCATCAAGTGAAGGAGAAGAAACAGCAAACCTTTTTAAAAATAAACTAGCTATTTACCACAAACATTCTTGTGTCTGTGGCTCCTTAGTATTTTTCCTATGAATTTTTTAAAAAATTTATTTGACAAGTAGAGTTATAGACAGTGAGAGAGAGAGAGAGAAAGGTCTTCCTTCTGCTGGTTCACTCCCCAAATGGCTGCTATGCGCCAATCTGAAGCCAGGAGCCAGGTGCTTCCTCCTGGTCTTCCCTGTGGGTGCAGGGCCCAAGCACTTGGGCCATCCTCCACTGCACTCCTGGGCCACAGCAGAGAGCTGGACTGGAAGAGGAGCAACCGGTACTAGAACCCGGTGCCCATATGGGTTGCCGGTGCTGTAGGAGGAGGATTAACCAAGTAAGCCATGGCGCCGGTATGTGGTATGGTTCACAAATATTCTGCACTCCTTTCTGAGGGAGGAGGCTAGATCCCTGCTACGTGGACCTCAGACTTGCTTTGGCCAATGCATTTATGAAGGGGAGCTGTGTGTGTCACTCCAGAAAAAGGCTATGGGAGCCGGTGCACGCTGTCTGTGCCCGCCTCCCTGAGCAGCACACATGACTTGCTGTGGAGCTTACAGCAGCCTGAGTATAGCCTCAGCCCTTGAGTGCAGATCATCAGGAAAACCCATTGTTATACTCCGAAGGACACGCACAGCGGCAAAACCACACGGTGACTTCAAGCTACTGAAAGTCCCAGGTGCTTACGACTGCAGCATAGTGGCTGAAAAGACAGTGAAGGATTAAGAGACATCTGAGGAAACTGTGGAATGGAGAGCAGGTTCTCAAACAAACAGAAAGAAAACTCTGGAGGAAGTTGGACTGTGCAAGAAGAAAAAAATCCCAGCAAACAAAAACTCTCGTTAACCACATTCAGGATTTATGGATCAAACAATAATTGGATAACATTTTTAGAAGGAAAAAATAAAGAACTACATTTGGCGCCCCCTATCTGTGAGTTCTGTGACCACGGAGTCAACCTTGAATAGTCTTCAGAAAAAAATCGCATCTGTACTAAACATAGATAGATTATTTTCCTTGCCATTATTTCAGTCTAACAGCTATTTCATAGCATTCACATGGTATTATCAAGCCTCAGTAACCTAGAGATGATTTAAAGTACACAGGAGGATGTGGGAAGGTTATATGCAAATACTATACCGTGTTGTATGCACATCTTGAGTAGCTGCTGATTTTGGTGTCTGTGGGGTTCTGGAACTCCATGGATACTGGGGACTACTTAGTGAAGAAAATAACTACTGGAAATAAAAAATATCAAATAAATGAAACATTAAATGGAAAGGTTATAAGGTAGTGCTAAAAGAAAGAGAGAGAAAAAAAGGGTGGAAAAGAAGATGGAAGCAGGCATTTAGCCTAGTGATTAAAGATGACCGTGTTCCGTATCAGAATACTGGAGTTTGAGCTTCTGACTCCAGCTTCCTCTAATGCAGACCCGGGAGTCAGTGGTGATGGGCAGAGCAATTGTGTACCTGCCACTCACAAGGGAGTCCTGGAGTGATTCCCAGCTCCCAACTTCAGCCCAGCCCAATGCTAACCATTATGGACATTTGAGGAGTAAGCCAGTGCATGGGAGCCCTCTCTGTCTCCATCTCTTTGACACTCAAATAAATAAGAAAAAGAATAATAATAATAACAAAAGAAGATAGAAAGAACACAAGAGAACCAGATCTAAAGAGTGACATTCTACTAAGAAGGTTTCAGAAACAGCGAACAGGAAAAAAAAAAAAAAAAAAGCAGTGAAGGAAGACATCATAGCTAAAAATAGCCAGGACAGTTTTCTGAACTGATGGCCTTGAATTTCAAAACTGGAAGAGGCTACAAAGTACCCAAATCAGACATGAAGATGCACCTTTGTCAAGGCACAGTGCTGGGAAATTCTAGAGTTACGGGAACAATAGGACAAAAAAAAGGGGGTTAAAAGGGATCAAGAATTAGCATGCGGCCAGAGCAAAGCAGGATGTGAGAAGACAAAACTGCAAGGAAGGAGAAAAATTTGAGCTCATTCCCTCCTGTTTAGGGACAGCAGAGTTTTCAGAGTTTGTCTCATTTTCGAGTGGGAGGCAAGGGTGACAACTGAGAGAGACAAGTGTTTGTTGTGGCAGAAGGTGAAGGCCCAGGCAACCAAGTTCACCCAAATGTATGTGAGAGTAAGAACAGAGGCAGACTCCCCGGGCTCCAGAGCTCCTGTTCTCATTGATGTTTTGCTTTCTGTTGTTGTCATTGTTCCTGGAATACCTCTTATGCCAGGAAGCCACGTTACCCTGAAGTGGAAGTTAACCCAGATCATTTTAAAAGTTGTCACTCATTTTATTTAATCTTAACTATCTCTAAAAGTAAAAAGGCCAAGCCCACATGGGTTAACAGGCTTTAATACACACACTTCTTTTGTTTTAAGTTATAGGGAGAAGTGTAGACAGACAGAGAGAGAGAGAGAGAGAAATTTTCCATCTGCTGATTCATTCCCCAAATGGCCACAATGTCGGGAGCTGAACTGATCCCAAGCCAGGAGCCAGGAACCAGGAGCTTCCTCTGGGTCCCCCAAGTGGGTGCAAGGGCCCAAGGGCCCGGGCCATCCTCCACTGAGCCCAGGCACACTAGCAGAGAGCTGGATCGGAAGTGGAGCAGCCAGGACTTGAACTGGCACCCATATGGGATACAGGTGGTGCAGGTTGTGGCCTTAACTACGCGCCACAGTGCCTGCCCCTTAATACACCTTTCTAATTTGAAGAGGTGCTGTCGTGATGTAGTTACTTCATTCTTTCTTTTTGGTTAGCTTCATTCTGTTTAGAAATCTTTAGAAGAATAAATCAAAATACCATCTGATTCAGCACTGACCTCACAGATGAGGGAACTGAGGTCCTGAGAGATTAAAGACTATAGCCAGACTTCATGAGTTCTTAAGAAAAAAGAACCTTCAGTGTGTCCCAAACCCAATTTACTATCAATAAGTGCGGGAGGCTGACGCTGTGGTGTAGCGGGTAAAGCTGCCGCCTGCCGTGCCGGCATCCCATATGGGCGCTGGTTCCAGACCTGGCTGCTCCACTTCCGATCCGGCTCTCTGCTATGGCCTGGGAAAGCAGTAGAAGATGGCCCAAGTCCCTGGGCTCCTGCACCTGCATGGGAAGACCTGGAGGAAGCTCCTGGCTCCTGGCTTCAGATCGGTGCAGCCCCAGCTGTTGTGGCCAACTAGGGAGTGAACCAGAGGATGGAAGACCTCTCTCTCTCTCTCTCTGTCTCTCTCTCTCCCTCTGTCTCTCTGCCTCTCCTTCTCTCTGTGTGTAACTCTGACCTTCCAAAATAAATAAATAAATCTTTAAAAATAAGTGCTGGAAATGGAATTAAAGGATAAGTTTGAGTGCAAAAAACTTTTAAATTAGAGCCTAATATCTTTGTAACGTGCATTTTTCCATGACATTGTCTCAGAGTTGGCATTTGGGCACTGAAAAAATCCAGTCCCATAGAAAGATCAACATTTTGGTCCTGGCTCAGAGGTAGCTTTGCCCACCTCCCCCACTAGTGCTGCCAACCACAGAGGGAAGCCTGCAGAAGCAGCAGGGAGCTTGGGGACAGTTGGCTTCCTCTGCTCCTCACTCTCTTCCCTCACTTGTAGCTGTGCAGCCGACCCCTTGGAGGAGAAGTGACAGGTGCAAGACCGTTCAAACTTGACTGCCTGGTTCTGTCGTCACTTGGCACCGTGCTCTTTGGACCAGCAGATACGTAAAAATGACCCTTTCCTGCAGACACTCTGGCCTGGTTCTCTTCTCCCACGCACAGGCACAGCCGGCTCACCTCCTAAGAAATTGGCAACAGTGCCAGATGTTCTCTGATGTCATCTTCTGCTTCCAGGAAGACCCCTTCATACAGCAGCCAGGCTGCCCCATGCCAGCCTGCTCTGATTTCACCCCCTGTTGGTCCCTGGGGCCCAGTCAGGCATCCTTTGCCTCAGAGCACTCTGGAGCACTGGCTGGTTCCCTGGGAGCCACTTCTCCAGTGCTGTCCATCAGCACCTCTCCCATTTACCTCTGGGCTTTTAAATTTCTCAGAAAAGGATCAGAGAAGGGAGAGCCTACATTTCCTTAGCGGGTTTGTGAGAATCCCCCTCTCTTGACTTAAAGTCATGGGGGAAGGAGCCCCTCGCTGTCTCCCTGCAGAGGCTCCAAGTGCAACTCCCTGTAAGGAGATCAGTTTTCCAGGTCCCCTCTTCAATCCCCAGCCCCAGCGACCCTGTGAATCAGCTGAGCCACAAAGAATGGTGGTGCACTGAATGGATGATTAGGGTTTAAATCAGGGGTCATTTACCAAAGGTGAGGGCAGGTTTAGCCAACAAAGAGTAGTGAAGCGCCCTCTTAATGATGGGGCGCTCTTACCACCTCCAGGCATGAGTGCAACTGGAGCCTGGGGAGAGCTGCGGGCATTGGAGAGGCACCATGTGCCAAACATGGAGGCTGTGGGTAAGGAAAGCAGTGAAGGCCAAAACCTCAGCCAGGAAGAGAGGAATAGGAATGCGGGAAAGGCTGACTCTGGTTTATGTGTGGCTCAGGCTGGAGCTGCTACCTGAACCCATCACACTGCCCTGGGTCTGTGTTCAGCGGACTTGCTAAACACCCTTCCTCCTCTCCCACTGCACCCCACTTCCTGCCAGTGCCTCTCATCCACTGAACCCAACCAGAGGCCAAAGGAACCTATGCACAGTGCATGTGGAGGCTTTAAGGTAATTCTTAGTGTCTTGACATTTCACAGGTCCTCGGGGCTGTGACATCAGCCTCACAACTCCTTTTGGTATCTGAGATCTCTTTCGTCTGCCTATCTCAATTGAAAGGTCCAACTTATCTCCTGTAAGCTTGCTCTGTCAGTTATATCATCAAGATCTAATCAGAAAGCAGAAACCATCCTCTAAATATTTACAACAGCAGGAATTTAACGCAGTGTATTTACTATACCAGTAAGGAAAGAGGTCAAGAAGACAAATTGGGACTGGAGATGAGTCACAGCTGGAAGCCATCGTTGGCTGTAGAATTGAAAATCAGAGGGAAAAGAATGTCTCTCTAGAATTTAGGGGCTGTGCTACCTGCTGGAGAAAAAATCATGATGAACTTGATGGGCAGGAGCAGGGGTCACGGAGATGACAAATCTGTTTTGGGACAGGTGCCCTGGTGGAAGGGGGTGGGGAGACACCCACTTCTCCCTGGTCCTCTCCCTCCAGGCACCTTCCCTTCCTCCATTAGCTGAACCTAGCACAGAACAAGAGGACTCGCGAGCCTCTGTCTCCTAGACAGAGTGAAGCAAGAGAATGAAGGAGTGGTCTGAGGGTGACATCGGTCCAGGGTGGCCCACTGAGAGCAGGATGTCCACCAGGTTCTCGTGGAGCCTCCATTCTTCCCAGCAATTGTCCAAGAATTCCAGAGCCTTCTCAAGGCTTGGAAATCATTTCCACTTTCTAATGTCCTAAGCACAAAGTCTGCTTTGCAGCCACACCGTGCCATCACGGAAGTGTGACATCTGGGGTCCCCAGTGTGACCTCAGCGGATGTGAGAAAAGTTGTGCTAACTCCTCAGCCAACTCAGCCCGCTGGGCTCATGGTTAGGATTCCATGGTGAAATCACTTGTGTAAATTCGGATGCTGGGAGAGTCCCCGGGAGCATGATCACAGTGTCAGCATGGTGGGGTCAGGTGTTCATGTCTTAGCCATGTAGCAGCCATGGAGCCATGTTCTGGAGCCTGTCTTTCACTTTCCTTATAATGAGTGCCCCACTGGAAGTTTAACACTGGCCAGGGTCATTCCAACCACCAAATATACTCTAATAATGTTAAGTCTTAATATAGAAGGTTTTTAAGTTTTTATCCTTATTCTCATAAGAAGCCCCTTGTCCCCTATGAAGCTATCCACCTGTTCCTCAGTAACCAACTCCGCATAGTAAGGAAGTGCGGGAAGTCCATTTCATGCAGACACAGATATCCTGTGAAAACTGCTCCCAGGTCAATAAACGCCTTCTCAGATCCCCTGAAGGCCTTGTAGAAAGACAGACTGCTGGGCCCTGCTCCTATTAGAGGAGTTCCTACTAGAGGAAGTCTGGTATGGAGCCTGGGAACTTGCATTTCTTACAAGTTTCCAGGTGAGGCTGAGGCTGCTTGTCTGGGACCACACTTTGAGGAGCCGTTTTTGGGATGTGTGTGGTTAGTAACTAGAAGCAACATCAAGAAGGTGAATTTCTATCTATAAGGCTAGAGTTTCCCAAGCACACTCCTCTGAAAAATCACAAACTAAGAACGCACCTGCGGAACTTAGCAGATCCTGTCCCTCAGCCTCCAGAGTACAGATTTGGGGACTGTCAGCGACAGAAGGGTAGAGAAATCTGATAGTCACTAATGGTTGAAGACAGTTCTTTACACGGTTGGGAGAATTTGTGTTGGTTTCTGGCGCCATCTCTGTCCAGTTATTTGTGTTGCTAACAAGGTTAGCGAGAGCTATTCAAAGCCCTTTGCTGCATGGGACTAGGGAGCTGAATAAAATTAATGTACAGAAGAAATCTATGCAGAACCCAATCTTTTTTTTAAACTTTTATTTAGTAAATATAAATTTCCAAAGTGCAGTTTATGGATTATAATGGCTTCCCCCCCCCCCATAACTTCCCTCCCACCCACAACCCTCCCATCTCCCGCTCCCTCTCCCATTCCATTCACATCAAGATTCATTTTCAGTTATCTTTATATACAGAAGCTCAGTTCAGTATATATTAAGTAAAGATTTCATCAGTTTGCACCCACCAGAACCCAATCTTAAAAGCTCATAGTAATACTAGTCTCCTTCCTCTTCTTCATTCATGATGACCAGGTTTTATTTATTCAGTATTTATAATGGTTGTTTCCTCTGCTTTGATTTTTCTTCTCTCCTTTTCTCATCCTTACATGGTATCTCCAGTCTAGACTATTAAAACATTTGCTTCATCACTTAGAAATGTATCCAGCTGCAAGTAACAGGAAATTCAACCTGTAATAGCTTAAATGAATACAGCTTTTTATGACACAGCCAGAAATCTAGAGATTGGTTCTGGTTGGCGTTGGTTCAGTGGCTCAGTGATTTTAGCAGCTCCTCACCAGGATTCTCTTGGTCTTTCTTGTGTGCTTGCAACATGGCTGCTCTGCCCCCAAGAGATCACATCTGAATTGAAAGAGGAAGAACTAGCCTGGCCATGCCTTCTCCCTTTGTCAAACAATAACCAAACCAAACCAAACCAAACCAAACACAGAAGTCTTCTCAGAATCTCCCAGCAGAATTCTCCTTAGGTTCAATGAACTAGAAATATATCACAGGAGTAGCTATAATGGACCTTAAGCATGTATTTAATTTTTTTCTAATTTTTGGAGTAAGAAAATGGTATGAGAGAAGGAAGTTGGGCATATCTACTGATTTGGCTGAAAAACATTATTTCCTATTAATTTTTCTTCCTTCTAAATAAAGCAATGTTGTAGGCAGCGTTAGTTTCCTAGGATGCTGTAATAAATTACCACAAACTAGGTGGCTTAGAACAGCTAAAACCAGTTCCTTCTCAGTTCTGGAAGCTAGAAGCTCACCATTAAGGTGTCAGCAGACCATGTGTTTCTGAGACTTGGGGTAGAGTCCTTCCTTACTCTTCCTGGCATCTGATGGCCGTCGCCCGTCCTTAGTTGTCCCTTGACTCACAGCTATGACATTCCAATCTTGGCTCCTGTTGTCACATGCTGTCCTAGTCCTGTAAGACCATCAGTCATACTGGATGGGGGTCCCCGCTAGTGACCTCACGTTAAATACAGCTCAAGGGCCCTATTTTTAAGTTGGGTCACATTCACAGATCCTGGGGCTGGGAGTGGATGCTTAGGACTTTAGTATTAATCTTTTGGGGGACAAAATTCAACCCATACTATGCATGAATAGTCATCATTTTTCCCTTAACCCTTACTATCAGGGACTATCCTGTATACTGTATGCATTTCGTTGATTTGTACCAAAATTTAGAAACATTTAATATAAAAATATGTAAAAATATAAAAACTTCAGCTTCAAGGACAGAAAATGACCCTGTCATGATTAATTATCTCAAAAATATTCAAGTGCTATATAAAGTTCACTGCTGATTTTCTCCAAATGGAATTTTCTATTTCATTAAATATGATTTGATTTATAATGGTTTTGTTTACGTAAAACTTTCAAAAGACTTATTTTGCTGTGTAAAGTAGGCTTAATTAATCTCATGGAAATGCTTCAAAATACTGCCATGAAGCACCATCTGGCTGATTTCTGAGAAATTTTGATTTATAAATTGAAATATGCCTGAGGAAGTAATTAGAGAGCAGAGAAGTTTGGTACATGATTGAGACCCAAATTGTGATGAGACCACTAAACCTGTTTGTCCTTCGAAGCCTATCATTCTGTTATTAAAATCTCAAATAGAATGGTGGGGAGGAAGAATAAGAATTCCGTCATCAATGTGAGAGAGCCTAGACTGAACTCTAATCTGTTTTAGTGACTTCTGGGTAAAGTAATTAACTTATCTGAGCTTGAGTTTTCAAACATTTGTAAAGAGCTGTTTGGACTACATGATTTATGAGATATTTGTGGCTCTAACACTCAATTACTTACCAAAACTCTGCACTCAAACTAATAACCCTGCTGGAAACAATTTCAGCAATCTGTTGTTGCATGACAAATTGTGAAATATAATGCCTCAGAACAGTAGCTCTTTCATTGGGTCTAGTTATGGACTGGGAATCTGAACTGGGTCCAGTTGGAAAAGCTCATCTCTGCCCCCTTGTGGTCAGTTGGGGTGGCTCACCTGGCACCTGGCACTGGAAGATTCAAGATGGCCTCAATCACATGTCTGGTGCTTTAGTTGGAGTGACTTGAACTGGGCTGGGATATATGTGTGTGTGTTGGGGGGCGGGGGTGCTGACCAGGATCACTAGGCCTGCTCTTCTAATGGTGTTGGTCTACTAAGTCCAGAACCTAGGTTCTTCTCCATGTATCTTCTCTTTGATACCTGTACGAAAAAAGACAGAAGCTACATGGCTTCTTAAGGGTCTAGGCCCATCAGTTCTAGAACATCATATTTGCTGCTTTCTATTGTTCAAACCAGGCCCAAGGCCAGCTCCACTTGAGGGTTGAGGAAATGGACTCCATCTGCTCTTGTGAGGAGTGGCATGCTGGCCATCTTTCCAGACAAACTACCACAAAATCCAACAAGGAGAGTCCCCATTGCCACACTCTCTCTATCAAGTTGTTTTTTCTCGGTGTTAGTAGAAGTTAAAAACTCAAGAGCACTCAAGATCCATGTAGAGAAAGAACAGTGTCTTGAAGGACGAGAGAGAAGACAGCAAAGGAAATAGGGATGGAATGGAACTGAACACACCGTTGTACACCTTTAAACCTAGGATTGTGAAAATACAGCCACAGAAAGCACTCACGGATCTTGTGTCCCTGTAGACGGCATCAATCTACCACTTTTCCAATGAAGTCCATTTGTGCCTTTTGCGCTCTTTTGAGAGAGCAGTCTAGGCAGCCGTTACCGAGTCACTGCTTGAAAAAGACAAGTAACCTATTTGCCCCAGCTCAGCTTCCAAGGGGCAGAGGGGACACAAACGCTTTGCATGTGCTCCGCAGGTTGCCCCTGGTCCATTCTACCCTCTTCTGCTTGAGAGCAGTCGTGTTAGCTGCTTAGCTTAGAATACCGTTGAGTACCTGTAATGAAGTGGGAGGTGATGGGGGAATCTGACTCTCGGGTGAGGAAGATGAGGCTCAAAGACATGGAACAGTCCATGCAAATTCCACAGAAGGGCAGCAGTGGCTCCCAATCGTTCTCCTACTGCCCAGGAAGCACGGCAGAGTCTCAGCCTCTCAGGATCACAGACTCTGAAAGCTGAAGTGATGGCGTCAAGGCCAAGATTTTGTCTTGCAGGTTAGGATACAGAGGTCCAGAGCATTAATGGTTGCACCATCATCAGGTCCCACAGATCAAGTTAACCTCACAGCTAGAGCCCACGGGCCCTGACTCCTGAGCAAGGTTCCTGCTCCTCAGCCTCAGCAGAGCTCATCAATACAACGTGGCTGCCATAAGCTGGGGCCCCAAGGTGGAGCTGAACCATGCCGGCAAACCAAAGAGAGCAGGGAGGTGGCTTCTCAAAGATTCTGACACTTAGCTCAAAGCGAATACTGTACCTTCACTTTGTAACAAAGTCATGGAACAAGTAAATAAATCTTCAGGTTTGAAATCAGCCTATCCAGGCAGGATGCTTACCATACCAAACATGGCACACTGCCAAATTTCAGTCCTGCTTTTGATTTAATATTTTAACAGGAAGTATTTTATGTAGTCTCCTTGGACACTTTATTGAGTGGAGTGTTTTAGAAATCTGATTAATTATTTATGGATAAATCAACCTTACTAACTTTTGCAATTTATCTAATAGATGCACAGCCTCTCAATTTTCCAGGTTTCTTCATGTAGAATGTGTAATTTAGGGACAGTGTGACAAGTCAGGGGTTGCCAATTTTGCATACTGCTTGGAACCATACACTTACTATATTAACTGATTTATAAAATCTATGCATAGTGAATATTATAATCTCCAGTTAGGGATCAAGAGATAAGACCCAGAGAGGTTTTGTATCTACCAGAACTTACACCCACACCATCTACCTTCTTAGCTACTCTGATTCATTGATGACTCCCACAAATATATCTCCTTTCTCCTAAACTCCAGAGTCAAATATTCAAGTATCTCTCAGTATCTCCACTTGGCTTCTTAAGAACTTCATGGTTAACATAACCCCAAATGGACTAATCCCCACCCATGCCCCTAGAACCCCTGCTCAATGGTCAGGCTCCACCTTCTCCCAGTAGAAGGAATTCTTCCTTCCAACTGTCAGGAAAGCCCTGGGAGTTATCCTTGGCTTTTCTTCATGCCATATTTTACATCAGTCATTGCATTTCCAAAATACATCTGTAACTTGTGCATGTGTTGCCATTTTCCCCATTATCCCCTCATAATTCTCTCACCTCTTGTCTGGATGCTGGCAATTGTTTCCCACCTGCTCTCTGCTTCTGCTCCTGCAGCTGGAGCATGTTCTCCACAAAGCAGCCAAAGTTGTCCCCATAAAACACAAACCAGAGCAAACTATCGCTCTGCTCATCATGCTCCATAGCTCCCTGCCTCCCTCAAGTAAAAGCTAAAATTTTACAGTGGATCTCAAGGCCCTGATGACTTCTCCAACCTCAATTCCTACTTCTCCTCCACCTTGGCCTCTCCCTGAGCCTCACTGGCCCATTGCTATTCCTTGAACATACAAGGTCCACTCCTGCCACAGGACCTTGGCACCAGCTCTTCCTTCTGCCTAAACGTCTCTCTGTCAGGTAAGTTCCTCCCCTTCTTCAAATCTCTCCTCAAATATCACGACCTCAAATCAAGTTTGTCCTGCTAGCTCCATTTAGAATTATAACTCAAGTCCTCATCTTTCTCACCCTGCTCAATGCTGTTTTGTTAGTTCATGTACTCTTGGGGGGGGGGGGGGCAGTGTTGTGGCATGTTAAGCCGCTGGCTGCAATGTCAGTATCTCCTATGGGCACCGGTCTGAGTCCTGGCTGCTCCTCTTCCAATCCAGCTTTCTGCTAATGGCCTGGGAAAAGCAGCAGAAGATGGCCCAAGTATTTGGGTCCCTGCCACCCTCATGGGAGACCTGAAAGAAGCTCCAGGCTCCTGGCTTCAGATTGGTCCAGCTCTAGCCTTTGAGGGCATTTGAGGAGTGAATCAGCAAATGGAAAATCTCTGTTTCTCTCTCTCTCTCTCTCTGTAAATTTTGCCTTTCAAGTAAAGAAATACATCTTTTTTTTAAATGGACTATTGAGACAAAATAATTGAGTTCCTTTTTTGGAAATTACTCACTGTCAGCTCCCTCCCCTGCTGGAACATAAGCCATTACGGGGCAGTGACCCTTGTATTTGTAGTTGGCTAATGCACCCCCCCCCCCACTTCTAGTACAGCAGGAGCACAAAGTGCTCTGAATTCTTGCTTGGGGCAGCTGCAGATTGAGATTGGGCTGCACTTTCTGCCTTTTCTTCCTTTATCACTTGTCCTGGTTTTGCTAAGAGAGCAAAGAGAAGTTTTGGGAACAGCAAATGGAAAGACATAAACGATGAAATGTCTGTGGATACCAGGCTAATGGCCCTTAAGACAGTACCACAGCCAGGAGCCATTTCTTATCTCCGTGAATGGAGCCTGGGTGTCTCTTTCCTGTCCACACACCAGCAGGTGGACGGGAGACTTCAGTGAGATCGGCAGGTGATGAGATTGGCAGGGTATAAGTCGGCTGGGCTGGATCATGCCCCACCCCCACTGCCAGGTCCCACTCCTAGAAACAACTTTTATGTAGGGTGGTGGACTTTCCACTCTTGGAATAGGCAAGGCAATTGCATAATTCAAAAGGCAAATCATTTAGAAAGATAAACAGGAAAGTCTTGTTTTCATCCTGCTTTCTCCCATGTTCTTCCTGCCCATACCCTACAGGTAATCATTTTTGTTAAGTCTCTGGTTCTCTCTCTCTCTCTCTCTCTCTCTCTCTCTCTCTCTCACACACACACACATATACACAGACATACACATGCACATCTATGTACATATATATGAGTGTATTTCAAAAAGTGTGTGGAAAATGGGACTAAAATATGTTTATTTTAGTGAAAAATGTTTGAAATCCGTGCATAGATTTTTCATAGTATGTATTTTCCTTGATTTGAAGTTCTCTTGTATAAGAATTCTTGTGTGTATTTTAAAAAAAAATTATTTTTGACAGGCAGAGTGGACAGTGAGAGAGACAGAGAGAAAGGTCTTCCTTTGCCGTTGGTTCACCCTCCAATGGCCGGCGCAGCCGGCGCACCGCTGATCCGAAGGCAGGAGCCAGGTGCTTCTCCTGGTCTCCCATGGGGTGCAGGGCCCAAGCACTTGGGCCATCCTCCACTGCATTCCTGGGCCACAGCAGAGAGCTGGCCTGGAAGAGGGGCAGTGTGTGTATTCTTGAAGTACTCTTATTTCCTTATATTGGAAGTACTCTTGTGTGTGTGTGTATGTGTGTGTACTCACACACACATCTGTCCTTTGGTGTCTAGTAGGGATCAATATCCCTCTCAGATACCAAATCTGCAGATGCCCAAGGCCCTTATGTATAATAACATAGTATTTGCATATAATCTATACACATTCTTCCATATCCTTTACTTTTTGCTTTTATTTATTTTTTTCATTTTACTTGTAGAATCAGAGAGAGAAGGGGAGAGAAAGAAGTATCTTCCATCCACTGCTTCATTCCCCAAATGCCCACAACAGTCAGGGCCCAAGTCCTTGGGTCTCTGCACCCACATGAGAGTCCTGGAAGAAGCTCCTGGCTCCTGGGTTCAGATCAGCTCAGCTCTGGCCATTGCAGCCATTTGAGGGGTGAACCAACGGATGGAAGAACTCTCTCTCTCTCTCTCTCTAGTTCTACCTCTCTCTGTAATAAAGCTTTAAAAAAAAAGCCAAATGCAGCTGCAGCCTTGATAGGTTTCATGCAGCTTCTCTCTGAACATCTGGTATCATTTTGTGGTATCACCAATGATGAATGAGAGAGGATTTTAAAAATTTTTTATTGGTTTTTTTGGGAGGGAGGGAGAGAGAGACACAGAGAGAGAGAGAGAGAGAGAGAGAGAGAGATCCATCTGCTGGTTCACAACCCAAATGTCTGTAATGGCCAGGACGGGGCTGGGCCAAAGTCAAAAGCCAGATGTCCATCTAGGCTTCTCATGTGGGTGGCAGGAACCCAGTTACTTGAGCCAACACTGCTGCCTCCCAGGGTCTGCACTGGCAGGAAGCTGGAGTCAGGAGCCAGAGCTGCAAACTCTGAACCCAGGAACTCCAACGTGGGGGGCAGGCATCTCTCTGGCATTTTAACTACTAGGCCAATTGCCTGCCCCCAGAATTTCTTTTTAAATAAGTTTATTTAAGACAACTTTAAAAAAGGTGAATCACTTTAGAGGGTGTTTTTGAGTAAATAGTAATCGAGGAAGGACTTTGATGGTAAGGAGTGGTAAGGAGATAATCCAGATGAGGAGAAGGAATTAATTGTGGACGGTGCAACAGTAACAGCTCTGTGATGCAATATCATTAGTCTGTCTGGTATAATTATTTTGTATGGCCAGTTAACAAGGAGCTGACTTGGATTGCTCAGCCACACTTCTAGATTAATCCCTCTGTTCTCAGAATCTTTGCTTTCATTGGATCTTTTTGCCTAGGCTGGCACTGCTCTTGACCTAGTGTGCCAGGTCCCCTGTAACAGACACTGGAGGCATCCCTGGGCGCAGATGGCAAAGGCCAGCTCTAGTGTGGGTGACTCCCGCTGCCAATAGCAACAAAGGACTTTTGTACAGGGCTTGCTTTGAGCACACACCAACATACGGCACTACTGGTGTTAGTAGCTACTTCTCCTTCAGGGCACACTTTGTGTGAAGCACTCTCTGAAGAGCTTTATTTGCATAAATGCATTTATCTTCAAAGTGACTCCATGAGGGTTGTATACTTATTCTTTCTCACTTCAGCTGAGAAAATTGAAAGCATCATGGGCTTAAATAGCTTGCTCCCAGTCTCAGGGAGGGAAGCTGCAGACCTGGACTCTGAGCCCAGGCAGTTCTGAGCCACTATGACCCTGTGAAGTGGGTGGGGCAGGTGTCATAATTTCCAAGACAGACAAGCAAACTAAGACTCAAGGAGGCCAAAGGGCTTGTCCAGCACCCAACAGGTGACAAGTAGAAAGCTAATGTTTAAATTTTCCTGTGATAGCAAATTATGTTTGCATGCTGTTTTGTATGCAGATGTGGCTGGGCTAGGCCAAAGCTGGGAGTCAGGAACTCAATTCAGGTTTCCTAAGTGGGTGGCAGGAACCCAAGTACTTGAGCCATCACTTGCTCTCTCCCAAGATGTTCCCAACTGCATCTTAACTCCTAGGCCAAATACCTGTATTGTCACACTTTACATGTGATACAAAACTGCCATATTATCCACATATTAGAACCAAACACATATCCATTATTTTAAAAATCACACTTCTCTTTTCTAGGATGGGGATCTTTTTTTAATGCAGAAAAACAACCTATTAGAAAATTCCAGGTCTGGGCCCGGCGCTGTGGCTCACTTGACTAATCCTTCGCCTATGGCGCCGGCATCCCATATGGGCGCCGGTTCTAGTCCTGGTTGCTCCTCTTCCAGTCCAGCTTTCTGCTGTGGCCTGGGAGGGCAGTGGAGGATGGCCCAAGTGCTTGGGCTCCTGCACCCGCATGGGAGACCAGGAGGAAGCGCCTGGCTCCTGGCTTCAGATTGGCGCAGTGCCAGCCGTAGCAGCCACTTGGGGGGTGAGCCAACAGAGGGAGGACCTTTCTCTCTCTCTCTGTCTCTCATTGTTTGTAACTCTACCTATCAAATAAATAAATAAATAAATCTTTAAAAAAATTTCAAGTCTGAGAAGCAAACGCCTGATCTTTCACTCACAGCACATGAGGTGGCTTGCATGTACAA
This sequence comes from Lepus europaeus, assembly GCF_033115175.1. Lineage (NCBI taxonomy): Eukaryota > Metazoa > Chordata > Mammalia > Lagomorpha > Leporidae > Lepus > Lepus europaeus. The sequence goes on along the minus strand of NC_084842.1, from coordinate 80,725,236 downwards.
TTTGTTTGCTTTCTGCTTGCAGGAGGGAAGTTCAAGAAGTTTGTGGAACTCAAATTAAAAAGCTAAAAATTTTAAAATTCATGCAGTTTTTTGTAATGTGTGAATTTTTCAAGACCCCTTCACATGCATGGGTTTCAAATTTTCCTTGCACCAAAATAAATTTATGTTTTAATTTCATTTTCCATGAGCCTTTTGGAATATCTCTGTAGATCTGATCCATATCCCTTGCTTGTAAAGAGTTGTGTTTAAAAAAGATTTATTTATTTATTTGAGAGGCAGTTACAGACAGAGAAGGAGAGACAGAGAAAGCAGTCTTCTATTCAATGGTTCACTCCCCAAATGGCTGCAATGGCTGAACTGGGCTGATCCAAAGCCAGGAGCCAGGTCTTCCAGTTCTCCCCCATGGGTGTGGGGGTCCAAGCATTTGGATCATCTTCCACTGCTTTCCCAGGCCACAGGAGAGAGCTGGATGGGAAGTGGAGCAGCCGGGACTCAAACCAGCACCCATATGGGATGCTGGCACCGCAGCTGGAGGCTTAACCTACTATACCACAGCGCCGGCCCCATAAAGACTTTTTCTGGAAGGTTCTCATGGAGACTTGGGTTTAATCATCATTCCTGGACTCACTGTGTGATGGATACATTGTGTCTCTGATAGGAGGAAGAAATGGGTATGGGTTCATAACCAGGAGTATTTGCCACAAGGACTCATCTCAAATTCTCTCTCCTCGGTGAAGACTTACCCGACCCTCCCAGCCCATAGAGATCCCTGTGCCATGGTCCTCACACAGTACTTCCTGTCCACAGTGTGCCTTCCTAGCAATATTTTCATGCTTGTCCATCTACTACGTTCTTTGAGAGCGGAGAACAGCACTTACACATCATTTGTACTTCAAAAAGATGATGGGAAATGGAATTAAGGGATAATGTGCATTCTCCATGAACTTTTGGACGATCCCTAGCACATTAAGAACACCTGGCACATTTTCCTGAACACAGCAAATCACAGCCAGTGATTATACATTTTAAAGGCTAATACATGTGTAGTAATAAACAGGAGACAGAGATCTGTCCCAAGTCTCCATTTGGTTCTTTATCCTCCTCTTCCCTCTGGCTATGTTTGCGTATGGATTGCTCCCATGAAACATCGTGCTGAGACTTGGTCTCCAACAAGGCAGGGCTGGGAGGTGAGGTCTCCTGGGAGGTGCTTGGGTCACGGCTGCAGAGCACCATCAGTGGATTGACGCTGTTCTCATGCAGTGAATTCTCTCCATTGTGGAAGAGGAAAACGTTGCTACAAATTGGGGCTGCCCTCATATTTCACCTCTCCTGTGGGGGCCCGTTTGCCCTTCTGTTTCTGCGTGAGCACATCAGGCCTCACCAGATGCTGTGGAATGATCTTGGACTTCTCCGCCTCCAGGGTGGTCAGCCGAAAGTAAACCTCCACTCTTTATTAATTGCCCAGCCTCAGGTATTCTGTTATAGCAAAAGAAAATGGGCTAACACACTCCCCGCCTGCAATGTGGGTAACATAGCAATCACCGACAAACAGTGTGAGGATGAATCCAAAGCAAAGGATGGCTGAGCAGAGAGAGGTCTTCCTGAGGCCCTGACAACACGGAGGAGCTGCTGCACCACCCTGCACCGTCTGCTCCTAGGGGTCTTCTACAGCAGGAACACAAATCTACTCACTCGTGACAAATCTACTCACTTATGTGAGCTCTTGGTTTCCTGCAGCTAAAGACAGCCCTAACTGCTACAGTCTTTAAGGAAGAGAATTCTCCCAGGTGAGGTGCAGGGGTGAAGGCACACTAGGGAAGGGAGAGGAACACGTGGCTAATGAGAAGGCCAAACCCAAGCATCTTGGAAGACTCTGGAAAACCCCCCCAGTGCTGTGTAGGCCAATCACTGTATACTCATTTTTCCTTTCCCAGGGGCAGATGGAGATAACAGGGTGAAGCTATTGCCTGTTGTTCTTTGGCAAGTTACTGCAGAGTCTCTGGACCCCTTTTCAGAAGGCAGAAACAGGAAGCAAATGTGGACTTTGCACACACCCCTCCTTCAAAAGGCCTTCCTTTTCTGAAAACAATGTTTTCCTGAAACTCAAGAAGAGGAGAACTATTTTGCCCTTCAGTTTCCCAAATGAGGAAAGACAAATGCATTTGGATGTTTATATTGAGCATTCAACAAACAAGGTAAGAGGCAGACCATCCCGGCTCTGTGGTTTCTGCTCTGGGCATGGTAGCCTGGTTGAACTGACAGAGACACTGCTACAGGATGTGAACGCCCTGTTTCCTCATGGTCAGAGGAGCCAGTTCTGTGCGCTGGACCATTCACCACCCTGCCAGGTAGAGGAAGGGGTGTGTAGGCAATGTCCATATTTTGCTTGGCACTCCACTTGGAGGCTAACGAAAAGTTCATTTTCAAATGTAGCTGGTTCTTTGTTTCCTGACACCTATTTTTATGTATGTGTGATAAAGAAAAGTCACTTGAGTCCTTAACTGGATTAATTCTGAATTAACTCAGATTCCTGAAATGACTATTGCCCAAAAAAATCTGTGGTACATATTTATGCTTCATTAACCCAACTGCCATTTCTAATTTTATTCTACCCTGACTTCATTTCAAAGTCTAGAAAAGTTTTTTTTTTTTAAGTATCTTTCCTGGATGCTGGCATTCCATATAAGAGAACCTGGTTTGGGTCCCAGACACTGTTTCCAACCTAGCTTTCTGCCAATGCATACCCCAGGGGGCTGCAGGTGATGGCTGAAATACTTGATTCCTTGCCACCTGGAAACTCAGATGGAGTTCCTGGTTCTGAGCTTTGGCCTGGTCCAGCCTTGGCTGTTGTGGGCATTTGAGGAGTGAACCAGTGGATGGAAGATTCAAGGTCTTTGCCTTTCAAATAAAACAAAAATTTAAAAGTTCAAAATAAAACCATCATAAAAAAAAACAAAGAATAAGAAGCTAAATAACTATACTTCAATGGGTGAAAGACCTGAATAAATATTTCTCAAAAGAAGGCATGCAAATGACTAATGGACATATGAAAAACACTCAACATTTCTAATCATTAGAGAAATGCAAATTAAAACTACAACAAGATATAACCTCATACATGTTAGACTATTATTATTAAAAGATGATAGACAACAATTGTTGGTAAGGATGTAGGGAAAATGGAACCCTTACATATTGTTGGTAATCTTGTAAATTAGTGTAGTCATATTGGAAAACTGTGTGGAGATCCCTCAAAAAACTCTAAGTAGAATTATCTTATGATCCAGCAATCCCACTACTGGGTATGTACCCAAGGGAATGAAAATCTATAGGTTGCAGAGATGCCTACATTCTCAATTTCAGTGAGGGATTGCTTACAACACCCAAGCTGTAGGAACAACCTAAGTGTTCCTCAATAGGTTAACGGAGTAAAAAAAATGTGGCAGAGATGTGCAAGTTAATACTATTCCGCCTTAAAGATAAACACAGGAAATTCTATCATTTGCAAGAACGTGGGTGAACCTAGAGGGCACCATGTTAAATGAAATAAGCTGAAGAATTAAAAAGTCAAACTTACAGATGCTGAAAGTAGAAGAGTGCCACTGGAAGCTGGTGGGGAGGGTGGAGGTCCCAGAAAGGAGAGACATTTGTCCATGGGCACAAAGTTGCACACAGGAAGAATGAGTTTAATCACTGCATAGCCAAGTGATTAAATTGATAATAATGTATAAGGGTGCTTCAAAAAGTTCATGGAAATTGAATTACAAGGTAAATTTATTTTTGTGCAGAAAAATTGAAACCCATGCATAGTTTCTTCATAATAGATATTTTCCATGAACTTTTTGAAAATCCTTCATATTTCAAAATAACTTAAAGAGCAGGTTCCAAATGTCCTCACAATAGAGAAATGATGAATATGTGAGATAATGGATATACCAATTAGCCTGACTTGTGTAGATGTACTGAAACATCACATTAGACACCATGAATCTATCCAATTATTATTTGACAGTTGAAGCTAAGATAAACCTTTTGCTTCCCTGGTACCTTTTCTGGCAGTTTTCTCCTGAGAGAGCACACCATGTCTTCCAACAGCGCACAGTGTTTCTGCCTCTTCTGAACTGTGTGTCAGTGCAGCACACATTCTTTTGTGATTGGTTTCTTGAGCCCAGCATTGTGCTTGTGAGATTTCTTCCTGCTCTATGTTGTAATCTTCTTACCCTTACTGCTCTACACGACTGTGTGAATACACTGCAATTTGTTTATCTGGGCTACTGTGATGGGCATTTGAATGGTTTCCCGTTTGGAGCCAATAATAATAACGCTGCTACATTGTCATACACACCTCTAAGAGAACTTATGTATGCAGCTCTACTGTGTATTAAGTACATTTAAGTCATGGATCACTGGTTCATAGGTTACATGCAAGTCCAGCATAAGTGGTTACTGTTAAAAATTTTCCACAGCGATTGTCACAATGGACATTCTCCCAGTGCATGAGAGCATTGGTTGCTTCACATCCTGCCAACACTTGACGCTGTTTACCTTTTCCATTTTAGTCAGTCTAGTGGGTGTGAAGAGACACTGTGCTATGGCTTTAGGTTTACTTTTCTTGTAAATTTGGGTGAGATGGTTTTTCCTGTTGGTCATACTACTACTACTACTACCACTTAATCTACAAAGTACCTAAGGAAGAAAGTTAATTTAAATTCCTGAAACAGCTCCCCACTGCTTTCATGATTAGGCTAAAATTGCATACCCTTTTCTCCTACTACCTCCCTTCACTCGGGTCACAGGAGCATCTACTGTTCTTGCTTTTTCTCCATATTGTTTGTCTTCCGTGCACTTGTCCTGGGTTTGGTGCCTCCTGCAATTTCCCTCTGCCTGGAATCCAGGTCCCTGACATCACAGTCTGACTCACACACTTGGCCCGCAGAACTCAGTCCAAACGTTGTCTCTTCTGGGAAACCTCTGCAAACTTTTCAGGACTTAGTGTTTCTCAGTGTGCCAGAAATGATCAGTTTGCTAGGATAATCAGTTCTTTAAAGGTAAAGGCGATTTGTGTGGTTGTCACTACTATGAGCAGTGTTTGCCAAATGAATGAATGACCAAATAATGCATTAATCTGGAAAATTTGGAGACGAGACAAACTTAGAGACTTATCTAAGAGGAGTCTAATGATGATGATGATGGAAAAGTCCCATGTCTCCTTTGCTCAGCTGGCTCAAGCAGATGGCTGCTTCTGAAAAGCAGAACACACACTTTATCCAGTTCCATTCTAGTGTTGAAAGGATCCTCCTAGCTTGTGCAAAACTGACTTCCTTTAATCATAGCAGTTACTCAGTAGAATGTGGGGAAACTGATTAAAGCTAATGACTCACTATTGGTTTCACAAAGTTGTTTGAGCCCTGTCCTGAGGGCCTGGTGGGCAGACAGGTCTGGTATCATGTCAGCCGTTTCCAGGCACAAACATGTTCAGTAGGAGTTTAATTGTTCAGTATTTCCTTATAGATTTCCTAAACAGGGAAACTCTTATAATCCAAGAATCATCTGTAGAATAATAGGCCACCAATGGGTCATTGGATTAATCTTTGATAGCTTCTTTTTTTGCCTTGGAGGCAGTGGATGGTGGCTCAAGTACTTGAGTTCCTGCTACCAATGTGGGAAACAGGTGGAGCTCCTACCTTCAGCTTGGCCCAGCCCCAGCTTGGAATCTGGGCATTTGGGTAGTGAGCCAGCAAATCGAAGATCTCTGTCTGTCTCTTCTCACTCTGTCACTCGGTCTTTAAAATGAAGAAAGAAAGAAAGAACACTTAAAATAAACGTTTAATACATGTAAGGAGCTGGGTATGGAGTTGGCCTTCTAAACATACAACTGACTGAAGAGCAATTTCTTAGGGTAGAATTAAAGCTCTTCCTCACAGCCTGTGAGAACCTGCACAGTCTGCTTCTTGGGCACCCTCTGCTGATAATGGGCATTTTTAAATACAGCTAACCAATTCTCTGATACCAACGGGATACTCTACAGCTCCATTCTAATATCAACTGCCTGGAATGAGCTCAATTCCACAAGTTTTGGGTTCATTCCCAACAGACTGCCCTCACTCTCAAGCTATTGCCAACACCAGAATCAAGGTTTCTTACCCTTCTGTATGACTTGGCTACTAAAGGGTTTCCACAACCGCATACCAAATTATAGGTTGCATAATCTGTTAGACTAACTCACAGAACATAGGAAAATGTTCTAGCTATGATTGCGATTATTATAGGCTGCGGATGAACAGCCAGATGGCAAGGTACACAGGGTGAGCTCTGGAAGGGTTTCAAGCGCAGGAAGCTCCGTATCCATGGAGTTGGGATACATTGATGTTTTCACCAACTTGGAAGCTCTCCAAACCCGTTGTTGCAAGTTTTTATAGAGAGTCCATTATATAATCACACTTGATTAAATTGTTGGCCAAAGGTGGGCATTTGGCCTAGGGATTACAATGCCAGTTAAGATGCTCACTGCCCACATTGGAGTGCCCGAGCTGGACACCCAGTTCTGGTTCCTGACTCCAGCTTCCTGCTAAGGTAGACCCTGGAGGGTAGCAGGAGATGACTCAAGTAGTTGAGATCTTGCCGCCCATGGAGGAGATTTGAATTGAGTTCCTGACTTCTGGCTTTGATCTGCCCCAAGCCTGCCCCAGCTCTGACCATTGTAGGCGATTGGAAAATGAGACTATATGGGAGTGCCCATTCTCCTTGCCTGCCTGTCAATTTTTAAAAAAACTATTGGCTATTAATCTGAATATCTTCAGCTATAAGAACAATTGAAAGAGTATACAGTGTATTCCCAGAAATCCTCCACTTAGGTAGAACAAGAGTCAACATTTGGCCACATGTGCACCGTCTCTTTCTCTTTCTTTACTTTTTCTATACAAGTATTTCTCTCCCTTCCTGTCCTCCCTCCCTCCCTTCCCAACATTCTACCCCTCCCTCCTGTCTCCCCTCCCTCCCTTTCCCGCCTTCCTCCCCCTCCCTCTGTCCTTCCTT